>NC_090266.1:1211627762-1212252762 GCF_040414725.1 Anabrus simplex | reverse complement strand
CATGGCCTCCACGCTTTCCTGACCTCACCCCTTGCGATTTCTTCGTATGGGGTTATGTGAAAGACGCAGTTTTTACGTCACCATTACCGGCTTATCTAACAGAACTGCGGGCCCGCATCATGAACGCCTTTGGTCAAATTGACAGCGACATGCTACGTCGGGTGTGGGACGAACTTACTATAGAGTTGATGTGTGTAGAGTCACTCATGAAGCACATATCGAGCACTTGTAGGCTCAAAAAATACTTTGTGTGTTTTTCTGTCTGTCTATATAATTTTGTAATATTACAACAAATAATAAACAAACAGTAATTTTTTGAAACCGCTCCAATCATTTGTGCCCACCCTGTACTTTACTACGTACCTTACAACTATTTTTCTGCTACGTCGCAGCGCTTCCGTACGTGATTTGTTTGTGTAACACTTTCATGTGTGATGTCTTTGCTCAATGAAGTTGTTTGAATTAATTAGGTGTTGTTTTCCTCATGTTGCTCATTTGTTTTGTGTCTAATTCATTCAGTATTATTGGTCCAGGGATCAATCTATTTTTCTTTCAACAAAACAGTAATATATTTATTGGTCCAGGGATCATGCTATTTTGCTGCTTGGGCTGCCCGCGCTAGTCATATGGACAAAGATAATGAGAATTCACAGACATAGCACTCCCATTCATTGATGCTAGCCCTGGACCTCAAGAAAGAAACAAAGGTGGCACGAGCGGTGGAATGCAAAACAAGGGAGCCCTCTCTACAGCCCGTAAGTATGTACGTACACATATTTCTCTAGATATTTCTTTAGTAACGACGGTATTTCCTCATTTACCGCAGATTTTACACTTTATTTCAGTAAAAGCGATTCTTATCATCCATTTGGGACAAATATTACAGTGACATTTCGTGGATCGGATTCGTTCACATAACCTGTGAGCTCTCTTGTATATCCAACCAAAACCAAAAACCAAACCCCATGGCACTACAGCCCTTGACGGGCATTGGCCTACCAAGCGACCGCTGCTCAGCCCGAAGGCCTGCAGATTACGGAGTGTCGTGTGGTCAGCACGACGAATCCTCTCGATCGTTATTCTTGGCTTCCTAGACCGGGGCCGCTATCTCACCGTCAGATAGCTCCTCAATTCTAATCACGTAGGCTGAGTGGACCTCGAACCAGCCCTCAGGTCCAGGTAAAAATCCCTGACCTGGCCGGGAATCGAACCCGGGGCCTCCGGGTAAGAGGCAGGCACGCTACTCCTACACCACGGGGCAGGCTCTCTTGTATATACACTAAGAAAAAATTGTGACCGTAGAAAATATAATCCATGAGCTTGCCTAAAATCCCAGAAGACGTCTGCTATTGTAATCATCAACATGAATACAAATATGTCTTAATTAAATTTTGAAAGTTTTATTTTAGTGTTTCTAATTTCACAATATGTAGCCAACATTATTTTATAGAAGTCTTCAAAATTTAATATGTAATAAATACTCCCCCACCCCCCAAAAATTCTGCGTACGCCCCTGAAGGAAAACCATTATAGCGGAAATAACTCAGTTCAAATTGCATTTCGCGAGCAAGATTTAAGATCTCCCAAGTACAATACAATACAATACAATACAATGGATTTATTTTGTCTGGCAAGATTAAGGCCATTAGGCCCTCTCTTCCATCTAACCAGAAAATACAGTATCTACATGTGCAAATTAAAATAAATAGACTTAGGACTACAATTGAAACATCTTGCAACTACTAAACAATGCAATATTATGATGAAAAGCAAAAAATTAAAAATAGGAAAAATAGGAAAATGATGATGATGATGATGATGATGATTATTATTATTATTATTATTATTATTATTATTATTATTATTATTTACACAATTATGACATGATTACCCAATTTAAATTAACCTTGATAATAACAGTGAGACCGGGCGAGTTGGCCGTGCGCGTAGAGGCGCGCGGCTGTGAGCTTGCATCCGGGAGATAGTAGGTTCGAATCCCACTATCGGTAGCCCTGAAGATGGTTTTCCGTGGTTTCCCATTTTCACACCAGGCAAATGCTGGGGCTGTACCTTAATTAAGGCCACGGCCGCTTCCTTCCAACTCCTAGGCCTTTCCCATCTCATCGTCACTATAAGACCTATCTGTGTCGGTGCGACGTAAAGCCCCTAGCAAAAAAAAAAATAACAGTGAGATTATATAAAGTCTATAGTTTGAGGAAGGCTAAATCTACAAAATTTCCATAACATACAAATAACAATATAGGACTTCATCTATTACTTACTAGGTACCGATGACAAAGTTGCCTAAAACTAGCAGGTGAGGCTCCTCTAACAGAGACGGGTAGTGTATTCCACTATTCCACATTGCGACTATTCTCTTTTATTTTAGACAGCCTTTAAAATAGCTATATTACTCCCAGTTAAATTGACATAACATGAACAGGCACTCCGGCTTATCTGTCCCCGCCATTCTGCGAGCGCTCAAGTGTGGCCAGTTAGGCTGGCAAGTGTCCAACCGGTCAGAGTTACATTATCCGTATGTGTAATTTGGCCCAAAATTTATCAGTCTTCCAGTTCAAAGCGGCAGCTCATTATTTGCATGTGGCTTAATTACACCATGAGGAATCAACCTTCAAAGTGAGAGACGGGTTCCGACATGATAAATTTCGACCCTTCCTTTGTCACCTTCCTTACCTATCAGCAATTAGCATGAGATCTGTCTCTTGGGTCTTTAATGGGTTCTTCGTCACTTGCTTGGGTAATAGGTGGATTTCAGTATTATCTAATCTATCTACCAAATGAAAGATCAGCTCTAGAAAATGTATGGTTTATTTAAGAAATATTTAAATGAGGAAAAATTCAGCAATACAACATTATAATTCGAACTTATCTTGTCCAGTCAACACAACACTAATTACAACGCAGAGGAGAGGTATACTGGTTTGAGAAGCTTTGACATAACTGCCTGATGGACATCCTTACTAGAAACCATTGTCACAAGTTAAGAGTGAAGAAAAGAAAGTCTGGAAATCCTTAAATTCGGCTTCCATGTGAGACTGCATGTACCATCATAATGATTCGTGATGGTCCAGCCCTCGTAACACGAACTCTGGGCCCTTGGTATAATTAAGGCAGTCCAATCGGTATGCGCCACACAGTGGTTGTACGGCTGGACCCTTTTTAATTGAATCGATGCGACCTGTGATGGACTGACATGTAACCTTCTAATTTACTTTAAAGTCATTGTGGATTATAACCGCAAGGAAAGTGATGCTATAATGGCATATGACCTTAATCTAAATCACTGATGTTGATGATCCCATGACCATCCAAATTTCTAAGCTGAAGGCTAAACATAATTAAGTTACATCGGTTGATGTCCAAGGTTTCCCCTTTACTAATCCCAGCACATTTAATGCTCAATCAATCAAAGCCAAATAATACAACAACAACAATGCTCACAATATTTTGCGTCAGTAAAATCCATTGCATTCGGACATGTCCCCTTAAGCGTTACGCTAATAATTGAACTTTTCCAGCAAAATAAACTACGATTTGCAGAATACATCTTCAAGATAATCACTTGGCTTTAAGTTACTTCTCAAGTACGGTTTCCACTGAGTTTAATAATTTAATGAATTTAAATGATTTCTATAAATCCTAATTAACAACAAATTCTATATCCGCGGACGAATGGTTTCTTTATCAAGTCCCTACTTACGTTTTATTTTATAATGTTTATCGTCGCTTGATATCGTGAAAGCTGGAAAAAAATTTACATCTCATTTATTTCCAGTATTATATCTGTTTCATGACATCACACCATAAGTTTAATCTAACACTAGCAATTATTAACACTTGGATAACTCTAATTATTAAGTACTAAAATCTGCATGAGTAACTCGACGTAAAATATAAGCCAATACTATGTCACATCCCATCATGACATTTAAATAAGGCTTTGTACACTCCTCAAAAATAAATCAACAGCTACCACCAACACTCTATTTTGGACACACTGAAAATGGAAAATTCGCTCATTATAGTCATATATACGTCCGGATCTCGGTTAAACAAGTTAATATTATAGAATGCTATCTAACAACATATACGTTACTCATGGATGAAGATTTTAATTAGTTTCTTGCAACGTTACGAACTCCATTCTAAAGAATACAATCTGATTTTCAACAAATTAAAAGACAGCACAGATACCGTTACTCTCCAAGTGGCGATCCCCCTAGACAGCTGTCTAGCGGAACGATCTATCGCTTCGCTGTCATAGCTTTGACAGAAAACACCTGTTGTAGTCACGTTTAACTGATCTCAAAAGAATGAAATCTACGATCTCGCTGATAAAATTACAAATACGACATTCCTGGTCCGTACAGATTAAGCACAGAGATTTACTTTAAGATGTCATACAATAATTATACACGTCACGAACTTACACTTACGTGGATTCCCTCACAATTTCCATCTCAGACATTATACAAATAACTTCCTCGGGTTCGCACATAGTCTCCCGGCATAATTACAGGCTTCCAATCACCTGATTCACAAAAATCCTACCTCAATTCACATCTTAACAAGTCTTAAACCCCTTACTTTAAAAATGACAAATCTCAATGACAAAAAGAATGAAATAATAATCCTTAGAATCCACAACGCATAACCACACACAATACTATGATAATTAAACATCATCGCATAACGTGACCTCGTGATCCTGAACTGGATTTCACAAAAATGACTGACTAACTTCACTGTTATTTATGGTCAGTTGTACACAATTTAAACAGACATAGAAATAGCAGTCCCTTCGTGACAGATATCCACCGATCTACATTGCTCAACGCGAGAGCGCGCCTACACCCGATTGGAAACGGGTAACCACGGATTTCATGCACAACTTCCGTCATAATTCAAACATAATTTTTTACGTCAGATAAGAAAAACCTTAACTTGACACCACAAAATACAGGAAATAAACTCACGGAAATGACAATCTACTTTAGACGTTATATCGCTTCATAACCCTCAAATTGACTATTTACAACACGTTACACGGCACTCGTAATAATTTATAAATTGTACCCAAGCAAGAAAAACAAATGACCTTTCGTCATATTTTCTGACATTTCACGAAACAAATGGGTGACAAAACTGCATCATAAATACCCATTACAAATATAAGTGTGACATCATGAAACAGATACATAGGCAGAGATGGCGACATTTCACCTGTCAGCTTCCATCGTGTTAGCTCTTCAGTGACCTTCCGGAGTTTATTTGGCCATTTCAACACTTCTGGCTTCGCATTTTATTTTATTCATTATTTCTTTCCTGGAATAAAGGCACACAAAGAAAGAAATACCCTTCACTCGATATTTTCGCGCACCGAACACGACTGCTCGTACTGTCGACCGCACACGGATACTTTTTTACAACACAATATTATTTGAATTTCACTAATACTGCTGCGGCATTGAGATGACCGACTTTACATGTGATTAACACTCTCTAACGAACTAAAACTATCTCCACTTGGAGACAATACTCCAGCCACATCGACCAAAATCTACGTTTCTGCTGGACTTAGTTTGTTACTCGCCGATCAATTTACCCAACTGTATGACCTTCTCTCTCGAGCTCAAATGATTCATTGCGTCCCTTTATTTATAGTTTTTCATCCCCTCTCTTAGGCATATTTCCCTGCCGCCAAGAAATTTTGCATACATTTTCCGACCTTGTGGAAATGTATTTAGAGCAGTTTTTACTGTAACCAAGTACTTGCTATATTACTAGTGACATTGTTCATGAACATTTAAAATTATCTCTTACCAAATTGACTGGTTAAATGACCTCGTTTGATAGGCACTATATTCTGACGACGTGGTGTGGGTTGAATGGACACGCGCGTCGTTCACGAGATTCCCTCGGAAACTGCTTAGCAATCTCAAATCTCTATTACTAAGGACCAATTGTCTCACAGATAATTACGGGACACTCGTTACCTTAGGATCACTGTTAATTCCTTTTAATACATATATTTATTTAACCAACACTTTATTTTGTATCCGTCCACCTTCGACACGTGAGAGTGACGTCACATCTCATAGTGCGAGAAAGAAAGTGGCAACCTTCTCGCCTCGTGCCGCCTCTGCGAGATAAAAATGAATGTATTCGAGCTTCTCATTACGGTTAATATGGGGCCTCATGTGGTAACTTTAAGACTCTAATTTCTGGGTCACAAAGGTCATGGGTTCAATATGAACCCACTGTTGCCACATCAGGTAAAATTTCCAGTAAACTGATTCAACCAGATGTCATTCAACAAATTAAATTACGTGTCATTCGACTTGAACCATTTTCTGGCACCGTAGACGCATGGTTGCGATACTCGGATACAGTAGCGTAGTCAGGATCGACCAACTGGGGCGTGGGGGCGGGGTGCATTAAGATTACAAAATAACGATAGAATATAATGAAGGTGCTTGTGCGTGTGAAAGAGTTTCATAAGGACACTGATACAAGTAAATTATGTTGATTTTCAGATTGCAGTACACTATAAAATCTTACATTAAAATATAGAACTAGAAAAATATAACCAATTAAAATAGATTTACGGCGAATTGTATGTTCAGATTACAGATTCAAGAAATATTCCAGTTTAATTTTTTTTCTCTATGAATATTCAATATTTAGTTGGCTTTCACTTGTTTGTTTTTTACAATTGGCTTTAAGTCGCACCGACACAGATAGGTCTTATGGCGACGATGGGATAGGAAAGGCCTAGGAGTGGGAAGGAAGTGGCCGTGGCCTTAAATAAGATACAGCCCCAGCATTTGCTGGTTTGAAAATGGGAAACAACGGAAAACCATCTTCATGGCTGCCGACATTGGGGCTGGAACACTTGTTTATTGTCAGTTTCTGTATATTTTCTTTTGTAAAATTTCCCAGTATTCCTCTCCGTGGCTGCGCCCCCGTTTGGAACAAGCAGTAGACAGAAATCTGACGATCTCGGAAATTAAGGAACATGTGTTACTCCCAGGTCAGTAGATGGCATTGCGGTCAGCGTATAAAAATGGCGTATGGCTTTTAGTATCTGGAGTGTCCGAGGACAAGTTCGGCTCACCAGATGCAGATCTTTCGATTTGACTCCCGTAGGCGACCTGTGTATCGTGATGAGGATGAAATAGCGATGAAGACGACACATACACCCGGTCCCCGTGCCAGCGAAATTAACCAATTATGGTTAAAATTCCCGACCCTGCTGGGAATCGAACCCGAAGCCATGGGCCCGGACGCGGTCAGTGTAGATACGTAAGAATAAACCAAGAACATATTTGTAGACAGTTATAGTGATAAGGAGAGTCCACCTCTGTGGTGTAGTGGTTAGTGTGATAAGCTGCCACCTCCTGGAGGCCCCAGTTCGATTCTCGGCTCTGCCACAAAATTCTTAAATTGGTTCGAGGACTGGAACGAGATCCACTCGACCTTGGGAAGTCAACTGAGTAGAGAGGGGTCGATTCCTACCTCAGCCAACCTCGCAATGGTTTTCTGTGGTTGCCCATTTCTTCTCCAGGCAAATGCCAGGATGCTGCCTAATTTAAGACCACGGCCACTTCCTTTCCTTTTCCTTGCCTTTCCCTTCCAATCCTCCCATCCCCCGCAAGGCCCCTATTCAGCCTAACATGCGAGGCTACCTGGGCGAGGTACTGGTCCTCCACCTCCCTGGTTGTATCCCCAACCAAATGTCTCACGCTCCAGGATACTGCCCTTGAGGTAGTAGAGGTAAGGTCTCTCGCTGAGTCTGTAGGGAAAAAACAACCCTGGACAGTAAATTGATTAAATAATAATATATAATAATGATGGTAGGAATAGAATAATTCAGGCATTTTTGACTACTGGGAAATTTGGAAAACATGTTCTCTGATAGCCTGGACGACTTGAACGCTACTTACGTTAAGTGCCATCGTAGACTGCAAGCTTCTAAGGCCTTAGGAGAAGGCACGAGCGTTTATGGGCGAATCCCAGCACCGAAGATTCTTCGGCCATTTTCTGCGGCAGTCTGCAGAAAATGGTTAATCCTTAAAGCGAGCCGATATTCCAGAAAGACACATTTCCTCATCAACGGAATTCCTTAACGAAGAGGAGGAGAAGCGAAGGCTGCGAAGAAAAATCGAGGGGACACTCAAAATTCACTTGTTCTCTATTATTCACCAGCAGCTGCCAATCTTCAAGTTAATATAGCTACCACGAAATCACCGGGCGAGTTGGCGGTGCGCGTAGAGGCGCGCGGCTGTGAGCTTGCATCCGGGAGATAGTAGGTTCGAATCCCACTATCGGCAGCCCTGAAAATGGTTTTCCGTGGTTTCCCATTTTCACACCAGGCAAATGCTGGGGCTGTACCTTAATTAAGTCCACGGCCGCTTCCTTCCAACTCCTAGGCCTTTCCTGTCCCATCGTCGCCAAGAGACCTATCTGTGTCGGTGCGACGTAAAGCCCCTAGCAAAAAAGAAACACGAATTCAAAGAAGGAAACTAATTCAAACTGGTTTTACTCCTTCAGCGAGAAACGACTCCACTGGTCTTGGGACTGTAATGAATTGAACAATGTTCGTAATTGATTGGAGAACTTGGAATTTTACAACAGATGTTTCCCTTGTTTAAAAAATGGGCACACAATCCGACAGTACAGAAAGAAGGTCGACTGGGCGAGTTGGCCGTGCGGTCAGGGGCGCACGCCTGTGAGTTTGCATCCGGGAGATAGTAGGTTCGAATCCCACTGTCGGCAGCCCTGAAGATGTTTTTCAGTGGTTTCCCATGTCCGACTCGTTGGCTGAATGGTCAACGTACTGGCCTTCGGTTCAGAGGGTCCCGGATTCGATTCCCGGCCAGGTCGGGGATTTTAATCTTCATTGGTTAATTCCAATGGCCCGGGGGCTGTGTGTTTGTGCTGTTTCCAACATCCCTGCAACTCACACACCACACATAACACTATCCTCCACCACAATAACACGCAGTTACCTAAACATGGCAGATGCCGCCCACCCTCGTCGGAGGGTCTGCCTTATAAGGGCTGCACTCGGCTAGAAATAGCCACACGAAATTATTATAATAGTGGTTTCCCATTTTCATACCAGGCAAATGCTGGGGCTATACCTTAATTAAGGCTACGGCCGCTTCCTTCCAACTTCTAGGCCTTTCCTATCCTATCGTCGCCATAAGACATATCTGTGTCGATGCGACGTAAGCCTCTAGCAAGAAAAGGTCGATGTTTCCTGTACAGAATACTGAAAACAACGTCACGCCTCTGCTCGTCGTAAAGGGAACTAGCAACCTACGGCCGTCGGTAAGACAGAAGAATTGCTCCTATCTCCAAATAGCTCGAATATGGATTAAAGAATCGGCAGGTTCTTTGAAACCTACTCGATATTTACTGGACTCCAGAAGTCCAGAGCTTCATCAACGAAACTGTAGTGGATACACCTTAGCTGCAAATGATAGAAACGCGAAGTGAACGCATTTGAATCTCATTCAGCGTTTTTCACACCATGATATTTGGTTGAATTAAAAGCAATTTGACTTTTGACAAAGACTTCAGTAAAGCTTTCTGCTTTCCAAAATCGAAATAAATACTCTTCAAAACCTAGCGTTCCTCAAGGCTTCGACAACCTCGCACTTACCGACCCTAAAGACAACGATCAAGAGCTCCCGATTAAGATGTTAATCGGTGAAGACCATTATTGTATGATATTCAAACTACAAGAACCAGTAATAATCACTTCCTTCCAATTACCATTAACGGAGATCTTCGGAGGGGTGCTCAGGGGAATTCGCTCCGCGATATCAATACATTTAGCAGTTGTGAATTTCATTGACGAAACCAGCCTTTCACCTATATAGATGATGAAATCTGTCAATTTTGGGACTTAAAGCAGTCAACACGAGAAAACTGGAATTATCAAGGATTCTACTACGCTTGAAAAAATTCAGTCGACTTACAGGTTGCATGATCAACGAAGTGTGGCCTCTCTTCCTAACAAGAAGGACATCATATTGCCAAGCAACCACCTCAGCGATGAAAGATACCTACGATCTTCAGGAAATTGACTGCGAAAAGATGAAATTATGAAGAATGTCTGCGACAGTCAGATTCTCGATAATACTGTATCTGCAAGGGATACATGGAGCTCGCTCTTACTCGGAGAAAAAAGGCACAATCTTGTATCTTCCTCATCGAGCATTGGAAAAGGAAATAAATTAGAGGACACGAAGAGGATGAGAATGCTTCTTCTTGTAAGAAAAATGGTCCATCCTTGAATGGTATGGGACCCAATCTTCGGCCAGAAGTCTTAGCTGTTCTCCTAAGATTTAGAAATTATCCTGATGGAGTCAACTGATATCACCTAATCTTTCTTACTGCCTGCACTAGATGAAGATGACAGGGATTTGTTGAGGTCTTTTGTTAAGTAGTTCTTCAGAATAAAGAAGACAACTGCAAAACTACAGATAACGTCACAATATATCGCATATCATGACTGATTTTGGCCACCCTGAGAGAACACGCTGTACTTTAATTAAGGCCAAGGCCGCTTCCTTACCGTTCCTAGGCCTTTCCTATCCCATCTTCGCTATAAGACCTATCTCTGTCGGTGCGACGTAAAACAAATAGCAAAAAGAAAAGTGTGTAATTTGTTATCATTTGAACTTTATTCACAGTTACAGCCTTCAACACGCTACAATTTCACTACCTTGTTGTCTTTCTTGCAATTCACGTTTATATTTTACATATTCAGAACCATATTACAATTGACTTGAAGATGAGCTCGGTAAAATTACCTTTAATAATAATAATAATAATAATAATAATAATAATAATAATAATAATCCCAAAGTTCGAAACATTAGGCGTCGATTCTGGCTTACGTTAATATGTGTGAATATGTCCAAAAAGAATGTACTCACTATTTGATAGTCCATACCTTCTGACAAATTGTCCGGCTCCATGGCTAAATGGTTAGCATGCTGGCCTTTGGTAACAGGAGTCTCGGGTTTAATTCCCGGCAGGGTCTGGGATTTCAACCATAATTGGTTAATTCCCGTGGCATGGGGACCGGGTGAATGTGCCGTTTTCATCATCATTTCATCCTCATCACGACGCGCAGGTCGCCTACGCGTGTCAAATCAAAAGGCCTGACCTGGGGAGCCGAAGTCCTCGGACACTCTCGGCACTAAAAGCCATACGCCATTTCATTTCATTTCTGACAAATTTGACTTGCAGGTACATGTTTTGGCGCTGAGAGAGAGTAATATTATATATCTGAAATGACCACCAGCAGCTTCTGAACAACGCCGACGGCGCCGAACTGCAGACTGAATTACAGCTGTGTAAGGGCAGCACATGACACATGAACATGAGAATGTACAGGAGACCAGTAGACACCACTGTGGTGGACAGTACCGTTAAGTTTGAATTACGCACTGTCAGACCACACAAATATCCCGTGCATTCACAACATTCTCATCGTAGCGTCATGTGCTGCCATTACACCAGATACACGAACAACTGTAATTCGCACTGCAGAAGCTGCTGGAGGTCTTTTCAAACATATAACATTACTCTCTCTCAGTGCCAAGAAATGTACCTTCAAGTCAGATTTGTCAGAAGATATGGACTATCAAATAGTGAGTACATTTTATTGGACCCCTCTGTATATTATTATAATAACATGTACGATAGTCTAAGATAATAATCCAGAATCTTGCAATATTTTAGGCACGTCGCTGAAGTCAGCTGGTTACGATAAATGGGTGGCAGGAAAGCCCGTGAACTCGAAGAACGAGGACTGTAGAGGCATGGACAGACAAGGCCTATTACACAGCACTGGATGTCTTGATACACTGGGATTCATATGTGAAAAATAAAACTGTATCTCAACTTAAATTCATTTGCTTGTGCAGCAGTTCCTCTCACTCCAGTATTGTTAATTTAGAGGAGTAAACGAAACAAAAAAAGAATTTACCCAAGTACTCTCGTATCAGTGCAGGAATACCGGAGTCTAGTCGCGAGAAGAGGGGGGTTGCGGTCAGTTTTCAAAAGCATTGATCTCAAAGAAAAAATACACCTCGGTGGTTGTATTGGTTGCGGCTGTTGTTGTTCTAAAGAGAGAAAAAACAACTTTTGACCACATTTCTTCAGAAATACCAAGAAAACAAGGAAATTCACAAGTGTTAACTTTATGTGCTAGTATCTACCGACCAAGATGAAGAAAGAAGATATTCTCCTTTTCCTAGGTACTGTATGTTCTGCATCCCAAATTTCTTTATTGTTATCATGTTGATACACGAATGTTCTCTAACTGATAGGTTTATAGATCAATCAGCATTGTATCTGGTTTCAGAAGTGTCCACCCTTCTCATGTACGAGTAGTAATTGGAAGAGAGTTCCATATTCTAAATTACTCAGTTTTCCACAGAGCAGGTAATATTGCATTGAAACCGAGAACTTGCTTCGTTAATCACGGGAATAGCTGCATTCGATTATGCTGAAACTAGGACGAATAAGTTTTACGAATCCTTAAATTTCTACATGGGGGTGAAATGGAAACTAGAATACATTATAAAATAAGTGTGTGTGTTTTCTAATGTCCACACACATTTGTACGAGTCCAATGGCTGTGATGATGAGCCGTTTGCGATCTTCTATTGCTGCGCCCAGTCTCCATGGCTAAATGGTTAGCGTGCTGGTCATTGGTCACAGGGGTTCCGGGTTCGATTCCCGGCAAGGTCGAGAATTTTAACCTTCATTGGTTAATTTGTCTGGCACGGGGACTGGGTGTGTGCGTCGTCTTCATCATCATTTCATCCTCATCATGACGCTCAGGTCGCCTATGGGAGTTAAATAAAAAACCTGCATGTGGCGAGCCGAACCTGTCCTCGGACACTCCTGGTACTAAAAGCCATATTTCAGTTTACTGCCTCCAGTGTGATAACTATGTGCTGCGTGTTGTGTAGTGTTTGATGATAAAAAGATATGAAATGGCGTATGGCTTTTAGTACCGGGAATGTCCGAGGACAAGTTCGGCTCGCCAGGTGTAGGTGTTTTGAATTGATACCCGTAGGCGACCCGCGCGTTGTGATGAGGATGAAATGATGATAAAGACGACACATACACCCAGCTCCGGTCCCAAGGAATCAACCAATTATGGTTAAAATTCCAGAGCCTGCCGGGAATAAAACCCGGGTCCCCTGTGACCAAAGGCCAGCACGCTAACAATTTAGCCATACAGCCGGACAGCGTATGATGATGATGACGACGATGATGATGAGGTGGGGAGAGTGTGATAAATATAATAATGTTATTTGCTTAACGTCACACTAACTACTTTTACGGTTTTCGGAGACGCCGAGGTGCCGGAATATTTGTCCTGCAGGAGTTCTTTTACGTGACAGTAAATCGACCGACACTAGGCTAACGTATTTGAGCACCTTCAAGTACCACCAGACTGAGCCAGAATCGAAGCTTCCAAGTTGGGGTCAGAAGGCCAGATCCCCAACCGTATGAGCCACGGAGAGGAGGGGGCGGACATTTTTGACCTGAAAAATCACTGAAAATGATTAATAAAATGCTTTAATTGTGTGGAAAATGCTATAAAATAATTAAAAAGCGATAATATTATTGAACAAAATTTTCAATAAAATTAAAGAAATGTGTTGATCAAATTAATGCTGCTAAATTTTATTTTAATGATTTAAATGTATTTACATAGTTTATATGTATTTGACAAACTGAATTCTGGTGACTGTGTAACAACGTTTTTACAAGTAATATATTCCTCTTCTGTTCACTGTACAGTTCCTGCTTTTAATGAAATAAACATCTCCTAATTGGTCCGGCGCCATGGTTAAATGATTAGCGTGCTGGTCTTTGGTGACAGGGGTCCTGGGTTCGATTCCTGGTATAGTGGAAAATTTTCACCATCATTGGTTAATTTTCGCTGGCACGAGGCTGGGTGTATGTGTCGTCTTTGTAATAATTTCGTCCTCATCACGATGCGCAGGTTGCCTGTGGGAGTCAAATCAAAAGACCTGCACCTGGCGAGCCAAACTTTTCCTCGGACACTCCCGGCTCTAGAAGTCATACGCCATTTCATTTCATTTCATCCCTTAATTTACTTGGAAGTGTATATATTCTGGACATAATTATTTGCCCCCGAAGAACTTGTTGTTCGCATTCGTCACACATTTCAGATGCTTTACTACTTTAATGTGGTGCTAAACAATAACCTTCCTTTCCGTACTCTCTTTAACACTGCACAATTTACAAAATAAAATACTCCCATCTGTCACAGTCTTTTCCAAATTCATTCACCAGCAGATTTAAAAATACACTTTGTGATGGTTTCAATTATTTTTTTCATTTTTCTTGCACGGGTAGTGCACATTTGGGAGAATAATAGTGTTTTAAAGCGGGGAGTTAGGGTAACTGTTTTTTTCCAATCCCTTCTCCTTTCCATTAGTCTTGGCCTGGTGGTGGGTTGGGAGTGAGTGACTGAAGGGGCGGGTGTGAAGGCTGGTGCACTCCCTGTGTTTGGAACACGTTTCTTTACAAATATTTTGTTCTGTATTGTGTTTCTGCACAAATCTCGGATACACAAGACTCACAGATGTAAATACTTTCCTTCCTTTTTGCTAGTCATCAACAACTGCTGGTCAGCGCACTCGGCCATGAAAGATATTTAGCAAATGTAACCATATGTAAGGCAATAAAAAATACATGCTTACTGATGAATTACTCAAACAGATGTATACACAGGGTACAAACCTTGTATAAATGTTATACACTATTTAGTAGTAAGACTGCGAGGCCTCTATGCACAGGTTTTGACATGAATGTTACTTACGGAGCCGCCATTTTGGGATTTAATGCGAGCGTTCCTTACATCATATCCACGTTGCATGTCGTTGGCCTAATTAGAAAACCTCGTATCTCCCAATGCTCTTCCTGCCCAATATTTCTCTTAAGACTTACCACGCCTCTTAGCCACATATGTATACGTAGTCCATCAGAACAATTTTCGATGGGTTAATTTTCCTATGCCGATGTTTCTTCTTTCTTTCTTTCTTTCTTTCTTTCTTTCTTTCTTTTATTTGTTTACCCTCCAGGGTTGGTTTTTTCCTCGGACTCAGGGAGAGATTCCACCTCTCTGACAGTGTCCTGGAGCGTGAGACTTTGGGTCGGGGCTGAACAGGGGCTTTGTTGGGGATTGAGAATATCGAAAGGGATAGGCAAAGAAGAGGAAGGAATCGGCCGTGGCCTTAAATTAGGTACCATACCGGTATTTGCCTGGATTAGAAGTGGGAAACCACTTCGAAGGTGGCTTAGGTCGAACCCACCTCTACTCAGTTGACATCCCGAGGTTGAATGGACCACGTTCCAGCCCTCGAACCACTTTTGAAACTTCGTGGCAGGCCTGGGAATTGCACTCGGGCCTCCGGGGGTGGCAGCTAATCACACTAACCACTACACCACAGAGACTATGCCGGTGTGTAAAGGAAAATGAACATTACCAAATTGTACTGTAGGAATGCATGTCTGCGTGAAGTATATACTCACTCCACAGTACAATGTATTTAGTGTTCATGTATTTCAATTGCTGACTACATAATAACTGTATTGAAGCCGTTGTATTATTATTATTATTATTATTATTATTATTTTGCGTGCAGATTTCCGTTGAATAATAAAGATTCATTGAAAAGTTTGGTAATCACTCTCAAGAGAAAAGGATTTGTGCCCAGCAAGTATAGTTAAATTTGTGTATGACTCTCTGGCTGAATGGTCAACGTTCAGAGGGTTCGGGGTTCGATTCCGGCCGGGTCAGGGATTTTAATCTCGTCTGATTAATTCTTATGTCTCGAGGACTGGGTGTTTGTGTTTGTGCCAATACTCTCCTCTTTAAATTCAGACAGCATACTACATTACCAACCACCACAGAAAAAAGGCAATTTTTAAACGTTCTTACGGGAATAGAACCTACGTGTTTCCGGGTGAACCGAGCACGCTTTTACCGCCTCGGCCAGGTAGCCCCTTCAGTAAAGTGTAGGGAACAACTATGGCTTAGAATATAGTCCCGTTGCCGTATTAATATAGCCAATTTGCACAGTGGCGTATGCTGCAGCCAAGACGGGGGCTACCACTATACTTAGGTTACCCCGTTTCGATGGTTGTTTTAGTGAACGTCAAGCCTTCAGCGTTTTGAGCTGCAGCTAATAGCCAACTCTTGTCATCTCATCCCCGTAAATATCTCTCGGAAATTTTCTCGCCTCACACATAAATACTCCTCTGTTCGACAACCGACACATTCATTAATTTGCCTGCTACCGTATTTTAAGACCCTATTCTACTTTCGGCGTTGAAAAATCTCCCGTTTCGTCTCTCCACAGCTGAAATACATGCATCATGCAAATAAAACATCCTAACATATTCTGTCTCTAGTCTAATCCTCTTTAATGTTACAACGCTGATGGCGTACAGCTTTTTTGGTTTTATGAAGAATCTGCCCACACAACTCGATCTAAAATTATCTCAACAGGAATAAAATACTAATAACTGAAACACACACCTATATCTAACCTATTCTATCCCTTATTCCCATCTAAATTATATACAACATTTAGCTCAGAGACTTGACATGCTTACAGCCCTGAACGTATTTAACTTTACTTAAAATGAGCAGAATAAATGCCACTCTGGCTTACATTCAAAGACTAATTTACTTGTTTAACTATGCCCTAACTAGTGCATCTAGATATCACTTCACATGCTTATAGAACAAAAAGACTCAACATGGCAGCAACGTCTCCATCAGCGACGAATCACATGCCCGCTATGCCATGCGTGCTTAGCCCATGAGTGTGGCACACAGCACGGGGATGAAGGTCCTCTTCTCGGGATACTTCAAGGTTGCGGTCTCCTTGATGTCGATCGTATCTGGAACTCATGAGTTACGTTTGAAACATCTACTTCACCACTTAGCGTGTTCGAATAAACGATTACAACCTTAGTATTGGCTAATATTTGACTATAGCCTCCTCGCAGATATAGGTTCAATCTATGCGGCATTACATTAAGGGAACTAGCCCGGTTGCAATCAGTTCTTGACAGCGATTATATTTTAAATGACTCGCACACGTTAATACCACAATTCGCATACGCGTAAGATAATACTTGTAATTTTAGGTCGTCACTAGCTCTTGTCAGCTAACTCACGACGATTGTACTTCACTTTAACAAAGGCTTCACAAAGAAATCGTCTTGTTGGCTTACGAATTACGACTGTCACACTTGGTGTTTCAAAACGGAAGGAGCCGAGAACATGAGGCAATGAGAGCCCTTCCTTTCACACCGCAAATTTTATAGCCTCTCGAGGACGCTAGCCTCGAGGGTAACGCCCGGCAAACATTCTTATTTCGTTTCTATCGGCCACTCCCGTAAATATGCATGTATCTCAGTTTAGCACTAGTAACTAATATTACCGGCTGCTGTTACGCGATAATTCTTATCTGAATTATGTGTGATGTTAGATCTGTGGAATTTAGCATAGTGACGGATTAATTTATTGAAACTCAGATGATTCCAGTCATGGAAAAGAGAAGTTTTTCAACCTGTGACAATTGTTCGGTACATCCCCTCCAAGTTCGCTGGGTTTGGTGACGCCGATATATAGAGGTCTACATGATTTAAATCATGGCTTGCGGCTTCAGTCCAACTAGAGGAATTCGATCCAACCAGGTTGCTACGGGGTTCTCACAGCCTATGGCACGGCCATTCAGGGCTCCTTCCTTCACTCCCCGCGACTATATGGCGCGCTAAATAAGATGATGCCACAATGTTATAATAAATAAATTGAAGCATATTATGATATGGTTCATTAATAAATCAGTCAGAATAATTTTCGTCGTGTTCATTTTCTTATGCTTACCGCACCGTACTGCCAGGCTGAGTGGCTCAGACGGTTAAGGCGCTGGCCTTCTAACCCCAACTTGGCAGGTTCGATCCTGGCTCAGTCCGGTGGTATTTGAAGGTGCTCAAATACGACAGCCCCATGTCAGTAGATTTACTGGCACGTAAAAGAACTCCTGCGGGACTAAATTCCGCCACCTCGGCGTCTCCGAAGACCTTAGAAAGTAGTTAGTGGGACGTAAAGCAAATAACATTATTATTATTATTATTATTATTATTATTATTATTATTATTATTATTATTATTATTATTATTACGTACCGTACTGTAGGGAAGTTGTTTGCACATTCCTACAATATAATGTATTTAAAGTTCATTTTCCTGTACACAAAGCCTCTGTGGCTCAGACAGCAGCGCGTCGGCCTCTCACCGCTGGATACCGTGGTTCAAATCCCGGTCACTCCATGTGAGATTTGTGCTGGACAAAGTGGAGGCGGGACAGGTTTTTCTCCGGGTACACCGATTTTCCCTGTGATCTTCCATTCCAGCAACACTCTCCATTATAACTGCATAGCATTTACCAGTCATTAATAGATCACATTGGGAGTGGCGACCCCATCGTACGAATAGCCTATATATGGTTCATTCATTACATCACTGACCCGGTCAAAGACTAGCAAGCAGGTTGTAGGTTTTCATTCATTCCCTGTAGGTATACATCAGCATAGGAAAATGGACACAACGAAAATTATTCTGGTGGACTACACATAAGTACGTGACTGGCAGGCGTAATCAGTCTTAAGGAATATTTTGGGTAGGAAGAACATTGGGACATACGAGGTTTTAAAGGAAAGCGTTATTTGATTCTAGCCGCGTTTGTAACATAAGCTC
The DNA here is from genome assembly GCF_040414725.1 of Anabrus simplex. NCBI lineage: Eukaryota > Metazoa > Arthropoda > Insecta > Orthoptera > Tettigoniidae > Anabrus > Anabrus simplex. The sequence goes on along the minus strand of NC_090266.1, from coordinate 1,212,233,898 downwards.
ACCGAGCGAGTTGGCCGTGCGGGGCGTCATGCAGCCCTGATCTTGCATTCGGGAGATAGTGGGTTCGAACCCCACGGTCGGCAGTCCAGTAGAATGGCTTCCCGTGGTTTCCCATTTTCACACAAGGTGAACGTTGAGGATGTACTGTATGTTAATAAAGGCCGCGGCCGATCCCTTCAAACTCCTAGCCCTTTCCTATCCCATCGCCGCCATAAGACCTATCTGTGTCGGTGCGACGTAAGGCAAATAAAAAAGTAAAATATAACCTCGTTAAGTATTAAAACTACTTATCTCCCTATAGCATTATTATTTCGATTAATAGTATGCTGACATTCTTACCTATACACTCATGTATCGTAATGATGATTTAATTGCAAGCATGAGACACTTTCCTGATTCCATAAACATGCAATGAGTATAGTTTTTACTTTCTTAAGAACAGTTCCCTTATGAATAACAAAACGAAAACATTTTATGTCATGTAGTATTTGGTAAGACTTCCGAAAATCCTGATAATTCGAAAATAATGTTGTCCCTGATGGTAATGAGAAAACTGCCTGTGGCATAATATCTTAAAAGTAACCAGGAACATTGTTTCTGTGGAAAAACCATTATTTCGTGCAGTTGGTGTTTTAATTGCATCCTTTACTTGATGCAAGGAAATGTTTGCTGTTCACTTATGAGTTCTATATCGACCAAAATACATTATTTTATCCCATTTTTTAAATAAACTGCAACTACCTATAAATTATACCACGAAGTGCCACTGTCTGAAAATGCTTATCTAGATAACGTTTCTCATGACCTGAGTACTGAGTAGTGCTCCAGCATTCTGCGTGCCAGGCGAGGTCAGTGCCTCTGTCAGCTGGTTGCCACCCGCACTTCTCCACCGTAATGACGAGCACTTTTGTTGACGTCAGCGTCCAATCAATAACGAACAAGGTGCGTGTCAGGCAGGTTACTGATAGCTACGAACACAGGGAGATTGAACACAGCTTCAATTACTGTTTAAGAATCAGTGACGTGATGTAAAATATGAGATGCCTGTCCAGCAGGTTCCTGATGGTAACACATGAACGAGACTGAACACGACCTGTATTGTTGTCAGCTGTCTCTGTACAACTATGTAATGTCACAGACTGTACCTCTTCTACATAATTGTATACTATAAATTGTAAGCAGTCTAAATACCAAAATGTAAAGAAATGGACTTATCAGTTGAAAAGGGTCTATATAGGTACAGAATCCAATGCATTTCTAAAGGCTGGTAGACAAGACATTGGAGGAAGTAAGTAGTATTCTTTCATAACAACCTAAAGATAGAGCTCGTGTCAAAAATGATTCGTGTAATAAAACGGGGTATAAGTTCCACTTTCATCCACTGGATAGAAATGCTTACAGTGTGATTGGAAATGGCTGCATTGTATGGGACACGTAGCTATCAGCTTGCATTATGGAGGCAGTGGATTCGAACACAATTGTCAGCAGTCCTGAAGATTGTGTCCCGCGGTTTCCCATTTTCACACCAGGCAAATGCTGCGGCTGCTCCTTAATTAAGGCCATGGTCACCTTATTCCGTCTCCTAGACCATCATCGCCAAAATACCTGCCTGTATCGGTGCGACGTAAAGACAATTGTAAAGCGAGCAATTGGCCGCGTGGTTTGCGTCACGTGGATAACAGTTTGCAATCGGTAGATAGTGGATTCGAACCTCACTGTCGGCAGCCCTGAAGATGATTTTCCGTAGTGGAAAGTGTTTAATAAGACATTTGCGCAGACATTTTTTTAAATGAGTGTCTTTTAACCTTACCTTTACCACCAAAGCGTTGAGTGAGAGGAAGTGTGGAACTGTGGAGAATGGGTACAGTTAACCCGCAACGTGAATGACCCACAGCACACGGCTTTGTGAGTAACGGATGGCACAAACCAGTAAAATATTTGTGATGTGACGAGTTCAGAACTTCAAACGGAAAGAGTCAGACAACAGACAGTACGGCTTTGGAAAAAACACTAGTGATGATGGTTTCTGCGGAAAGACATACTTTTGTAAGGTTATTTGCAGAATATGACTACACAGGAATGATTGAATGGAATAGCTCTTCTATATATACACAACGGACATGTGACCTTAGAAAATATAATCCATGTACTGACAAAAACCCAGGAGATATCTGCTATTGTAATCAACATGAATACAAATAAGTCTTAATTAAATAATTGTGTTACTTTGGAAGTTTTAATTTAGTCTTTCTAATTTCACAATATGCACCCAACATTGTTTTACAGAAATCCTCAAATTTTAATATTTAATACCCACTCCCGAAAATAAATTCTGCGTACGCCCCTGGTCAGGATGTTCTCCTGACATTGCAGTAACTCCGTCGTATGTCTGGGCTATTAATTTTTCTTCATACTTCTGGTCGTGAGTCTGGAAGATATAATGAGCGAGGTCAGTTCAATCAATCAATCAATCAATCAATCAATCAATCAATCAATCAATCAATCAATCAATCAATCAATCAATCAATCAATCAATCAATCAATCAATCAATCAATCAATCAATCAATCAATCAATCAATCAATCAATCAATCAATCAATCAATCAATCAATCAATCAATCAATCAATCAATCAATCAATCAATCAATCAATCAATACTGATCTGCAGTTAGGGCAGTCGCCCAGGTAGCAGATTCCCTATCTGTTGTTTTCCTAGCCTTTTCTTAAATGTTTTCAAAGAAATTGGAAATTTATTGAACATCTCCCTTGGTAAGTTATTCCAATCCCTAACTTCCCTTCCTATAAATGAATATTTGCCCCAATTTGTCCTCTTGAACTCCAACTTTATCTTCATATTGTGATCTTTCCTACTTTTAAAGACGCCACTCAAACTTATTCGTCTACTAATGTCATTCCACGCCATCTCTCCGCTGATAGCTCGGAACATACCATTTAGTCGAGCAGCTCGTCTTCTTTCTCCCAGTTCTTCACAGCCCAAACTTTGCAACATTTTTGTAACGCTACTCTGTTGTCGGAAATCACCCAGAACAAATCAAGCTGCTTTTCTTTGGATTTTTTCCAGTTCTTGAATCAGGTAATCCTGGTGAGGGTCCCATACACTGGAACCATACTCTAGTTGGGGCCTTACCAGAGACTTATATGCCCTCTCCTTTACATCCTTACTACAATCCCTAAACACCCTCATAACCATGTGCAGAGATCTGTACCCTTTATTTACAATCCCATTTATGTGATTACCCCAATGAAGATCTTTCCTTATATTAACACCTAAATACTTACAATGATCCCCAAAAGGAACTTTCACCCCATCAACGCAGTAATTAAAACTCAGAGGACTTTTCCTATTTGTGAAACTCACAACCTGACTTTTAACCCCATTTATCAACATACCGTTGCCTGCTGTCCATCTCACAACATTATCGAGGTCACGTTGCAGTTGTTTACAATCTTGTAACTTATTTATTACTCTATACAGAATAACATCATCTGCAAAAAGCCTTACCTCTGATTCCACCTCTTTACTCATATCATTTATATATATAAGAAAACGTAAAGGTCAGTTACTGATCGAATACCAGTGAAGTTACCACATCCTAGAAATCTTCCCTGAACTTCCGCTTCCTTGCTAACATACCGTAATAACGTTAAGAATTGACATTTATTTATAACATCAGACGTTTTGTCCAATATCATTACCACACATTGATAATCTAGTACTTTCTTTCTTATTTCCGAAATCATAATTTGTCAAACACACTGTATTAAAAATGTACCGGAGGGTACATCTCAATGCCGCGCATTCAAGATTAGCGCCTAAATGAACTTCACTATTGATCAAACAGTGAAACTAATAACACAACAAGTTGGAACTTTAATCAGAAGATGTCACCACTGAAATACTAAGTAATTGTTTTGTTGTGAAGTTTCCTAAACTGGCTGAATTTCTCCCTGTTTTGTTTGCTATTCATCAAGAAGTTTGGACTTTTTTCTACAGATGACACTACTAAAAACTATGATCACGCACTCTGGTTCAAGGTGGAAGAACTTATTACTAAAGAAGCTTTAAATCTCTAGGTTTTCCATAACTGATCTATGTTCATTTATTTTTGGGTTGGCAATTCATCCTTTTCTTTCCGCCAGTTTTGAATCTAGCCAATCATAAAATTTTGTAATTAATTTTCAACCAATCCCGCATTTCTTGTTCAGTTTGTGTTAGCCAATAAAAATTAAGTGGGTGTGTCCTGATTAGTCTCGAATGATCTCGAACCTTCCCGGAGGGTTTATAAACTGCGGCTTTTCACGTTTCCTTGCCAATTGATCGTCGTCTTTCTGAGTGTCTGTGTTTACGCAGGAGGCGTAAGCAGAACATCTATAAGGTAATGGCCACATAAAATCATTCTTTCTTGCTACCTTCGCAGTTTAATCCGAGGGAAAGGTCCGACTCTTTAATTTTGTAACCATATTTTTCTAAAATGTAACTTTCTTTCGGCTAATGTAAAAACTCCGTAAAATCTATAATTGTACATCGGGGATAGAGAGTGAGTTACCCTCTCGTGCTCCCCTTCATCTTGGTTTTGAGGTGACTAGGTTTTGTAACTGTTTTCCTTCTGTAATGTGTTAAAGTAATTTCCGTGCGAGCCACCTCAGTAGTTTGGGAATAGCCTCTGTTTCATCGGCCGAGAGCCCTGTAGGTTTTTAAGTTTTCACTACCTTGGAGCACAGTGTACGCCTCCTTTCAGTTTGTGTTTTGGGCCGTTTATTTAACCTGTTCTTTTCGCCCTGTAGGTTGGGTACGAGATACCCCTGTGTAAGGATATTTTCAATTTGTAAGTGTGCCTTGAGAGGCCAGATATTGAAAGTTGATGTTGCCTTGAGTAGGCTTGGAAAACTGAGAGCCTGTTTGCTCTTTTCCAAAGTTTTTGTAAGATTAACGAGTACCTCTGGAAGGCTAAAAATTGTGTTTTGGGAGCGAGTGCTCTGTGAATTAGGGGATTTCTGCCCTTGAATAAATTTGTGCTCTTTTTGTAAATTTGAGCTGGGAGCTCAGGAATTGTAAAGCGAGGGGCTTGAAACCCAGGACCTGTAAAGTTCACTAATCTTGGATTTTCCTAGACTTGTTTCAAGATTGTCATTGTACCTGATGTTTCATTATTATGAAAAATTGTTAAGTTTGAAGTTCTAAAAGAAATATAACCTTCAGTTCAAGTTTTAAATTAATTTTGATATTGTAGATAGACCCATTCACCCCTGCACCTTCTTTAACCTCTTCCTGCTCCACGGGTATCCCCGTAACAAAAAACATTATCTCCTGTAAACCAAATTTTACAGGAGGGACAAGAAACTATTTTATGGCCACGTTTCCCAGTAAATCATCTTGATATTTCTTAAATTGCAGAAGTACCTTGATATAAGTAAACTGTGAATATCAAAATAACGATAGTTGGATAGAATTTTATTTTTAAAAATATTATATTGCCTGTAATTATGTAGTTTTTGGTTTCCACAGTTAAGACAACTATCTGCGAGCATGAGAACACTTCACTATGCATATAAGTTACATGCTTATTGTATGATTTTCGACGTACACCAAAGTTATTCACCCTCATCTGCCTGAGGTAGAATTCACCACAAACGTATTTTGTTTCAGTAACAGGGAGTTTTAGCTGGAAGTCGTAAGTTATAGTTTTTGTGTCATTCTCATTTTCTGTTCGCATGTGATAGTGCAGCAAACTAGCGGAAAGGAGAAACTCGCTAACTCCACTGAATAAATTGGTTTGTGATTTCCACGAAATAATAAACATCTCGTACCTGACTAGTTACCTTCGGATTTGGGCGTTTAATGTTATATATGGTGAGTAGGCTACGCTTGCAATTCTTTTCCATCATAACATCGAAAAAGAGAAAAGTGAAATTAGATGATTTTTATTTCCATTATTAACCCTCTACTGCATGAATTATTTTTCGTTTTCGTTTGGTGAAGAAAATTTCAAGCTGTAATTTTCAACATACGTTCAGTGTATTAGATGTACCAGCAATTCTTAATTGGGGCTAATAGCTTAACACTCATATGTGATGTGGATTGCCATAGTTGACTATATATACGATTTTTCACGATTCAAAGACCGAACATTACTACCTACTGGCCATGGGTACGTACTGCAATGCACAAGTACAACTTGCAGAACCGTAGGTCGGTAATGTCTTTGAGGTTGAGTCAGAGGTACTCCTGAAGCCTGTGGTAATGTGATGGGGAGGGCCCACGTAAAATAAACGGTGGTTGGTTCGCGTGGATGTTGACGGGGTGGAAGGAGTACCTTTGGTTGTAGGGCTGTTCTGTCGTACGTTATGTAAAAAAAAAAAAAAAACAAGGCATCACTGGGATATGTGTTTAATTGATTGTACAGTTGAAGGTGTGCCGTAAAACTACCTCTGTTTACAATATTTATCCATTTATACAGGTGAAAAGTTATTTGTTTCCTAAAGGCAACAGTATGCAGTAGAGGGTTAATTTAGTTAAACCAATGAAAACTTTGAAAATGAGTGTCAAAATCCTTATCAGCGCTTCTCAACAATTTTACTTTATCATAGTTTCCTTAATTCACAGAATCGTCAGGTTCATCATAACCACGCAACGCAAACTCATTTTCCCCCAAAGTAGCTCGTGATATCGGTACGAGGACTAATGACTTATCTATCGTATCTTGCAAGTTAATAATATCTATCTTTACTTACTGGAAACAGTTCACTGAAATCAATTTCTATCCTTCTATTGCCAAATTGATTTAAAGCAATCTACAAAAGCACGTGAGTCCTGGACATTTCGTTCCTGAAGGCTATGAAATATATGTCAGTAACTCCTGCGTTTTGTCCAAATGTTACTCGAAGTCTAAAAGAGAGGACATGGCCAAAAGAATAATTTGGCAAATATCACACATATCCACAACCACGGAATCGCATTATTTTTTCTTCATACAGCGCTTGTACAGTTTAGTCACTGTTAAAAGAGCTGAGATTAGTGGAGATGTCGTCATTATTCTTCGCATGTGAGTCCAAATGTAACCACCTTGTTGATTGCTTAAAAAGTGGCCAACGTGTGGCTGTGTGTGCCAACCGAATGAACTGACCACTATCGCATTTGGCTCGCGAGTGTAAGCGCATTGCTAAACTGCACTGCCTCGGAACCCGCTGACAGTTTTCAGTACTGCAACCAGGCGGACACGCTGGTTGCCCGGAGTGTCATGTACTTTATTGAAACGCTCTTCGGAGCTGGAAGTATATCTTTTGGACATTTACGGTTGAACCTCATTTGAGGAGTGCCTCTTCAAGAGGTGCTATTTCCACTTCCAAAAAACAAATCAATATTTCGTCCACATGCATTACAGTAGTTGAACATCATCGACTATCATGAGCAAGCCAGTCCAGGAAGATGTAACTCCTTAAAAGTTGTACCAAACTCGATCATGGGTACGTAACATGTGTCTTTTATTTTACGTTTCATTCGGTTTTCCCAACACTTTTTAATGGCTCAAATCGCACAGGCACTCCTCATTTGTAGATTATATGCCGAAATCTTTAGGGAAAACTGAATTGATCATAATTAGGGTACAGCCCCAGCAATTGCTTGGTGTGAAAATGGGAAACCACGGAAAACCATCTTCAAGGCTGCCGACAGTGAGATTTGAACCCACTATCTCCCGAATTCAAGCTATTTGGAAACAGTAAGAGCGCATTGACTCCATTTCGCGCTAAGTGTTGCAGCTCAAGGTGCGCACTCTCTTTACTGATCTGTGTCCACATGTTTGAACAAAGGCACCTGAACATACTACCATCACCTCATTGCCCCTCACCAGTCACCATGCACGTTTGGAGTGCTTTAGACACAACTGTTCATAGTGCTGCAATTTCATTTTTACCTAGTGTGTAATTCCTTAGTTGAAATAAAGTTTGTATGACCAATTTTTAAACCGTATGTATGTTCGAATACGTTACATGGAATAGTTATTTCCGAAGCTCGAAGAATATACTCATGGCTAGCACACTCGAAAGTACAAGGGCTGATGAACAAAGAACGAGACTGATTTTTCCTGTAGCTTTGGTGATAGTTTCATATCTGTAAGATACATATTTGAATAAGCGGGTTTTTATGTATAATATCCGTAGGCGGCAGCACTCTCGCATAGGTAATTTGGTAGTAAAGCTCTATTTTGTAGACGCTGCGTGCATTTCGCATACCAGACAATGGAGGTGACGCAAGAGGAGTAGTACAGCGCAATCAAATTCTGCTTTCGTTTAAACCATACAGTCATTGAAACTTACGAAAAGCTGAATCATCAGTACGATCCTGAAGGAAAACAAGCCAGCACAGTGTGGAAATCGCCAAAAAAGGCAAAAGTCGTTCCATTTACAGGGAAAGTGATTATGATCACATTTTTGCCTGTAATGGAATGATTTACCAGGATGCATTTCCCCCTCATACTACTGTTACTACACGTCAGTATTGGCTACACTGAGGAAGCGCATTGCAAAGAAACGACCAGAGCTTTCTCGGACCGGGTGGCGACTTCATCATGACGATGCACGGCCTCACGTCGCAAATAAAGTCATACAGTTTCTGGTTCGATTCAACATTACCTATGTACCACATCCACCTTATAGCCCTGATCTTGCACCCTGTGATTTTTTTTTCCCATCACTAAAGGCAAATATTAGGGGCATTCGATTTGAGAACTCTAAAGCAGTGCTCAAGGAAAGTGAGGTGATTCTCAAGGACCTGACAAAGAATGGTCTGCATCATGTATTCAAGGACTGGCAGAGACGCTATAAAAAGTGCATTGAAGTAGGAGGGAACTACTTTGAAAAATATAATGTAAACATTGAAATGGAGTAATAAGCATCTGTGAAAAAATCAGTCTCCTTCTTTGTCGATCAGCCTTCGTATTACAATCACACCTATCAAACTAACACAACATTTTTGTCATGTTTATATGAATCAAGACAGTCGTTTACTAGGGAATCATTATTCTTAGAACCTGGCATGCAACCCACTTGGCAGGTACAATCTTGGCTCAGTCCGATGGTATTTGAAGGTGCTCAAATACGTCCGCCTCGTGTCGATATAAAGGCACGTAAAAGAACTCCTGCTGGACAAAATTACGGCACATCGGCGTCGCCATAAACCGTAAAAGTAGTTAGTAGGACGTAAAGTAAATAACTTTATTATTATGAAACCTACTTGATAAGCATTGAGTGAGATAGAATACTCACTATCAAATGTCCTTTCACTTACTTTTTCCATGACGGAGGAAATAATAATTATTGGTCTACATTTTAGATCAGCATGCAGGATTCTTTACGTACAAAGCGATTTGACGCATTTTGAAACATGGTTGTAATGAAGTACAGCATTTATAGGAATTGTAAGAAATATTACTGAGCAGTTATCGATTGGAAGTGTCATTCATTACGCAGAATATTGCATAAAGAATTTCGGTCTCAGTAATCTTTACGTTTCCATGAAGTTGTGTACCAAGTGTATGCATAAGCTTTTGCTGGAGTTTTGTGGTAACGAAGACACGTAATTTTTAAGGGAAATTCATTTACTGTTCATTCAAAATATTGGTCATCGGCTTTTACATACTTCGCCCATCTTTCAGGTAAGTTATGAATACCATGACAGAAAAACGTCTTGTCTTTTGCGGCAAACAATTCCTCGAGCCATTTTCCGACTTCCTCGAAATTGTTGAAATGCTGCTCTGTGAGCGCGTGCCCCATTGATGCGAAGAGGTGATAGTCAGATGGCGCCAGGTCGGGGCAGTACGGCGGGTGCGGAAGGATGTCCCATCCAAGTGATTTCAAGGTGCCTTTCACTGGTTTTGCTGTGTGAGACGGCGCATCGTCGTGTAACAAACCATGTCTTCTGGTCCATTCCGGTCGTTTTTCGATCAATGCGCGATTTGAATTAATCATTTGTTGGCGATAGCGCTGTGCATTAACGGTTTCGTCGGGCTTCAAGAGTTCATAAGACACAGTACCTGGTCCCACCAGACACAAGGCATGGTCTTCTTGCCGAAGCGATTTGGCCTTGGTGTTGAAGGACCGGCTTCGCCAGGTGACAGCCACGATTTTATCCGCTTCAGGTTTTCAAAATAAATATATTCTTCGTCACCCGTCACAATTCGGTACAGAAAAGAGTGGTCAGTAAGAATAGTCACTGAGTACTTCTCTTCTCCTTGGTAATTTATTGGACTTCGCTTTTAGCGCTACGACCAATTGCGACGTCCGTTATTTTAATTGACAAATGCGTAGCTTAAACAATAGGTAGAAGTGCATATACTCATCATTTATAAGGTTGTGTATCAGTAATACCATTTGGCGGAAAATACAAGCTGATGCTGTAAATCTGATATAACGAAGGATTATCATACTGATGAGGTGCTATATATTCCTCTTCTTCGTACTTTCTTGGATTTCGCCTTGGCGCTTTGTCCAGTCACTGGTTTGATTTTTATAGTACTGATAGACGAAAGTGAAGGTTGACTGGTATACATTAATCATGGAATTATGGAAATGTAAGGGTACTGACGCATCTTATTAGTTACGGCTATTTTCCAAATTATAGCAAATATTGTTACTGACATCTATTTGGCACAGGGGCACAAAGGTTCAACTTCTTCGCGCCAGTGTGATCTATCATGGCGTCTTATTACAAAAACGAACATGACCAGATCACGTAAGGGATTAGGGATGATTTTTATCATATCGCGATATTACGGTCGTTAACAATTTTGTAATGATTTCTGCAGCTCGAACTGTCGGATGATATATTGCACAAAAATATTTAATTGTACCGTATCACCATATTACGGTCCAAATATCATAATTTTAAGTGATAGGAATATTTTTAATATAGCACCAAGCTGAGCTCGAAATCCGTGTCTTAGGGGGACGTAAACCCCGTAGCACAAACTGCAGTCCCAACACCAGTTTGAAGGATACTTTATTTTGAAATTACTCTCGAAGACTTCGGAGTTCGCTTTCCTAAGGGAGTCCGAGAAAGAGATGGAAGATCGCGCGAAAGGGACGAAGACGTTTGAATTTGTCACATGGAGCCAGTAGTGCAAACAACGCGTAGCCAAATCTAAGCACTCCAGACCTAGTAGCATGCTAATCTAAGATGTTATTTTCAGACGAGTGCAAGATTCAGCGAATGTAATACACTGGAATATACTGATTGAAATTATGGAACGCTATTTGTACCCTAGCGGTGACAAGTAGGCAGGTGAAGGTTTTCCTTGGTTGAATTCAAACAGCCGTTGAAGAGGCGCGGTCGGTACACAAAGACCATCAATTGTGAACGCGTGGATGTACCCAGCCCAACGGAAATTGGAGAGACAATATAGGAAAGGCTTCCGAATGAGCTTCAGGGTGGTTGCTGATAGACCGGTGCGTAGTGCGTGTCGCTCATATCAAATCTCTAGACAAAGTGCCTCCAACAAAGTCATTAGGAAATCGCGTGTAGGGAGTAGACTAGCTCGCCCGAGCATTTACAGTGAGTGAATAAATAAAGTAACTAGATCGATTTCTTCAATTTAGTACAGTACGCGTGAGTTAACTGTCATACGGACTTGTTGAGACCGGTTATCACACCCGTAATGTGCGCTACTCATGGTCGGACTGATATTATATGAAGTAGTTATAGTCAATTGCATCTGGCCTAGATCGCGGTATTGTATGCAAATACATACTAGGCAGTGAAGATAATTGTCATAATACAATAGCCAGTTTGCAGGACTTGCCGAGGATCGAAGAAAAAGACGTCATCTGTTCCCAGGAGTCAAGTGCCAGACTTCAGGATCTAGTATACACTCCCCTAGAATGTGCTAATTTCACAACGCAGCCCTGGAAGGCGCGCTTAGGCAATGCTGGATGGTTTCAAATAAATTAAACTGTCCATGGCACGTAGCCTCGAACTTAATCGTCCCTAAACATGAAATTATAATTATAGATTCGTACATCTCGGCCTGATTTACTTAATCCTAATTAGCCAGTAAACAAATACAACAAACACTTGCTTGGGACTGGCATACACCCTCCAAAAGACACTGAATTTACAATCACGTAGTCCGGCCAGGAACAAATTTGAGAGGGAACAGAACCTGACAACCACAAAATCAGCACGTGCTGTAATTCCATTGATTAACGACGCACACAATAACAACAGACAAATAACACAATGGACAAACACACAAGGCAAAAATAAACACACGTGAAAAAGATAACAAATATATATACACGATGTCATTGTCTGGGCTTAAGTCTCGAACCCAAGACCTTTATGCTCTGGACGTCAAATATCGTGCCTACGACAGCGGAAATGTTGCCGGTTAAAATTATTAACTCCAGGTCAGCTGTTGAGAGAAACATCAATAACAAATATTTTTCATGTGTACAGATCAACCTTCCTTGAGCGGGATAACGGTTTTGTGTGTACACCAGGTTCATTCATTTGTGGCTCAGCCACCCTCCACCGAGTCTGTACCTTCATAAATACGTCATTGAGTCAATAGCCCATTTCTCTGCACTGCTTTCAGAAACAAGACTCGCCTTCCAAAGCACATTATCAGGCCTGATGCTCACTGACTTAAACATGAGTCTTGTTATGACACACAGATTGTATTCCATACAATTCCGAATCTAGGCCACTCAACAGCCTGTACTCAATACATAATTTTCATCTTATATGAGTGTAGCATTCCCTCTTTACGGCTCCTCACGCCCTCGTGTCTAAAATATCTAAGTTCGTATTCAGGCTCTCACTCGGCCCATTTTCACATCTAAGCCTCCTCGGGCTACTTCCACAAATATCTCACTTCGGCATCACACACACATTTCGGCTCTTCACGGCCACGCACATACCCCTCCTAGATTCGCATCCCCCACACGACTATATTTAGTCTGTCCTGAGAATATATAAAAGACCCCCTCTGAGTTACAACAGTGTTGAAGGACGAGTTCGACAGCCGTAGTGGAAGGACGTGTTCCTCCCGCTCGCTCTCTCTCTCCTTGCCAGGCGCTCTGTACTTTCCCAGTACTAGTCAGGCAGCTGTACTTGTTAGTACATCTTCGAAGGAGCTTTGTCTAAGCTGAGCACTTCTCAGTGCTCGCCTCTCTCTTTCAGGATTTTATTTCAGGATGGCCACGTCGAACTTCAGAGACGGTCCCAATGGCATGGCGTTGGCGAAAGGAGTTATCTACAGGGGAGGCCGCTTCTACCCAACGCGGCAATGGATGGAGGACCACCCCGAACCGAAGACACCGCCCTCACCGAAGGAGCAGGACGCGTCGCAGACCGAGGTGGAGACGGAGCCGCACAGGGACGGGTGCGACCCCCCTGAAGGCTTTTTCTTCTCTGAGGGCTACACCGATCCGGAGTACGAGGCGCTGCTCGTTTACTACAGGCCAGGTCGCCCTGTTCATTCCGAACGGGCCCTAGTACTGGACAGAATGCGGCGCCCCCTCCAGGGAGGCAGGAGGCTACCGACGACCATGTCCGTGGAGAGCTTTCTACCAGGAGGCCTCATCATAAGGCATCACGACCAGGAGCGGATGCACGACATGGAGATGGAGCTCTCTACTCTGTTTCAGGTCGTCCGTCTACCTGGGAGGGACGGCGTGCCAGGGACGAACGCCGGCGCCCTCAGGAGGAGTGCTGAGCCGGAGACCAAGGAGGCCATCACCCAGACGCCGAGGAGGATAAGGCATAGGGCGGTTAACACCGACCTAGTCCAAGCCACCCAGCCGGAGACCACCGACGCCACTACGGAGGTGGAGCATGCCGCCCCCTGGCGCCGCGACTGTGCGACCCAGGCTGAGCGACTCGGAACTGCGAAGTGGACGCAGACCGCTCCTCCAAGGGCCACCTCCACCAAGTGGTCACAGACCCGGGCCTACCAGGAAGGGCCTGTCACCCGGGCGCAATCTAGGAAGGCGCCCCTGATGGCGGATGGCAGCACAGCAGTGGAAAAGGACGTCCCATGGCGTTCGGAGACTGCTACCCAGGCCCAGCCTGCCATCGTGTCTGTCGAGCTGCAGACCTCGATGTGCGCCCTCCAGGACCGGGAACGCAGTCGAGTGGTAGCACCGACAGACGCCGCCGCCGCCAGCCAGGAGAAGGAAGAAGACGGCGACGCAGCGGAGCCACCAGCCACCCCGGGGTCACCAGGCCGGGAGGAGGGCCACCAGGACGAGGCCTCTTCCCCCGCCGAGAAGAAACCCCAGGGAAGAAGAAGACGACGACGCCGGACCAGGAAGCAGAAGGCGACGCCGGCCCACCACGAGAGGACTGCCCAGCTGCAACGCAGGACTGCTCCCAGGACAGCAGTCAGCCGAGGAGCCAATCAGGAGAGGACCTCAGCAGGTAGCGGCAGTCAGGTGAGAACAGAACGTCCCCCTCAACAGCTCTTGCAGTGTTTCCGCTGTTTGAGGTGGGGCCACCGACAGGTCAGCTGTGGGCTCCAAGTAAGGTGCAACCGTTGTGGTGATGATCACCATTACACGGCCTGCGCTACACTTAGGGAGGCGCCGGTGTGCGCCAACTGCGCGGGGGGCCACCCGGCCTCCCATCGCAGTTGCCCTGTATACCGGGCCATGGCGCGGGCAGAGAGGAAGGAGGCCCGGAGCCATGTCCCACAACCATCCAGCAGGTCCCCGCCTCGGCGGGCTTGGCCTCATTCTCCGGGATTGGAGACTGGGTACGAGGGACCTCAAGGGGGTCGGGCGGTGCGGAAGGCACTAGTGGCTATTGCCGCATGGCTCGGCAACCGGCACGGCCCGCGCTAGTCACAGCAGTGCCCAGAAGGACTGATCCCCTGAATAACTGGAACGGCGAGGAATAGGCTTATGACGGTGCATGATACCTATTCCCAACTAACACAATTACCTGGACCTCTCCAGAACCACATCCTTGCATGTGCTATCTACAAAATGTCAGGTTTTACATGTAGGCACCTTTCTATTTCCGCCTATGTGGTTTTGTCCTGACCCTTACTACCTGATTACACCACTATTTATACCCACCACCACATCTGGCCTGGTAGCATGCTGAGCATGGGGACAGGCAGATACTCCTGTAGTATCACACTTCCACTCCTCCCTGCTATTTTTTTCTTCTTAGAACTAATAGCATGTCGGAGGCCATGTAGATTGAGTCGATGGTCACGCGGGGGGAGCGGGCTTCGGGGGCCCCCCGAAAAAAAAATACAACAGTGTAAATATCTCTCTGCTCTCGCTGCAAGCCGGAAAACATTCCCTTTGCGTAAACGAGCACATCCTAACGTTGTTAACAACTCCGTCTTCGATACCAGGTAACCCGTCCGAATCTCTAGAGGTATGTTGAGCTCCAACTCATTCTGAAAACTTTGACATCAATATAAAACTTGCGTCACATGGCGCAAAAGAAATCTACATTCAAAATCACGTAATCCCCACTAAACTATATCATTATACTCATACCATCTAAAGCAAAGCTAATAAAACACAGCCGGTCAGCCCCAAGCCAAATTATTCAAACCTACAGTTGAAATAAACATGGCAAGTTACGTATATTTAATATTTACATTAGCGAAAAAGGCCCTGAGTTCAACCTATAGCTACAAGTCATGCTTATACACAGTTCAACTTATCTGAAACCAACCGTCATTTCCTCATGGCGCCGTCCAGGGCTGCGTTGCGGAATTAGCACATTCTAGTGCTGTGTATACTGGGTACTGAAGTCTGGAACTCGGCTCCTGGGAACGCCATTTCAGATGCCGTCTTCTTCTTCTTCTTCTTCTTCTTCTTCTTCTTCTTCTTCGAAGCCCTGCAAACTGGATGTTGTACTATGACACTCCTCTTCACTGTCTTGTATGTATCTGCATAAAATGCCGCGAACTGGGCCAGACACAACTGACTGTATCTGCACCTTATGATATCAGTCCGACCATGAGTAGCGCCTATTACGGGTATGATACCCGGTCACAACAAGTCCGCATGGCAGTTAACTAACGCGTACCGCACTAAATTGAATAAATCGATTAGTTACTTTATTTATTCACTTACTATAAATGCTGGGGCGAGATAGTCTACTCCCTAAATGCGACTTTCTTATGACTTTGTTACAGACACTTTGCCTAGAGGTTTGATACTAGTGACACTCACTACTTACTGGTCTATCATCAACTAGCCTCAATCTCATTCGGAACCCTTCCCTATATAGTCTCTCCAGTTTCCGTTAGACTGGGTACATCCCCGCGTTCACAATAGATGGTCTTTGTGTACCAGCTGCGCCTCTCCGCCGTCTGTTCGAATTCAACCAACGTAAACATTTAACCTGCCTACTTGTCACCGCTAGGGTGCAAATAGTGTTCCATAATTTTAATCAATATTTTCCAGTGTTTTACATTCGCTGAATCTTGCACTCGTCTGAAAATAACATCTTAGATTAGCATGCTACTAGGTCTGGAGTGCTTAGATTTGGCTACGCGTTGTTGCACTACTGGCTCCACGTGACAAATTCAAACGTCTTCGTCCCTTTCGCGCGATTTTCCTTCTCTTTCTCTGACTCGCTTGGAAAAGCGAACTCGGTGTCTTCACGAGTAAGTTCAAAATAAAGCATCCTTCACACTGGGGTTTACATGAGTAACCGCAGGGACTGCAGTTTGTGCTACGGGGTTCGCGTCCCGCAAAGACCCGGAGTTCGGGCTCTGCTTGGTACTGTATATTCAAATATTCCTATAACGTAAAACCTTAATATGGTGATACGATACACATCTATTTTGGAAAAGGGGGCAAAAATTCAACTTCTTCGCGCCAGTGTGATCTATCACGGCGTCTCATTACAAAAAACGAATACGACCAGATCACCTAAGGGATTAGGGATCATTATTATTATATCGCAATATTACGGTTGTTAACATGTTTTGTTATTATTTCTGCAGTTCGAACTGTAGGATGACATTAAAAAATACATTTAATGGAAGTTGAAAACCTATCTATATTAATTTTTAAATTAGACTTTGTTGCTGTAATTGATATATATTACATTGAAGTATTTTATGATTAAACGTGCCAGTATAATGACCATAAATGCACAAATTGCTATCCTTTCATTTAAACGATGAAGGTGTTTCGGAATACGGGCATGATTTAAAAGAAATCTTATTGTAGCGGATATATGACGTCTATAATACGATCCCATTGCAAATCATGTTTTCTAAATATTGTATTTTTAATATTAGTAGTATAATTGGATAGTTCGGCCGCCACCTCCACCTCAGGCTCCCAGAGGCCACCTCCACCTCCACCTCAGCCAGAGGCCTCCCAGATGCCTCCTCCACCTCCACCTCAGCCAGAGGCCTCACAGAGGTCTCCTCCACCTCCCGCGGGAAATTTGAATTTGTAAACAAAGCCACGTGCTTTTTGACAGCTGTCATCGACAACAACGCATCGCTAACCTCAGTACTGCCATCTTGACGGGCCTAAACCTCAGTAGTGCCAACTTAACCTAACTAGCTCGAGATAAACAAAGCCACGTGTTTTTTGACAGCCACGTGCTTTTTGACAGATTTGTAAACAAAGCCACGTGCTTTTTGACAGCTGTCATCGACAACAACGAATCGCTAACCTCAGTACTGCCATCTTGACGGGCCTAAACCTCAGTAGTGCCAACTTAACCTAACTAGCATGAGGTAAACAAAGCCACGTGTTTTTTGACAGCCACGTGCTTTTTGACAGATTTGTAAACAAAGCCACGTGCTTTTTGACAGACAACAACGCATCGCTAACCTCAGTACTGCCATCTTGACGGACCTAAACCTTAGTGGTACCAACTTAACCTCACTAGCGCGAGGTAAACAAAGCCACGTGCTTTTTTACAGCCACGTGCTTTTTTGACAGCTGTCATCCGCCATCTTTAAACCACAAAGCACTGTGCTGCCCTCTATATCGCAGTAGCTGCAAAATTCGTCACCTGTCATCGGCAGTGCTACCATCTTGACGGGTCTAAACCTTAGTGCTACCAACTTAACCTCACTAGCGCGAGATAAACAAAGCCACGTGTTTTTTGACAGCTGTCATCCGCCATCTTTAATCCAGAGAGCACAGTGCTGCCCTCTTTAGCTACTTACCTTTGAAATGTGGTGGCGGATAATTTGAAAAATGCTTTTTTGACAGCAGCCATCTTTGTGCACCGTGTTGCCCTCTTTAGCTAGATACCTGTGGTGGCAGGCAATTCTACGTGACAGCAGCCATCTTTAATCAAGAGAGCGCCGTGCTGCCCTCTATGTGGTGGCGGCAAATTGAAAAATTCCACGTGCTCTTGTTTGGAAACAAACTCATGTGCTTTTTTTGACAGCTGTCATCTGCCATCTTTAATCAACAGAGCACAGTGCTGCACTCTTTAGCTAGATACCTTTGAAATGTGGTGGCGGCAATTTGAAAAATTCTATGTGCTCTTGTTGGGAAACAAAGCCACGTGCTTTTTTGACAGCTGTCATCGGCCATCTTTAATCAATAGAGCACCGTGCTGCCCTCATGCGGGGCAATTTCGTCAGCTGTCATCCGCCATCTTTAATCCAGAGAGAACAGTGCTGCACTCTATGTGGTGGCGGCAAATTCCACGTGCTTTACAAACCCATGTGCTTTTCTGACAGCTGTCATCCGCCATCTTTAATCCAGAGAGAACAGTGCTGCACTCTATGTGGTGGCGGCAAATTCTACGTGCTTTACAAACCTATGCGCTTTTCTGTCATCCACCATCTTTAATCTAGAGAGAACAGTGCTGCACTCTATGTGGTGGTGGTAAATTCCACGTGCTCTTGTTTGGAAACAAATTCTACTCGCTCTTCAGCTGTCATCCACCATCTTTAATCAAGAGAGCACCGTGCTGCCCTCTTTGTGGTGGCGGATAATTTGAAAAAATTCTTTTCGACAAGCAGCCATCTTTAATCCAGAGGGAACAGTGCTGCCCTCTTTAGCTACTTACCTTTGAGGCGGTTAATTTGAAAAATTCTTTTCGACAAGCAGCCATCTTTAATCCAGAGAGAACAGTGCTGCCCTCTTTAGCTACTTACCTTTGAGGCGGTTAATTTGAAAAATTCTATTTAACAAGCTGCCATCTTTAATGAAAAGAGCATCGTGGTGCTATCTTGCGAGTAATATTTTACATCACAGCTGTCATCCACCATCTTGCATTGCTAACCTTAGTGCTGCCCTCTTTAGCTACTTACCTTTGACGAGCTGTCACCTGCCATCTTGCATCGCAAACCTCAGTGCTGCACTCTATGTGGTGGCGGATAATTTGAAAAAATCTTTTTGACAAGCAGCCATCTTTAATCAACAGAGCACCGTGCTGCCATCTTTAGCTACCGCCATCTTACATCGCTTACCTCGCTGCTGCACTCTATGTGATGGCGGTTAATTCGAACAAGTTTAATCACGCATCGGGCAAGCTAGAGTAAGCACGTGCTGTTGTGATGACGTCATTGTGCATGTTTAAACCCGTTCGTTGACTAAAAGGTTTAGTCTTCGAGAAACAGTGATAGAGTGTAGAGTGCAAACATGACGAAAACATTAATAGTTGATGTGGAAGGCTTTAAAGTAAATGGAAACAAATTTGTGTTTAAAGAGGTGGCTGTGTTAGATTGCAGTGTGTTGTGGGCTCCAAAACTTGTTAGTTTAGTATTTAGTCCACCGTTCCCTTACTGTTTGCAAACAGATGAAGATAAAAAGCAGACTCAGTGGATTGAAAACAATTTAGGTTTGAAGTGGGAAGAAAAAGGAATACCTTATCGTTTTCTACCTTTAATGATGAATGCACATTTGTCAAGAGCAGATCTTGTTCTTTTAAAGGGTTGTGAAAAGAAAGAATGGTTGCGTGATTTTCTACCATCATCGTGTGAAGTTATCGACATGCATGAATTGGGGTGCCCATCATTTAAAACTCTTCCGAAAGAGCATAGCAGAGAAACAAGTAAACAGTCTTTACAACATGTAGGTATGCTCTTTGATTGGTTGTGTCGCAGTGCATGCCGGGAAGTGAACAACATATGTAAAGTGCAGTGTCGAAATAACCTTAGTGTAAAAGAAACATTTGTAGAGTAAAGACATCATGTCATTTCTAACAGATACTAAGTGTAACGCAGTTGAAAAGGCGATCGTAAAGTTTTATGCATGCAAAAAGAAACTAAACACTTTTACTGAAGAAGAGTTAAATGCATTACCAAAGGCATTTTTGGTTAATGTAGCTGCGAATGCTGTAAAGAAGATTTGGGAAAAGGTGCCTCGTGAGTGGACTCAAGATCCTGTTTTGTCAGAGCTTCAAACGTGTAGTTTACATCATGAACACGTGAGTTTAGCTAGAAGACCTTCTGTGAGACAGTGCCGTACATGTCAACTAATTAAACTGTATCACGGACCTAAAACTAACGAGTTGTCTTCGCTTATAAACACTTACCATGGCTGTGGAGAGAGTAAACAAGGAAAAGGTGAAGAAACGTGCTGGGAGAAAGATGAGGAAGCATGTTGGGCGTGGACTCATCAATAGAGTGATTGATCTTCTTTTCTTCGTGCTTCATCTCCCCTGCAGCCCTAGAACACATTCGCCTGATACGTAGTTACATGCTGCCTGCATAGAGTGTAGCTGTTAAAATCTGCTTCGTAAAGTTATGCTGTGTGTGTATGTGTTATTACCTAGTGCTTTAGCTGCTCAGAAGAATATAGCAGCACTTGTCGTTGTTGGTGCAATAAAACGAAAACTGAGTGTCAAAGACCGTAACATAAACAAAGGATAAAAATGTATGTATATAGTCTAAAATAAATATGAATTGTCAAAACATATTACAGGTGTTTTTTAATCCTACAGCATGTCCTAGTGACTTAGAAGAAAGGAAACGTAGAGGATTAAAAGAAAACACACACATAAGATTTAAAGTACATCCTCTTTATTAATCCATGAATTAAAGCTGTTATTAAAACCAAGCCATTTAACATACAGTTTATTACCACGACGTCGAATAACACGTTCAACTAAATAGTGATCAGGATATTTTGTTTTCTGCAGTTCTTCGATGTAGAATCCTCCTTCAATAGGCTGTCCTCTGAGATCGCGGAGTAAATACGTAACTGGATTAGTAAGCTTAACACTTCTGATTTGAAAAATTTCAGTGCTCCAGTTAGGTGTGTATCCTTTCGCAAAGATAGACTTGTGTTTGCTGATGCGAACGAAATCACCTTCTTTAAAGCGATGGCGACGTAGATCAGCTGTTTTGATTACAAGATGAATAGCATCTAGACGAGGTGTATTCTCTGTAACAAGACGTGGCTTTGTTCCGATAGTGCGATGAGGTGTATCGTTGTAGGTAGATAAAAGTCTAGGTAGCAGATCAATCCAACGATATGAACCTTGTGCTGTAAATTCTCGCCACATCATTGTTTTGAGTGTACGATTAAAGCGTTCTACAACACTCGCCTTGAGATTGCTGAACGTAGAGTAGTGTTGAATGCCAAGTAACTTGAGGTAAGAAGAAAAATCCTTGTTGTAAAACTCTTTACCTTGATCAGTTTGAAGAAGCCTTGGGCAGCGTTTCGATTCTTCAACAATATGTTTAAATGCTTCTTTAACTTGAGCTGCTGTTTTAGAACGCACGGGTTGTGCAAAAGCAAACTTTGAGTACACATCGATAACAGTAAGTAGATACTTATAGCCCTTATTACTAGAAGCATATGGAATCATTTCTACTAAGTCTGCTTGCCAGAGATCATCTTTTCCTCGTGTAATAACGCGTCTGCGACAGTAGGTGCGACGTGCTGGTTTATGTAACTCATGCGCGATGTTTACCTTTACAGGTGAGATCTTCTCTTGACGAGCCATTACAAAATAATACCGGCATAACGTAGTTCTCTTTCTATTTCTAGAATTTCTGATCCGTGACCAGTGTAACCAGCCTCTTGCGATGCTCTTAAAAGTTGTAATCGTTCAACGAGTAAGTTTGGGTCATTCCAGTATCTTACATCCACATACGGCAACAAAGGCTTGTAGATAACGTCTAGACTACGTGCAGTCGGAAACAGCTTAGAAATAAACTCACGATACTTGTAACTCTTATTCGCATTTACAGCTTCTGTTCTCTTGTAATTACGTCGTGTTGCATCAGTAGCAAAAAGTATTGCTTTATACTTTTTAAGATCATCTTGTAAAATTATATCCTTGTCAGGTATTCGTGAGAAAAGAAGTTCTAAGAGTCCTTTCGTAGGTTTATAGGTAACACCTTTTACAATGAGTTTGTTGCTATTAATCTTAACATTTGAATTTCCTATCCGGAAACAGTCATCTTCGTAGCGAATACCATAGGTAGTGTCAGTTTGTCCTGTAAAAAGTTTTTCTATATAAGGTGCAAAGAGAGATCCGTAGGTATCTTGAATAAAAGTTCTAAACTGATTGCGATACTCTGGTGTAATCATAACCTCAGACAAAGATGGTAGATTTTGCGTCGATGTAGTAGGTGTTTCTGCAATAACATCTGTAGTTAAAAACTCAACACGCTTAGATGGTGATGTATCATTAAGTTCTTCTTCTTCTTCTTCCTTATCTTCCTCTTCTTGATCTACATCCTGCTTCTTCTCTTCCGTATCTTCTTCATGCTTTTCTTCTTCATGCTTCTCTTTATGATATGATGTTTGCATAGAAGCAAAACTTGAAGTAGACTGCGGTAATGAAGTAGAATTAAAAATTTCTTTGAGTGGTGTACTTAGTTGTGTTTTTAAAAATAAATCCGTGTCTGCTTGAATACGTTTAAGCTCTTTAAATTTCCGTCGAATATTGTTTCGAGCTTGGATGATATGTTTTGTGATCTCCTTGCTAGATGTTAACATGATGGTGGTTTTTAATCAAGTAGTTACTGTAATTCTGTGTTAATGCATATAAAATGATCGAAACCCATGCGATATCGTCCATGCTGTACATCACTTTCTTTATCAATAACTAAAAAGCTGTAACGGTGTAAAGACCAACATTTAGCACACATACGTTTAAAGTCATCGAATGTCATATCAGTGTTAACATGATCGTTATACACATGTCGCATGTTGCGCTCATCTTGCCGAAAAAGCACAATAACATTTGCGTTGTCGCGTATGAACTGCTTAGGCACACGAGAATAGGTTTGGCACAAATAGATGCAATCAACATATTTATGTCGACCCATACTAAAGAATGCACGAATAACGTTTTGCTGTTCTGTTGCGACATCATCAAAGATCATTAGAGAATTAGGAAGCACATCGTCTGGTGATGGTACTTGCTCATGTGAATTAAATTTAAAATATCTTATTCCATCTTTAACTAGATCGTGCATTACAGTTTGTAGAATAGTATATAGCGGCTGATAGAGTGACTTTGCGAAAACGTAAATATTCTCGAAGCGTACACCATTTACAGAAGTAATAAGTGTGAGTAAAAGATTTGTTTTACCGCATCCCGACGGACCTGATATAATACATCGAACAGTAAAAGGAAACAACGTTCCATGACGTTTTCTTGTAGTTGTACTAGAACTAGGTAAGAGATGTGGTACAATGTCGGTAACAGGTAGCGTGTCTTGCTGCTTTATAATCTTCATGATAACTGAATCATAAAGTACGTAATAGTAATATATATATATATTAAACGAAACAAGAGGCAACGGTTAGTTTATGATATGCTCTTGACTAGTAAAGTCGTGTCCAGCATGGTGAAACAACGATATCCAAACGACATGAAGAAGAAGAAGAAGAAAGTAAAAACTGTTGGATGGAAAGATGTTATAAAGGCTGCGCAAAAAGCTATTCGAGGGGAATACAATCCTCGTGTAGCTATTACTAAGGCGTTACGCGCAGCAAGAGCGAGAATTTCTCCAAAGTGTAGAGCAATATTTAGTAAACGTGCGCGAATTATTCCTGTACCAAAACGACGAGGATTTCTTCCTGCGCTGTTTGCTGGCTTAGCAGCTTTAGGGTCATTGCTAGGTGGTGCTAGTGCTGTAGCGAGAACTGTCAAAGCTGTAGAAGAAGCGAAACAACAGTTGAAAGAGAGTGAACGTCATAACAAGACGATGGAGGCAATTGCGTTACGAGGCAAAGGTGTGAACATGAAGCTAGCGCCATACAAGAAAGGGCTTGGTATCTACATTTCTCCAAAAAAGTCTACTGAATGCACTGCCATATCGAGCTCTAACGCATGATGAAGTTTTTACGTTTGCTAAACAACTAGGAATTCATTATTTTCGAGGAGTGTATATGCGCGATCAACTACCAGCACGTCCACGTGATCGTGAAAGTGCCGTAATTAACTTGGACGACAGTCGTGGACCTGGAACTCATTACGTTGCTTATGTAAAACGTAAATCTAAAGTATGGTATTTTGATAGCTATGGAGATTTACCTCCTCCTTTTGAGCTCATACGTTATTTCGGAAGCAGTGCAGACATTGTTTACAATAAAAACCGTGTGCAAAACTTTAACACACGCATGTGCGGACGATTATGTCTTATGTTCTTATATCAAACCCAGACAGTAGAGAAAGTGTATTAGTGTCTACATGATGACGAACAGTGAAAGAACGTTTGCTGTACGTGGAGAAGGACCTGAAACAACCATCTATTTTAATCCACCAATCGAACTTGGTTATCAGCCGCATAGTCTTGGACTAGTATCGTTTGAAAGCTACAATAAAATCTATAATGTGCGTGATGGTTTAAACAAGTTCTATTACGATGAGTATGTGCTAACACTACCCTCAGGTAGTTATACAGTAGATGATATTCACGACTATATTGAAAGTACGTTAATTGATCAGTTTGGGGAAGATAGTTTTAGTAATCATAATTACAAGTTCTCAATCACTATAAGCAACATTACGCATAAATGTGTTATTGATTCATCATTTAAGATTGACTTCAAATCACAACCTGATTCGATTGGACCACTGCTTGGATTTTAATCGAGGGAGCTCCTACCGAACGTACGTTACGAGTCTGATCAACCTATAAAACTCTTCGATGATTATAATGTGAACATTACTTGTAATATTATTACAGACTTGAATAGTAATCTACAACCTTCGCACGTCCTGCACGACTTTATTGTTACAGAGGAACGTGGATATACTATTTGTGAGAAACCAGCAGTAGTTCTTTATCATCCTGTGTCTGTAAAACACATTAGCAACATTACTCTTAGACTTGTAAATAAACATAATCAGCTTATTCATTTAGATCAGCACGCGTACGTAGCTTACAAACTACATCTTTAACCAGTATGAAAACCATCTATAAAACACGGTGTACATTCCGAAGACATACTACATGTGTGCAGAGACTCATCGAGTTAACAGATACCCATAAGCAGATACTCCAAGATTTAGGATATACACTACTACAACAGAATGGAAGAAATGCTAGACATTACGAATACAGTAGAAAGTCGTGAAGGTGTAGTACGAAGTGAGCTTCATTCCTATCAACCTTTTACGTTTGGATTAAATAACAATGATGAAATTCATTTTATCATTAATCAACAAGATGTTTACACCTTACCACACGAAATCTACCTCTATATTGAAGGACGATTAGAAAAGTCTGATGGAAGTGGACCAAGCACTTCACAACTAAACAACCATGCTCTAGCTTTTCTCTTTTCTGAAGCGCGATATGAAGTAAATAATGTTGAAATAGATCGAACGAAGAATGTTGGTATTACAAGTGCAATGAAACTCTACCCTTCTTTCTGTGATGAAGAAAGTAATCTTTTGCGGATGGCTGGATGGTGTCCAAAAGCTACTAACAACTGGATGATTAATGAGGATGGAACTTTTACGGGTATGTTATCACTGAAACATATTTTTGGATTCGCAGAAGACTTTACACGTATTATAATCAACGCAAAACAAGAGCTTATTCTAATCCGTGATCGAAGTGATTACAATTCTCTTAAAGCAGTAGAAACACCTGTAGAATCGAAAATAACACTGCATCGTATACTGTGGCGGATCCCACATGTAACCTTATCTGATCGTGAAAAACTTCGATTGCTCAAGATTGTAGAAAATGATACACCATTACCTATACGTTTTAGAAGTTGGGAGCTGCATGAATATCCTGTGTTACCACCTACAAACAAGCATAGCTGGGCTGTTAAAACATCACGTTTTACTGAGAAGCCCTTGTACATTATTTTTGGATTTCAAACTAATCGTAAATTCAATCACGAAAAAGATAGCTCACTGTTTGATCACTGCAAATTAAGACACGTTAGACTATATCTCAATGGAATTACGTATCCCTACGAAAACATCGACATTAACTTTGAGAAAAATAAGTTTGGGATGCTCTATGACATGTTTTGTAAATTTCAATCATCGTATTATCAGAAAGAAGATCGTCCGCTATTTACACCTCAAGAATTTAAAAATAAAGCACCGATTGTAGTTATAGACTGATCTTATCATGAAGAATCTATAAAAGAATCTCCAGTTGATATTCGTTTAGAATTTGAAACATCTGAAAACATTCCTGCTAACACAGCAGCCTATTGTCTTATTATTCATATGAGTGATGTTACTTACCATCCGCTAACGAATATTGTTACGAGACTATAAATAAGAATAGATCTTTTTCATTTTCATTAGTGTGTGCTTCGACATCGTACGCTATGGAACAAAACTGTAAATGTGCATGCTGTTTGCATGCTCATATGCAACATCTTATTTATGTTTCACGGGTGAGTGAGGCTATTAAGATGTTCTATAAACGTAGATCGTCGATGCCGAAACATCTTATTCAATACTTACCACCAGGATTTTTATATACGTACGCTGCCTCTTACGTACATAATTTTTGGGACATCCTTCCTCTACACAGTAAGATGTCAATCGAAGTAGCTTTATGCAGAACTTGTGAACGACATTACAAGCATCGAGGAGAAAATGGTGATGATGATTGGGATGGACCAAATCCGAGGATTGAACACTGTACACAGTGTATGAATGAACTTTCTCTAGTACTTCATGATGATGATGATGATGATTCCGAAAAGGAATAACAGCAAGGTAAGAAGTATATGATCTTCTCTGTAAAGCATAACATACTTAGTATAATATATTTCTAAATGCTTTGTTTAATTTGAATGTTGCAGGAGGCATTTCAGAAGCATACGTTGTTAAGAAGCACACCAACCTTGTCAGCAGCAAAAAACGAACACTGTTGTAGTACATTTGTAAATAAATATTTGATCGCATTCAAAAATGTTGTACTTATTGCATTGCTTTACTCCGACTTACTCTTAAGAAAAACGATCAGGTCTAAACATGCACAATGACGTCATCACAACAGCACGTGCTTACTCTAGCTTTCCCCGATGCATGTTTAAACTTGTTCGAATTTACCGCTACCACATCCCTTTACATCGACTTACTCTTAAGAAAACGGACAAGTTTGAACATGCACAATGACGTCATCACAACAGCACGTGCTTACTCTAGCTTGCCCGATGCGTGATTAAACTTGTTCGAATTAACCGCCATCACATAGAGTGCAGCAGCGAGGTAAGCGATGTAAGATGGCGGTAGCTAAAGATGGCAGCACGGTGCTCTGTTGATTAAAGATGGCTGCTTGTCAAAAAGATTTTTTCAAATTATCCGCCACCACATAGAGTGCAGCACTGAGGTTTGCGATGCAAGATGGCAAGTGACAGCTCGTCAAAGGTAAGTAACTAAAGAGGGCAGCACTAAGGTTAGCAATGCAAGATGGTGGATGACAGCTGTGATGTAAAATATTACTCGCAAGATAGCACCACGATGCTCTTTTCATTAAAGATGGCAGCTTGTTAAATAGAATTTTTCAAATTAACCGCCTCAAAGGTAAGTAGCTAAAGAGGGCAGCACTGTTCTCTCTGGATTAAAGATGGCTGCTTGTCGAAAAGAATTTTTCAAATTAACCGCCTCAAAGGTAAGTAGCTAAAGAGGGCAGCACTGTTCCCTCTGGATTAAAGATGGCTGCTTGTCGAAAAGAATTTTTTCAAATTATCCGCCACCACAAAGAGGGCAGCACGGTGCTCTCTTGATTAAAGATGGTGGATGACAGCTGAAGAGCGAGTAGAATTTGTTTCCAAACAAGAGCACGTGGAATTTACCACCACCACATAGAGTGCAGCACTGTTCTCTCTAGATTAAAGATGGTGGATGACAGAAAAGCGCATAGGTTTGTAAAGCACGTAGAATTTGCCGCCACCACATAGAGTGCAGCACTGTTCTCTCTGGATTAAAGATGGCGGATGACAGCTGTCAGAAAAGCACATGGGTTTGTAAAGCACGTGGAATTTGCCGCCACCACATAGAGTGCAGCACTGTTCTCTCTGGATTAAAGATGGCGGATGACAGCTGACGAAATTGCCCCGCATGAGGGCAGCACGGTGCTCTATTGATTAAAGATGGCCGATGACAGCTGTCAAAAAAGCACGTGGCTTTGTTTCCCAACAAGAGCACATAGAATTTTTCAAATTGCCGCCACCACATTTCAAAGGTATCTAGCTAAAGAGTGCAGCACTGTGCTCTGTTGATTAAAGATGGCAGATGACAGCTGTCAAAAAAAGCACATGAGTTTGTTTCCAAACAAGAGCACGTGGAATTTTTCAATTTGCCGCCACCACATAGAGGGCAGCACGGCGCTCTCTTGATTAAAGATGGCTGCTGTCACGTGGAATTGCCTGCCACCACAGGTATCTAGCTAAAGAGGGCAGCACGGTGCACAAAGATGGCTGCTGTCAAAAAAGCATTTTTCAAATTATCCGCCACCACATTTCAAAGGTAAGTAGCTAAAGAGGGCAGCACTGTGCTCTCTGGATTAAAGATGGCGGATGACAGCTGTCAAAAAACACGTGGCTTTGTTTATCTCGCGCTAGTGAGGTTAAGTTGGTAGCACTAAGGTTTAGACCCGTCAAGATGGTAGCACTGCCGATGACAGGTGACGAATTTTGCAGCTACTGCGATATAGAGGGCAGCACAGTGCTTTGTCTTTTAAAGATGGCGGATGACAGCTGTCAAAAAAGCACGTGGCTGTAAAAAAGCACGTGGCTTTGTTTACCTCGTGCTAGTGAGGTTAAGTTGGTACCACTAAGGTTTAGGTCCGTCAAGATGGCAGTACTGAGGTTAGCGATGCGTTGTTGTCTGTCAAAAAGCACGTGGCTTTGTTTACAAATCTGTCAAAAAGCACGTGGCTGTCAAAAAACACGTGGCTTTGTTTACCTCATGCTAGTTAGGTTAAGTTGGCACTACTGAGGTTTAGGCCCGTCAAGATGGCAGTACTGAGGTTAGCGATTCGTTGTTGTCGATGACAGCTGTCAAAAAGCACGTGGCTTTGTTTACAAATCTGTCAAAAAGCACGTGGCTGTCAAAAAACACGTGGCTTTGTTTATCTCGAGCTAGTTAGGTTAAGTTGGCACTACTGAGGTTTAGGCCCGTCAAGATGGCAGTACTGAGGTTAGCGATGCGTTGTTGTCGATGACAGCTGTCAAAAAGCACGTGGCTTTGTTTACAAATTCAAATTTCCCGCGGGAGGTGGAGGAGACCTCTGGGAGGCCTCTGGCTGAGGTGGAGGTGGAGGAGGCATCTGGGAGGCCTCTGGCTGAGGTGGAGGTGGAGGTGGCCTCTGAGAGCCTGAGGTGGAGGTGGCGGCCGAACCATCCAATTATACTACTAATATTGTATAGATGTTTTCCTTCATACTGCGTCGATTGTCACAATTATTAATTCCACCTTTCTCGAATAAATTTCTAGCAATTTTCCCGGAAATCATTATGCGGAATTGCTATTTGATACTCCAATCCTTGGCCATTGGCTGGTTTATCAGACATGACATTGCTAGGAATACCTGAATGTCTAGGAATCCACGTGAGTATTACAGCGTATATTTGTACAAGGAAATCATACCCATATTCTGTGTTACGCGGATTTTCTAACGTGTTGATTGGACAGGTATTATGAAAGCTTTTTTATTTCCGGAGTGTTTTATATATCAGGACCTGACGAACTGCCAATATTTCTGCCATGTTTCCCTGTACCCAGACGGCTCATTTATTTAACGTGGACTGCAGTCTGGTGGTTCAAATGTACCAAGTTGGAGTAGAGACCGGAAGTCAGGCGGAATGACAAGGGTGAGAGCCTCGCCGGTAATTTTCCAGTAGCCGCATGATGCTACAAATTTTGAAGGAAGCTAGGATCAGTACGCACGTGTAAGGGAACACCACACCACTAGTTGAATCCAGCCAGTGAGAAGCTAGGGGCATGGCTTATTTGAATGCGGGGAAGCCCGAGACGAAGAATCCAGAATGACCAACTTCATTGTTGTAGTGCTGTGATCGTCGTAATGTGGTAATTAAATCCATTATTTGTAGCTATTCCACAGTCTGAGTGTGACAGATATCTGGGAGAAAATTATAGATATAACTGAAGATTTAAACTGAGTAGTTGTGCGCTTCTGCTAGTTATTTAATTGAAATACAGAGCCGTTAACCAGGGCTAGACCGCTGATTGTTACCTGTTGAAACGCTAGGGGATCCACCCTGAGCTAACGAACCTGGGGAGGGATATATAAGCTCACCACAAGGTTAAGTGTCCTCCTTTTGCTTGCTTTTTGTGCTGTGCGTGGTAAGAGTGTACGTATCGCGAGAGACGGTTGCCACGTGGGAAGAACTTTTTTGTGCGGTCAGGCAGACCAGTAACAGTATACTATTTTTAAACAAGTGAAGTCGCATCTTATTGTAAAATTAACTGCATTCCATTGCCAAATGCGAGATGGCATTTTTTCGTGCATTAACTGTGTAAATCAGTAACTATTTTACTGCGACCTGATAATAAAAGCACGTGGGACGCGTATGACTATCATCATCGGTCGGGTCGCGATCGCGTGATAAACTGTACGAGTGCGTTTCGTGCAACCTTGTGCCACTAGCAAGGACTAGCATTGAACCTAAGATATTTATATCTTAAAACTTTACGATGTGCTAACATTAATTTTCGTACGAAGGCTTTGTTATTTTATAGCCTGTGTTGGCTCGATGCTGTGCGCCGAGCACGCTTAGCTGTGAAGAGGAACTAACTGTGCATATCCTTCTCAGTTCAACAGGAACGTGCTTGGAAGAAGATGGCTTCACCAAGAGAAGAACCATGGACTAATTTACGTGTGCCACGTGTGATGATCATGGAGTGAGGAGTCTAGACGCAGGGACAATATGACTCGCTGGCTGCGTCAAGTGAGCTGCTGAAGTTAAGTGGCATGATGTCTTTTAAACTGCATGATTCATGATATGCTAGTGAGGTTTAGGCTAGTGATTTTAATGTACATTTCAGCCAGATGGCACTGGCTTACTTTGTATTTTATTAATTGTAAATATGGACAGGGTTGGACTGCATGCTTTCTTTGATTTTCTGTGTATAGCTAGATAGTTGGAAACCAAGGGAACCGTAGGTTCGTTTTGCATATTTTCTGTGTGTTTTGGTGCACTTATTCCTGTTTTCTACGTGTGAAGGTTTAGATAGCCGCAATCATCAGAATATTTAAGAGTAATACGCTTGCTGTGTTGATATTAATCTCGTTTCGTAATTACAGGAAATAGATTCAGTTAGGATGCTTTATTTGCATGTGTTTTCTGTGTCTACATGAAGGAATGTGTTGCATGCAGATCGTTGATTTTAAGCAGGGTAATTAAAAAGGGTAGGAGGCTTGTTTGGGAAAAGGTTGAGCTGGAAGTCGAACCGTGGATATTTACTGAAGGATCTGTGATATTGCACGTTGGATGACAATGAAATGCATGCTGATTTATAAGTGAATTTAAGGGCATGTGCGAAGTGCACGTTCGACGATGTTGTACTCAATGAAAGAGGCCGGGGTGAGCCCAGTGATTGCACGGGGATAGATATTATTGAAATGCCAAAAGGAAGCTTCGAATGATTTGTCAGGCAATATGAATATTATGTGTATTTGAGAAAGATGTTAGTCTCCCCATAGTGTGTGCTAATATGAGCCCGAGCGAAAGAGGCTGTTGATGGATAAGATCGCTATCGAACAATGTAATCAGCTTAGAGAAATATTAGCCCTGTAGTGAAATGAAAGGTCGCTTCCGTAATAATATTGATTCCCAAGCAGCGAACCAAGTAAAGTGAGTAGATTTGCTTTTTGAAATTTACAGCTGTTAGCCAAGCAGGTGGTGTGAAAAGAAGAGACGACGTTGGGCGTTGTGTTACGGTCATATGCAGCTGGATGAGACGGAAAAATTGTCCGTTGCCTTCTTATTGTGCATTGTGATATTTTTGCCTTGTTTTATTTTCAGGATTGTCATTTATGATCTGTGTTGAAATTTATGTTGTCTTGTTGTTAAATTGGGGACACAAGCCCGTCAGCTGTTTTGATGATTTGTGGCTTTTCTATTTCTGCCTAGATCTTTGCTGTGAACCGGAATTCACATGTAGAATCTGTGTTTTTGAATAAGTTATTTACCAACCTTGTTCCAGTGTATTTTATTTGATTGTCATTACCGTATTAACGGATGTACATATAGGATAGTTGAACTTCACTAGTATTTGATCGTATATCATAAATTCACGTTAAGCACATTCAATCGTGGTTAGGCCACTCGACATCTCACTTAACCGATGCAGTATCACAACCGTAGAACTCCGTAAACATAGTGTTCAACCGTGACTCCATGTAGACCAAGCACTCTGATTTGTACATGTTGATTTGAGACGATATTTTAATTTTCATTTAATTTTGTAATTAATTTTTGAACGTTATCCGAGTTTGCTTGACTCAGTTATTATTTTTATTATTTTTTATTTTTTCATGATTGTTATTATGTATGGATCATTATTTTGGAGCCGATTTGAGGCTATTTCTATTTTAATTATTTTTTATGTTAGTTTGGATCGTTTATTTTTCTGGAATAAATTCATCTTACTACTTAAGTGCATTGCTTATTCGACAAACCTCCATTAATCCTGTCATTATACTTATATTTAAGTTTGAACTTCGGCTTTATCTCTACCCTCGACAACCTAACCTACTCTCTACCCACTTGAGCTCAGTCGGATGTTTCAGACACGAAATGGAGGCATCGTCCGAGGTGGTCCTTACCCCTACGGTACGTACAATATATATCATGGGTATTTGTTTTGTTAAGGCAAGTTGGGGAGAGTAAAATGCAACCCCTACATCACATAGTTCATGGTTGCTTTGAACCGTCGACATAAAATGTAACATATCGTTCGTACCGGTATGTGTTTAAAGTAACGCTGATTATGTTTTTCGTTAACAGTCAGTTTGGAATTTCATAGGAACTTCTATCTTCAAACTTTGTTCGTATAATATTAGGTCTATGTGTTGAACCATTTAGTCAGCTGTTAGTTAATTAATTAGGCTAAATCTGGAGAATGTTTAGTAGATTCCTCTGTCTCAGTGAGTGTTACTGGCTTTTTGTCACTCACTGACATGGCTTTAGGGTATCAAGAGAGAAGCTATGAAATCAAAAGCGTTGATAAACTAACTAAATCCATTTAAAAAAAGAACAAATATGTCAAACTATGACCAAATGGGTCAATGACCTTACTGTTATGAGGGGCTGGACGAATTCAGGATGCGATGCCATACTGTTGCTATAAGGTGCCTCGAGGGCCATTGTCGGAAAACCACCTTAAACCACGTTAACCAACAACCACAACAATAACCTGGAAGTATTTCTTTTCGAATCCATAAATAACTGTGGGTTAAGCTTCCAATTGCCGAAATGCCTGAACATCACGAACTTATTTCCAAACATTTCTTAATAAGGCCGTCCACTAACTGACAATCACATAGGACGAGCTGCATGGACCCTTAATTGATTCTGAGCAACCTCGAATTAGCAATATGGACAGACCATCATCACTCCTTAATATGAAAATAATGAAGTTTAGTGAACGTGGTTGATGACTCCAAGTGATCCTTCAGTGAGGTTAAGTTAAAGTATCGTGGACGATGACCACAGCGTCTATCCACTAAAATTAAATTAAATGAACGTGTTTGATAACCAGCGTCTCTTCAAAGCAATATAATAAGCTTACTGAGTTTAAGCACACTCGATGTCATGACATAGGCTGTTATCCCATTAAATTCAATCAATGCAATTAACTGACAACCAACAAGAACAAATGCGCCTTCTAGGTTAATTTCAAGTGAATACTTTCCTTTACAGTGAGTTAACACATGCAAATCAATCTTAATTTTATCTAAACTCCTGAATGAATATTCAACTAACACCTGATGGGAGGAAATCAATGATTTACTTGCCCGGATTACATAGTGGTTTTCAACAATAATTAATTTCTTGCGACCATCAATCAACAATACTTGTCACTAACACATTTCGTTTCACTGGAATAAGTTTTCGGAATACAGTCCCTACAGTGTTGAAATAAGTAAATAAACAATGCCACCATTATACTCAATTTAAAAGTACTGTAACCCTAAAATAAAATATTTAAATTAGCCCTGCTCATGGACACAACACGAATCCAGAGTACAACTGCGCTAGCATAAACCCTGAATAAACGCGAATAATAAAAATTTTCACAACTAGATTAATTACACAATGTTCACCACTCGATGACATCCCTTGGACTAAGTGGCTGGTTACTACTGCATCATTCTATGGAATTGCGTATGGTGCTAATCCCATTCGTTAAATAGCAAACTCGCTCTCAGTTAGGGGGTTGGCTAGCTGCATCGTTTCCCTAGTCCTGTATATGGCATCTCTATCTCGAGAACACTATCTATTCTTTCAATCATTAACCATCGTCAAAAACCATCGATAACCCTAACAGGTCTATCTATAACAGAATACATTACAGAATTGAAAGAACGTTTTCTCACATCTCAACTTCCATTGAACGCAGTGGCGGCTCGTGGTGAATTATGTTGGTGGTTCTGCTCTGTGACGCGCAGTCCATTGCAGTAAGTGTAATAGATAAATCTAAATTCGTATGGAATACGGGAAGTGTCAGCTGAGCTCGTGTGCATCCATCCTCCAAAACCGCAGAAACGCTTTACTCTATGTCCTATCAGTTTGAAGTTCCCGAAAATGTACAGAACAAATGCAGGTAAAGATACATCTCAACTTGTAAGACTCCGATTTCTAGGGACATGAACAATTTAAGTAACTGACTTGTGCAAGAAAAATAATCTATTTTTTTTAAGAAAGCCTTTCTTCCGCTTATATCGAAAAAATGTTGAACTAGTATCCTCACACTCATATTTACAGAGGTTCTGAGACCTGCATACATCTTTGGGAACCGGCTTTCATAACAGAGGGGGAACATCATCTGACGGTACTAACGTTCCTGTCTTCATTTTCATGACTACCTAACTCGGAAGAATTCACTGCCTTTACGGAGAATCATTTTCGTGATTACTTGTAGGCCTAAGAACTCGCTCATTCGCTTCCTACGATAAAGAATGTTTTCGGTCGTTGGACAGAATTATGCTTACGTCTTGGCCATTTACACAAACGATGGATAAATATGCGTACCCTCAATCTTAAAGTACGTTGTTTCAAGACTTAACATGAACAGTAAACACCGTCCTCTTATCAAGCATTTATCCTGTATTTAAGCTATTTGGGCTTGCTTTCTACTGAACAGAAGCATCACAACTATACTGTAGTACCTGAGAATGTTGACATGTAAGAATTTTAAACCATATCAATATCCACACAGTTTTAAAAGTTCTCTATTTACACTGATGAAATAGCGTAACTTATGACTTTTAGTGCCGGGAGTGTCCGAGGACATACTCGGCTCGCCAGGTGTAGGCCTTTTGAGTTGACGGCCGTAGGCGACCTGTGCGTCGTGATTGGGATGAAAAGATGAAAATGACGCATACACCCAGCCCCCATGCCAGCGAAATTAACCAATGATGGTTAAAATTCCCGACCCTGACGGGAATCGAACCCGGGGCCCCAGTGACCAAAGGCCAGCACGCTAACCATTTACACTGATGAGTACAACGGAGAGAGCTTTTTGTCAACAGCTGAGATTTCAACATGCTCTACTTGCTGCAGTGATTCTCCAAGACCAACTGCAATACCTCAGACCTTAACCAACCTCTCGAAACTGTCCATAATGGGGGCAATTGGGGTGCTAGCATGTGTTTGTTTTGATTTGTGTAAGCCGTGCTTTTACCAAATATAAACGGAAATTTAAATATTATTAATCTAAATCGTATTTATATTCTTAAAAGGCTATGGAGCCTCTCTCTGTGCCGTAAGAAACTGTTTGTTATTCTTTCTTGATCTCCAGGGTTGGTTTTTCCCTTGGACTCAGTGAGGGATCCCACCTCTACCACCTCAAGGGCAGTGTCCTGGAGCGTGAGACATTGGGTCGGGGGATACAACTGGGGAGGATGACCAGAAACTCGCCCAGGCGGCCTCATCTGCTATGCTGAACAGGCGCATTGGTGGGGGATGGGAAGATTCGAAGGGATAGACAAGGAAGAGGGAAGGAAGCGGCCGTGGCCTTAAGTTAGGTACCATCCCGGCATTTGCCTGGAGGAGAAGTGGGAAACCACGGAGAACCACTTTCAGGGTGGCTGAGGTGGGAATCGAACACATCTCTACTCAGTTGACCTGCCGAGGCTGAGTGGACCCCGTTCCAGCCCTCGTACCACTTTTCAAATTTCGTGGCAGAGCCGGGAATCAAACCCGGGCCTCTGGGGGTGGCAGCCAATCACACTAATCACTACACCACAGAGGCGGACTGTTTGTTATTGAAAAGCTTATTTATTCGAAATATGTCCGTGGTAATTTGTTCTTGTCTTCTTATCTGAAAGTATTTTCTTTGTATTTTCAGTTAGTTGTGCATTATGTTTATAGTTTAATGTGCTGGGTGCCTGGATGTAAGTCCAGTTATAGGGATAGTGCACAAGCTTCACTGTTCAGATTTCCATAAAACTCAGTAGTAAGGCAGAAATGGTTTAAGTACATTCATACGGAAATCATCGAACAAATGATAGGCCTAATAGTGTTGTGTGCATTAATCATTTTGATACCGGTACCAACTTTATTGTTACTACTCCATGGCACTACAGCTCTTAAAGCGATCGCTTGGTGTCGTGTGGTCAGCACGACGAATCCTCTCGGCCGTTATTCTTGGCTTTCTAGACCGGGGCCGCTATCTCACAGTCAGATAGCTCCTCAATTCTAATCACGTAGGCTCAGCCCTCAGGTCCAGGTCCAGGTCCAGGTAAAAATCCCTGACCTGGCCGGGAATCGAACCCGGGGCCTCCGGGTAAGAGGCAGTCAAACCCCTACACTATGGGGCCGGCCGACTTTATTGTTAGGGAAGATAATATAGGTACCTATAGAAGGCGTTGATCCAGTTCGGATGCCATGCAAACTTCTGAAGCTACCTAATGATGCCTATTCTAGCATTTTCCCCTACCAGCTAACGTACCTTACTAAAAAGAAAAGTTAATCACTCCAGGAAAAATCCGGAAAATCCTGACCAAGAGTTATGATTGAGAGACTAAATACGTGAAATATCTTGATAGTGTGTGTCTGCTTCAACTTGCGTCGATATAATAATTCTCTCTTCCATATTTTCCCACTGAAATTACAATTAGGACAAGACTTACAATAGAATTACTCAATAACATTACTTTTGGAGTATAATTATTCATATTTTGAGTTAGTGAGTTGCATTTTCATGACGTTCGACTTGTGATGTTTTCTTTAGGTGACTCGAAGTAAACATGCATAATCTTTCCCTCAAACTCTCATGTCGCCCACCTATGTCAGCCATGTTTATTCTGGGTTACGGTCTGATGTAACTGTAGTTGGTCTCGGATTCTCCAAGGTCTGTCTAGGGAGGTCTGGTCACGCTACCACAATCCTTTGCGGTGGCGGCCATATTGGGTCTCAAATATCGTTGTTATGTGGGTGTGCCCGGTGTAATGATGTGAGTTATTACTTGTATTTTGAAAGAAAATGGGTTACTGCGCCGCACCAAATTGTCAAAATAAGACAACTGACTAGAGTGTTTCGCTTCCGAAGAGATGAGCAAAGGAGAGCTCAGTGGGTACAAAACTGTATTATAGGCGTGACAAATGGCAACCTACAGATAATTCCGTCTTGTGCGAGGTTAGTGAAGTTATACATTCGTATTATTCCTGAATAATTATATGTTTATATGAACGAAGTTTTATATTTATTGGTCTTATAATCTATTTTCTTCTAGCATCATTTTGCAGAATCGCAGTTTGAACTAAAGAGGGCAGATGTACTGAAACTACTCAAGTGGAACTCCATCCCACCAATTTTCAACGTCCCTAATCCACCCAAGACTTTGACATATAATAGGAAACCTCCCAAACAAAGAGAACTGTCTTTCAAAACAAGCAAGAAAAGTAACAGGAAATGTGTAATAGTAGTATTGATGTTCATGCCTTAAGTATGCCCAATGCTTATTCAAAACAGCGCGTCAGAATAGGGATCGAATAATTGGAATACTATGAAGAACCAGTGTGTTACGTACCAGCTGTATCAGAAAATGTATGAACCAGAGGAATGGCATGCTAAAGAAGAAAGATTTCTAACTCCCCAGCTAGTTCCCGTCAATATTCAGTCAGGCTATTATACTCGATACACAGCAGTAATCCCATCTATCGGAGTTGAGAGGCAACATAAGAGACAAATAACATCACAACAAACACATGTTATTGTTGATCAATGTTATGCGCTTTCGATATTGTAGGCCTTCACATTTAGTTTTCTTCCGACTCTGAAATACCACTCATCATAGTCGGTACGGTAAAACTGAACAAAACATAAATGATCGGAAATTTTATTCTCTGAAACTTTTGTTATGTAATACTTTTCGATAGGACCAAAAACATAAGTATTTAAAAAATATATATTTTAGGCGCCTTCCCCTAAACTACAATTTTATCCAGGGCGAATAAAATTGTTTATAGCTTAGACTGTAGTTTCTTATTCCCCAACTCTATATACCGATTTTCATTAAATTCACTTAACCCGTTTTCTCGTGGCTCGACTTCGATATGGACTTAGCAACAAAAATACAAATTCATAAATATCTGTGTTATCATAACCGGTACTTTAAAAATGTATGACATAAGTGGTCGGAAATGTAATTCTATATAACTTTGGTTATGTAGTATTTATCGATACGACCACTAATAATTTAGATATTTGAGAATTAAATTTTAGGCCTTCCCCTAAACTACCATTTCATTCAGCGAGAATAAAATGATTTAGAGCCTAGATTGTAGTACTTCATTATCCGACTTCGTTTGCCAGTTTTCAATGAGATAAGACGACTAATGACGTAAATATTTAAGAATTAAATTTTGGCCTTCCCCTAAACTACCATTTCACTCAGCGTGAATAAAATTATTTGTAGCTTAAATTGTAGCAATTTATTCCCTGACTTTGCATACCAATTTTTATCAAGATAGGACCACTAATAACATAAATATTTGAAAATTAAATTTTAGGCCTTCCCCTAAACCACCATTTCTATCAGTGTGAATAAAATTATTTATGGCTTAGATTGTAGCGACTTATTCCCCGACTTTTGATACCAATTTTTATTAAATTCTCTTTAGCCGTTTTCTAGTGATGCGTGTACAGACAGACAGACAGACAGACAGACAGACAGACAGACAGACAGACAGACAGACAGACAGACAGACAGACAGACAGACAGACAGACAGACAGACAGACAGACAGACATTACGGAAATGTAAAAAGTGCATTTCCTTGTTACTGTGGACATAACCGATCCAGAAATACAATTTTTTTCAAATTCTGAGCAATGTACAGACAAAACTCTTCAGATGTGAGACAGGACAAAGCTATGACTGCAGAGGAAATGGCAGTGGCCTTAAGGTACAGCAGATCCCACATTTAGCTGATGTGAAAATGGGAACCGCGGGAAACCAGATATCAGGGCTTTCGACAGTGGGATTTGAACGCACCATATCCCGAATGCAAGGTAAGAGCTATACGCATGCCGCAAAAAACGTAGCCAACTCGCTCTGTAGTAGTGCGTATGAGGTGACTAGGAAATTTGAAACATTGTAGATGTGGCGTGGAACAGTAAGCGTCTTGTATCATTGTTGTTCACTATTATGTTTATTTTCAAAATGCCGCGTACTGTACCATTTGATAGTAAATCGTGTTATTGGTTTTTTCCCCCTTCCAAATACTTTTTACGTTTTCCGGAGAAGCTGAAGTGCCGGAGTATTGTCCCGCCGGTGTTACTTTATGAGCAGGTAAATCTACTAACACAAGGGTGACGTACTGAGCACCTTCAAATACCTAATCTGGCAACTTGGTCTCAGAAAGCTGGCGCTCTACCGTCTGAGCCACTCAGCCAGGCAGGAAACCGTTTATTGTGTTTCGCTGTTTGGTCAGTTCCTACGAGAAAATAAAAGGAGGCCTACTGTACACATGCTGGATTATTTTACAAGCACAGGCAACGTAATTCTGCTAATCGCCAACTCAGTAAGCCTACTTTACTAAATTAAAAACTTATTTGAAATATGATATATCCTTTGTGTTTTCTCTACAATTTATGCAATTGCGAGCCCAACACGTACAGAGCATAATTTACGCAGTTAATGTGTTCGATGTAATATATGAAAAGTAACGCACTGCAAGCGGAGGAAGTGTATGGATGGCGCTTAAATTATGTCGTCCCTATTTCGCCTTGGCACCACCCAGAGCGCTGTAGCAGCCATGTTAGCCACTCTATGTCATATACTCCTTGACATTCTCTTTGCTCTTTGCTTGCGGTAGAAGACGAGAGAAAACTGAGACCTATATAAGTTATCTTCTTTATAATATAAGTTGTTTTTCAGTGA
Organism: Anabrus simplex; assembly: GCF_040414725.1. Lineage (NCBI taxonomy): Eukaryota > Metazoa > Arthropoda > Insecta > Orthoptera > Tettigoniidae > Anabrus > Anabrus simplex. The sequence goes on along the minus strand of NC_090266.1, from coordinate 1,212,192,900 downwards.
GTACGAGAGAATCATGCCAAGAAAAATCATCTTAAGAAGGGAGGTAAGTTTTTATTTCCCATTCGTTACATGTATACCGTAATTGAATGCTTCCTGTGTGAATAATGTGTAATGCAGACGGCGAACGTGCCTGGGAAGGCGACTTCGCAAAAGCATATACCGTACATTCTTCAACTACCGGTAACCATTGTCCCACATTATGTCACGTAGTAATTAATAATTTCGTGTGGCTATTTCTAGGCGGGTGTAGCCCTTGTAAGGCAGACCCTCCGATGAGGATCTAACGTAGTCATTTATTGTTAATGATTCAGTTAGAGTTCTGAACATGTGCTGTATGGGTAACTTGATTGACTTTAGATGTGGCTTTATTGTTTTTAAGAAGTAAGTGTAAAGATAATTACACACGCCTACTTGATGCCTACATGGTCAAGGTCCAAGGGGTCCCAGGTTTGATTCCCGGCCGGGTCGAGTATTTTAAACTTAATTGGTGAATTTGTCTGGCTCGGGGGCTGGGTGATTGTGATGTCTTCAACATTAGAAATCATCTTAGGTGGGGCCCCATCCTCACAGACACGCAGGTCATTATCAATCAGTCACTACTGATCTGCATTTAGGGCAGTCGCCCAGGTGGCAGATTCCATATCTGTTGCTTCCCTAGCATTTACTTAAATGATTCCAAAGAAATTGGAAATTTATTGAACATCTCCCTTGGTCGGTAGGTTGTTTCTATCCCTAACTTCCCTTCCTATAAACAAATATTTGCCCCCAACTTGTCCTCTTGAATTCTAACTTTATCTTCATATTGTGATCTTTGGCACCTTTAAAAACACTACTCATACTTACTCATCTACTAATGTCATTCCACACCATCTCTCCACTGACAGCTCAGAACATACCACTTAGTCGAGCAGCTCGTCTCCTTTCTCCCACGTCTTCCCAGCCCAAACTTTGCAACATTTTTACAATGCCTCTCTTTTGCCGGAAATCACCCAGAACAAATCGATCTGCTTTTCTTTGCATTTTTTCCAGTTCATGAATAAAGTAATTCTGGTGAGGGTCCCATACACTGGAACCATACTCTAGTTGGAGTCTTACCAGAGACCTACATGCCCTCTCCCTTACATCTTACCCTCATAACCTTATGCACAGATCTGTACTCTTTATTTACAATCCCATTTATGTGATTACCCCAATGAAGATCTTTTCTTATATTAACACCAAGGTAGGCCTACTTACTATGATCCCCAGAAGGAACTTTCACCCCATCAACACAGTAATTAAAACTGAGAGGACTTTTCTTGTTTGTAAAACTCACAACCTGACTTTAAACCCCATTTATCAGCATTCAGTTGCCTACTGTCCATCTCACAACATTATGAAGATCTTTTTGCAGTTTCTCATAATGCTGTAACTTATTTATTATTCTTTACAGAATAACGCCATATCCAAAAAGCCTTGTCACTTATTCCACTTTTTTACTCATACCATTTTACCGTAAGAAAACATAAACATCCAATAATACTATTGAGGATTTCCCTCTTACATATTACAGGGTCAAATAAAGTTTTGTCTACTCTAATTCTCTGAGATTTATTTTCTACAACAATTATAGCCACCATTCAGTTGCTCTTTTGTCTAGTCCAGTTACAGCCATTTTTGCCAGTAGTCTCCCATGATCAACCCTATCAAATGCCTTGGATAGGTAAATAGCTATACAGTCCATTTGACCTCCCGAGTCCAAGATATCTGCTATATCTGGCTGGAATCCTACAAGTTGAGCACCAGTGGAACAACCTCTCCTAGACCCAAACTGACTTTATTGAACAAGTTATTAACTTCACAAACATCTATATATATAAAGTAGCTTGTCCTGACTGACTGACTGATTCATCATCGCCGAGCCAAAACTACTGGACATAATGAAATGAAATTTTGGGGATACATTTATATTAAGATGTAGGTGCTCGCTAAGGGTGGATATTCCGTCGCTAAGGGGGTGAAAAGGGGGGTGAAATTTTAAAATGAGTGTATCTATATCTCAAAACTTTAAAAGTTTACAAATGTGAAAATTGGTATTTAGAATCTTCTTTAAAAATAAGGAAACACGTATTTTTTGTTTTTTTGTTTTCAGAAAATCCCAATAGGACGGGTGAAAAAGGACGAAAAGGGTTGAATGCCTTTAATCAGGATACCGGTACTTATATCTCAGAAACTGAAGATATTACAGACCTGAAAACTGGTACTATTGATCTCTTTTAAAAATAAAGAAACACGTATTTTTTTGTTTTTGGAAAATCTAATTAGTGGGAGCGTGAAAAGTGTGTATCTATATCTCAAAACTTTGAAAGTTTACAGATGTAAAAATTGGTATTCAGAATCTGCATTAAAAATAAAGAAACACGTATTTATTTGTTTCTGGAAACTCCAATTAAAGGGGGTAAAAAGGGGGTGAATTTTTAAAATGAGTGTATCTATATCACAAAACTTTTAAAGTTTATAGATGTAAAAATTGGTATTTAGAATCTCCTTTAAAAACAAAGAAACACGTATTTATTATTTTCGGAAAATCCCAATAGGAGGCGTGAAAAAGGGGTTGAATGCCTTTAATGTGGATACTTAAATCTCAGAAACTGAAGATATTACAGACCTGAAAATTGGTATTTGGGATCTCCTTTAAAAATAAAGAAACATTTTTTTGCTTTTGGAAAGTCCAAATAGTTGGGGGGGGGGGTGAAAAACAGGGATTTTTAAAATGAGTGTATCTATATCTCAAAACTTTAAAAGTTTGCACATGTAAAAATTGATATTTAGAATCTCCTTTAAAAATAAAGAAACACGTACATATTTGTTCTTGGGAAATCCAATTAATGGCGGTTAAACAGGAGTGACATATTGGGGAGAATGTTTTGAAAAACTATATCTACAGGATATCTGAGAAACGTAGAATGTTACAGACGTAAAAAGTGGTATTTGGAATCTCCTGTAAATGTAAGGAAAAGTAGGTGATTTGTTTTTGGAAACTCCCCTTAAGGGGAACTAAAAAGGGGGTGAAATTTTAAAATGAGAATTTCTACAGTATATCTAAAAAACTTAACATGTTACACAAGTGAAAAATTGTATTTTTAAAACGTGTATTTTTAATTTTCGGAAATACCACTTGGGTGGAGTGGGGGTAAAAGTGACTGAAAATGGTGTTGAATTCTTTTAATTAGGCTACTGTTATCTCAAAAATGAAGATGTTACAGACGTGAAATTTGATATTTGGAATCTGCTTTAAAAGTAAAGAAACACGTATTCTCGGAAAATCCAATGAATGGTGGGGGGAGGTGAAAGAATTGAAAAATTAATTGACTTAATTGTATGAGAATACTTACATCTAATAAAAACTAAAGTTGTTAGGGCCTACAGACGTGAAAATTGGTATTTGGATCTCCTTTAAAAACAAAGAAAAGCCCGTTTTGGGAGGGGGGGGGAATCATCTTGGGGGAGGGAGTGAAAAGGAGTTGAATTCCTTTCATGAGGACACATAAATAAAAAAACTGAAGAAGTTACAGTCGTGATAATTGGCATTTAGAAGATCCTTTACTATTAACGAAACAAGTATTTTTGCCGGAAAATTCCCTTAGGGGGGGGGGGAGAGGAGGAGTGTGAAAGTGAAAAAAAAAAGTGAATTATTTTAATCTCAAAACTGAAGGTAATAGACGTGAACATCGGTGTTTGGAATCTCCTTTAAACATAAAGAAACACGCCTTCTTTTACTTTTCTTGGGGGGGGGGAGGCGGGTAAACATAACGGGGGTGGGGTGTAAAAGGATGTGAGACCAATTGATTTTACTGTTCATTATGTAATTATAAGGAGCCGCCGTTGGTCAGGCGGCAGCGCGCTGGCCTCTCACAGCTGGGTTCCGTGGTTAAAATCCCGGTCACTCCATGTGACATTCGTGCTGGACAAAACGGAGGCGGGACAGGATTTTTTTCTCCGTTTACTCCGGTTTTCCCTGCCATCATTCATTTCAGCAACAGTGTCCAATATTTAATTTCATTTGTCATTCATCGATCATTGCCCCAGGGGAGTCCTTCGGCAGCTGGCACAATTCCTATTGTCGCCGCTAGATGGGGGCTTTATTCATTCCATTCCTGACCCTGTCGAATGACTGGAAACAGGCTGTAGATTTTCGATGTACTTATTCTGATCATAAACCGATCATTTTTATTCTCTCCTGGGATCGTTTTCAAGAGCCATATTTTCCTTCGGAGAACGTTCTTTGTTAGATTACAGTAGATTCCGCCGGCATATAAATAACAATTTAAACACATTTGAAATAAACGATAGGAATGAGATTGAACGTTCAAATTTTCACTTCTCTAATAAGTTCAATAATGAACAGAAGTATGTCATTCGTATGGCCAGAAATCCCGCACACTTGCCTACGCGCGACAATGGTGCTGGTCACATTGTCAACAATGACAATGGCAGCAGATGTAATTTACCGCCAAGTAGCGGTCATGCATCTTGCTGTGGGATCCAGAACATCTATAATAATAATAATAATAATAATAATAATAATAATAATAATAATAATAATAATAATAATAATAATAATAATAATAATAATAATAATAATGTTCTGGGCCGTCGTCAAATGTGCGGACCGCGCTGGAAACAGGTCCTGGACGGGTAACGACTAAGAATGCAGTCCGGCCGCGGGTTCAGTATCGCCAAGGCACCCAATACGACACCACGCTGGATCTCCTGAAGGATTTGATCCATATTAAATATGCTTATAGGAAAAGATGGCAAAGATTTAGGGACCCAACCGACCGGGTGGAATACCTGGACCTAGCCCGGGAAGCACGAAATCGATTGCTGGAATGAAAGATTGAAAAAGGGAGGAAATTTGCTGTAATCTATTAGAAAACGAGCCAGATCACGAATTTTGGCGGATTCTCTCAGAAAACGAGTCAGATCAAGAATTTTGGCGGATTTTCTCAGAAAACGAGTCAGACCGCGAATTTCGGCGGATTATATATAAATCAATAAGCATTCAATTCTAAATTTCAGTATAATACCGTAGCGAAGCACGGGTATCTTGCTAGTGTCTAATATAATCCGAAAGAATACTTTCCCAGAGCTTACATGCAATGCATGTCAAAGTATGTGGCCCTTATTTTTCAGCTTTATGTCTGTCACCCTACCCTTTATACACAGGGGCTAGTTCAGCTACTCTCCATTCATTTATTATAGCTTCTTCTTGCAAACAATAATCAAATAAGTACTCCAGGTATGGAGCTATATCCCAACCCATTGGCTTTTGTATGTCCCCAGAAATCTTATCAATTCTAGCTGTTTTCTAGGTTTCAAATTTTGTATCTTATTGTAAATTTCATTGTTATCATAGGGAAATTTGAATACTTCTTTAGTATTACTCTCCTCCTCTATGTAGACATTACCCTTGTAAATAACAAACTTTACATACTGCTGACTGAACACTTTTGTGTTTTGAAGATCCTCACATACACACTACTCTTGTTCATTAATGGTTCCTTGAACGTCCTTCTTGGAACCTGTTTCTGCCTTGAAGTACCTATACATACTCTTCCATTTTTCACTAAAATTTTTATGTCTGCCAATTATGCTTGCCATCATGTTAGTCATAGCTGGCTTCTTTTCTGGATTCAATTCTCCTTCAATTTTCCTTTCTCCCACAGCCATTTCGAACCCTATTTCTTTTCAACCTGAATCTCCTTCTTAGACTCTTTACTTCTCTGTTAAAATGTAGTGGTTCTTTATCATTCCTTACCACCTTTAAAGGTACAAACCTGTTTTTACATTCCTCAACAATTGCTTTAAACTCATCTCAGAGTATGTTTACATTTTTATTTACTGTTTTCCACCATTTATAGTCACTTTTTAAAAACTCCCTCATGATTCTTTTATCAGCCACATGGTATTGCCTTATATTCCTACTTTTAAGTCCTTCCTTTCTGTCACATTTATTTTTAACTACAACACAAACAGCTTCACTGATACCATCTCTTGTCCGGTCCCACGGTGTAGGGGGCAACGCATCCGCCTGTCGCCTGGCGGCCCCAGGTTTGACTCTTGGCTGGGTCAGGGTTTTTTAATTGTAAATGATTTATATCCCTGGCATGGGCACTGGGTGTTTGTGTTGTCCTTAACGTTTCTTTCCTCGCATTCAACACACTACACTTTCACAGTTCCATTTACATGCAGGTTTGTATCATATGGTGCAAGTGGTGGCAAAAGATCTCTAGAGGTGGATGCCATGAACAAATATCATTTTTTTAAAAATAACAATAAATGCCATCAATTACTTCAGTTTCTATATAGAACTCATTTGGTTTTACCAGCACCATGTCCAGAATATTCTTCCCTCTTGTTGATTCCATCACTTTCTGAATCAGCTGTCCTGCCCATATTAACTTATTTGCCATTTGTTGGTCATGCTTCCTGTTATTTGCATTACCTTCCCAATTGACTTTTGGTAAATTGAGATCACCTGCTACAATTATGTTCCTTTCCATATTGTTTCCCATATAGCTGATTATCTTATCAAATAATTCTGAATCAGCATCACCTCTACCCTTTCCCAGTCTGTACGCTCCAAAGACATCAAGTTGAATTATATCTTTAGAGCTGAGCCTTACACCTAGAATTTCATGTTTGTCATTTTTAAGATTTTGTACCAGTAGCTTGCAAATTCTTCTTTCACCAGAGTGAATACCTCCTACCATTCCTATCCTATCTCTATGATACACACTTCAGTTCCATGAGAATATTTCTGCATGGCCGTCTACTAGTAAGAAGCCTGCACCAGGTTATTCTGGAAGCCATACACCATTATTATTATTATCATCATATGACATCACGTGCAAGGTGTGATTTTTTTGTTACCTTCAGAAATCCGATATCCGATGCTGCCTGATCGATGTGCGAGATGTGTGAGGGAAATGATCAACAATGGGACAATGACTGGATGCAGCCATGTGTTAGCCAAATCACTCAAGCTACGATAGGTATACACTGCTTGCCTCCAGTGGACAAAAACAAAAGGTGCCTAAGCCTGTGACATTGATGAAGAATACAAGTTCTTTTACTATGGCACCATATCCTGCAAAAATGGTGTGGCAATTGTAGTCTCTGAGAGATTGTGAAATATGATCCCCTACATAGACTGTATATCCGATTGCTTTACTGGCATATGAATTGTTACCGGGTCCACAATAGTACTAATTTTTAAACACCACAGGTAGGATGCCCAGTACAGGAACAAGATGGATTTTGGACCGAACTGAATCATACATCCACTCCATTGATGCCAGTGAACAAATGTTAATCGATTGTTACCTCAACAACCATGTAAGCTACTCAAGGCATAGTTTCAAATAGGCGCATGGTGGATTTCGGTTTGGCGTAAGTAAGGAAGCTAATGAACGTGTCTTGGAATATGACTTGGAAAAACTAAATGCATTCCTCAAAGAACTCTTGCCTCACATTATAATATATAGCAAGTAACAAATCAATTACTGGATGGTGAGGAGGAAGGATCTGAGGCTAATAATGAACTGTAAAGTGTTAACATCATTCAGCATTGCTCCCCTACATAGACTTATGGTTCTTGCCCACCTGTATGACTTGTCACCACCACAGAATGCTTCAATTTATGTAAACTTCATAACAAAGCAACAGTACAAATGTATATAATCTGTTTCCTCTTGAATACCGACTGACTTGTGAAGGATACATGAGCTGTGATCACTGCACTAATTTGATCAAGTGCAAAAGAAATAGAAGGACTGACAAAACCAGGAAAGCATTTCACAGACAAACAGGTCTAGTGATGGATTGATGAGGTCCAGCGAAGTCCAAGATCACCAATAAAACTGACACCAATGTGGCCTACTCTGGAGAACTCAAATCTGTCAACATGATCAGTAGCAACCAGCAGGGACAATTACTTTCCTGACCTCTATGAATAATTAAATCAATCCAGAGAATCCCAGGCTGTCTATAGGACCATCAGATCTTGTCATAATGCCACTGAAGATATTAGTAATATCATCCACATCAAGGACAAACATGGACAGCTCCTTTAAAAGCCAGCAGATATACTTAGTCGCTGGCATGAATGTCATTTATAATCCAACTCTCTCCACAGCCAATCCAGTGCAGAGTGCAGTTCCATGAATCATGCTTGCCTAGATTGCATTTGTAATCTATGCAATGAAAAGCAGCAAAGCAACTGGATCTGATGACATCCCTGTTGAAGTTTGAAAGAAGATGGGACTTGTAGAAATGCATTTCTAGTAACATTCTTCAATAAATGCATTAAAGAGACAATGACATACCATCCACTTCTAAGACAAGTATTACCTTGCCAATCTGGAAATGCAATGGTGATGTTACTATCTGTGCCAACTAACACCCAATTTGTCTCCTGCGCTATACCATGAAAATAATTGACGGGTGATTGACACAGTCATGTCTAAAAGTATCAATACTCTCTCACCAAACCAATGTTTGTTTGTTAAAGGCTGAAAAACAACAGTTGTTATCCATGCTCTGTTTGGTTGCTAGCAGAGAGGTAGAGAGAGAAGAGAAGAATGGTCCGTATGGCCTTTCTAGGTTTTGAAATGGCATTTGACCAGATCGCCCATGAATTCATCTGGTATTTGCTCCAGACCCAGTGTCCCAGAGCAATATGTCCATTGTGTTCAGCTTCTCTACTACAAATCTGTAAGCACCATTCTGTCTGCAGCTGGTATCACAGTACCATTTGACAGTAGAGTGGAAGTTCATTGAGGATCTGCCTTGTCACCACTCCTGTTCATCCTGTGCATGGACATAGTAACTGGCAACCTGCAAACACTCCTTTCATTGGCCCTTCTGCATGAGATGACACTATGCTAACTAGCGACTCACAAAAGAGCCTTGATGAATTGGTTCTTCAGTGGAAAGCAAGGCTGGAAATATCTGGATTTTGGCAAAACCTTGCAAAAAAGAAAATAGTTAAGTGCAGCCAGTAGAAAATGGGACAATATTGATCTATGACATTCCACTACTGGAGGCATCTGCATTTCATTACCTTGGCCCCCATCTATCAGCTGACAGCAACACAATTGCAGACACTCATGCTAGAGTTAATGGTCCATATCCTTTGTGACTGAGAGATCTGCTTTGTCTCAAATCAAAGATGTACACCTCAGTTATTCATGCAGTGATACTATATGAGGTGGAATGCTTGCTGGCAACACAGAGATACAAGCAGATCTTGCAAGTAATGGAGAAGTGCATGCTTTGTTGGACACTGGGAGTCATGCGACTAGGCCACACTGAGAAATAAGATGTCAGTAACACTCTCAGAGTTGCCCTCATTCCCAGCTAATTGAGAGAGACAAAACTGAGGTGATATGGTCACGTGGTGAGAGATGATGCAGAATCTATAGCGAAGCAATCACTTACACTCAGCACAGATTGATGGTGGTCTTGAGGCAGAACTGAAAAGCAGTGTATGGACTGTCTCTCATAGATGAAAGTGTAAGGTTTTTTCACCGGGGGTGGAGACATCGACTTTCAGCCCTAGAGGGTATGGCAAGTTGGCAGGAGGAAGGGTCCGGGCAATCCCAAAATATAATTAAACTTATGCTTTGAAAGTTCTTCTGGACATGAAAAAGTTAATCAATTAATTGGTCAATCAGTATGCTTTATTTTCAATAAATAGAGGTATTGGCAATAGCGGCAAATTTTAGGTAAAGTAATAATTGAATGACCTCAGTCACCATGTGTTGATATATTTTGGTGATGTGATCTAGGCTGCCTGCATATCAATCTTGACATTCTGCTTTACCCTCCATATCGCAGTAGTGAACCGAAACTGTTGGGTGACCTATGGCTAAGCTTTTAATGAATTTTGTTGTGTAAACACCAAGTATACCACCAGAGCTTTTTAACATGCTGGAACCATACAATATGGAGTATGGTACTGAGGATATATATACTTTTTGTAGCCTTCAGAAATCTGATGCTGTCTGATCTGTGTGATGAACTTGTGAGGATTTCCTGCTCAGGGCCAGTGTAAATTAAAGAGACAAGGCCAAATTAATGATCTGCAACCATCAACATTGTTACAATGACTGGAAGAAGACGCAAGTTGGCCAAATCACTCAAGCTACGATTGGTAGATATTGTACTATTGCACAACATCCTGCTGAAATGACATGGCAATTGCCGTGTTTCTTGTTATGCACCACAGGTAGGATGACCAGCATAATGATTTTTAATAAGGATAACGAATTATGAAATGAGGAAAATTTTTCATGGACAAATGGGTCTGGTGGTGGATTGGTGTGATGCAGTGCACTGAAATGGTGTGATGCAGTGCACAGTTATGTACAAGTAGATGGCCAGCAAGAGCTATCACCAATGTGGTCTGCTATAAGGAACTCAAAATTGTCACCATACAAACACTAGCAACTCCCGAGGACAGTTACCTTCATAACTTCTATGAATGATTATATCAAAATGAAGGAGCCAATGCTATCTATATGATCAGCAGGTCTCATCATTGTGCCACTGAAGACATTGGTCATATCATCCACATCAAGGATGAACATGAACAGTTCCTTCAAAGCTCATGGATAGACACTGGTGTGAAAACTTTAATGTCCTTTTTAATGAGAAGTTCCCACAGTCAGTCCAGTGTAGAGTACTTTTACTCCCATCATGCCTGCTGAAGTTGCAGCTGCTATCCATGAAATGAAAAACAGCAAAGCAAATGGTCTAATGACATCCGTGTTAAAGTTTAGAAGATGGAGTAATATGGAGCTGAATATCTAGCAAATTTCTTCAGCAAATGCATTGAAGACAGTGACATACCATCCGACTGGAAGACCATTAAGACCATGCCAATCTGGAATGGCAACGGTGATGTTTCCATCTGTGCCAACTACTGCTGATTCTGCCATACCATGAAAATCTTTGATGGGCGATTGACAAACACCTAGAAGTATCATTACTCTCTCATCAAACCAATGTGGCTTTGTTACAGACTGCAGAACAACAGATGGTCTGGTGGCAGAGAGGCACAGAGAGAAGAGAAGAACAGTCCGTATGGCCTTTCTAAATTTAGAAAAGGGATTTGACCAGGTTACCCATGAACTCATCTGGTATTCAACATGTACCCATGGTGTCCCAGAGCAATATGACCATTGGGTTCATCTCCTCTACCACAAGTGTACAATCTCTGTTTGCTGAACAGCTGGCATCACAGTGCCATTCGACATTTGAGTGGGATTTCATTGAGGATCCACACTGTCACAATTGCTGTTCATTCTGTACATGGTCACAGTAATTGCAACCTACAAACATTCTCCATGGACCCTTCTCTGTGCAGACGATGTTATGCTGGCTAGTGACCAACAAAAGAGGCTTAATGAATAGGTTATTCAATGAAAAATACAAGGATGGAGACATTTGGATTTGGTTAAATCTTGCAAAACCAGAATACCTGGAGTGCATTACCCAGACAAATGGGACAATATTGGTTGACGACACTCCACTACTGAAGATATCTGTATTTCGTTATCTTGACTTGAATGTGGAGCGCATTTCCTCCCATGGTGTCTGCCAAGGTTGCAGCTACCATCCATGCAATGAAGAACAGCAAAGTAACTGGACCTGATGACATCCCTGTAGATGTCTGAAAGAAGATGGAGCAATGTGGGACTGAATTTCTAGCAAAATTCATCAACAAATGCAATGAAGACATTGACATACTGTCCACTTGGAAGACCAGTATCATCATGCCAATCTGGAAGGGAAATGGTGATGTTACTATCTGCACAAACTACCTCCTAGGTCGTCTCCTCTGCCACACCATGAAAATCTTTGACGGGTGACTGACACTTGCCTAGAAGTATCATTACACTCTCATCAAGCCAATGTCGTTTCATTAAAAGCTGCAAAGCAACAGATGGTATCAATGCTGGCAGAGAGGCCCAGAGAGAAGAGAAGAACAGTCCATATGGCTTTTCTAGTTTTGCCACAGATTCATAGTATCCCAGTGCAATATGTTAATTGGGTTTACCTCCTGTAACACAATTCTACAAGCTCTGTCCACTGTTCAGCTGGTGTTACTACACCATTTGACATTCAAGTGGAATTTCATTGAGGATCTGCCCTAACACAACTCCTGTTCATCCTATGTATCAAAACAGCTAACCACGAACCTGCAAACACCCCTTCCATGGACCCCTTCTCTGTGCAGATGGTGGCTAGTGACTCATGAAACCGGCTCAATGAATTGGTTACCCAGTGGAAAACAAGGCCGGAAGCATTTGGATTGCAACTAAATCTTGCAAAAACAAAATATCTGGAGTGCAGCACCGAGACAAATGGAACAATATTGGTCGACGACATCCCACTACTGAAAATATCTGTATACCATTACCATGGCTCCTGCATGACAGCTGATGGTAACACACTTCTAGATACTCTAGCACAAGTTAATGCTGCTTGACTGAAATAGCGCCAAGACATAGGTGGCATCCTTTGTGACTGCAAAATTCCCCTGTGTCTCAAATTAATACTTGTATGTATTATTGTTTTATAGGTTTAACTTTTAAGACTCACTAACAGTAGCAAATCTGCTACAGAAGATCAAAATAGACCGACTATGTACTGCCTAAGTGAGGCGTTAATTATTTTAATTTTGAGGTGTGATTAGACTTTACAAATTTTGCTATTTATTTTCATTATTTCTTGGCTGAACTGTCAGAGTTGAGACCTTAAGTTCACAGGGTTCCGTGTTTGATTTCTGGCCAAGTCAGGGAATTTAATTGCATCTGATTAATTATTCTGGCTCGGAGACTGAGTATTTGTTTGTACCAACACTTTCCTCTTCTTGTTCAGACAACACGCCACACTACAACCACCAGAGAAACACTCAGTAGTGCTTACCTCCCTGCACGTAAGGTTGGTGTTAGAAGGGCATCTGGTCGTAAAACAGGGCCAAATCCACATGTGTGTGCCAGGCTGAGTGGCTCGACGGTTGAGGCGCTGGCCTTCTGACCCCAACTTGGCAGGTTCGATCCTGGCTCAGTCCGGTGGTATTTGAAGGTGCTGAAATACGTCAGCCACGTGTCAGTAGATTTACTGGCACGTTAAATAACTCTTGCAGGACTACATTCCGGCACCTCGGCGTCTCGGAAAAACCGTAAAAGTAGTTAGTGGGACGTAAAGCAAATAACATTAATTAATCCACATGTGTGACATATTTTGCTCAAATGACCCCACAAGTGTGGGAAAACTGGCAGGTAAAGAAGACTACTTATTTTGTTATACTCTGGTAAGACTCTTTTTTGCCTAAAACTGTTAGACACTGACCCTTAACACTGGTTTTTGGTTCAAACCTGGTGACTGAATGTAAAATTTGTGCTGGATAAAGCAGAGGTCAGAGAGGCTTTCACCAGGATCTCTGGTGGTGCTCCATGTTCATTAATTATCCCCTCAGTGGTCCAGTTACTAGTTTGACATTAACCCATGAGGGGTCGCGTCGCAGTCTTTTAGACCGGGCGCAAAAATTTTTTTCTTTCTTAATAGTTTTGTGGTATAATGCCTCCTCCTCTCCTGTACCTTTCAATGGACTCATCCATTGCATGTGTTGATGTTCACTGTTCCCCCTTTAATCACCAGTCAGTCAGTGGAGAGCTTTATCTATAAGCCTGATCATTTCCACTGTGTACGACTCCTGATGTTGCCTTATTTCCTGGTCATTTTTTGTTTTATGGATATATTTTTCATCAATAATATAATGTGTTTTGGAAGAAAAACAACTATTTTGTTTGATGAACATAATTTTCCTTAATAGAATAGTGCGTTTTGCTTCAAAAACAGGTATTTTATACTCCCCGATCAAATCGACTGTGTGCGACCCATCACGTAACTTATTCGATTCGACCCTGGGTATTTTGTTTAATGGATATATTTTTCATTAATAATATAATGTGCTTTGCAAGAAAAACAGGTATTTTGTTTCATGAACATAATTTTCCTTAATAATACAAATCATTTTGCTTAAAAAACTTGTATTTTATCCTCCCCAGTCAAATCGACCACGCTCGACCCATCACATAACCTTTTTTGATGCAACCCCTCTCGGATTAAACAGGTAGCAAATCTCACATGCACTGCAGTCCATGGTCACTTTGGTAAGAACTCGGAATGGTAGGAATAAGCTGTTACTCCTAGTTCGAGTTCCGGTGGTGTAAAAACAATTCACCATCAGATTGTTGGCTGGTAGGGTAGGAGATGTGATGGTATATAATTCCCTATCACTAGACTGTGTGCCAAAAGCCTGGATTCAATACCAAACCTCTCCACAGTGTTCCTATGGAGTGAGGTCATATGGCTCTGGTGATTTATCCATTGGATGGGGACATTAACCTTTGAACAGACCCCTTGGTGGTATTCAACAGGGGTAGGCTATGTGCTGGTGCTGGGTTTCACCCTCTACCTTCCTACTGTTATATGTCATGTCATTCATTTCTTCCCATTAGCTCCTCTTATGAGGTTGATATCAATAAAAGCATCCGTTTGTAAAAACATGTTACGAAGATTTATCTTGCATAATATGAACCTAACCCTGTAGAGAAACAGGATAAGGGTTGGACATACATACTCCCTCATTCCCCTTGGTAGTATTCAACAGGGGTAGGCTATGTGCTGGTGCTGGGTTTCAACCTTCCAACTGTCATATATCATGTCATTCATTTCTTCCCATTAGCTCCTCTTATGAGGTTGATATCAATAAGAGAATCCGTTTGTAAAACACATTACGAAGATTTATCTTGCATAATACCTAACCCTGTAGAGAAACAGGATAAGGGTTGGACATACATACTCCCCAGGAACAAGTAATACCGCTGAGCCAAAGCAAGGGAGGCATGAGCTTAAAGATGCTATGAACTAGGGAGCATCGTGGATATCCCCTCTTACATAGCCTATTATGTTATAAGAGGGGCAGTGTTTTGAAAATATTTTTAGGGATTCAAAAAGGCCTCACAACAGATATTTTCTAAAACCCACATTTTTGTGATCATAAAATTAATTTGACACTTATTTAGGTACTAATTGACTGCTTTCTGATGTTGATTGCTTGTTGTTTTAAGTTGCCTAACATCTAAGGTCATCAACCTGCTTTCTGATGTAGCCGTTAGCATTTGTAGGCTGAGGTCCCATCAATCACGGTGCTTGCTTTCCTTTAAACCAATTTAGCAAGCCCGGCATAAATGCATGCCATCGTTGGCCATGTGCTCCAATAGATCAGCTATTGAAAAAATACAATTTCTTCATTTCAGCTCTTAATTTATGTTTGTTTATATGAAACCTAGAGCAAACCAGAAAATGCCAATAAAGAGTAGGGAGCAAGAATGGATAAAGAAATCATGCTGTTCCCATAGTAATATAGGCAATTTGCTCTTAATGTGTACTACTTTATGACTTGCAATGCACCAGTGGTAATAACGGTTAATAGCCTTACGAAAACTAAAAACAAAGAAGAAACGTACCCATAGACCTCAGTTTATGAATTTTCTCCCAAATGGTGGAACCAGAATCATAGAGCACAGCTAATTATGGTGCTAGCTTGCTACATCTCTTAGGTTGCAGAGATATTTCTCCCGTCATTCACCATGCTTTCTGACTAGGGGTGGGGCTTTGAACATTTACTTTCTCTCTCTCTCCCCCTCTCTCTCAAGATCATGTTGCCAGTGCTATCAGCAGAAGAGGGCAACTCTTCTCATTTATATTGAACAGGTGACCTATTGTCATTTATTTTTGTAATGCCAAAAAGCATGTCCTGTTGCTAAGTAAATTATACCTTCATTACAATTCACAGTGCTTATTAGTATCACCGTAGAAACTGATGCTATTTTATTTTTTTAAATTTATGTAAATTTCTTTTCTTTGACCTGTCTGCTCAACATCACACTAACTCAACAAAGATTTTTGGTGATGGAGGGAAAGGAAAGGGCTATGATAGGGAAGTTAGCAGCATTGGCTTTAGTTAAAATACAGTCCCAGCATTTTCCAGGTGTGAAATTGGAAAACCACGGGATATCATCTTCAGGAGCTGCCGACAGTGGGATTCAAACCCACTATCTACTGAATGCAAGCTCACAGCTGCACGAGCCTAACTGCATGGTCAACTTGCTTGTTTTTGTTTTTCATCAGATCATTTGGTGGCTGGTACGTTCCCCCTCCTTGTGGATCTGTCCCTGTATGCAATGATCCACAAATTCTACATCTCTGCACTATCATACTTCCCTGCCAGTACCTTGTGTTTATCCAGCCTTTGCATTGTGCTGCATCTAGAGAAAGAATTCTTAAGAATGACCCCTCTCATAGATGGTATGTACCTTTCTTGTGAAGCTGAGAAGCAAAAACAAGCTCATCAGGGACTCAGAAAAAATATATTTTAAAGAACTGGGTTTGACGAAGACAGCTATGTGTGAAGATGTGGAGTTTGTCATCGCCTTTTGTGTTGTTTGTCATTATACTCATGTGTTTTCTTTCATTTTTGTCCTTTGCTGTCCTCTTTATTGTACGCTGTGCCCTCACTTGCCTGAAAGTGTGTTTATCCTTTTGCATGTTCCTATCCTTCTTCCTAGTGTCTTTCTTTTGATGTTTTATTTTCTTTCATGCTCTTCTTTGTTCCATATCCATTCCTAATGTTGATGTTTTGCCAGTCTATTATGTGTTTGTCATCACTGTCATCAGATATAGAACTGTTCCTATCCCATAGATATTCAGATACCTTTGTCACAATCAACATTTTATTTTCATGGAGGTGGTCATTCAATATTTCTTGATACATAATTCACTGGACAGCACCTAGTAATAGCTTGAAACAACAGCGAATGCCATATTTTATTCTTGCCTCTTGCAGCAGAAAGTATGCTAAAATTTTACATCCATCAAGAGATGGCAACAGGACAGGAGTTACTACACATTTAAATGTTATGAAGTTTCTGTAATTGATTTATCCTTTTGTATGCCTATGTCTCTCATGTTTTCATTTAAAACAAGAATTATAACAATTGAAAAGCGATAAATAATTCTCTGGAGGTTTCCTTTCTTGTGTAATATATTTTACTAACATAATCAGTTTAAAAGAGAAAAACATTTTTCCAGCTTTCAGGAAATTTTAGTAATTAATGTTTTGGTAGTATACTGTCTTCAGATATTTAATGCATTTGAAAGAGTTTGAAAGTTGCTATTGGGAGCCAGCATCATTTTCCTTTTCAGTTCTATGAATTTATTCTATGATGTAGATAATTCATTTCTTCTATTTTTTATTGTTTCAGCTCCAGCCCACTTACAACAGGTTGAAAAGAAAGGTAACTCAAGTACTGTATCTATGTATAAAAATGTGGTTCCCCATTATTTAAACAATAATCACCACTACCATTATACATCTGAAATATTTTAAAGATATAGATAAGCTCACTGGACAAAATATTAGTCACCCCTGGAGAAATCATTACAAGCAGCATTTAATATGTGTAACTCTGCCTCTGGACTTGAAAACCACTTGGATTTAGTAAGTCCACAAGGTTGTGCAAGTAAGTCACATCCAGGTTAAGCCACTCGCTGAGGATTTAACAGTGCAATTCTACCAAATTGCAGCGATGCTGATGTCGGCGTTTTTACCTGCTATTCCAACATGTTGCACAGATTTTCAATGGGGTTCAAGTCAGGTGATTTTGTAGGTCAATCAAGATGTAATAGGGTTGGGGAGTGTTCATAAAATCAGTCATATATGCGTCCAGCCCAATGAATTTTGCTGTTGTCACCTTGGAAAATCAGGGTATCAATAGCATACTCATCATGTAGATGTTGAATGAAAGGCAACAGGTGATCATTCAGAATGTTTAAATAAACATCCTGGTTCCTGTTAATGGTCATCTCATTGAGCAGATAGGAAAATAATAATATAAAAAAAAAACCTTGAAAACATCACAGACTCACCTGCGGCATGAACCTAACCGAGCACACATTTAGTGTGAAATGCTTCATTTGGCCTTTGGTAGACTCGACAGTGTGCATCATTGGAATACAGGCAAAAACATGATTTTTCAGACCACATTACTGCCCCCATTTTTCCTGAGCTAAGCCCAGCCATCGAGCAAGGAATCCCAAGGTGGACCGTTCGATCGTTGGCTATCACTTTCTAGAGGCATTTAAGGGTTGTTAAGGATTGATGACCAAGCAGGATAAAAAGAAATATTAAAACAACACTCTGACATTTATTCACATAAGCAGACAAACAAATGAAATATTCTTGCTAGTTCCTTTTTAATATCACAGAGAACTTTCATAATATTGGGTTTCTTCCTCGATTTAGAGTGACACGTATCCTTATTCTCCAGCCTTACTGTGCTGTAATGAAACCAAAGAAATAATTAGGCCACTTGCCTTTTCAAACCAAACATTGACTGAAATAATTAAATAAATTAACATGTGTTCAAAGCTTTACCAATTTAAAGTAGTCTCAACACGTGGTTTTAAGATGTATTCAATTGAATTTGTCATTTACAGTATTTAATATTGGTCAATGACGCCAACATGAACTTCGGTAGAAAATGAAACTTGTTTCCAAAATTCTCAAAATTAATTAATTATTATTCTAATTATTATTATTATTGTTATTTTCTTATCATTCAATTAACCTGTTCCATTGTCACACGATCGTGTTCTTATTAATTTTCCACCGCATCATTTACCTAATGATCATCATTAGCATTTCAGAGTAATTATTCTTAATTAATTATTAATAACTTATTTTCACAATGTTACAAAGCAATCATGCGGCTAACGAATTTCTACCTTTGATCTTTGCATTTCATTTCTATTCAAATTAATCTTAAAGTATTTCAGATTTTTAGAACTTTACATTACCAACGTGTGAGCTAGTTAAATAAATTTTATTTACAAATCGAGTGCCTTCACAAGTAACGAGATGATCTTTCCTTTTAAATCTCGCTAATTAAGAAAATAAATTCCTTCCTAGTCTTCCTTGACTTAACTTAATTAAACTTTCCCTTAAGGGCATGAAATTATTTCTTAAGGTGACACACAACGATGAGTGTGATCTGCGTCACAGCAAGTGCATGACCAGATCAAAATTAAATGAAATCAACATGACACAAGAGAAATATACACATTTACACACACACATTCACACTAGGGAAACACGTTTTTATGTACACTATTTACATCGAATCCTGATTTGGCAAATTTATTCATGATTTTTATTGGTGGTCGGGACGCGTAATGTCTAGCAGAAATAATCCGTGTACTGAAGTTCTCCTACATTTATAGTGGCTAGTGATCGAAGTCTTGGGTATCACTTGGTAGAAATACATTTCACATATCAACGCAAGTTCATCTAATTCATGAAATTATAGTGGAAGATTCTAGTAAAATCCATAAGCACTACCATCATTTGGGCTACAGGTTGAATTTACCACAAGCGTGAGCCTTACTCGTCTTATTTTTACTTCCTACTTGTGAAATACACTCGCAACACGTGCTCCAATAATTATAATCCATCTTGCGCTCCAAATACACAAGAATAAATCAAATATCACCATCAATTCATCAATTGCTCAATTATACAACAAATATCCCTCAGGATAGGCCATATTCCAGACCCTTCATGAACAGAGCACATTCCATCTCACATTTAGGAACTCTACAGTAGTTTTATGGCTCACGAGCATTTACTTCTGTTTTACCCGATCTTTAGTCAATATTATTATTATTTAAGTGATTATTACATCTACTGATCCTCATGGAATATCGTAAAATTAGATGACTTCATCATAAAAGCAACAAGTGATCTTAAAAGACACTAGGTTCGACCCTATTCACTCAAAATGTACACGCAAATTTTCCGTCCGGTAACTTTCAATATTACAAGGAAAGTAGATTTATCGTGTGGTCAGTGATTATTAAACATGAAGCTCCTTAAGCATGGGAAATCATTCAAAGACAACCTACATGTCTACTCTAATAGATTCCAAAATTTCATTCACACGTACCTAGTCTACCACGACACCTTAAGAAGTAGGAAAAATGAAATATTTCTAACTACAGCAAACTAAAAGATCTACGACTTAAGAAGAGAGACCTCTAGTTGTACAAAAGGTAAGACAGATAAATTAAATTAAAAAGGTACTCAAGTTTTGTGAAGTTCGATTCCCGTCGACAGTCAATTATTTCAGCATACTCCGGCCAGTCTCCTTCCAATTACCAGAGACGCCTTACATTTTTACAGCTCCATGGAGGCTCTGCAATAGGTGTCCCTCGATGAAATTGTGTTGCCGGTGGTTGCGGAATTCTTCATCTTGAGATGTTCAATTCTAAGACGTCTTCCGTAAATTGCTGGTCACAAGCTGTAACTGAGATGACAAAATTAAGTATTTTGCACAAGCACACGCAGAATATAAACAGCTCGTCTACACTGTCACACTTAACTTGGCTCCTAGGCGTTTTTATTCCACAGAATTCACTAATTATTAGACTAAATTCTGGTAGAACGGACGTCGGCTTGACTTGAAAATTTTCTTTCCACGTGGTCCGGTAACGTGATGTCTCACACAGCGAAGAGCATTAATCATTAAGAGAACAAGCATTAAGAGAGCGATTCACTCGAAGCAAGGCCTTTTATCTAATTAGCCAGGGAGGCGTGTTCTTCAGCGAGAACGGCAATTGGCTGATGGTCTCCTTTAATTTGCGCAGACTATTCCAGAAACAAGCTGGGTTGCGCGCGTGCGAAGGCAGTCACGTGGTTTGGCCTGACCTTGGCACAGTCTCGGTGTATCTCGCCCCTCTGAACGACGAAAAAAACTCGTTCTCAGCTCGCCACAACTTCCCAGATGACATGCTGCGGTTTTAAGCAGACAATAAAATTTTTGCTTTCCACTTGTTAAAATATTCGTAATATCGCCAATTTTAACGGGGACATTACGTTCCGCCAGTCAACTACTGTCAACATTCAGTGATTTCTAGCCCATTGAAGAAGCCCAGCTTTATGTGCCTGTGTGAGCAATAGCCTCTTACGAGGTGACTGATTCCAAAGGTTCATTGCATGCAATTCCTGTCTCAATGATCTCTCTCTAACAGTTTGAGATAGACCTCCGCTCACTGCCTGCAGCAATTCCTGTCAGATTTGGAAGTGATTTTGATTCGCAAGCTGTGAAATGCATCTCCGTCCCTCTCAGTTAGGATCTTTCCCGACCACAATCTTGATGATGTGTTTTGTAGCTACGCGTAGTACACCACTGCTTGTAGACATGTTAAACAGTCCACTGTGAAACACAAACAAATCTAGCAACTTCACGCACCACATGGCCGGGGGCATGGCCAAACACAATTACCCCTAATGCCACTCTGTCACTTCCTTACATGTACCCATGTTGATGTACACTGTCCAATTGATACATAAATGTCCCAATGATCGCTACTGCCTTATGCTACTGCAGAGACAGTGCGAAGTTGGTTGAGCATGGAACTTGTTCGCTGCATCATCTGTACAGGTTTAACGATCCATCTGTGTGTGCGCACTAGGGCAACGAATCCTTTGTCTGATGAACTTATATCATCCAAGTTGAAAATTTTGGATAGTGTTCTTTTATGAAGTACATAATATTAAGTTGTATTCGGCTGGGCTGAGTAGCTTAGATGGTTGAGGTGCAGGTCTTCTGATCCCATCTTTGCAGGTTCGATCCTGACTCAGGCCTATGATATTTGAAAGTGCTTAAATATATCAGTTTCGTGTCAGTAGATTTACTGACATGTAAAAAGAACTCCTATCCCTTTCAGACCGTGTAGGCACAATTGTGCGGGTTCGTATTTTATTTATCTCTGAGCTTATTTGATGTTTTCTTGGTGCTAGTCCGGACTGCAGTGCTTGTGTGGGACATGTAGCATGTACTTCAGTTGATTTTATTTAGTGCTTGACCACCGGGGGGCAGGAAGAAGAACTTAAAAATACAGTTCATCGGCAAGATGGTGGAAAGCAGTAATGCCTAAAATTAAGTATTTATTTATTGCATTCATATTAATCTAGAAGCTCTACTGAATATCAGAATATAATCAATGAAGTGTGTAAATTGTTTAGCGAATGTAAATTGTGAACTTACAACATCGTACGTGATACCATGAGGTTTTGAATGTTGATACGCACAAGTGTGCGGGCTAGGTTTCCCTGCAGGCAATGCGTGCAAGAGTGCTGGGTGCTGCCACCAAAAGACCGTGAAGGCAGAAATCGTACTCTATGTGAGAAATGTAATGTATAAGATTTTAATTGTTTAAAATACATTGTTCCACACAGTAAAATAGAACATTTGATCATGTACATGTGTATATTCACATGTACTGAGCTGAATTTTCTTATTTTTTATTTTTTGTAAGTAGTGAATAAAGTCCTGTCACGCACAATTGTGTGGGTTCTGTTTTCTAGCTGAAAGTTCTCATTTTGTAAAATAAACTGTAAAAACACATATTTGAGAGCATTTTAGTATGTTTTTGACAAATTCACATCTCCAGTTTTCTTTCAGATCCAATGACAGGATGCTAATGCCAAAAGGGCAGTAAAGGAAAAACTCATCCTCAGTGTAGAAAATGTAACATTTACTTGTGTTTGAACGAAGATTTAATTGTTTTAAATTATTCCCCACTGTAAAATAGAACATTTGATCATGTACATATTTATATTCACATGCGTTGAGGTAATTTTTAATTATTGTAAGTAGTGAACCAAGTCCTGACACACACAATTGTGTGGGTGCTTTTTCTCAGATGTTAATTTTTATTTTGTATAATAAACTAAAAATATATGTATTTAAGAGCATTTTAGTCAGTTTTTGACGTACAAACAAACATTCACACCGCCAGTTTTCTTTCAGATCTGAAAGGGCTATAGGACTAAATTCCAGCACCCCTGTGTCTCCAAAAACCGTAAAACTAGTTAGCATGATGTAAAGTCAATAACATGAAAAATTATTATTATGTACTTGGAATTGTATGTATAAATGCTGAGAAATCTGGTAAATTGAGGTAAGGTACAAAGCAATTCTTTTACCAAGAAATATCTGTACGTGTTCAAAGTGGTTTAGATTCCATCCAGCACTGTAGGTTTTATTACCCACCCACCTGAGTGCTGAGTTCTACATTAATAATAATAAAAATTAATTAAAATTTCTCCACAGCTTAGTACAACAATGAATGCCATTTTGAACATACCTCCAGGAATGGTACTAGTAAGCTTGGGAATATCACACACCCCTAGATGAAGTGGTGGCCTAAATTTCTGGCAAAATCATCTGAATTTCACTAATAATTTTCCTTTTGAGGCAAATCTGTCGTCGCCATAAGACCTACCTTTGTTGGTGCAACGTAAAGCCACTAGCACCAAAAAAAAAAAAAAAAAAAAAAAAAAAAAAAACAGACATTTTCTTATAGGGTTTCTGTACTTTGATGTTGCTGGCAAGTGTTGTAATGTGCGATGCTTTCTGTTTCCATCCAGTTTGGAGGGTGGATAAGTAACAGGAGTTCTGTGAGGAGGTACATTAATTGGCGATTGTTGGTGGCGGTGGTGTAGATGTAGGGGATGGCGGATGCGATGCTGCAGGTGAAGATTGGGTACTGATATCCCCTGCTCAGTGATTGTCCATCTCCATGGCTAAATGGTTAGCATGGTAGCCTTTGGTCACAGGGGTTCTTGTTTTGATTCCCAGCAGGATTAACCATCATTGGTTGATTTCACTGGCACGGGGGCTGGGTGTATGTGTCGTCTCCATCATCATTTCATCTTTATCACATCACGCAGGTTGCCTATGGGTGTCAAATCAAAAGATCTGCACCTGGCAAGCCGAACATGTCCTTGGACATTTCCAGCACTAAAAAAAGCCATATGCCATCTCATTTTTATCAGTGATTGAGCTACTTTCTGCATGAAAGGAATTTTAACGGTTTACCGGATGTACTTTCATTGAAGAGAGCAAAACAATTGAAAAGAGTACAGAATAGCAGATGAACATAAGTTTCTTAGGCCACTTGATTGTTTTGCAGGGAAATGGATGCGAGGCTAGGTATTGGTCAGCATTGCCAAAGGCAGCTGTAATTTTTAACCTTTTCTTAGCATAGCTTAGATCAACATTGCAATGTTGCAAAGCTTGACTCCAAGAGCTCTTTTGCATTGCATCAGCCATCAAGTCCAAGTCTAGAATTAATTCGGTTTCACTAATATTTATGAGGAGGCCTTCAAACATACTTTCTTCTTTGCTGTCTCCAGTGGGGTCATTTGCAGCTTTCTTAAAGTGATGGACTAGTGCTTCATAAGACCTCCAAATGGCTCACACAGATCTGAAACTGGATGCACCCAACATGTGTTCAATACTCTTCCAGATTTTAAAAGTTCTCTCTCTAGTAAACATGCACAGGTTTGCAGTTGCCAGCTGTTCATTGGTGAAACATGGTACACAACATACAGTCTGTCAATGAAGGATTTAAATCTATCAAATACTGAAACTGACTTAACTGCTTCAGATACCAAAAGCTCAAGCCCGTGGTTAGCACAGTGCCAAACAATAACAGAAGGGAATTTTACCTTAAATAGTGCTCCAGCACTTATGTTTTTACTGATCATAGTAACAGGGCCATCACATGTTAAGCTTGTTAAATTTTTACTAAAAATGTGTCAGTTATTCCATTAGAGTGAAGACAGTTAATTCAAGAGTCAAATACTACCTTAGCAGTAACACAATCAAGTTTTATTAATGCTAAAAAGATATTGGTGGAAGTACACATACCAGTTTGCCAGTTGTAGGCAAAGGGCAACAAACATATATAATCAAACTTAACTTGTTACTAAGGGAAGTTGATTTTGGGAAACAAAACACCTGTGTCACCCTCAGTTCTATATCTTTGGTTGACCACGTGTTTAAAATTCCTGGAGGGTTGTATGGTTTGACAATGCAAGACAAACAAGGTGAAGGGAAGTAATAAATCAGTCAACATTGATAGCACTGATGAGAAGAGTCCCAAAACATGTTAGCTCATAGAAATATCTGAGGAAAGACAAGTTAAGATAAACAGAACCCTTAGATAAATGTATCTTAGCACAATGCCACCAATAGTCTTCAGTTGGCTTTCTTTTCTCGTTGTTGTCGGAGGGTAATATTCGCTGGTTTTTAAGTGTTCCTTAGTGTTGTGTATAATGATATGTTAATATAATCTGGCTCCATGGCTAAATGTTTAGCATACTGGCCTTTGATCACAGGGGTCCCAGGTTTCAATCCTGGCAGGGTTGGGAATTTTAACCTTAATTGGTTAATTTTGCTGGCTGGGAGGGCTGGGTGTATGTGCCGTCTTCTTCATCATTTCATCCTCATCATGACACACAGGTCACCTACGAGAGTCAAATCAAAAGACCTGCATCTAGCAAGCCAAACTTGCCCTTGGACACTCATGGCACTAAAAGCCATATGCCATTTGATTTTTCATTTCATTTTCATATGTTAATATAATATGCTTTCAGGCTCTGCAGCATCAAGAAGGTAATGTATGTACAACTCAAACAATTTCTGTTATGGATGTGTTTCATACAATTTATGGAGGCAGAAACATAATATTACACCATTTATTATGAAAGTGTACCTTGCCTACCTCAAAGTTAAGCTTGAGAGTCAAGACAAAAAGTGGGCTTCGCATACTATTTGCAAAACGTTTTGAAGTACTAAGACATTGGTTTGATGGAAAACAGAAATCCATGTTGTTTGAAATTTCCACAATTTGGTGTTAACCAAAAGATCATTATGATTAGATCAATCAATACTGATCTCCATTTAGGGCAGTAGTCCAGGTGGCAGATTCCCTATCTGTTGTTTTCCTAGCCTATTCCTAAATGATTTCAAAGAATTTGGAAATTTATTGAATGTCTCCCTTGGTAAGTTATTCCAATCCCTAACTCCCCTTCCTATAAATGAATATTTGGCCCAGTTTGTCCTCTTGAATTCCAACTTTATCTTCATATTGTGATCTTTCCTACTTTTATAAACGCCACTCAAACTTATTCGCCTACTAATGTCATTCCACGCCATCTCTCTGCTGACAGCTTGGAACATAACACTTTGTCGAGCAGCTCTTCTTCTTTCTCTCAATTCTTCCCAACCCAAACTTTGCAACATTTTTGTAACGCTACTCTTTTGTCGGAAATCACCCAGAACAAATCGAGCTGTTTTTCTTTGGATTTTTTCCAATTCTTGAATCAGGTAATCCTGGTGAGGGTCCCATACACTGGAACCATACTCTAGTTGGGGTCTTACCAGAGACTTATATGCCCTCTCCTTTACATCCTTACTACAACCCCTAAACACGCTCATAACCATGTGCAGAGATCTGTACCCTTTATTTACAATCCCATTTATGTGATTACCCCAATGAAGATCTTTCCTTATATTAACACCTAGATACTTACAATGATCCCCAAAAGGAACTTTCACCCCATCAATGCAGTAATTATAACTGAGAGGACTTTTTCTATTTGTGAAACTCACAACCTGACTTTTAACCCCGTTTATCAACATACCATTGCCTGCTGTCCATCTCACAACATTATCGAGGTCACATTGCAGTTGCTCAGAATCTTGTAAATTATTTATTACTCTATACAGAATAACATCATCCACAAAAAGCCTTACCTCCAATTCCACTCCTTTACTCATATCATTTATATATATAAGAAAACATAAAGGTCCGATAATACAGCCTTGAGGAATTCCCCTCTTAATTATCACAGGGTCAGATAAATCTTCACCTACTCTAATTCTCTGAGATCTATTT
Organism: Anabrus simplex; assembly: GCF_040414725.1. Lineage (NCBI taxonomy): Eukaryota > Metazoa > Arthropoda > Insecta > Orthoptera > Tettigoniidae > Anabrus > Anabrus simplex. The sequence goes on along the minus strand of NC_090266.1, from coordinate 1,212,165,972 downwards.
TCTAGAAATATAGCAACCCATTCAGTCACTCTTTTGTCTAGTCCAATCGCACTCATTTTTGCCAGTAGTCTCCCATGATCCACCCTATCAAATGCTTTAGACAGGTCAATCGCGATACAGTCCATTTGACCTCCAGAATCCAAGAAATCTGCTATATCTTGCTGGAATCCTACAAGTTGAGCTTCAGTGGAATAACCTTTCCTAAAACCGAACTGCCTTCTATCGACCCAGTTATTAATTTCACAAACATGTCTAACATAATCAGAAAGAATGCCTTCCCAAAGCTTACATACAACGCATGTCAAACTTTCTGGCCTGTAATTTTCAGCTTTATGTTTATCACCCTTTCCTTTATACACAGGGGCTACAATAGCAACTCTCCATTCATCTGGTATAGCTCTTCCAACCAAACAATAATCAAATAAGTACCTCAGATATGGTACTATATCCCAACCCATTGTCTTTAGTATATCCCCAGAAATCTGATCAATTCCAGCCGCTTTTCTAGTTTTCAACTTTTGTATCTTATTGTAAATGTCATTGTTATCATATGTAAATTTTAATACTTCGTTGGCCTTAATCTCCTCCTCTATCTCGACATTTTCCTTGTAACCAACAATCTTTACATACTGCTGACTGAATACTTCTGCCTTTTGAAGATCCTCACATACACACTCCCTGTGTTCATTAATTATTCCTGGAATGTCCTTTTTGGAACCTGTTTCTGCCTTAAAATACCTATACATACCCTTCCATTTTTCACTAAAATTTGTATGACTGCCAATTATGCTTGCCATTATGTTATCCATAGCTGCCTTCTTTGCTAGATTCAATTTTCTAGTAAGTTCCTTAAATTTCTCCTTACTTCCACAGCCATTTCTAACTCTATTTCTTTCCAGTCTGCACCTCCTTCTTAGTCTCTTTATTTCTCTATTATAATAAGGTGGGTCTTTACCATTCCTTACCTCCTTTAAAGGTACAAACCTGTTTTTGCATTCCTCAACAATTTCTTTAAACCCATCCCAGAGTCTGTTTACACTTTTGTTTACCGTTTTCCACCGATCATAGTTACTTTTTAGAAACTGCCTCATGCCTGCTTTATCAGCCATATGGTACTGAATAATAGTCCTACTTTTAAGACCTTCCTTTCTATCACATTTATTTTTGACTACGACAAAAACAGCTTCTTGATCACTAATACCATCTATTACTTCAGTTTCCCTATAGAGCTCATCTGGTTTTATCAGCACCACATCCAGGATATTTCTCCCTCTGGTTGGTTCCATCACTTTCTGAATTAGCTGTCCTTCCACTATTAGCTTATTTGCCATTTGTTGGTCATGCTTCCTGTCGCTCGCATTTCCTTCCCAATTGACATTTGGTAAATTCAGATCTCCCGCTATAATCACATTCCTTTCCTTGTCATTTCCCACATAGCTGATTATCTTATCACATAATTCTTAATCCGTGTCATGCTACCCGTTCCTATTGTGTACACTCCAAAGACATCAAGTTGCCTATTATCTTTAAAAATGAGCCTTACACCTAGAATTTCATGTTTGTCATCTTTAACTTTTTTGTAGTTTATAAATTCTTCTTTCACCAGAATGAATACTCCCCCTCCCACCATTTCAATCCTATCTCTACAATAGGAAAGTTTCTGCATCCATTATATCATTTCTCAGTCATGATTCAACTCCTATTACAATATCTGGTAAATATGTATCTATTAAATTACTTAATTCTGTTCCTTTCTTTACAATACTTCTACAGTTCAACACTAACAATTTTATGTCATCCCCACTTGATTTCCAGCTCCCTGTTCCCTTATCACCGCTCTCTAGGCCACCCTGTTTCCCTGAATGTACCTCCCTATTACCCTTCCAAACAAATTTCCTAACTTATACGTAGCACTGCGGTTTAAGTGAAGGCCATCTGAGCACAGATCCCTATCTCCTACCCACCCATTAGGATCTAGAAATTTCACTCCCAGTTTCCCCATTAGAGCCAGGAGCGGAGCAACTAATACCGATGAGTAATCTGGTTGTAGCGGTAAAGCGCACCACCAATCCCCTCCACTTATAACTGCAAATACTCACGGAGGACCAGAGCACAGTGTATCATACGACATATGTTTAACAAGGGGAGACCACGACGTTTGGATCACGGATTATCTTCAAACTTTGTACACTTACAGTAGTCCATTAGGACAAGATAATGTGCAAATAATAAGGCGTACTTCTAAGGGATTTTGAGAAAATCGCAAGAGAATTTTCATGTCAAATATGTGCCAGTGTGTTGCGGTCACGAGCACGAGATGGCCACAGTCCAGTGATTAGCGTTCAAGCTCCGTAATTGCTGGATCACTGGTTCGAGTCCCGGTCATCGCTTTTTTGTTTCTCAACTCTCGTCATATTTTTTCATTTATATTGCAGGTCAGGGCACACAGGTGCAAAGCAGTTCTGGGTACCTTACCCGATTTCACAGTCAGGTATGATGGATTTTGCAAATCACGACAGGCATTTTCAGGAAAACTTTATGCATTTGGTCATTTACTATATTAAAATAATAATAATAATAATAATAATAATAATAATAATAATAATAATAATAATAATAATAATAATAATAATAATAATAATTATAATTATAATTATAATAATAATATATAAATATATTTTTGTAGTCCACCTCTGTGGTGGAGTGGTTAGTGTGATTAGCAGCCACCTCCGGAGGCCCAGGTTTGACTCCTGGCTCTACCACAAAATTTGAAAAGTGGTACGAGGGCTGGAACGTGGTCCACTCAGCCTCGGGAGATCAACTGAGAAGAGGGGGTTTCGATTCCCTCCTCAGCCATCCTCGAAGTGGTTTTCCGTGGTTTCCCATTTCTCTGCCGGGCAAATGCCGGGATGTAGGCTCCTACCTAATGTAAGGCCACGACCACTTCCTTCCCTCTTCCTTGTCTATCCCCTCCAATCTTACCATCCCCTGCAAGGCCCCTGTTCAGCATAGCAGGTGAGGTACTGGTCACCCTCCCAAATTGTATCCCCCGACCTAAACCCTCATGCTCTAGGACACTGTCCTTGAGGCGGTGGAGTTGGGATCCCTTGCTGGGTCCGAGGGAAAAACCAACCCTGGAAGGTAGACAGATTAACAAAGAAGAAAGAAAGAAAGAAAGAAAAATCAGCAAAATGCTAATTTTGCGGCCGCTTTTACGTGACGGATGGTGGCATATCAAATTTGTGGAATCATATCAAGTTGTATCACAAGAATGAAATGAGCAGGTCAGCTTCTGCAGCAGAAAACAACATTGCTGTATTCAGCAAAACAATTATGCTCTGAGAAAAAGGCGTTGAATTTACATTGCCATACCAATAACATATTTAAACGTGCCGCCACATTACATTCTCTCTGTAGTTCACTCGGTACTACCGGGTGATGACATCACAACAACTGCTCTGCTCCGGACCGCTCCGTCCCCACCATTAATTATGAAGATTGCTACTTCTGTCTGTGTAAGGTACTGGGGTAAAATAAAGTTCATAAATCAAAATTTAACCCTCAAGGTGTCGCTCACTCATTTGAAACATTAGTAGTCACATGGGGTGTTGACAACACCCCAACTATCATTTCACAGTACAACCTACACAAATATTTTTTTTTCAGAAATGTATTTTATCATGTGTAATATAGATTTACAAACGAGACTAGCAGATAAAAACATAAAATGCGAAATATTCTCTTACAATAATCCAAGCATACAGCAATATTGAAATTATTACTCAATTTTGGCATTTCAATACAAAACAAATTAATACAAGAATATGTTTGAATTTCACTCAATGTTTCTGTTATCAGAATGAAGTAAAGGCATTTAAGGAAACATTCAACATAACACTATATCAGAAACTTAGTCTGTATCACTTTGTGGTTCACCTGAATCTTGGTAAAATTTTCTACAGTTATTCCTCATATGTTTCAGACACATCACCCTACAACAGCAATCACAGTATGAGTTGGTCTTTACATCTTTGTTTCTAGGGCATACTGTGCACTGTGATGGTTTTGAAGCTCGTTCTCGGTCATTTGCCATCTTATTCAATGTCCAGAGTGATAAACACCTGCTAGTATCAGAATACCAATCACACACTTTATTTTGGATTCATCAGTATGCTTAGCATCGTGATCTCTCGAATAATTTCTGGCAATAGTATATATGTAAATGTTTGCATAATTAGTAATCGTTCTGATCATTACGTCATCCACGAATAGCACTGATATAGCACTTTTAGCACGGACCTTGACACCAGGGAGATGTAGTACTATGTTTGCTGACGTTTCCTAACATTCCTTCTAGGGGGATCTTCCTTCCACTTAGTCTGTTTATCTTTAAACGAGTACCGATTTCCTCCTTCATGGTGAACTGAATCATTATCATTGTCCATCATTATCTTCTTCACTATCAGCCTCTGTATCACTGTCTTGCATAAGTTCCTCACAATTGTTACTTTCTTCTGGATCTGACTAATCGGAATCTTCTTCACAACATTCTTCTTCTTCTAAAAGTTTGTGTATTCTAGCCTCCAGTCGTTCATAGTAACACATTTTCACTGAACTGAGAACAGAGCACTGAGCCGGAAATCTTACGATAGTGGTCGCGTGGGGGTATGACGACACCCCACGTGTGAAGAAAGAGCTCTAATGCCTCTCACAGCATTCTAATTATAAGCACTTGCTCAACACTTCATGGTCAAGGTCACTTAGAGAGGTATAAGAGGTTATAGCAAGATAAATGAACTTGATCGCAAGATTTAGCCTAAAAAATTAATGTGGGGTGTTGCTAACACCCCACACGACTCTTTGAGGGTTAATATCCCAAGGGCTTAGAATCAGCTATTAGGCCTGTGACACGTAGTACAGATATTCCCGTTCCAGTGGCACCAAAGCAACTAGATAACGTGGTGCAATCAAGTTCATCGGAGTCCATAGAAAATTTTGAAGTGGATGAAGATTTCTCTCCACTCACTTCAGAAAACAAATCACAGCTTTTTATTCAGGCAGAGCTGAATGATTTTGTGCAGGACTTACATCTTACCAAGGAAAAGTGTGAGTCTGCGGTATTGAGATTGAAAGAAAATACTGGTACCGGGAGTGGTCTTAATTTGGTACTGAGCTGAGAGGAAGAATCCAATAAGTTTTTCAAAATGGAGAAAAAGGTAGTTTATTGCTGTGACATATCAAATTTAATTCCTCAGCCTGGTGGTGAAAATTATTGATAGTAATGACTAGCATTTTTTTATTGATGCGTCAAAGAGAATCCTGAAATTAGTGTTACTACATAATAGATGTGAATTTCCACCAATTCCCATTGGGTATTCTGTTTTTCTCAAAGGAACTTGCAACAATTTTCAGTTGATTCTAGAAAAAAATAACTACAGGAACATCAATATCTATTGTATGGAGACCTAAAGGTAACTGTTATTTTTCTAGATCAACAAGCAGGTTACACAAAATTTCCTTTCATTTTGTGTCATTGGGATAGTAGAAGTTGAGATAAACATTGGACAGTGAAAGAGTGGCCTAAGAGGGAAAATTTAACTCCTTGAGAGAAAAATGTAATTCATGCTAGGTCTGGTTCATCTTTAAAAAAATACTACTTCCTCCTTTGTGTATCAAACTTGTGATCACTAAGCCATTTTTTAAAGCACTGGAAAAAAGTGATTCGTGTTTTGAAAATTTATACCAAAGGTTTTCACTCTTGTCAGAAGCTAAGATAAAAGAGGGCATATTCAGTGAACCATAGATTAGGCTCATTATGGAGGACACTGTTGTACCATCAGAGAAGTAATCAATACATTTTTGGGAAATGTAAAAGACATGATCTATAAGAAATTGTGAAAATTATGCTGAAACGAATTCAAACTCTCAGTTGCAATGTGAGTTTAAAACTCCATTTCTTGAACAATCATCTGGACTATTTCCCTGACAATTTGGGAGCCCTTAGTAATGAGCAGCATGAAAGATTTCACTAGGAAATAAATTAAATGGAAAGAAGATAGGTACCAGGGATGGTGTAACATAACGGTATTGGCTCCCTACCACTGGTGCTTAGGGAGGGAAATTACACAACACGGCTATAAATGCCAGTAAATACAACTCTCCTTCTAGGCAAACAGAAGGAGTTTTTCATCAAGTGGTGCTTTGTAAATGTATGTAGGTAGCCTGTTTTAAGTTGTCCAAGATTTTTCTCATTTTATACAGTGCATGTTATTATTTAAGAACTAACTTTTATGACATTACTTTTGTGTACTGTAAGAAAAATCAGATTCTGGTATGGAATTTAGTGTGTTAACATTACTTACAATCACCTATAACATCTCAGACCTCAGTAAAAAGTTTATTTGGCTGGCAAGTCATTTATGGTGACCTATTAAATCGTTTTTGCAGATCTTTAAAAGAGTGTCAAAATTGAGTGAAATGTGGTCAAAATCATGATATTAAGGGACATGTTGTCGCTACTGTGAAAAATACTTCAGTGATATGGAAAAATGGAATGCAGATTAGAAATCAGCATATGAATTTTATTAATGTTTGTTTATAATTTTTTTATAGACCTTTAAGGGATAAAATATTTAGTGAAATGTGATCAAAATCATGATATTAAGGGAAATGATGTGGCTACTGTGAAAAATACTTCAGTGATATGGAAAAATGGAATGCAGATTAGAAATCAGCATATGAATTTTATTAATGTTTGTTAATATTTTTTTATAGACCTTTAAGTGATAAAATATTTAGTGAAATGTGATCAAAATCAGGATATTATAAGGAAATGATGAGGCTACTATGAACAATCCATACATGATACAGAAAAATAGAAAGCAGATTTGAACTCAGCACACCTAAGTGAGGTAAGATCACCCATTAAACCTTTTACAAGAGGAAAAAGATGTTATTTTGCAGGCTAGTATTATCAGGGCAATTTTCATGTCATTCTTGATTATTTCACTAAAGAATGTTTTCTTCCTTTCTTTACTTATGTGCAAAGCAGTGTTAGCACATGCTTTGTCTGAATGTAAAGTGTGACCTATGTAAACCCCATTAAGTTCTTGCAAATGAGTTTCTGTCTCAAAATTGTTAGATGACTGATTTTCCTTAATAACCTTATATGCAGTATGAAATATATTTTCAGTAGCTTGTTTTTTGTGAACATGTTTCTTCAAAACAATTTTCTCCAGTACATTTCTACCTTCACATAACATTTTTGCAGCTCCTCTATGATCAGCACTTTCTTCATATTCATACATTTTTTTTTCCTTAATGAAAATTGTCTTTTCTTTTAGTGTCACCATAGTTACTTATCTAACTGCTTGCCCACACTTTTGAAATTTTCACACCTTCTTTTTTCTGGACAGGTAGAACTCCAACATTTCTACAAGCACTGCAGCCTGACCTTTCTTTTTTAACAATCAAATAGTCATGCTTTTGGCAAAATTCATTTGGTGTGAGTTATTCCAGCAATCTCACAAGACATTGTCTTACTCAAGAGGTGTATTTATTTTCTTTAGGGTATTGTACGTTACAGCCAAGTCGTTACCTTTCCAGAAGGCATTGTTTCACTTGCAGTGGTAAAGGATGCTTGTGAACTTAGGCTTTTCATTTGGCCGTCGTCGTCATTAACCATTTTGTCATCACTACAGTCACAACTAATGCTGTGTTTGAATCTTTTACTGCCACCTGAAATTGAGAAAATCTGTAAGCCTTTAGCTCATTACACTTGACAATCCTTCACACTCAGACTTGACACTATTCAAACCCAACTAACTTCAACAATACAACAATGGAAGGAAACAGCAAGTCAAGGGAAGGGGAGGTAATGAATCCGAACATGATATAATTACATAGGTGAAGAATTCCCAAGCGTTCATAAACTTACCAGACAAAAAGTTATTCACCCTAGTGTGCATATACAGATGGATCGTTAAGCCTTTACAGATGGTGCACCGAATGAGTCTGTGCTCATTCAGACATGCACTGCCTCTATGTGAGCATAAGGCAGTAGCAATCAGTGAGACATTGATGTTTCAGGTGGACAGTGTGCGTCAACATGGTAATATAATAATGTTATTTGGTTTACGTCCCACTAACTACTCTTTTACGGTTTTCGGAGACGCCGAGGTGCCGGAATTTAGTCCCGCCGGAGTTCTTTTACGTGCCAGTAAATCTACCGACACGAGGCTGACGTATTTGAGCACCTTCAAATACCACCGGACTGAGCCAGGATCGAACCTGCCAAGTTGGGGTCAGAAGGCCAGCACCTTAACCGTCTGAGCCACTCAGCCTGGCGTGTCAACATGGATAGATGTAAGGATGTGACAGAGTGGCAAACAGGGGTAATTGTGTTCGGCCATGCCCATGGCCATATGGTGCGTGAAGTTGCTGAATTTGATGGTGTTTCGCAGTGGACTGTTCAACGTGTCTACAAGCAGTGGTATACTACACGTGGCCATGAAACCCGGCGTCAGAATTGTGGTTGGAAGAAGATCCTGACTGAGAGGGACCGGAGACGCATTTCACAGCTTGTGAATCAAACTCTCTTCCAAACCTAATAGCAATTGCTGCAGTCAGTGAATGAAGGTCCAACCCAATCTGTTAGCGAGAGAACATTGTGATGGGAACTGTATGCAATGAACATTTGGAATCGGTTACCTCACAAGAAGCAATTGCTCACACAGGCACATAAAGCTGCACTTCTTCAATGGGCTAAAGACCATCGAAAGTGGACAGTAGCTGACTGGCAGAACGTGATGTGGTCTAATGAATCATGTTTTTGCCTGTATTCCAATGATGCCCTTCACCAAGGTGGTGTTTTTCAAATCATGGTTTAGACCCACTCTCTGAGGTGACCATTAACATGATTCAGGATGTTTATTTAAACATTCTGGATGAACAGGTGTTGCCTATCAGTAAACATGAGTATGCTGTTGATACCCCAAATTTCCAAGGTGACAACAGCAAAGTTGATTGGGGTGGACGAATATGTGACTGGTATATAAACATTCCCCCATCCTATTACATCTCAATTGGCCTGCAAAATCACCTGACTTAAACCCCATTGAAAATGTGTGGAACATGCTTGAACAGCAGGTAAAACACTGACATCAGCATCGCTGAAAATTTGTGGAAATGCGTAATCAAATCCTCAGCAAATATCTTGACCTGGATGCAATGTACATGCACAACCTTGTGGACTCACATCCTAACTGAATCCAGATGGTTATCAAGTCCAAAGGCAGAGTTACACAGTATTAAATGGTGCTTGTAATGATTTCTCCAGGGGTGACAAATTTTTTGTCCAGTGAACTTAATAGCATAAGGCGTTAGGCGACGAATCGTTTGCCAAAGTGGCTGATTATACAATGCCAGTGGCACATGAGAAAGATCAAACACAACTACACATAATGGCTGTATGTAGCTGAAAGAGTGTGTTTATATTTTAAAAAAGTATGTACTTAAAAGAATGTATGTTCAGAATTTCATTGTGTATTATAACCCTGTAATAAATTCTGCATAAAAATTATTTTAAATATTTATAGTGCATAAAGAATTAATTATTAGGAATAATGCATTTCTTATTTTAAATTATTATATGAAGTATTTAATGATAAGTTTTTGAAATATTTTATTCTAAGAAATTAATCAGCATTGATTTTGTAAACATTGAAAATAAAGTTTTTAAAAAACAAATAATTTTAGGGGTAATTAATATATATGTATTATAATAGAATATAATTTTTGACCAATGTAATAAAATATTTTCAAATTGATTAACAACTAATCTTATTGTTACGGAGTTATCCGTGGAAGGCAGAGGTGAAAGAAGGTGCGGGCTGGAATGGGTCTAACTACAAGGCCGAAAGATTAATTAAAATTTAAATAAAGGTTATATTTTCAATAGACAACAAGATTTAACAAATTTTCACTAGGTGAAATAACAATGAAAAATCAGGTACAATTATAACTTTACAAACAAAAGCACAAGTTAAGGGGTCTTTAAAAATTCTGGGCTTCGAGCCAAAAGTTTATAATTCCTGAGCCCTCAGCTCACAACCACAAATTACCAAAGGGCAGAAAACCCCTCATTACATAGAGCACTTGCTCCCACCTAGTAATGTCAAGCCTCCTAGAGGCACCTTTCCAAAACACCATAAAGAGCTGACCCACTCCCAATCTTTCAAGCCTATTAAAGGCAATACAATGCTTTACAATCACTTGCCATACAGGCGCAACTTACAAGAATTAAACAGGGGTATCTCGTACCCAGCCTACAGGGCCTTAAAAGAAAATTAATAGGTTAATTAAATGGTCCAAAAATACCAAGATGAATGGAGCCGTTGCTTGCACTCCTACATGAAACCTTATAAAACCTAAGGGGCACTAGGCCAATGACACAGGGGCTATTCCCAAACTAGAGAGGTGACTCGTATGAGAAAACTTTAATACATTAAGAGTAGAAAATCGGTTATGAAAACGTAGTCACCTCAACTCAAAATGAAGGGGAGCTCGAGAGGGTAAAGCACTCTCTATCCTTGATTTACAGTTGAAGTAATAAGAAACTTTTACATAAGCCGGCACTAAGTTACATTTTTCGAAAGGTAGGTTACATTGAAAAATTTCGGACCTTCCCCGAGGGCTAAACTGCTGAGCTAGCAAGAAATAAAGATGTTAAAATGCCATTATCTTGTAGAAGAGCTGCTGGCGGATGAAAGAGGCACTTCCCGCCTCCTGCTATACTTCCATACACTAAGCTAGATGTTGTACGAGTGGCGGAGGGCCAGGAAAATCAGCAGTTTTTATACTCTCGAGGAAGATTCGAGACCTTTCATGAATGATTAAGACACACCCACAGTCGTTTATTGGGTAGCTTACAGTTACACATCAACATTGGGGAAGAAAGACGCCATTGGCTGAAATTTAATGACAGAACAACATTTAGTGAAGAACAAACTTATGAATACAAAATATCTTCAAGAAACGTTCCTTCACTTCGCACCAGGGTGCATAATCATAGTTTTTGGTAGAGACATCTGTGAGAGAATGTCCACACTTCTTGATAATTAGTAAACAAAAACAATTCAAAATTAACACAGTACTTTAAGGCGGAAAATTCAAATGTGTGGCGTATAGGTGTACCAATCGGTACACTTATAATATCAGTTTTTTATTTAAAAATAATAATAATTAATAGAAATTCTAACTTTTCATGTACTTTTTGTAGAATATAATAATTCTTTCCCCTGAAAATTCTAATTTTATAAATATATTATAATGGCTTCAATTATATTGCAGAATTTTATATTCCTAATTTCAGCATAATTTGTACAGACCATAACAGACAAAAAAATTTTGAAATATTTAAAATATATAATTTAGATATATTTTAGTGTGCACCAAATATAATTTATTTGATGGACATTAAAATATTTCTACATTGCCAGAAAAAAAATCTGACATCCTAAAGGACAAGGTCATTTTATTCACAAGTGATGTGGCAGGTACTTCAACATTGCAGGAGTGTATGATTACAAATTCATATCCAATGAAACAGACCTATCACAGTAGAGGGTACCCAAACAGTCACACCACTACACAGTGTCACCCTCCTCTGGCTGCAATGCTGGCATGTATTCCTACATGCAAATGATCATAAAGGTGACAAATGGCATCCTGCAATAGATTGTCCCAGACATCTTGCAACTTTTGATGGAATTTGGCAATGGTTCTTGCAGTCTGTTGAGAATGTATAAGTTGATATAGATGTTGATTCCCATAGGGAACATGAAATATTTGTCCCTAATGAGTAAATTTATAGTACCAATATAAATGGTTCGTTATTGGACATTATCAATTTTCCAGCTAACTCATTCCTGGTTGCCAGCGTTTTGCCCCAGTGTGCTAAGTTGGGCTCATCAGTTGGTTAATAGCACGCCCACCAAGGTGCACGGCTAGTACATACAGCACAGACCACTGCGTAGGCTAATTGGAGCCACCGGCAGTGCCAATGCACTATGAGAGATTTTGTCTCATTACCAAAAGTTGATGCCTGCCTGGCCATCAGATGATATAGATGTTGATTCCCATGGGGAACCTGAAATATTTTTCCGAATGAGTAAATTTATAATACCGATATAAATGGTCTGTTATTGGACATTTTAAATTTTCCAGCTTACTCATTCCTGGTTGCCAGCGTTTCGCCCCAGTGTGGTAAGTTGGGGTCATCAGTTAGTAAACAGCACACCCACCATGTGTAAGTTGCCGCTTCATCATGTCCCATATTATTTTGTTCAATTGGTGGGAGGTTCAGTAATCTCGCTCACTGGGGCTATTGTTGGGCATCACATAGAGCATGTTGCATCACAGCAGTTGTATGTGAACACGCATTGTTCTGCTGAAAAGGCACATCGCCTTTCTGTTAAAACATCTTTTGCAGTGAAGCAGGCACTGTTTACATTACCATGCAGAAACACCAACTGTGACTGTGAGTTGTAACTGATGGCTCCCAACACCATGAAGCCTGGGGTGGGACCTGGAATTTGTGGGCAAATGCACTAGGTCTGTGCTGTACACGTGTATACTGTACATCCATTACTTGCATACAGACAGAACTTACTCTCATCACTGAAGACAACAGAGCATCATTCCCCTCTCCAGTCGACTCTTTCACGACACCAGAGCAGCCATGCTTGGTGGTGTCGTGGTGTCAGTGGTAGCCTGGCCAGAGGCATACATTATCATAATCCCGCTGCAAGCAGATGGTTCCCAGTAGTCCTTGGTAACACGGCAGGTGCAACATGTGACTGGATTTTACTCCTGGAAGATCTTCGGTCAGCCACTGCTGGTCACACAATGCCTCTGTACTACGCGGACATCTGGAGTTTGGTCTAGGGATGTGGGAATGTTCCACAGACCACTGCTGAAAGCAGCGACTCATCACTGATGCATTGTGCCCAACATGTGCAGCAATCCATCAATACATCCATCCAGCTTCCGCAGGCCCAGAATGCGATCCTGTTCAAGTGACTGCAGTTGTTTAACAGGAGCACGTACTCATCGACGGGGCATGGTTATACCCCAGAATGAATGTTGCAAACACTCTTCACCTCTAACCTTGGCACAATTAATGCTTGCAGAGTCAAAACAGAGTGCTAACTGATCGCTGTTGTCCGTGACAAATGATTCACTAATACAACAACCCCTTAGTATGTCCATATTATACCCTGGTGCCACTTAACATAGTCCTCGAGGATGTTGCATGTTTTTAATTTTTCTGGCAGTGTATTATACAGCATTTTGAAATATTTTTATCCTTTAGTGTTCAGTAATTGGATAGGTATTACATGAGTCGTCCGGTAACCCGTAATGTGCAGACAAACAAATTTTTCAGGAAGTGCAAAAAACTGTCATTTGTTATGTAACAAAGATAGGAGGCTGAAATTTTGCAATTAAACAGTAAACATTCATCTTCACCATATCACAAAACCTACACAAAATATAACTTATGGAACCCTTGTTTCTTAAAAATTTGGTCATAATGAGTTTTGCACCAGTTTTGTGGAGATTAATGATACGTGCAGCAGTATATGGAATAGAGTGTGCAGATTTTTGGTGAACATGTTTTATTAGCTATGTTTGAAAGTGGTACACTATGAAAATAGCATGAATGGAAATAATTTTAAGGTTAGGATATAATGTTCTGATATCTAATCCCCGCTCTTTGATTTTATGATTACATCAATAAATCATCATTCATTCCAAACCTTTTATAAGTTCTTTAACATTTTGTACAGTTATATTAACAATCTGTTCCCACATCAATGTCATAGTCTGGCATTTCATTGTTTAACGTTTGCCACTGGTCAAACAGTGTCTTGTAGAACGTGAAGTCGTTGTTCCTTATCTACTCTTTCCCATAATATTTGGTCTGCAATGTGTTCAGGTCGTTGAGCTTTTCTTTCTTAAGAGGAACCCCTTCCTCCACTGGTACTGGCACACTAGCAGAAAAGGGAACCCCATGCTTCAATATGCTTTTTGCTTCAACACAATCACTGTTATAGTTTACTTCACCTCTTATCACACAGTTGCCTGATTTTGTTTGTGTAAATATGTACCTCTTACAGGGTTCTGGGACATAACGAGCTTTGCTGCATAACACATGCTGGACATAATGACTTCTGCAGCATTTCCGTAATTTTTCACCTTTAAACGTATGGATTAAATGGCCTTTGTTCACGTATTACATTACTGGATTGTGTATTTTAATGAGTTGCATACAATGGTGTTGATAACTCATTTTGAGAAAAAATGGACATGACAGGTTTTGCAACTGGACGACTTAAATGTACATGATATTTTGACATGTCCATTAATACGAAGTCCCGATAAGTGAACAATGTTATAGGAATGTTCAAAAAATATTATTTTTAATATTAAACTTATGTAGTTGAAAAACAGAGACTAAATCACTCCTTAGGAGGTTCTAGAAAAGTCATTAAAAACATTTCTATATACAATCTTTAAATGTACATCTCCTTGCATTGTCAACTGTTTGTAACTATACATAAAATCAATTATAACACCAAGTTTCAGATAAAATTTCCTTTTTAAGTGTATCTTATTCAGCTGTTAAAGATGTACATTCTGCTCGACAGTTCCTCTTTAACTCTTCGCTCATGAACTTGGTGCTCGAGGTCCATTTGATTTGAGATCTTTCCAGATCCATGATAATCCACCTGAAAATAGCACATTTTCAATGAAATCTCATCTATCAATTCACGGCCTCAAGTTTACCACATAGTGTTGTATATAATATTAAAACATATGACCAAAACTAATGACACACTATCAAGTTAAGCTGATTCAGTGAATCCATACAAGATATATGTCATTAAATCCTTTAATCTAACAACCAGAAAATCTGATATATATAGATGGTTCATTGATTACATTTCATGAGGAACAGTTTTCTACAAAAATTGGTCACTGAAGATGGTCTTCTACCTACTTATATTTTACAACACTACTCTAGAATGAAACCAGCTGTTACTGCGTAACACATGCTGGACAGAATGACTTCTGCAGCAGTTCCATTATTTTTCACCTTTAAACGTATGGATTAAATGGCCTTTGCTCACGTATTACATTACTGGATTGTGTATTTTGATGAACTGCATACAGTGGTGGTGATAACTCATTTTGAGAAAAAATCATCCAGATCCATGATAATCCACCTGAAAATAGCGCATTTTCAATTAAATCTCATCTATCAATTCACGGCCTCGACTTTACCACGTAGTGTTATATATAATATTAAAATATAGGACAAAATGTTTTAAAATGTTTTGATACCTCTTCAAGGCTAGTTGTACATCTTTAACAGCTGAATAAGATACGGTATACTTAAAAAGGAAATTTTATCTGAAACTTGGTGTTATAATTAATTTTATGTATAATTACAAACATTTGACAACACTAGGAGATATACATTTAAAGATTGTATATCGAAATTTTTTAAATGACTTTTCTAGAACCTCCTAAGGAGTGATTTAGTCTCTGTTTTTCAACTACAGAAGTTTTACGGTATATACACAATAGTAAATAACAAAACTTATTTTAGAAGTTTCTGTTTATGTACATACATATGTTATAAATATTTTAATGTAGCTATCAAAATGTCCTGCAACAATCTCCTAGGCTGATGATGGCAAATAAAGTTGCCAAAACTGGTACCAAAAATGACAAAAAATGTGTTTTAATAATTTCACCCTTTTGTAGTACTGAACAGGTGAAAAACCCTACCTTCATCTTTGATTGTTTTGTAATATACTTCATTTGAGTAGAAAAAAGTAAAGTGTAAAACAATATAGTATACCCTTTGTTCATAAATCTTGAAATCATTAAAATATTTCTTTGTGTCTAAACAGTTCACTTAACTGTCATTTAGTAAACAATTTAAAAAGAGAATAATTTTCAATTCATAAAATGAATAAAACCTACTAAGTTAATCACTATAAGCTAAAATTTTAAAATACTTTCTGCTCCGTTTTTGAAATTTCTCCTTACCTTAGGTCCTTATTTACACTGCTATAGTTCTGAGACCTTTCATATAAATCAGAATCTCTCCTTTTACTCCCGTCTGACCATGCGAGCCATTTTTAACTGTCAAGTTCTTTAGTTTCAGCTGGTACCAAATTTGTCAAAATTAAAAATATATGACACTTGTCTGAACAAAACAAAGAAGTCCTTGGGAGCAGCTCACCTCGTAAGGTCATTGGCAGCAAGCAGAGTAGCAAGGACATGTTTGTTTGGTTCAGACAAGTGTAATGTTGTTTTAATTTTGACAAATTTGGTAACCAGTTGAAACTGAAGAACTTGACAGTTAAAATGGCTCGCATAATCAGATGGGAGTAAAACAAGAAATTCTGATTTATAGGAAAGGTCTCAGAAGTATAGCAGTGTAAATAAGGACTTAAGGAAAGGCAAAACTTCAAGGACAGAGCAGAAAGTATTTTAAAATTTTAGCATATAGTGACTGACTAAATAGGTTCTATTTGTTTTGTAAAATGAAAATTATTCTATCTTTAAAGTGTTTGCCATTGACAGTAAGTGTAAGTGAACTGTTTAGACACAAAGAAATATATTTTTTTAGATGTAAATTAGGACTTAAGGAAAGGAGAAGTTTCAAGAGCAGAGCAGATTTTAAATTTTAGTATATGACTAACTGAATATGTTTTATTCATTTTATGATTCAAAAATTATTCTATTTTAAAGTTTTTGCTAAAAGACATAGTAAGTGTAAGTGATCAGTTTAGACACAAAGAAATATCTTAAGGATTTCATGATTTATGCATAATTTGTTTTGTTGATGACTGTATTGTACAAATGTATTGAGTCCAAGGATTTACTTTGAAGTTTTAGCACCACTGAAGAAGAGAGTAGTAGCTCTCGAACATGTATGGTAGATAATTATAATAAAATGTGAAGTATTGGCAAGGCAGAAAAGTGTTTCCTAGAAATTAACGAAGAACTCTTTCATGTATGAGTTACTACTGCTATCGCATCATGAAAAAACAAAACAATTTTAACGTATTTCTAAGATACGGCATCTCACTTAACCAATATTTAGTCAAGCAATACACTAAAATAGAATAGCAATGGTTAGCATTCATACAGAATAATCAAACAAAATTACGTGCAGAAAATTATGTTCGTCTACATGATGCTTTGCACTCGAATGAACATAGTACTGAAATTGGTCCATTGCTAATATTGCCTTCATACTGTACTGGTGGACCACAATATTCATGTGAGGACACAGGATGCAATGACCTATGTTAAAAATTATGGAAAACCAGATATTTTCAATACGTTAACATGCAATCCAAACTGGGAAGAAATTAAAACTAACCTTCACCCCATCAGAGCCCCATTAGAGAGGTATGACATAGTGAATAGAGTATTCCACTTAAAACACATAAATTATTAGCTCTCATTAATAAAGCTCATATATATCTGGTGAACCATGCTCTTCTATGTACATGGTCGAATGGCAGGAGTGTGGCTTACCACACATTCATTTGCTACCATGGCTTAAAAATTAAATCAGACCAGACCAGATCGACAGCATGCTTTCAGCAGAGTTGCCACAAAGAGAAGAAAATCCAGTATTGTTCTACACATATTAAGACACATGATCATGTGAGCCTTTAAACTCCAAATCTCCAGGTTTGATTGACGGAAGCTGCTCAAAACAGTTTTCGAGGTAACACGTCGACATGTCATGATGGTTATCCAAAATATCAGAAGTTATCATGTGAAGACAGAGGATAATCTGCTATCATCCAAAATTATGACATTGACAACAGACTGGTAGTGCTTCAAAATCCACTGCTACTTCCATATCAATGTGGAACTATGTGACTCTGTAAAATCAAAAAATTATGTAATAAAATATATCAACAAAGGCAGTGATCGAGCTATATGTAGCCTACAATATGGAATTTAAAAGCAGAAATTTCAGTCATATGGCCAGCCCGGCAGTGTAGGGTTAGTGGGCTTGTCTCTTACTAGGAGGCCCCGGGTTCGATTAGCAGCATTGTCATGGGTTTTTACCTGGATCTGAGGGCTGGTTCGAGGTCCACTCAGCCTATGTGATTACAATTGAGGAGCTATCTGACGGTGAGATGGTGGCCCCGGTCTAGAATGCCAGTAATAACGGCCGAGAGAATTCGTTGTGCTGACCATATGACACCTCATAATCTGTAGACCTGCAATCTGAGCAGGCCCTTGGGGACTGTTGTGCCATGGGGTTTGGTTTGGTTTAATTTCAGTCAGGTTGTTATATTTTCAATTTCGAAGCAGTTTGGCATATGTTTCTTTTGCCATACGTGAACTGCACCTACTATTACTCACTTGGCAATTCATTTAGAAAAATGGGCAGAGAGTTTCCTTTACAGAAAATAATGCCGAAGACATTGTGAACAATCCATGTGACACCACACTGGCTGTGTTTTTAAAATTATGTGCCTATGATGAACTTAAAACATTTCTGACATACGACAAGGTACCTGGGTTTTATACTTGGAATCAATCTACTAAGACATACCAATGGAGGAAACAAGGAACTACAGTTGAAGGCAATCCAGGATTAAAACAAACAGATGATCTTGTGGGGAGGTATACATAGTTCACCTGAATAATACGAATGCTGTCACATGTGGATGTTCCTCCACATAGCCAAAGGTTCTACGTCTTTTGCAAGTCTGAGGACTGTCCAAGGGGTAACTCACGATATCCTTCAAGGAGCATGCAAAGCAATGGGTCTGTCTGAAGATGATTTCCAATGAGAATACATGTTATCTGAAGCTGGTGTTTCTAATACACCCCAATCACTGAGACATTTATTTGCCATTTTGATAACATTTTGCTAAGTTATGGACCCCCTTAGCCTCTGGCAAAATCATCATGAGAGTATGGCTGAAGACATATTGTACCGCAGAAGAAAGGAATGTTATTCAGACAAGATTAATTACAATGATGATATTTTCAATGAAGCTTTGCTGGAAGTAAATAAGGTGGTAGAATCTGTTCATGGAAAAACCACCAAGGACTTTGGATTATCTCTGTCAAACAAAACAAGCATTGATGCCAACCAAGACTATTTTTGAGAGGCTACAATAACTCCTATCTGTTACAAGCAGTTCAAAATGAGATTCGTTTAAACTTCAAGCAGAGAATGGTTTATGATGCAGTAATGACCTCAATTAACAATAAAAAGGCAAAATTTTCTTCTTTGATGCCCCTGGAGTTACAAGCAAAACATTCATAATTAATTTATTGCTCACTAATAAAAGGTCAGAGAAAAAATCATTCTCGTTGTGGCTTCGTTCAGCATTGCAGCTATGCTCTTGGAAGGTGGTCACACTGCACACGCTACTTTCAAGATCCCACTTACGATTTGTCCTGGCAGTGCATCCAATGTTTGTAACATACCAAAACAAAGCAACACAGCTAAATTAATACAGTATCGCAAGTTGATTGTTTGGGTTGAAACTTCCATGTTACATAAAGCTTTGTTGAGGCAGTAGATGAAACACTGCAAGACTTGCAGAATAACAACACATTATTGGGTGATTGCACTGTTTGATTTCCAGATTTTCACCAAATACTACCAGTTGTAATAAGAGGGAAGAGAGCTGATGAAGTCAACACATCCCTAAATAGGTCTTACCTTTGGCCAGATATAAGCAAAGTGGAACTAAAAGCCAATGTGAGAGTTTTCTCATCTGGACAACATGGTTGAGTGAATTACCAATCAGAAATGGAAAAAAATTATTTGTGTGACCTATGTGTTTTGTCCTCAAATCTACAGGACTTAATAGAAAATGTTTACCCATATCTTTCAAATATTTCTGTTAAGATGCAGAGTTAGTTTCAGGAGAGAGCTGTACTCTTTGCAACCAATGAGCAAGTCAATAAAGTACATGACTTGATTATGCCTAGGTTTGATGCACCATCTAAAATTAACCATTCAGTTGATGTAGAAGTGGATATAGAAGAGGAGGTACATTATCAAACTGAATTTTTTTAAAGTTCTTTTACTCCTCTTGTAACTCCTCCCCACAAACTGTTTTTAAATTTAAGTTCCTCTATAATATTACTCTTCAACTTAAACACACCAAAATTATGCAAGGATACAAGATTGCTAATAAAATCATTAAAGAATGTCTTTTTGAGTGCACGACCCTCACTGGGTAAGAAGCCAGCGAAACTGTTTTGATCTCTCAAATACCAATGATATCCATCGACCTATCATTTCATTTTAAAAGGCTCCAGTTTCCCATAAAGGTATGTTTTAGTGTGACCATTAAAAACACACCTGGCTAAACTCTAAACATTACAGATCTATACCTGAACGTTGAATGTTTTCTCATGGTCAACTCCTTGATGTTACTTCCAAAGGAAATTTGTGTTGGTACCAAGTGGAAAGTCACGTAATGTAGTAGATGTAAGGCCTCCCATGTGAAGCTAGTTATATATAACAAATATATTTTTAGCTTCATATCTTCATTAAAACACTTTTTGTAACATTAGAAATTGTGTTTTGTTTTATCACATGTAATATCTTATTTAGAGATTTCATATTTGCCACACTTCTGTATCCACTTTGGCAGACCCTGGATTGGCTTACACAATTCAGTAGAAATTCAGCTGCTCAATCTGTCATCTATGCATTATACTGGGAAATGTCTAGACTTGAGTGCTAGTTAGGTCAAGCATGAGCAGGATATGCAGGGCATGTACAGTACATTAATGGAGCAAGTACAGAGAGGGATGCAAACAGGGTGCGAAATCGCTGGGGGAAGGGAGGGATTTCCCCCCCACCGACTATTTTATCTCAAAGGTTCCCCCCACTAAAATTTCCCGGGGGGAATCTTTCATTATAAAATAACGAGGAAAATGCAGAACACATATAATTTTTTACTGAAATGAATGATTTTTACTGTGCATATTTTCATAAAAACATGAGCATTAATACAATTAATGTCTGCCAGACCTTGAGCAATAAAACAACGCAGCAGTGGCAATTCAGACCTGCAGCCTATTGTTCATGTTTCACTGTGCCAAGTTCATCTGAAACCCAGCCAAAATGTAACTTACTTGAAGCTCTCCTCCCTTGTCATTGCTGTAAGTAGCTCAAGCTTGCACCGCTCCTGTTCTTCTTGAGGAGCGTATATTTCCAATAAGTAGCCAATAGGACATATTCACTTCAGGAGTGTACAAGCTAACAAATTTGTTCAGTCAGCAGAGAAAGGTTCCACTATTAAAACAATCAATCAGGACAAATCTTAAGAAAGGAGCAGACTCTCATAAACTTCTTAGCTGATTGGAATAACTTTCTAATGTTTATCATTCCTGTTACAACAAAATTCAAACAAAAAGATTTAAAATGTACATTTTTCTGGGGGAGGGAATAATTAACTTACAGGGGAGTTTTATACCCCCTCCCCTGCCAGTTATTGCCTGAAGTAAACACTAGTAAGTAAGCCCTATGTTCCTTCTCCCCCCCACCATTTCTTTCTGATTTTGCACCCTGTATACAAAGTATAATAATCACCATAAGATAAAAAGATTCCCTTTTATTTATGACTAACAAGATACCCGTGCTTCACTACGGTTTTAAACTGAAAGTTATTATTCAAAGTTTTACATATTTTCAGCTGAGCCTGTGAGATACACCCTCACTTTGTACGTCAAACGGTTTTGGGGGATGATAATTTATTTTCTTATCCAACACTTATTTGAACCCCATACTGAGGAATTTGAATGTTTTAAACCCTATTTTATTTAACATCTAGGATGTAAAAGAGACCAACCTGCAAAATTTTGCTTTTGTACGTGGAAGAGTAATGGAGTAATGAATACTTTTTTAGGGGTGAATGTTTTTTAATATATAGAACACACTTCATAAACAAAATTCAGTTCATGCCTGAAATGATTTCAGAAGAATGGATATTGTGTTTTTGAGCGTCAACAACCATATACGCCACTTTAGGAGAGAAATATTTTGAAGTAGATATTTTACACCTTGTAAAATTACAACTTTGTACATCAATTGGTTTTAGAGGGATGAATAATTTTGTTTTTGGAGCTAACCTCATTTAACACTTCAGGGGTGGAATGTTAAAGCATATTTCCTATTTCACACCTAGAATTTAAAATATATACCACTATTTAGAATTTTGTCTTCGTACGCTATACCGCTTCAGAGGAAGGAATGAATACTCATTTTTTTTTTCAGATCTTAACCCCGATTTAACTCTCTGAGTGGTTAAATTTGTTTCAGACCTTCTGCTAATTCATACCTAGAATATCATTTGAAATGTGAACTTCATAATTCAAACAGTTTCATATAAATGCAAATTTTTTGTCTACATTCCTGACCCCCCACACCCTTATGGGTGCATTGCTTTAAGTCCACTTCTTATTTGTATCCTCATAGAAAGACTTCAACTCCTTTTATAAGCCCCTTAAGTTGATTCCACCCCCTCCAAATACCAATTTTCTCATCCGTAACATCCTTCATTTTCAAGATATAAGTATCCTCAAACAAAGAATTCAGATCATTTCTCAATTCATTTATACCCCCCCCCCAACCTTAATTGGATTTCCTAAAACATAACAAGCCAGCCCCGTGGTGTACAGTCATGCCTGCATATTACTCGGAGGCCCTGGGTTCGTTTCCTGGCCAGGTCAGGGACTTTTACCTGCACCTGAGGGCTGGTTCGAGGTCTACTAAGCCTACATGATTAGAATTGAGGAGCTATCTGACGGTGAGATAGCGGCACCCTGTTTAGAAAGCCAAGAATAACGGCCGAGAGGATTTGTAGTGCCAACTACACGACACCTCATAATCTGCAGGCCTTCTTGCTGGGCAGCAGTTACTTGGTAGGCTATGGCCCTTCAAGGGCCGTAGTGCCATGGGAAAAAACAAAGAATATGTGTTTCTTTAATTTAAAAGATATCCCAAATACAAATTTTCATGTCTGTAACATCTTCAGTTTTTAAGATATAAGTATTCTCATAAAAATAATTCAACCCCTTTTTCAGTCCTTCTTACAACCTCCACCCCTTAAGTTTTTCCGAAACAAAAAAAAAGTGTTACTTTATTTTTAAAGATTAAAATATCAATTTTCACCCCTGTGATATGTTAAGTTTTTGAGATATACAGCAGTTATGCTCATTCTAAAAATTCATCCCCTTTAACACCTCTTTAAGTGGATTTTCAGAAAACAAATTATGCGTATTCCTTTACTTTTACAGGAGATTCCAAATACAAACTTTCACTTCTATAATGTTTTCAGTTTTGGATATACCAGTATCCTAATCAAAATAATTCGATCACCTTTTCCAGTCATTTTTAACTCCACCTTAAGTTTTTCCAAAAACAAAAAAATACATGTTACTTTATTTTTAAAAGAGATTAAAAATACCAATTTTCATGTCCGCAATATGTTAATTTTTTAGATGTACTGTAGATATGCCCATTTTAAAAATTCACCCCCATTAACATTTCCCCTTAAGAGGATTTTTAGAAAGCAAATTATGTGCATTCCTTTAATTTTATAGGAGATTCGAAATACCAATTTTCATGTCTATAACATGCTATGTTTTTGAGATATATTATAGAAATTCTAATTTTGAAAACTCACCACATTTGTCACTCCTGTTTACACCCTCATAAAGTAGATTTTCACAGAAAATAACATGTTTCTTTGTTTTTAAAGGAGATTCCAAATAGCAATTTTCATGACTGTAATATCTTCAGTTTCTGAGTTATAAGGATCTTCATAAAAGGTATTTAACCTGTTTTTTACCTTATTTTAACCCCTCTGAAGAGGATTTTCCTAAAGCAAAAATATATGTGTTTCCTTATTTTTAAAGTAGATTCCAAATATCAATTCTGACAAATTTAAACTGTTAAGTGTTTGAGATATAGATACACTCATTTTAAAAACTTCATCCCCCCCCTTTTCACCCCGTTAGGGACAGAATATCCAAAAATCCTCCATTAGTGAGCACCTACATTGTAATATAAATGTATCCTCAAAATTTAATTTCTTTATGTCCAGTAGTTTTGGCTCGGTGATGATGAATCTGTCAGTCAGGTTATATTATTTTATATATACAGATAAATAACACAAATCAAAATTTTGTTTATTTGATGTAGGTAGATGAAGTCAATGATCCTGCTTCACTCATAAAAAAATAAAACTGTTCATAATTTAATGCGGTTTGCAAATATTCATGTTTCTGTCACTTAGTGAAATATTTAAAGGATTCATGTTTCTTGATATCATTTGTGACAGCGTTTTCACAAAAAAAAACTCAAACAAATTTCTTGAAGTAGTTTACAAAATTTAAGGTTTATTTCTACTCAAAGAGTTAGCAAAGATATCTCTTGAATCTGAAAGTTAATGTTCCCTTCACTTAGAATGAGAATTCAAAGTAGAGTCTGAGTTTGAAAATTAGCATTTGCTTTATTTGAAATAATATTGAACATTGATTCTTGAAGTAGTAATCCTGGGTCTTCTTTTGGTATCATCCCCACAGTACCATGATCCAACATCGTAACCACAATACACATGCATCACCATAATGTCACGATCCAACGCTGTCACCATAGTACCATGACTGAAGTTCAAGGGATCAGGGACACTCATAAGTATAGATTGTGTGAGTAAATTTAGAGTTCAATGATCTCAAGTTAGACGTTAGCAACTTCCCATAGAACACTGAACATAGGATCCATTGGTATTGGAGACTAAGTTACTTGTTCGGAAATTTATAAGTCACATGAAGTAAATTCACTCATGAACATGCAGTAGAGTTCCGTTGGTACTGGAAATTAAATAATCACAAAGTTCCACTGATCGTAAACTTAAATAATTCTGTCTGTCATTTTACAGAGTCTGTTAGACATTGAAAACAAATTAATTCCTCATGTGAATTTATAGAGTTTTACTGACACTGAAATAAATAACACCTTACGTGAATAAATTTCACTGCTATTTCAATAAAAACTTAAGTTTTTATACTGCCTCTCATAGTCAAACATGTCCACTGGCATTAAAATCATAACACAAGTTCCTTTACTGTTTCATATACTTAAACAAATTCATTAATGTTGAAGCAAGAGTACAAGTCCCAACACTACACTGTACATTGCATATTTACACAATTTTGTCCCCTTCCCTGAAGGACACAGGCTGTCAACATATGGCTTAATTTGTTAAACTTTGTTAAAGTTAACGATTAAATTTAATGATATCATCACTAATAATGTTAATTTGAACAGAGAATGTAGCAAAGTCTATTTGCGTAAAAGTAAAAAATTTTGTGGTTCGTAATTTAACTATGTCCAGAAAATTCTTACCACATCATTTCATCGGCAAAGTTCCATTGGCTGATAAATACCAGTTGCGTTGAAATTAACTAACTCCTTCACTTGTAGACTATCACAAAGTACTAGGTAGTTGCGGCTTGTAGACCGCCTGTCAGGTCGGATCCAGCTTGCTCTTATATAGGAAATCTCCAGATGAGTGGGCTACATCACACTGACAAAATAAGTTTGCTTTACACCGTGAGAATTACCATAATAATGTTCTGATTGTTTTCCAATTAGGAGATCTAGTACGTGTAATCATTGTGCACATGATGTTATTATCCATCTTGCTGTATCTTAATTATCATGGAAGATATAAAGTGGAATGTAAAATAATACATCGTAAGCTTCATGGAACATTGGGGTCGAATGTGAGCACGCTGATGACATACGTCCTAAATCAGCTGAGCAGACAAGATGACTTTTTGCAGCATGGTTAAATACTTGGAAATTGAAATTATGACTGGCTGGAATGGCATTTCTGGTGCAGTATTTGCACTATGATTCATACTACCACCCCGTCAGCTGGCCAAGGTCCAGCCTCACTACCACCCACTACAGTGATGTAGCTGCAGTTTGCAGTACTCAATAGTAACACACAACAAACTACCCTAGCCTCACATCATAATCAATAGTTATGACCTCCAAATGGTTCTTTTTACATGAAGTTTAACATGTAGTAGTCCAGGCCCACTCACTAACAACACAGTACCAGTAATAAGTATTTAAATAAATATTTTTAACTATAATAATTTTTTCCCTAAATAGATGTACTGCCACCTCAAATCCAGCCTTGCTTTTATTTATAACATTTGAAGGATTCAGTAACACTTTGAATACACACTTTCAGTATACTTGTGATCCTCAAGATATCTTATTTTCTGTCAGCCAGAGATCCTGTACCCAACTCCGTCTGTCCATTGTACTATACATCAAAGTCGGACCTGTGATTTTGTGTGCTCCATTTGATATATATTCTTTTTTGCTACCTTGAATGGCAGACTAAAGCTTATCAGCCTCTTTTAAGTTTTTTTTTTCTGTTAACCCTGCAGTGATTGCACACAATTCTATGTCACAGAAGATCGTGTGGGGTCTGAGGGACGCCATTTCATTTCTCAGGCAATTATGCTATCCCAAGTTTTGAATAAAGGTTTACATTAATTTCAAAACATTTTGAGAGCATGAATATAAATTACTGGATCTAATTTAATGATAAATAAGCAATTAACTACAGATGTTGAACACTTCTTGAACATGGCATGAATAAAGATATTTGCATGCAAACTTTAAGTCCTCACAAATGAACAGTATCTGTCATTACGTAAACATTCTAAAGCACTATAAATGAACACTAGACCATGTTCAACCAGAACAATCAAAATTTCATACCCATGCACAGTGAGAATTTCACAATATATCCGTACAAATACAGTATATAGCCTGAACAAGTTGAAATCACTCCACACAGTCTGGGCAGAACTTCTGGGAAAGTTCAAGGCAATTACATTTGCTGCGAGAAATGCAAGTAATTTTTGTGGCCCTGTTTTTTGAACAGCCACATTTGTAACACCTTTTTCTCTTGGTACTTGGACCGGCTTCTGACATTTCTATATGCCATTTTGCTTTATGTCACACCAACATAGTGTTGGAAAGTACTGTACATTGGATGAAAAACTGGAAAGTTTTTGTGGAAACTGCTGCTGTAGACAGTTCACTCTCAGCAAGCCGAAGAAGTATAACCTGAAGGTATGTGCTTTGGTCGATGCCCGAATGTGCTACGTGGTGAACCTGAAAGTTTATGCAGGGAAACAGCCTGAGGAACCATTTGAAATGAGCAGTAAGGCAACTGATGTAGTGAAATACCTAGTTTCACTTGTGTTAAGTACTGGAAGAAACATCTCCATAGATAATTGATTCACTAGTACTGAGCTTGCAGACTATCTTTATGAACATAAAATTACTCTACTTGAAACCTTAAAAAGAAATAAATGACAAATTCCTCCCCCTCACCCGAATTTCTTGGAATCAAATCTCGAGATGTTGGGTTGTCATTGTTTGGCTTTCAAGAATGCTCAACATTGATTTCATATGCTGCCAAGAAGAATAAAGTTGTTCTCATTCTCTTGACAATATATTATGATGCAAACAAACGAAAAAAAAAAAAAAAAACCAGGAAATGGTGACATTCCGTAAGGTGTTGAAACTGTGGACTAGTTAAAGCAGTACTTACGATGTTGCAAGGAAAACAAACAGATGGCAAATGGTATTGTTTTATTGTTTTATTGCACACTGAACGTGCCAGGAATAAATTCTCAAATTGTTTTTCTAGAGCAATAATAATGCTAATGTGAGACGGAGTCACTTTCTAAAAGACTTAGCTCATGGGCCTGTTGATGACAACTTGCACGTGAACTCTCAGTGCTCTTCTATGCCAGTAGCCTTCAAAAGGGATAATTCTAATCTGTGTTCAAACACTATAAAGCAAGAAATGTCAGACCGGGCGAGTTGGCCATCTGGTTAGGGGCGTGTGGCTGTGAGCTTGTATCTGGGAGATAGTGGGTTTGAGTCCCACTGTTGGCAGCCCTGAAGATGGTTTTCCGTTTTTCCCATGTTCACACCAGGCAAATGCTGGGCCTGTACCTTAATTAAGGCCATGGCCACTTCCTTTCAACTCCTAGGCCTTTCCTATCCCATCGTCATCATAAGACCTACAGTATCTGTGTTGGTGCAACGTAAAGCCTCTAGCAAAAAGAAAAAGTCCGGGAATCATTTGACCAATTGGAGAGCAGTCATTGCAATTAAAATTGTTCTTTTTAAACTGGTATATTATCTAGTTCTTCAACACAATAAATTACAGTGTTGGTATCATTACAAGTAAAATTTATCACTTGAAACGTGCAACATAGTGTGTAATTTTTCTTCCTATTCTACCATGAGTTTTCCTTGAAAATGAGAATGAGTTATCAGTAAGAGAAGTCAGAAGTGCTAATCTGTCTCTGATGTTCCTCAAATGTCTCAATCTGTTTTGTGTTTCATCAGTGAAAATGAGTCGTCCAGATGCAAAACCCGTTATGTCCATTTTTTCTCAAAATGAGTTATCACCGCCATTGTATGCAGCTCATCAAATTACACAATCCAGTAATATAATACATGAGCAAAGGCCATTTAATCCATATGTTTAAAGGTGACAAATAACTGAACTGCTGCAAAAGTCGTTATGTCCAGCGTGTTTTATGCAGCAAAGCTCGTTATTCGCAGAACCCTATAAGAGGATCATAACTACACAAACAAAATCAAGCAACCATGTGATAAGAAATGAAGTAAACTATAACAGCGATTGTGGTGGAAGCAAAAAGCATATTGAACCATGGGAAACCCTTTTCTGCTATTGTGCCAGTAACATTGGAGGAAGGGGTTCCTCTTAAGAAAGAAAAGCTCAACAAGGCACACATTACTGACCGATCATTACAGGAAAGAGTGGAAAAGGAACGATGACCTCACGTTCTACAAGGCACTGTTTGACCAGCGGCAAAATTTAAACAGTGAAATGCCAGACTCTAACACTGATGTGGGAGATTTTGTTGAGGACAATAACGGATTGTTAATATAACTGTACAAAATGTTAAAGAACTTATAAAATGTTTTGAATGAGTAATGATTTGTTGATGTAATCATTAAAGCAAAGAGCGGGGATTAGATATCAAAATATTATATCCTAACCTGAATTATTTCCATTCATGCTATTTTCATAGTGTAGTACTTTCAAACATAGCTACTAAAACACTTTTACCATAAATCTGCACTCTCTATTCCATATACTGCTGCACATATCTTTTATCTCCACAAAACTGGTGCAAAACTCGTTATGTCGAAATGCTTTTTGCAAAAAACATGGGTTCTATACGTTAAATTTTGTGGATATTTTGCAGTATGACGAAGATGAATGCTTACTGTTTAATTACCAAATTTCAACCTCCTATCTTTGTTGCATAACAAATGACAGTTTTTGCGCTTCCTGAAAAAATTTTTGTCTGCACATAGCGGGTTTTGCAACTGGACGACTCAAATGGTCGCTTGAGACGGAATTGAGTGGGAGATCTTGGATTCATCCTCTTTATTTGGAAGGCTGGGCTGCAGTGAATGACCTGAAAGAGCGGGGAGGTTCCGCAGCATATGCTTACCAGCGAGTTGATGACTCTGTCATTGATGCAATTCGTCATCTCCTCCTTGATGAATTGATGCTTCGTCTAATATGAAAATTATGCATAGAATCAATCACTCAGAAATAACTCATGAAAAGGGACTGAACTTGTCACTCGAGGAGTTGGAGGCTATGATTTCTGAGTGATTGATTCTGTGCATCATTTTCTTATTAGATGCACCAAGGGTGCATGCAGAAGGTGGCCAAGGCATGTCTTTTACAATTTCCTAGACCTAACAGTTATCAATAATTGAGTCATTTACAAGTAAGTATAATGGGCAGTAACATAAAGCAGAAAATGTTCACCTTCCACCTGGCAAGTGACCTAACATGACGGATCAAGTTTTCCACCACTTCAAAACTAAGGCAAGAAGTTATGCTTCATAATTCTCATGAGAGTGAATAATTGGAGGAATTTTGCAACTTAATTTACATTTAAACATTCAAAACAATGTTTTAAATATCATTTTAACAGGTTTATCATGTATTTGCATATATCTAGTGACATGACATCTAAGAAAAAGCATTATTTGAGGAAGGGAAATTTCTAAATAATTAGCTTTTCGTTCTCTTTTGCTGTGGGACTGTCCATCTATTCTAGTAGAATATGTGTTATTCCACTTTATTATATGTGATGGGTACTTGTTGGCAAAATGTTATCATATGTGCAACAGTGACTTTCCTTATGATGTTACACTTATCATGTTAAACTACTGCCATTGGTATAATATGTACATGATATTTTCATGTAAACCAATACCCCACAGTCCAGCTGTATCAGTTGCAATATTTTTTCTATGATATGGTCTGAGTTTTGTATTAAATGTTTAACAATTACACTGACTGACAGAGCAAATGCTACACCAAGAAGGAGTGGTCAGAACTTTATGCCAATTGTAGGGTAGACTGACGTCACTGAGGTATGCTCATGATGTGAAATGCGCCGCTGTGCTGCGCACGTAGCGAACGATAAATGGGACACGGCGTTGGCGAATGGCCCAATTCGTACCATGATTTCTCAGCCGACAGTCATTGTAGAACATGTTGTCGTGTGCCACAGGACACGTGTATAGCTAAGAATGCCAGGCCGCCGTCAACGGAGGCATTTCCAGCAGACAGACGACTTTACGAGGGGTATGGTGATCGGGCTGAGAAGGGCAGGTTGGTCGCTTCATCAAATCGCAGCCGATACCCATAGGGATGTGTCCATGGTGCAGCGCCTGTGGCGAAGATGGTTGGCGCAGGGACATGTGGCACGTGCGACGGGTCCAGGCGCAGCCCAATTGACGTCAGCACGCGAGGATCGGTGCATCCGGCGCCAAGCGGTGGCAGCCCCGCACGCCACGTCAACCGCCATTCTTCAGCATGTGCAAGACACCCTGGCTGTTCCAACATTGACCAGAACAATTTCCTGTCGATTGGTTGAAGGAGGCCTGCACTCCCGGCGTCCGCTCAGAAGACTACCATTGACTCCACAGCATAGACGTGCACGCCTGGCATGGTGCCGGGCTAGAGCGACTTGGATGAGGGAATGGCGGAACGTCGTGTTCTCCGATGAGTCACGCTTCTGTTCTGTCAGTGATAGTCACCGCAGACGAGTGTGGCGTCGGCGTGGAGAAAGGTCAAATCCGGAAGTAACTGTGGAGCGCCCTACCGCTAGACAACGCGGCATCATGGTTTGGGGCGCTATTGCGTATGATTCCACGTCACCTCTAGTGCGTATTCAAGGCACGTTAAATGCCCACCGCTACGTGCAGCATGTGCTGCGGCCGGTGGCACTCCCGTACCTTCAGGGGCTGCCCAATGCTCTGTTTCAGCAGGATAATGCCCGCCCACACACTGCTCGCATCTCCCAACAGGCTCTACGAGGTGTACAGATGCTTCCGTGGCCAGCGTACTCTCCGGATCTCTCACCAATCGAACACATGTGGGATCTCATTGGACGCCGTTTGCAAACTCTGCCCCAGCCTCGTACGGACGACCAACTGTGGCAAATGGTTAACAGAGAATGGAGAACCATCCCTCAGGACACCACCCGCACTCTTATTAACTCTGTACCTCGACGTGTTTCTGCGTGCATCGCTGCTCGCGGTGGTCCTACATCCTACTGAGTCGATGCCGTGCGCATTGTGTAACCTGCATATCGGTTTGAAATAAACATCAATTATTCGTCCGTGCCGTCTCTGTTTTTTCCCCAACTTTCATCCCTTTCGAACCACTCCTTCTTGGTGGTGCATTTGCTCTGTCAGTCAGTGTATTTTATTGAAACCACCTTTCAATACTAGTAAGTCTTTAGGATCATATTACTGTCATTATATTAAGTATGGTACATATTTTGCCTGTCATTGCAGGCATCATCAACCATGAATTTTAACTCCAAGTCAGAGCTCTGAGTGGATGCTCTACTAGGACTATTCATAAATCATATTTTTTATATAACAATTTGCACTGAAATACAAGAACATTAAGGTCATAATTTGGAGTGAATAAGCCGTTCATGTCTTGAAGTTCTAATGTGACGTCCAACTAATATTCACATCCAATGGAAATAATACTAAGTGTCAATGCAAAGAAAAATAAGTCATTTTCAGACATTGAAGGCCTGTTGGAAAAATGCAAAATTGGGAGTTGAAATACCATTGAAAAATCCACAGTTCTAGTCCTTTGAACAAGCAACTGAACACTGAAAGTGTTCCTTCACAAAATGTTGAAAAGGAAACATTTTGGACGTGAAGGAGAAGTAAACCATACCGTGAGATTGCCTACAATGTACACAATATTTATTACTATGATTATGTACAACATAATATAGCATGAGTGAGCGATAAGTGCAGATGTGTTGTGTAGAGGATCCTGGAAGTAAGAGAGGGGAGTGCAGGAGGGGATTCCAAGAAAGAAGCAAAAAGTTTAAGGAAGATGATTGGTGTGGAACAATACAGGGCAGTTATAGGAAGATAGCAGGGAAGAAAGAAGAAAGAAGAAGTGAGAGTTGGAGGAAGCAGAATGGAATTGGAAATGAAGGGGGAGATGATATTGACAGCGGCGGTGATTATAGTAATGCTATGGATCGGGGAAGTTGAATTGAATCCCGGGCCGATCTCCAGTGGAAGCATGAGTTGGAAAGACATGGAAGTATTTAAAAGGGTAGTAAAAGAGGTGGTAGAAGAAGTCTGCCTGTTCGAGCAACTTAAAAATATGATACAAGAACAAATGAAGGAGTTCGAGAAAAGGAAGAAATTGTTCCAGGAAAAGCCAGATGACAACATCCAAAGTGAGAAACAACAATGAAGAAGTTGCATCATTAAGGGAGAAAATAAGAAGATTAGAAGAGGAAGCCTCGAAGCTTAAATCAGAAATAGAAGCCAGTAGTCAAAACCTTCGAAAGAAATGCCTATTTATATGAGAGGACAAAGTGATGACAATTCATGAAGTGGTGGACCTAATCCAGGGCAAAATGAAAATTCATTTTAGTGAAGTAGATATAGATGATGGGGAGAGAATAGGTAAAGTAAAAGGAAATAGGACCATCAAAGTGAACCGGTTATCCACTTTGATTGCTGAAATAGTGATTAGAAATGTGGTTAACATAAAGAGTGATAAAATATGGATAAAGAGAGAGATGGGAAGTGAAGGGGTAAAGAATCAAAAAATTCTTAAGAAACATTTGGTAAGGGATTGAGAGCCTTTATTAGGGGGTAGCAATTAGTAATGACGAATGGCAGGTGGAGAAGAATCTGGTCTGCGACTAAATTACTGGACCTAGAAGAAAAGATGAAACAGGAGGAAGATACGAAGATGAGTGCGGGAGAAAGGCGGGATGAGGGAAATCCACCTGATGAGGCAATTAAGAGATGGAAATGTGGTGCTTGTCTTCATATTGTGTAATTGAGTGTGGAGTTGGAACTCTAAGTAGTACAGTGGATGTGTGGTAAGATAGGTAGGCACAGCTCAGCAGTTTGAGTAAGTGAAGCGAGGGCTTAAAGGAATATAAATGGCAAGAGGACTGTCCTGAGTAAGCAGAAAGTCAGTGCACTCAGCAGGAAGAATGATCTTGCCAGGATTCACCAGGAGTGTTATTGTATTACCAGACTGGCATACCCAGGCAAAGTAAATCGGGGACAAGGTCAGGTGTCACCTGCCTGCAGTAGCCATGAACCTTAGTGCAGTTGTACAGCTATATGTTATGTAACCTAAACAGGCTGTGTAACATTTCCTAGTTAACTGGTCAGAACTGGCTCCACTCAGCAGTTAGCTCTGCTGGGAGGAGATATTACAACTATCCTTATTAGTCCATAATTCCTTTAGTCTCGTGGGCATCCGCACGAGTCCTGGCAATCACCATACATCTGGTAAGCACCAGATTCATGTGCGTGGTGGGTATTGCCAGGTGGACCCACCCTGTTTTCATGAGCAGCCTCATGGTCTCAGGCATCGCTGGGCAGTGGTCACTGCATGAGGCAAACACTATAATTATTATAGCATGTTTAGCACTTATAACAGTAGATTAGGTTTACTCACAGGGCCAACGCCCTCTGGTAGTGTGTTGACCATTGGAGAAATTATTTCAATTTCCATATGGTTTTGTTTGCTTAGGCTGTTATTAAGGATTTGAACTCTGTTTGGTTCAAAAATCCTCTATCTATGTATCTATCTATAATTATGTACAAATAAGTAAAGGTTTTGTCAGATTTATTTGAATTTCTTTCCTTTCAAACAATTTACCTTGCTTCTTGAACTTCTCACTAATGATGTCTATAAACATCGGTATTTTCATCAGTGGCTGGATTCATGATGAAGGTAAATTATCTTAAATTGCCTTTGTTCATCGCTCTACTATCACAATATCTTCATCCGAATGACCACTCGGTTCTGGATCATCACCATATTTTACCACTTTAAGATTATTCCAATTTTCTACCTTATTAATTGCAACCAAACATGTTGGCTGTATAATGATGCATGACATACTCATGTCACATTGTTAGATCCCATAACCTCAAACAAGAAAGTCATTGGTTGACTAACTCTACTGCTGGTAATGCTATTGCCACATCATACATGAACCACTTGAAATGAAACTGAGGACCTTAGTTTTGTGAAATTCAAATTTCTGGCACACAAATTTTCTAACAAAGTATCAATATATTTATTGAAATATTTAAAATGAACATCGGATAATAATTATTGTGGAACAAATTCATTTTAAGAAAATCTCTTTTTCTATGGGTTTCTCATGAATAACATTTGGACTGGATATGATTACCAAAATTTTCTTTTTCCATTCAATGGAACTCTCCAAAACACATATTCTGACATCTTTACCATTTCCCTACATTCAATAATTTAGTTACAATTATTGGGGCAAATATTCTTTTATAGGAACAGAAGTTAGGGATTGGAATAACTTAAAAGGGAAATGTTCAGTAAATTTCGAATTTCTTGAAATCATTTAAGGAAAGGCTAGGAAAACAACAGATAGGAAATTTGCCACCTGGGCAACAGCCCTAAATGCAGATCAGTAGTTACTGATTGTTGATTGATTGTTCTACATTTCTGCTAATGTGTGATCTAAGAAATATTTTCAATGTTAAAAGAAATGCAAAGATTTGATCTTGTATGTATCACAGTGTTGTGGGATGAGTTGATTTGTGAAATGAAGGATCTCTCAGTTTAATGATTGACAAGGTAGGTGATGAAGTGATTTTGTATGGAAGATATTTACAGGACACTAGTGTGGAAGAAGCATTTCTTTCACTTGAAAGTGTTACTGCAGATTGTTAATTAACTTCTATTAACAAAGAACATTAAAAATGTGGGCTTTCAGAATGGCTGTCATCTAGTTTCATTAAGTTAGTTGATATTTCTACTGATGATATAGCAAGTATGATTGGCTGTGATAATGGTCTTGTACAGAAAATAAGACAGAATGTAAACCATATCATAGCTGTACATTGTGCAGCACACAGATATATCTTAAGTGTTCAAAATCTCTGAAGAACAAAAAGTACATCGACGATCTTGATTCAGTTTTAACAAGACTGTATACATTTTATCACCATTCTATCTTTAGGGCAGGGTCAATGTTGCTTCACGTCCATAGGTTTTAACCCACGAGTGGTCGCTATACGAGATTTTCTCTCACATAATTTTTTATTGTGATATTACTTCACAGTGATGAAAGGGAGGTGACTGTTCCCTCTTCTAGCTGTGTTTATAACTGGTGTGAGTAGAGCGATTCACATTTGAAGGGTATGCAACCCCTCCCCTAATCAGAACAAAGGTTCCTATATGTCCGTGTGCGCTGTGTGTGAGTTTCTCTCATCGCGTGACTAATGACGTTGGTGTTATGTTGAAGTCGAGCGTGAAACTTACTCCCGTTGTATGCATTAGTATTTGTATTATGAGCACCTCTTGTTTTTGAAAATGTTATTGTGTTTAGAAACCCTGCTTTTTACATAAATATTACTATATATAATGCATGTGTGAGATTTTATTTTTTACAACTTCAGGACAGAAGTTATTTTTATGTACATTGCATATGTTATTTTAAGTAGTAATTTGTGTCTTTAATAAACAGCTAATCATTTCATATTTATATCTAGCTCCAAGGCTAAATGGTTAGCGTGCTGGCCTTGGTTATAGGGGTCCCAGGTTCGATTCCCGGCAGGGTCGGGAATTTTAACCATACTTGGTTAATTTCACTGGCGCGGGGGCTGGGTGTATGTGTCGTCTTCATCATCATTTCATCCTCATCATGATGTGCAGGTCACCTATGGGAGTCAAATCAAAAGACCTGCACCTGGTGAGCCGAACTTGTCCTCAGACACTCCTGGCACTAAAAACCTTATGCCATTTCATTTTTTATTTCATTCTTATCTAAAATATGTAAGGTAGAACTTGTGTTTCATTTCAGTATTAAATGTCAGCTTTGCACCCCACAAAACTGTGAAAAATGTCATATTTATTTTAATGTGAGAGAAAGTCTCACACGTGACCACTCACATTACATTTCAGCTAGCGACCACTCGCGGGTTAACCTTGAAGTGCCCTACATGTGTCCCCAGGGTGGTTAAATTGAAATAATAAATATGGTAGTTCAACCTATTCAATACAAGTAAATAAGAGATGCAGAGATTACATTCTTATTTAATTAAAAGTGAAAATGGTACCGGTTTCGACCCCAGCCTGGATCATCATCAGCCGATTACAACTCGAAAAACAATGC
Organism: Anabrus simplex; assembly: GCF_040414725.1. Classification (NCBI taxonomy): domain Eukaryota; kingdom Metazoa; phylum Arthropoda; class Insecta; order Orthoptera; family Tettigoniidae; genus Anabrus; species Anabrus simplex. The sequence continues at coordinate 1,212,129,045 of NC_090266.1, read as the reverse complement.
ATAAGTTAGAAAGAAGTTAACGGTCAAGTCCACACAATATCAGTTGAAGAGGCAATATAAAAATGACAGGGGTAGGCACTGTTAAATTCAGACGAAGTGGAATGTACGCATTACTTCTTTTAAGTGACGACAGCACTGTAAGTTTGGTGGCTAGCAAAGTTTGTGCTATTTTAGCTCTTGTGGAAGACTGGAAATGTGTTACAGTGAATCTATAAAGCACTGCTAAAGAATAATAATAATGTTATGGGGCATTTTGTCCTACTAACTACTTTTATAGATTTGCAGATGCCAAAGTGTTCAAATTTAGTCCCATAGGAGTTGTTTTATGCGCCAATAAATCTACAGATACAAGGTTGACGTATTTGAGCACCTTCAAATATTACCAGACAGAGCCGGGATCAAACCTGCGACATTGGGGTCAGAAGGCCAGCACCTCAACTGTCTAAGCCTTTCAGCCTGGCGCTGCAGGAAAAGACAATGCTTCCGTAGTAAGGATTTTGTTGAAATAGCTTACCAGCTTCAAGTTGTGTTGGACAACCTGAACATTCTTAAAATCTTGCTTCTCCTGTTTCAAAGGCAGCAACTTTTCTGAACACAGTGGAATGACATGTGAAAAGTTCAGTAAAATTGTTAAATTCATTAAGGAATGTTCCAGAAGAAAATGAAACAAGATTCATTTCAAATACATCTTTAAATGACATATCTCAAGAAGTTCAGCTGCATGGGCTCAGTGCCTCTACAAGAGCTTCTGTTGAAGCTGAAAGGGGCCATTTTATCCATCATTCAGGAAGGCATTTATGCTTGGCCAACTGGAAGCACTCTAGAAAATTTTGTAGTCAGTGAAGTAGCATATCTAGTTCAACATTTCAAGAAACAAATTCATCACTTGGATGATAATGATAAATATAGACAGAATATTTTGAATGAGTGATATGAATTTTAAGTATAAGGGGCAGTCAAATGAAAACTGAACGCCCGCTACAACATGACCATGGAATGGTTTTATTAAAAAATAATTACCAAAAGCATTAATACATTTATTTCACTGGAAGACGAGATGTTCAATTCCAATTTTGTAGAAAGTGGTAGGTTCCTGACAGATCAACAACAACACCCACTGTTGCATTTCCTCATCTGACACAAATTGAAGTACATGAATGTCTTTCCTCAGTTGCCAAAAATGCGAAAATCACAAGGTGAAAGATCCGGAATATACGGAGGATGTGGAAATGTTTTCCAACCAAATTGCTGAAGCATAGCCTTCGCCAGATTAGAAGTATGGGGACGAGCATTATCATGCAACAGAATGACTCCGTCCAACAGCATTCCAGGGCGTTTTGACTTTATGGCGCATCACAGTTTCTGCAGAGTGTCTTCATAGAGCTGCGCACTGATTGTAGTTCCACGTTCGAGGAAGCCAGCAAGCGGAGGGCACCTGCAGTCAAAGAAGGTCATCATGACTTTACTGGAACTTGTGTGAACAGCTTTGTATTTCATTGATGGGGAGAATTGCAATGTATTCATTGTTGGCTTTGTTGTTTGCTCGCGGGCTCAAAAATGTGGCACCACATTTCGTCTCCAGTGACAAGAAGGGAGAGAAACTCATGGTACTGCTACAGTTGACTCAGACATGACACCATTCCATCAGCCTTTTGTCTCTCTGTCAGTTGATTCAGAACCCACTGCGCACAAATTTTGCGGAAGTGCAGGTGGTCTTTGATAATGATGTGCATGGGGTCATGACTATTGCTGACCTGAACACAAATTTCTTCCTCCATGATTCATTGGGTTTCCTAGATAAGATCATCAATCCGCCCTGTCTCATCAGGAGTAATGGGTTGATGGGTCTGTCCTGGGCGCACATCGTCTTGCAGTAATGTGTGCCCTTCTCAGAATCTTCTATGTCACTCGTGCACCCTCATCATGGTCATGCAGTGTTTGCCATACACAGCAGACATACAGTGATGAGTTTTGCATATTCTAGCCCCCTCAGCCACCAGAAAATGAACTCTCTGTTCTTCTTTGCTTGCCTCCATTTCTACAGCTGGATGAATGCACTAGACCAGTCCGCATACCAACAAAGACATAACCCAACAACTGTGTGCACCTGTGAGTTGTCACTATACAGTTCTCCGATGAGAGAGATGGCAGTATAGATATGTAACGACAGTGTCGCCACCATTCATGCGAAATTTTTGTTATGGCGGGTGTTCGATTTTCATTTGATTGCACCTTATATTTGGACAGGGGAAGAAACTCAGTGAGCTTCATGTCTTAGCATCAGTAAACAATGAAAGATTTCCCATATTAGGAAATTTACAGTCCATAATTTCTGTCCTTCCAGTCTCAAGTGTGTGTTGTGAAAGAGGCTCCAGTGAAATGAATCTAATGAAAAATAATTTAAGGTCATCGCTGAAATTTTTTTTTACATTGCACCGACACACATAGGTCTTATGGCAATGATGGGATAGGAAAGAACTTGGAGTGGGAAGAAGTAAGGGGCTGTGGCTTTAATTAAGCTACAGCCCCGGCACTTGCCTGGAGTGAAAATGGAAAGCCACAGAAAACAATATTAATGGCTGCTGATTGTGGGGTTCAAACCTACAACCTCCTGAATGCAAGTCAATAGCTACGGGACCCAAACTGCACAGCCACTTTCTTGGTCATCATTGAAATTTGAAAATGTGAATAATTTAATGATGATCAAAATGACTGACCCATCAGTGAAGGAATTTGACCAACAAAGTCTGTGGACAGATGATATTTCAGTACAAAAAGCTCTTAGTCATGCAAAAGGTACATTAAGGATGTCTTGAGAAGTTTGGTATTATTTTTTGTATCGTATTTTTAGGTAGATAATGTTTAAGCTTTATATTATTAATCCTTTAATGAGTCAGACTCATGTATACTAAGGTATTGTAAAATTTGTTTTTGTTAACGACAATATTCACTTTGCTACTTACATTTTATAAATTACAAGTTCTTAGAACAGTATCAAAATATAATTATATAAACAATGGTCTAGTTTCATCAATTTATATGTACAGTGGTGTGCTTTATGAAGTTCAATGTCCTCAGAATATAGCTCTTTGAATCTCTTCTCTAATGTCTTCTTATAGATATTCAGTAACATTTGTTTTAACCTCCTTTAAAAGATTAGAGTCTGGGTCCTGTCTTCACATTTTGTGGCAATCTGATGTAGTATATAAAACTACAGAAGCACAATACTTAATGCTGTTACTACCATTTTTTAATTTTTCAAATGGCTAGATGCCAGTATGTTAACAATATAAGTACAAAAAATTAATGTGGCTCCTAGGTTTGATTGCAGGCTCCTAGATTTAAAAATGTTTGTCATGGCTTGGTATAAATGATGTGATAATAAATAAATTATTATTATTATTATTATTATTATTATTATTATTATTATTATTATTATTATTATTATTATTATTATTATTATTATTATTATTATTATATCAAATAAAGTACAAAGGACTATCAAGTCAATATTTTTTCGTTAAGCTTATAGGAATCCCCCACACATTGCCTTATGTATATTGATTTTTTTAATCTTGTGTGTTTGGATTGTGGTTTTTCTTTACAGTGTGACGAGATGATCAGAGAAGTGACCAGACTGCTGAATTCAAAAAGTTTTGTTCATGATAAATACAAGGCTGTTGATGAAGCAGAGTCAGTAGCAGAGTGCAGGTAAATATTTTGTTTCTAATTTCATACCATATTCATAACGTGTGATGCTGTAATACTTGCCTTGAAATGAAGTTCTAAGAACCAAGGATTGGTGATGGACTAGATAGGGTTATACAGATTGATTCATCACCCCATTGTAGCTGTAATTGTGGTGGTCCTTTGGAAACAAAGTGAAAAGGAATTGCCTCTGATTAGTAAATTTTTGTATTAGAGGTCTCCAGAGTATGTGAACAAATGGTGCTGTGACAATGTCATTGGGGAAATAGGAAATTCACTAGATGTGGAGAAATATTTTGAAAATGCCCGTAAAAATGCTTTATTTTAACACACAGATTTATAAAAAATGTTCACAGAGTGGAGCCATGATTTTTACTTCACTGATAGCAAATATTACAGGTAAACACAGATTTGATGTACAGTAATCAGATGCTACACTCATTTTCTTGAAAAAAAAAAAAACACAGCACCTTGAAATACTAGAGATAGGAAGTTCATATTCACAGAATATGTTATTTAGAATGCTCTACAGAAACGATTAGCATTTCAGTCACCTAGCTTCAGCATGTGTCCTGCTGCCTTGCAAGCAGTGGGTCCTCCATGGACACTGATAACTTGTTCCATACGTGATCTCATCGACGCATATAAGGTGCAAATGGCATCCTGGGGTATAGCCATCCATGCTGCATTCACCTGGTTTCACAGTTCATCTTTGGTGTTTGGTGTCGTGTCACAGCACTGCACCCGTCGTTTCACCATATCCCATACATTTTCGATTGGCGACAAGTCCGGTGATCCGGCAGGCCAGGGCAACAGTCTAACACCCTGTGACAACAAGAAGGCACGTGTTCATGCAGCAACATGTGGTTGCTCATTGTCCTGCTGAAATATGGCATGTGGGATGTTGTCCAGGAAAGGTATGGCTACCCAATAGCACTCCACACCATAATGCCTTTAGCTGGCCCTGTATGTTGTGTGCAAATGCAATCAATGTGATGCCTCTTCCCCTGTCTGTGGTGAGCCAAAATTTGGTCATCATTTTCAAACAAACAGAACCTGGATTCATCCGAAAACACTATCTGCTGCCATTGTTTTCCCTTTGACGTCGTTCTATTCACCATTGCGGACTAGCATGTTTATGTACATTAGTCAAAGGTAGGCAGAGAAGTGGAGGACACCCTGGTAACCCAGACCATAACAAACAGTGATAGACTGTCACTCCTGATAGTGTACAATGTGTTGCACTGTTGCACTGTTCCACTGTTGCGTCAGAGCCAAGGAGGATGCAGATCTGCCGTGCAATGTTATTCAAACGAGGTGTTGATCTTCTCGGGAGAATGGTCTGGGTGGTGCGACCAGACCCATCTCTTCATGTTCTATGGCCTTCTGTGAACCGTTCTGCACACACCCGTTGCACTGCCAACATACTTCGTCCCACACGAGCAGAAATTTTCCTGGTGGATGCATCACATTCTCTCATGCCAATAATGCACCCTCTTTCAAACTCACTCATTTGGCGGTACGGTTCTCGCATACATCTGCAAGGCATCCTGCACATCTGCTCAAGTCACACTGATCCATTACCTTCGGTTTATAGTGACAACAAGAGCCGCAGGCACATTTTACCAGTCAGTGGTGGTGCGTTGAGATATCGATGTGAACCTTGAACCTAAGGGATGACATGGTTCAAATGTTAATCATTTCTTCAGAACATACTAATGCACATATCCTGTGAATATCAACTTCCTATCTCTAGTCTTTCAAAGTGTTCCTGTTTTTATGAACATGAATGTATTTTAATTATATTGCATGCTATACAGTTCTACATGTTAATTTATGTAAATTGCTCTGTGTTCCCTTGATAGGTACAAGATAAAAAATCTACAAGCCAGAATTTCCTCAGTTGTTTCGTTAAAAGCCATTTCTGTCATGTCTGAGTGCATCATGATGGAAACAATTATATGTACTGAATTAGATCAGGGTTGATATATTAGTATCTGTATTTGAAAAATTGTAAAGAATTTGCATGATTTACTGAATGTGCTTTCAAAAACTTGTTCTGACTAATGAGAGAAGTATAGACATGGTCACTTTTGGCTCGTGCAATATTATAATGATTTTCTACTGGAGGGATGGGATTAACCTAGAGCAAAGGCTTGGTGCAGGTTGAATTCCAACATGCCATACTCCATGTACAAATTTCTTTGTAGAGTGCAAAAGAAACTTGATGATTATGTAGAGAACGTTACCCATCTAAACTCGAGTCCTCACCCCGAGGTGGTGCAGCTCTTTTCATGCATACCCGCAGTGGAGGTGAGCTGCATGTTCCTCTTTTAATTACATACCTGCCCTCCTGCCATTCTAAAATCTCTGGCAGGACCAGGAATCGAACCCAGCTCACTGAGGATGTCAGCTAATAATGCTAACCATTCTGCTACAGAGACAGACATTATCCATGTAAGAGACAGTGTGGCATCCTTTTCTGTACTAATAGAACCACCAAAATACCACAGGCTCTGCCTTAATGTATAGACTGAGGTCATCAATTTACACATGGATTCACAGAGGAAGATGTTTTCAAAATGATGCATGAAAAAGTTCAAAAGAGCATCAGACACATTGCTGCAGCTGTGAGTATATCCTACTGCACAGTGTGACAGAGTCTCCATGGTAACTGGTTTCATCTGAATCATGTGCAGAGGATACAGAAGTAAATGCTTTGTGACTTTCCCTGACAGTGGAATTTTACAAGTGGCTGCAGAACAACCTGAAGGAATTTTTTAAAATAAAATAAACAGGAATTAACAATAAACAACAAACTAAATAAATATTCATAGACAAAATTGTAGAACCAACAGATCTGTAATTCACTTATGTAAGTGCCCTTGTAATGACAAGTCTTGCATGCACCTTCATTGTGTTCTACCGTAATTTTGAAACTACAGGGTCTTTCACTCATGTAGAATGGTGAGCTGAAGGTCAAACAAGCACATGGCAACTCGCTGAGCTTTTGGCCGAGAGAGCACCCTTATGAATCGCATGTAAATGACAAGTACACATAACACATAATCAAAGTAAAATAATTACTCTCATTTTTACAGAAGATGTTGAAAATGTCCTCCACCTGAAACTACACATTTCATCCATTGTCAAAGGAAATTTTCATTCACATGCATTAGTTCATCTACCGAGATAGCCTCAATTTATCTTGTGACATTTTGTTTGATTTCATGTAGAGTGTGAGGGTTTATTGCAAAAGCATTATTTTTTAATTTTCCCCATAAATAAAAATTGAAGACCATAAGATCGAGGGAACTGAGGGCCACAATGGTTTACTATTACCTTTTGTTGAAAATTTCCTCAATTAAACTTAATGACTCATTAGCCGTATGCGCAGTTGCCGAGTTTTGATAGAAATATCCAGACTGGCATTCATTGTCCATCAATTATTCAAAAAATGGTATGAGAATATCATCCCTATATCTCTGCCCATTGATTGTGGTTTCAAAAAATACAGACCCTATTATCCTGTGTGCAATTACTGCCACCCACACTCCCATTTTCACATCATGTAGGGATGTTTCATGTATGAAATTTTCAGGTTTATCTGAAGACCAGTACCTGTTATTCTGACTTGGAACATGTCCACTGAAATGAAACCATGCTTCATCAGGGAATATCATTAATTTTGAATTAAGTACCCCATTTAGAGAAATTTACCCTGCTCTCATTATCACATGATGCAAATTTAAACAACAGTGATCCTGTATGGTTTCAATTTTAACACTTTTGTAACTCGCACATGGAGGTAATAAACATTTGTGTTTCCTGCAAAAGTTTTTTGAGCAATTTTGTAGTATTATGTTCTAATTTTTCCCATACAGTGCATAATTCTTCCTCAGTAAGCACATGCTTTTTTTACTATTCGTTTTCTATCAAGAATTGAAAATGTGCTCCTAAATTTGATCACAAGTCTTATTACAGTTTCCATACCTAGAATGTTTGCACCTGGGAATTTTCCCATATACTGCCTTCTAACTTCTCTACAGGAATATGTCAATACATATGTGTCATACATGAAAATCTTTAGTTCTAATATGTATGCAGTTTGAGGCATTATAGAAACAATAGGCTTTAACACTTAGCAATAACTTGTTATAAAATTTTGAAACATAACAATATTTAAATAATTACCACTAACACAAACACACATTACAAAATTATAACACTTATAACTTAAAATAGGGTATTAATGAAATATCAAAGTCAACTTTACTCAGCAAATCCTGTATGGCAACTGTCTCAGCTCTGTGTCACCATGTACTTGTCTGACCTTCAGCTCACCCTTCTACCTGCTGCACTGTGCTGGCCGGCCGCACTTTGAGTGAAAGACACTGTATAATACCCTTCCACCACCACCATTGGCCACAGCTACACTACTGTGTGTATCTGTTGTTTAGGCTCTTCATGCCCACAATGCTCTTGCTCAAACACTTCAACAGCAGTAGAGGGCCAAACAATCACCCGTTGTACGTTATTGTTAAGCCTGGTGTCACTCAATGGCAGACATGCCCAGTCCACTGAAGCTGGTGTCTAATTATAGAGGCTTCAACACTGTTCATGCACACTTTTTCAAGAACTACAGGATTGGAAACATTGTTCTCCCATGTGATATTTAAGATGGAACTTAGCTTCTGCTGATGAAAACGCTGAAGTTTCTTGAAATGTGCTCTTAAAAATATTGACTGATGTTGCAGCTCCTTACGTATAACCATTTGCCATTCCCTATTTAAAGGAGGCTACCTGGCTGGAGTTACCATGTTTTCTGTCGGGGTCATTTAAATCCCAATAGTCGGAACAGTATAAATGCCATCATTTAAAGACAATAACACAGAAGTCAAATGAGTGAAGATATTCTTTTTCAATTTGTTTCTAAATGATCAGTGCATATATATTTATACTTATCCTAATTTTTGATTTCCACATTTTGCTTCTGATCGTATTCCAAAAAGCAACCCCTCTGGAAGTTTGCACTGCTTACTTTTGAATGTTGTTTGTTTGCCTCTCCTAGATACTGCCCTATTTTTCATTTGTTAGCACAAAGAACACACATTGGCACAGTCAGGTATCTTCACAAAAGAATGAAATAATTTAGGAGAAGAAATTAGTGCCATCCAAGTGATGCAAGGTGTGTTACGTGGAGTGTCTACGGAAGGAAACCCAATAAGCTATTTGCCCAGATTGTGTCAGATGTTCATCTGTTTCCATGAGCTGTGAGAGCTGGGTTGATACTCATATCATAAAGGATGAAACTGTTCACATCAAACACATTAATCACAAAATGAAAAATAAATTCCCACCACCCACTGGTCACTGATGTCCATGGCACCCATATGTTTTGTGTAATTTATGACAGTGCGAGTCTATGCAATTTCTATTTCTTCACTACATTTACCGATTTTTTGTTGACAGCATAAGAATAGTTTGTTTGTCTTACAAACTGTTGCTTTTACACCCTCATTTTACATTTTCATACATATTTCCCTCTTGAGTTTCAACTGTGCATGTTTCCTAAACTGGTCAATTTTTCCTAGTTATTGCACAACTGTAGCAATAATTTCATCAGTTTTGCAGAACTGAAAATAATTATCATAGTAAATGTCATGCCATTTTCCTCCCTATAGCTCTGTCAGATGTAAAACAATCTTCTCTCCCAATAATGAATTTTGGTCCCATGTTTCTTTCTTCTCCTTGTAAATCTCACATTTCATAAGGTAGCCATTTCCACTGTCAGTAATATCCCATGCCTTGATACCCTATTTCGGGGGGTTTCCCTGGGAGATAACTGTTTCAAGATAAATCTTGAAACCTATCATAGCTTCATATGTTGTGAGTTATCCGTCAGGTACGCATACAAAATTCTGCATAGTTCGGTAATTCACAGAGCTGGTCTTGCTTTGTACAGAATATCGTAATATTCATCTTGTGGTGCTGGTCTGTTTTCATGGCACCAAGATGTAAATAATGTCTAAGTTTCTTAAAATATTTCAGTATCTTTGCATGCCTTACTAATGGGCACACAAGAAAGTAATTGTCAATTTCAGGTAAAACAACCAAACCCATATAAATTAGAACACCTATATATACCTTTATTTTGTCAGCATTGATCTCTTGCTAGGTAATATGAACAGTGCCAGTTTTTCTTTGTAAATGGTTAGCAAAGCATCCCACAAATAATTCAAAAAATAATTTTTATGTACTCCCAGAAGGTAAATCATGAGGTGGACAGGATTGTACTTCCATTTTTCCAGTTCATCAGAACGAATATCACAACTCCAGCTATCACTAGTAACATTTACCGGTAGCCCTGTCCCTTGGTCTTCACATAATATTTGTTCACAATATTTATGGATCTCTGATTCAATATCAGAATCATCAGAATACAATTTTGAAACACTACCAGAATGTTCACTATCTTCACTAACTTCTAACATACCGTATCTCCAATTTCACATTCTTTCAAATGTTTTGACATTACACTGCAAAAATAAAGGTCATGGCGTGAATATGTACACAAATAATCTTTAACTGGAAGACAATCTTCATAAGCTGGGTCTTCTTGTGAAATACACACAGCAAAGGCTGTCAATAAGATGCTCCGAGTTTGCTGAGTCATGGGAATGCAGCGTGGTTACATAAGGCTCTTCTTTGGAGTGTTCAGCACAGCAGATGATTCGTAAATGTTGAGTGCTCTGGAGTGTTAGGAACTGCATAGGCTTAAGAGCAGGTGATGTCATCAGCATACGGTACTGCACTTCATTTACCCTGGTCACATGGGTTAAGCAACATGAACAAAATCTCATCGAGTTGGAGAGACTTTCATCAAGACGATATCTTAAATCAGTGCCTGAGGTGTTGGTACTTGATATATCCCAAAGCTTAGCAGCCATGTAAAGCAAACAGTGTTTGGAAAAGTACACACCCAGAATATGGGGTTGAGTCGGTTACCCATTTGAAATATGTGATAACATTGCTCTCACACTTCCTTGACCGTGACTTTCGTCCATACAGTCACAAATATTGTACTTCTGTTTGTTTTGTTTGGTTTTATAAAGAATTTGAACTTTATTTTTAACATGATTTTCAGTAAAATTTTAGTTTACTGTTGGTAACACTTGTCAATATATTCTATCACATAGAAATAGAGTAGAAGCATGTCTAAAATTAGTAGATGCAGTAGCCTGGAAATTGGTTTCGAATACCTTCACTATATTTATTCTACTGTCCAAATAGCATTTTGCTCACAAAGTTAAATCAAATTTTGAGAATGGAAATCCTCATTCTGATGCACCAGTAAGATGTTTGGCAATGGTATCTTTTTCTTCCTTGCTAAATATAGACTGTTTCCCATGTTTTCCAACATGTATTCCACTCATGTGATCACCCATCCTCAACTTTGGGATAAGTTACCAAATTTTTAGGTAGCTTGTCTAGCACACAATTTTTGCACTTTAATATCCTCATCACAGTTTTATGGTGTGGATACTGGTCTCCCACCATAGCAATATATGCATAATGGTATGGAATGTTGTTAAAATATAGCAATTCATTCACTTCTCACGAGTCACAGGAAGTATGCCAATTCATTTGCAAGATTAGTGAGGTGGCTGACTCGGTACATTAACTGAATTTAATTTATTTGCATAATACCATCTAATGAGAAAAAAAAGTAATTATTGATTATTGCTACTGTTGCTACCTACCAACAATAACAGAAACAATTAATAAAAATTACGTCCATATACGATAAACACAACCATGCTCCCTGTATTGTTAAAATTTGGATAGACTTACTCACTGGGTGTTAAGAAAGTCAGATATTTTTAATTCGCTATCAATATGTTACTTTTTTTGGCTGCTCCTACCACATGGAAAGTGTTGACTGAAGTTTGAGCTTTAACGGCGTACATGGAAGTAAAATCTTGAATACATTAAAGGAAAAATATTAATGTTTCATTACAATTACAACAAAATCACTGACTCTAGACATCCTGGCTAACTCAAGCCTGGTTGACGGCACCATGTTTGACCATCACATTTTCCCCACAGTTGATTATCGCTCCCATCTCTGGCACTGAAATTGCCTAGCAAAAACAATTTGTCCTTAGGTGATACTTTGGTGGTGAATGTACTCGGTGGTGATAGAATTAATTCTTAACATCTTCATCAGGGTCTTAAAATGGGGGCATATGAGGAGATGAAAGAGGTACGGTATATGGAGAATCAAAAGCCATTCACTGATTGCTGGGGGTGTTAGCTGGAGGCCTTTATGTGAACACAACACCATGCATATGAGTCTCACCTTCCCTTCTTCTCTTCAAAAAGATGGTATAGTCTGATCTGTACTCCTTGTGTATCCCAAACATTTGAACTTTATACATCATTCTTTGCTGGGCTGGGTGGAAGATATTCCACTTGTCATAAAATTGCAGTAGTGGTTTGTGCATGATGGTGCTTATCCTCACTATTACAGCTAAGTGAGAAATCATCTTGATGATTCATACTCGTATAGGTCTTAGTTAAAACAATATGAGGGAGAGGAAAGTTGATGGTGTTGCCACCATCTAACCTTCACATACTTTAAAAGCCTGTGTCATTTTGTTTTGATAAGGGCTATCTCAGTGCTATCGACACTTTCAAAATGTCTGTGCAGCCTAATATCCTGGGGAACAACCTAAGTTTGTTGATTGACATCGGACGTGAAAGACTGCACCAGTATGTAAACTATGTTAATATGTCTCACTTCAAAAACCATAAAAGTAGTAAGTGGGACATAAACCAAAAATCATTATTATCTTCATTACACCACTGAGTAGCAGTAGTCTACTTGTAATTTGAGAAAACAAGAGTTTTTGCTCAACATTCCTTACATTTCTGAAATGTATTCAGTATTTTGTGCTATTGTTCAGAGGAGGATATTCTCAGTAACTTGGAACAAAATTTTCTCACAATATAGTCTGATGGACTTCATTAACCTCTGAACCTGTACCTTAATAAATCATGAAAAATTTGGTGTACCGTATGTAAAATATCAATTACTTTCATCAGTTCAGGTGATAGAGCACTTGCCTTCTGAGCTCAAGTTTTGATGTTTGACCCCAGTACAGTCTGGTAGTATATGAATGTGCTCAGATATGTCATCTTTGTGTCAGTTGATTTTCCAGAACTTTAGAGAACTCCTGTGGGATAAACTTCCAGCACATCGGCATCTGTGAAAAGTATAAAAGGACTTAGTGGGATGTAAAACAAATAATTATTAATGATTACCTTCATCGTTGCTGTAGTTGGGCTGGTACTGGATGGTAACGGTCCTTCACTAGACCTGATGCTTACTGGATTCACTTGCCGGCACTGAAATATGTCATCCAGTGTGTAAATAGCATCTGTTTCCTGGAAAATACTGCAGTTCCACCTAATTTTAAGTCCTAGGGTGCCTATCCCCTTGCAGACATAAACTGCACAGGCCTACTACAGACCCAACAATATTATGACATAAGGAGTAGAAAGAAATGGGGCCCCATCTCATATAAGTGATGGTTAGATCAGCTGTTAATGAGTGCTGTGAGTGATACAGTCGAATGCCAAACACGTGTTTGCATTTCCTGGTAATAAGTTAGTATACAAGATGTAGGTGTCAAGTACGTTCACACGTATTTCTATCCATGTCAAAAGACAATAACTACTACTAACTACTAAACATTTTCATTCTTCCCCTGAAGGGGGAGGCAGGCCTATTAGGCGGTGATGCCGTCTCTCAGGCCGGGAGATTTGTTATGGTGAGGGAGATGTGTGGAGAAGGTGAGGGGGTGGGCGGCCATGGCCTATACTACGAACTGTCCCGGCATTCGCCTTAGTGCAGGAGAATGGAAAACCACGGAAAACCATTCTCAGGACAGCCGACGGATGGGGCCAGGCGTGAAGTCCGGCACTGTGCCCTATGCCCGTCTCCCGAATGCAAAGGTGTAGAGCCACGGTAGAACCGTGGATTTCCTCTGCTCGGTTGGCCAGTCAGAGTACAGAGCTGTTGGACCACGGGCAAGCCATGGCCTCTTAAGGGACAAAACCCAAGGGCCAAAACCCACTCTGCATCCACTGACCAGACAAATACAGTGTTAGTACCGGTAATATTTCTTGTGCATGTTATCAAGCAGTGAGTGTTACAAGTGTTTGTTACATAATAATTAAGGCTTCCTCTTCCATTCCGGGTTGTTGATAGGGGTACAATAAAAAAATATCTAATGTTAGGCACTATTTCAGCTTGTTAAGACAAAGGATTTTAGTATTTGAAGTATTGATTCTTCTTCAGGGCAAAGGAAATCTGGACTTTCAAGTTCGGAAATCTGCTTTGTTTGTAAACCTTCAAAAGTAGCAGACACCTGTTGATATTGAGTATTTTATTTTAGCTCAGTTCTGTGTTTAATCTCTAGGATATATTTTATATTTAAAGTAAATAAGCTGCTTTAAAAGTGTTTTCCTGTTTAACAATGAATCAGTATTGCTGCAAGTGGGTGAACCTACCTGAAGTTCATTGACAGCTTCTAAGGTATTTGCCATAGGCAGGGCATGACAAAGGGAGAGGAAGCAAGTGGGAAGCTTTCTGTTATAGACTGGATGAACCATGAACTGTGCTTGCTCATGGGCAAGGAGTGAACTTCTCACTGACAGGGACATCTGGTAGGCAGATTAATATCACACCAGTGTGTAGAGATAAGGAAGTGATCCGCTCTTCACTTTGCAACCTCACAATCTAAAAGAGCAATTTGCCTGACTTTTGGTGACCCTGGGCACCAATACTGTTAAAACAGGATCTTTTCTTATAACAAATACAGTAGTTCTTAGGAATGTAAAGATATTTTGAAGCAGAATGTCTTGTCTTATCCTGTACTAAAACGTTCTGAACCAGCAACTTTTTGTAATTTCCATTCTGTAGTGTGTTTTTTTGTAGGCTTTGTGGAGAATTTTGATTATGCCTTCTTGATCAGAAAGCTTGTAAATTTGGTATTTACGCATTTGAAGTACAGTGCAGTGTTGTGTTTGATTATATACAAGAACAGCTGACTATGGGATGTGGTAACTAGTACCATGCAGTGGTGGTACTTTTAAACTCAAAGAGTAATGCCACTAGTTCATCTACTTGTTCTGGTTAGGATATACCACATTTAAACAAATATAAACAATTACAAAAAATTAAAAAAGTCCTAGCCTAAAAGTGGCTGAAATGATATAGTGTCATGACTGAAAATGATTGAAAATCCTCAGCCTGTTTCCAGTCATTTGACTGGGTCAGGAATGGAATGAAAGAAGCCCCCATTTAGCAGCAGGGATAGGAATTATGCCAGCTTCTGAAGCCTGTTGCACTCCTGTGGGGCAATGATTTATGACTGACAGATGAAATGAAATGATATTGGAGAGTGTGGGTGGAATGAAAGATGACAAGGAAAACTGTAGTACCCAAAGAAAAAAAGTCCCACCTCCACCGTGTCCAGCACAAATCTCACATGGAGTGACCGGGATTTGAACCACGGAACCCAGCGATGAGAGACCAGTGGACCATAGCTTGAGCCATGGAGGCTCTAATGTTGTGATTGAAAACATTCATTTAATTTGTGCACTATAAGGTTAAGTTTGAGTAATATAACATTTATTCTAGGAATTTGATTCTTTATTGAAATAAAAGTTGTACCACATATTTTTTCAGGAATACCACCTTGGTGGACTAGGGTCTTCTTACCCTTCTCTTTTTGGTGTTATTATCCAAATTTCTGCAGCAGTTCAGACATACACTAACATGACATCCAAAGCAGCTATTAGTTAGTTAGATCTTTTCACTTTTTTATTTCCTGGATTATTTCATACAGCATACCTGTGTTGAAAACTGTTGGAATGTTTCTCTATAGTGTGGGAGGTGCTGCTGGAAGCTGGCAATTTTTGAACTTCTCCAGCAACACAGAGGTACTGCACAATGTACATGAAATGTCATACCTTGGTATTAGTTTTTTTTTTTTTTTCATCTGTATTTTGAGTATGTAGAATATATGCATTGAGGATGGCCATGTCTTCAATATGAAAAGGAGTTTGCACCTGTTGTTATGGCTAGCTCGTACAGTTAACTCATCAATTTTCTGATCACACACACATCAACCCCCCTCCTCCTATCCCCTTTGTATACTCTGTCATTACAACTGGCATAAAAATTTCCCTCCCCTTCGAAGATCTATGTTTCACCTTGTTGATGGCTGGGCATGCCATAGAGAGAACTAATACTTTTTTTCTGAGATATTTTTTCTCTCTGCAGGCAGTGAACAACAGTGGAATACTTTTATAAACAGCCTGTTCAGACTCTAATTTTAAAGTATTTATTCTTGGAAAAAGATTTTTCTGCTTATGCAAAAAGTACCAGTGAAAAGAGAATTCTTCTCCCAGAGAGCTAATGCCCAGTCAACAGAAATATACCAGTTGTCAGCAACAATATGGTACCCCTTTTCAAATATACTGCCACTACTATTCAGTAAACTAAGAACTACATTAAACCCCAATCCTCTATTACTTTGTGCAGAACCTTCAGGCTTTACAGGTGAATACACCTGGTTCAAACACTTTGAAGAGTTTAATTCTCTACTGGTGGTGATACTTATTTGGCAGACACCGGATAAAATGAGTTCTATTCTTGGTACCGGTACCAACTAATGTCTCTTCAATACTGTGTGTTTTCCATGGAACATTGTGATTCTTAAAACAAGAACTGAAATGGTCATCGGTGGGTCTAACTGTAAAGGAGGGATCATTAGTCCGGTCACCTGGTTTCTTGTTGCATGTGTTGTCTACAACGTGGAAAAATCTGTTTATTAGTCAGAAACTATCTCTTGCCATAACTTTTCTAAAGATGGGTGTATCTTGACTAGGGTGTTAAGTTGACCAATAACTGACAGACTTTTTCTTCATGAAACCCATATTTATAACTAGGCCAATAAAATGTTTTAAATCTTCCATCCCAATTTCACCACCTGGCCATACACAATATCGACTGTGCTTCTGTAGAGCACCTAACTTATGGATGTATTGTTTGTCATAATAATTAGTCCCTTGCACTAATAATCTCCAGAACCCTAATGTAAAGAAACAGAAAGATTTTCAAAATGGGGCGACATTACGGGGAGGCACATTTTTTAGGCCCTGGTTGGTGGACAGTAGGTTAAATATGACACTTTTCCCAGGGAAATCACTTTCTGGAGGTTACACATCTACCATTTCACAATAAACAGACACCATGTTGCTTCACTGATAATACCTGGAAATGTAAAGGTAAAATATTGTCTGCTGTCCAAACAAATGCCATTAGTGAATTACAATTACTTTATAAGGGAACATAAACCTTCAGCTAACAGCTAAACATGCTACTCCTGCCATCTGTTGAGATTTGTATGTGACTTTCCCAACCGTCTCGGTGATCTCCCCAGAAATGTTTATCAGCGGGGTGGCAGGAATGAATAGCCAAGCAGGGAATTCTACGTAAAAAATAAATATGATAAAATCTCAATTTATCCCCCTCAGAGCATTAACAACATCAGACAGGTAAACGTTAACTGCAAAAGTTGAACTATTTTAGTGTTATTATTACAAATAAGACATAGGAGTATTTTGAATTTCAGGTGTTCTAATGCTCGTTCATAATCATGCAAATCCGGGGCTTATCACTCGGTTGCTTTGGAGTGCCATACGGGTTTGTAACATCATGCGGAATTGAGTGCTCGTGTGCACTTCCATGCTAATCCATACACCGCATGCGCATGACACTACGCGGAAATCAAACTAAACATTGATGTAATTGATGCAGTTTTGCTGACAATAATTAATGTTATTAAATAAACAGTTTGACAGTATTTATGTTTTAATTTGGAGCATCCAACAACTCAGATATATATTAATATTATGTAATTAGCACATATTTAGGTTGTGAAAGATGTGCGGTCTGTAAAAATGGCAGGGTGGTGCACCCATTAAAAAGGTCATAGGGAGAACACTGCTGATTTGTTAGACAGACAATAAAAACTGGGAAACAATTGCAGCACCTGAAATGATCAACGATCCACAATTCTTTGGTTAACTGTTTGTTTTAAAACACCACATTCAATCAGGAAAGGTTCTTGCAAGCCAATCCAATGATTCCTTGGTATTTATTTATTTATTTATTTATTTATTTATTTATTTATTTATTTATTTATTTATTTATTTATATTTATTTATTTATTTATTTATTTATTTATTTATTTACTTATTTATTTATTTATTTATTTATTTATTTATTTATTTATTTATTTATTTATTTATTTATTTATTTATTTATTTATATATTTATTTATTTATTTATTTATTTAGTGGTTGTAGAATGTCCCAGTGAGCTAGTAGCTCAAGGAGGGACAACCCTTTACAATCATAGCTTGGCAGTTTTTAGTTTCAGTTAACAGATAAGGCATAGGCCTACATATAGGCCTATAACAAGGAATGTTTTACAAATTTCGATTTACAACAAAATATCATTATTTTACAGGGAGAAAAAGAAGATGTTCAAAATAAACTTAGCTTAGGAGGAAAAATAGGTACACAGTGGTTATCAATGTATTCTCCAATATACTGTTCAAGGAAGTACCGGTACCTGCATACTTCTTTCTTAAATCTGTACAACCTATTGATTTGTTTCAATTTTGGAGGTAGATTGGTTGAAGGCTGTGACCATATTTGGTAGTCTTAATGGAATCTTTGTAAAACTGGTTTGCTGATCTTGTGTTATCGGTGTGAATATCTTTGCTGTATCATAGTTCTGTATGAACAGAAATCATGTTATTTTTATACCTGAACATAAATAAAGCTTGAGAGTATTTAATCTGGCATTGTACTGGTAATATATTTGTTTCCAGAATAACTTCCACAGATGGTTTTAGTAAATCACATCCATACACAATTCTTAAAGCTCCCTTTTGGAGTACTTCTGGTCCCTTTACAGCTTCCTGTGTATAATTTTCCCATATTATATTCATATTGGCTACCATACATAAGATGTGAATGTATGAGGGAGGTATATATGTTCCTTAGGTGTTGGTTGTTTATTCCATAGTCCTTCAGTCTTCTTAGTACTCCAGTTACACTAATAATTGTTTTCTTTACATTTGAGATATGCTCATTCCAACTTAAGTTATTGTCTAAAGCCAGGCCTAAATATGAAAACTGCTTTACTCTTTCAATGGCCTCATTGCCAATTTTTACTATATTACAGGTGTTGATAATTTGTGTTGGTTTATGGGATATCATGTATTTTGTTTTTGAGGTGCTTATTACTAGACTATTTTTGTTCAGCCATGATGTTAGTATGTCCAGATCTTTTTGCATATACTCCATAATCATTTGTTCACTACTGCTGTCATAAAATATAAATATATCATTTGCAAACAGGAATATCTTACCAGTAAACTCAAGATAACCTATGTCACTATTAAATATTAGAAACAGTATTAGTCCCAGCACTGACCCTTGTGAGACACCATGTTTAACATTGTAAATGGGCCCTTTAGTTTCATTGATATTAACATATTGCTTCCCATCAGTTAAGTAAGTTTTAAACCACTCAAAGGATATTCCTTTAATTCCTGCATTTGCTAGGTTATTAAGTAGTAGGATATGGTTAACTGTGTCAAATGCCTTTGCAAGATCTATGAAAAGTTCAGCTGCTATTTTATTACTATCTAATGAATTCCGTATAAGGGACACCATGACAAAAGCAACTGAAAGTGTACTATGTTTGGGTAGGAAGCCATAATGAAATTTGAAGAAGAAATGTGTTTATATTAGGAAATTCATGACTTTTTTTTATTACTAGGCTATTTCAAGTACTTTTGCTAGTGATGATACTATACATAGTGGTCTATAATTACTAGGGTCAAACTGTGTTCATTTCTTAAGAACTGGTACCACTATTGCAATTTTACATTTATCTGGAATTATTTATCTTATAAAATTATTTTCTTCAAATAATTCATATTATGTGCCAACATACTTCATTGATGTTTATTTTTGTGTAACTAGAAGACTATGTATGTATATGTGATTTCCACAAAAGTGAACTATTAAGTAGAAACATTCTATGTACAGTAAACAATATTGATGGATATGAACTCCATCAAATTCAACTTGTATTTATATTGGATCTATCTAAATAGACATTAACTATCTTCAGTATGTTGTTGGCGAACAATTTGTTTGTAGTGCTAGTTGGCGGTTACAACGGACAATTCCAACTAATAATCATACGATAATATATTGCCAATTATTGTTCATCACCCATGTACATGATGCATTCAACACTATGCATCATTGTAACTGTCAAATGAGTATTTGTAACTACTCGCTCGATGCTGTATTTACTCATTCATGTCCCGTTAATCTACATCATATTTTTTAAAAAGAATACAATTGTAGCAAAAAATTATTTTGGCACTCTCATGTGATCTTTCAGAAACAAACCACCTTTCATCAGCTTCTTTATCCCTCAGTTCATAATGTTTAGCTTGATTGATTTTAAAAATTTTTGAACATGACAGAGATTAGCAATATGTGACCATAAAAAGGGGAAATAAATCTGTCGGTGGTGAATCAGGAGAAGAACCCTCAGTCATGGTATATTCAGTTTCATGTTAATGCAGATGAGGATTTCTCACCACTCATTGGCAAAAGTAAGTATCAGGATTTGAATGATTTAGTATGGGACTTAGCAAGTTACAAAGAAGGAGATCGATATGTATGAATGAGGACTTCTAAAATATTCAGTTGAATTCAAAGTCTGCATTTGCTGGTGTGGGAATCATGAGCAAGAAGTTAGACAATTCTTCTAGATGGGAGACCATGTTGTTTATGGTTGTAGAATACTTTCATTTTTCAACTGGGAGATCTTTCGATAGTAATGATTGATATTTATTTATTGTCACATCATAAAGAAGTCTCATAGAAGATTTAAATTCAGAATTAATGTGTATTTCCCTCAATTCTTTTTTCACATTCAACTTCTATTCCTTGGAGATCTAAAATTTCCAGTATCTATCTTAGTACGGCAACAAGGAGGGTATACAAAATTCATTGTCTTTTTATGTAAATGGGACAGTAATATTTGGAATTACTTTAGAATAACAGAGGAATAGCCTATGAAATATTGTTTTATTCAGAAAAGTGGAAAATGTAATTTGTGCAAGTCTACTTGGTCTTGACAGGAGTACTATTAACGCCTTTCTGCTTGGGGATCATGAACATTTTCATTAGTGCAATGGATAATAATGTAGTCTTCTCTAACATGAAATAGTATATTTGTCTTAGGACCTTAAATGTTTTGAGAAGGATGCTGCATCTTCAGACTCCATTAATAATGTGGAATGTTGGACATGTGAAATTCCAAAGATATGATCAGTAAAGAATGGTACTAAGAAAAGTAGGTGATATGCATCATGAAGGAATTATGTCAATTGGAAGATCCAGAAACTGTGTGATGCACAAAAGTAACAAAATTATGGAAGAAAATTTGCATTTGAAATGTTAAATCTGCTATTTTCCCAAGAATCTTCAGACACTATGCTATAAATTGAGCGGTTGATCATTGACATAAGTCCTGCCATTTTCTCACAATATTCAGATATGTGAATTGGCTTATCAAATGACATGGTTTGATCACTCAAATCAAATTTGTAACTTTAGCTGAATGCATACCACTTCTGAGTTTTGGACCTGCCTTTACCTTACCTTAGCTGAATGCAGTCCATTTTCATTCATCAACAGTTGTCACAACAAGTTTGCAGCTTGTCCATAGCGGGAGATCGAGAAGAACATGTGAAACATCTATTGGTTTTCAAAATTCTCTGCTGAGTAGTGCAAATCAAATTTTAAAGGAAGAACATAGTACATTGAAGGTTTAAGAATATTTTGGCATTTCTTTGCCCCTGTAGTAATGTTTATGTTTAGCTTTTGGTCATCTGGATATATAAAGAGCTGCAAGACTGAGTCCCTATTCACATTAGTTATTATTCCTCTACACCCAGTATTTTTATTCAATATCTTTTCCTAGATCAGGGCCTCTCAGGGTGCATGCGCGTGGTGCATGCGCGTGGTGCATGCACTGTGCACGGTGCAAAAGATGACTTGGCTTGGTTGACCAGAGTGCAGACCCCCACTCCTCGATTTGGAGCAATAGCGCTAACTCTCTCTTTCCTCACGCCTTTCTCGCTCGCTCCGCCTGTCTCCCTCTCCCCCACTTGCGCCGTAGCGCTCCAAATCCGGGCTGAGTTGAGCAGAGTATAGCCGAGTAGAGCCGAGCATAGCCGAGCATAGCCGAGCATAGCCGAGTAGCCCAGAGACGAAGCGTTGATCCGAGCCATACCGAGCGGCACCGAGCGACACCGATGCACAGTGCACGGAGCTCTTGCGCCTCGCTCTGCACGCGTGAGATTTTGGGCGTTTGAGAGGTCCTGTCCTAGATCATTGAAACAGCTGATCGCAACTGCAAATAAAAAGTTGCTAGTGGTTTATTTATTTATTTATTTATTTATTTATTTATTTAATTTATTTGCTTTCCACTATCCTTATGATGCTACTGCCATAGGCATTTATGAATAAAATGAATATTTTATTGCATGCCTGGCAGCAGATTGCCATCCATTTGGTTTTTAAATAGTAATGCTGCACCGATAGTGTTATCAAATTCATCTCTCCTGCTAATCCTCTGCACATTTGTCACACACATTTCTGTGTAGTTGATCAGTATCTCCTGATAACTGATATGAGCTGTATGAGCTATCATTATACTAGTAGTGTAGTGAGGACAGCGATTTGGCATACAGGCATATAATGACTCAAAATTAATTTTAGTGTTTTAATTTATTTAGGTGAAAATTTTTACTGTGTAGAGTCAATTGTAACCAGCTTTGTGGTCTAGAGGTAGTGAGTCTGCCTATTATCTGATGGGCCCGGCATTGATTCCCGCCCAAGTCAGGGATTTTTACCTGGACTTGAGAGCTCACATTAGAACAGTTGAGAAGCTATATGACAGTGAGGTAGCAGCCCCAGTCTAGAAACCCAAGAATTATGGCCAGGAGGATTTGTCACGTTGACCACACGTCACCTGGTAATCTGAAGGTTTTTGGGCTGACCAGCAGTAACTTGGTGGAACTAGGCCCGTAAGAGCAGTAGCACCATTGGGTTTGTTTTGCTTTTTAGTGTTAATTATGCTGTGTTCAGAATGAACTAGGACAACAAACAGGACAGCATTCAGGCTCCTTTCATTTCTGTGCTTAGTGAAGAATTAAGTGTTCGCATCCTGACTTGTCTGACCATAGTGGTGTGTATGAAGGTGCCTTACTAAGTGATTGGTTAAAACTTCATTTTGACCCCCATATTATACATAATAATTATTCAGTTCAAGACATTAAGGCGATATGAAAATGCAGGTAGACTTAATTTCCCTTTAATCCCTGGTCAGTGCCTGTGTAACGTATTTTACAAATATGGAATATTTAATTTTGTCTGGACATTGTAGCTTGCTTTATGGAGTCTCAAATAATAGTAGATATTGAACATGTTAAAAAGAAAATTTGATAGAAAATTGTAAAGAAATATTTATGTACAAACTGAACATTTGAGGGTTAGAATTTTAGTAGAGGAACTATTTTATTGCTTCAGGTAAAGAACTGATACCTCGTTAAAAGCTTAACTGTTATTTGGTGAACTCACCAGTATTGATGAGGCCATAGTTTGCTTTGTTGGTGCCTCCTGGGCTCATCAATTGAATAGAGTGATCTAGTACCTTAAGTTGTGAATACTGACATGAAGAGATTCCTTCTTTGTGGGTAACAAGTCAAAGTCACAGGGGCTAAAATCTGAAAAGAGTTCAATCGTAGTTTGTACAGCATGCACTGTATTGTGAATTAGCAAAACAAGAGATGAGTGTGTATGTCTAGTCCCATTTTCCTGGACCGGGATCAGGGATCAATCAATCAATACTGATCTGCATTTAGGGCAGTTGCCCAGGTGGCAGATTACCTATCATTTGTTTTTCTAGCCTTTTCTTAAATGATTTCAATGACATTGGAAATTTATTGAACATCTCCCTTGGTAAGTTATTCCAATCCCTAACTGCCCTTCCTATAAATGAATATTAGCCCCAACTTATCCTCTTGAATTCCAACATTACCTTCATATTGTGATCCTTCCTACTTTAAAAGATGCCGCTCAAACTTATTCATCTACTAATATCATTCAACGCCACTTCTCCACCCACAGGTTGGAAAATACCACTTAGTCGAGCAGCTTGTCTCCTTTCTCCCAAGTCCTCCCAGCCCAAACTTTCCAACATTTTTGTACTGCTACTCTTTTGTCGGAAATCACCCAGAACCAAATTGAGCGGCTTTTCTTTGGATTTTTTTCCAGTTCTTGAATCAAGTAATCCTGGTGAGGGTCCCATGCACTGGAACTATACTCTAGTTGGGGTCTTATCAGAGACTTAATGCCCTCTCCTTTACATCCTTACTACAACCCCTAAATACCCTCATAACCATGTGCAGAGATCTGTACCCTTTATTAAATCATATTTATGTGATTACCCCAATGAAGGTCTTTTCTTATATTAACACCAAGGTACTTACAATGATCCCCAAAAGGAACTTTCACCCCATCAATACAGTAATTAAAACTGAGAGGACTTTTCCTATTTGTGAAATTCACAACCTGACTTTTAACCCCGTTTATCATCATACCATTGCCTACTGTCCATTTCACAACATTATCAAGGTCATTTTGCAGTTGCTCACAATCTTGTAACTTATTTATTACTCTATACAGAATAACATCATCCACAAAAAGCCTTACCTCTGATTCCACTCATTTACTCATATCATTTATATATATATATACTAGCAAGATACCCGTGCTTCGCTACGGTATTACACTGAAATTTATAATTTAATGCTTATTGTTTTAGATATATAATCCGCCGAAATTCGCGATCTGACCCGTTTTCTGCGAGAATCCGCCAAAATTCGCGATCTGACTCGTTTTCTAATAGATTACGGCAAGTTTCCTCCCATTTTTCAATCTTTCTTTCCAGCAAACGATTTCGTACTTCCCGGGCTAGGTCCAGGTAATCCACCCAGTTAGTTGGGTCCCTAAATATTTGCCATCTTTTCCTATAAGCATTTTTAATATGGATCAAATCCTTCAGGGGATCTGTCGTGGTGTCGTCTTGGGTGCCTTGGCGGTAGCCTACTGAACCCGCGGCCGAACTGCATTCTTAGTCATTAGCCGTCCAGGACCCGTTTCCAGCGTGGTCCGCACATGTGACGACGGTCCAGAACATTATTATTATTATTATTATTATTATTATTATTATTATTATTATTATTATTATTATCATTATTATTATATGTTCTGGACCCCACAGCAATATGCAAGACCGCTACTTGGCGGTAAATTACATCTGCTGCCATTGTCATTGTTGACAATGTGACCAGCACCATTGTCGCGCGTAGGCAAGTGTGCGGGATTTCTATCGATACGAATGACATACCTCCGTGTATTAGTGACCTTATTATAGAGGTGAACAATTTGACGGTCAATATCATTCCTATCGTTTATTTCAAATGTGTTTAAATTTTTATTTATATGCCAGGAGAATCTACTCTAATCTAAGAACGTTCTCCGAAGGAAAAGATGGCTGTTGAAAAAGAACCCAGGAAAGATTAAAAATGATCGGTTTATGATCAGAATAAGTACATCGAAAGTCAACAGCCTGTTTCCTATCATTCGACAGGATCAGGGATGGAATGAATAAAGCCCCATCTAGCGGCGACAATATGAATTGTGCCGGCTGCCGAAGCTCCCCTCTGGGGCAATGATCGATGAGTGACAAATGAAATGAAATATTGGACAGTGTTGCTGGAATGAATGATGACAGGGAAAGCCGGAGTATCCGGAGAAAAACTTGTCCCGCCGCCATTTTGTCCAGCACGAATGTCACATGGAGTGACCGGGATTTGAAACACGGAACCCAGCTGTGAGAGGCCGGCGCTCTGCCGCCTGAGCAACGGAGGCTCCTTATAAGTACATTATGAACAGTAAAATCAATTGGTCACACCGCCTTTTACACCCCACCGCCGTTAAGTTTATTTACCCCCACCCCCCAAAAAATAAAAAGAAGGTGTGTTTCTTTATGTTTAAAGGAGATTCCAAATACCAATGTTCACGTTTATTACCTTCAGTTTTGAGATATAAGTATCCCCTTAAAAATAATTCACTTTTTTTAACTTCCTTTCACACTTCCCCCCCCTCACAAAGTGATATTAAGGCAAAAAATACTTGTTCCTTTAATAGTAAAGGATCTTCTAAATACCAATTATCACCACTCTAACCTCTTTAGTTTTTGATTTATGTGTCCTCATGAAAGGAATTCAGCTCCTTTTCACTCCCGCCCCCCCCCCCCAAGATTGTTTCCCCCCCCAAAACGCGCTTTTCTTTGTTTTTAAAAGAGATAAAAATACCAATTTTCACGTCTGTAACAACTTTAGTTTTTATTAGATGTATGTATTCTCATACAATTAAGTCAATTAATTTTTTCAATCCTTTAACCCCCAAACCCCCTTTTCCGAGAATACGTGTTTGTTTACGTTTAAAGCAGATTGCAAAAATCAAATTTCACGTGTTTAACATCTTCATTTTTGAGATATCAGTAGCCTAATTAAAATAATTCAACACCATTTTCAGTCACTTTTACCCCCCCCCCCCCACTTCCCAAGTGGTATTTCCGAAAACTAAAAATACACGTTTCTTTATTTTTAATAGAATTAAAAAATTACCATTTTTCACTTCTGTAACATGTTGAGTTTTTTGAGATATACTGTATAAATTCTCATTTTAAAATTTCACCCCTTTTTAGTTCCCCTTAAGTGGAGTTTCCAAAGACAAATCACCTATGTTTCTTTACACTTAGAGGAGATTCCAAATACCCACTTTTTACGTCTGTAACATTTTACGCTTCCCAGATATTCTGTAGATATAGTCTTTCAAAAAATTCACCCCAATTTGCCACTCCTGTTTAACCGCCATGAATTGAATTTTCCAAAATCAAAAATATACGTGTTTCTTTATTTTTAAAGGAGATCCCGTTTACAAATTTTCAGTTCTGTAATATCTTCAGTTTCTGAGATATATGTATCCTCATTAAAGGCATTCAACCCATTATTCAACCTTTTACACCCCTCCTATTGGGATTTAGAGAAAACAAAGAAATACGTGTTTCTTTATTTTTAAAGGAGATTCTAAATACCAAATTTTACATATATAAACTTTAAAAGTTTTGAGATATAGATACACTCATTTTAAAAATTTCATCCCCCATTTCACCCCCCCCCCATTATTTGGATTTTCCCAAAACGACAAAATACCTGTTTCTTTATTTTTAAAGTAGATCCCAAATACCAATTTTCAGACCTGTAATATTTATAAGTATTCTCTTTAAAGGCATTCAACCCAATTCTCACCCCCTTTTCACCCCTCCTATTGGGATTTTCCGAAAACAAAAAACTACGTGTTCCTTGATTTATAATGAAGAATCAAAATACCAATTTTTACATCTCTAAACTTTAAATCTTTTGAGATATAGATGCACTCATTCTAAAAATTCACCCCCCTTTTCACCCTCGCAATAATTGGATTTTCCAAAATCAAAAAAATATGTGTTACTTTATTTTTGAAAGCGATCAAAAGTACCAATTTTGAGGTCTGTAATATCTTCAGTTTCTGAGATATAAGTATTCTCTTTAAAGGCATTCAACCCATTTTTCACCCCTTTTTACCCCTCCTATTGGGATTTTCCAAAAACAAAAAAGTACGTGTTCCTTTATTTTTAATGAAGATTCTAAATACCAATTTTTACATCTCTAAACTTTAAAACTTTTGAGATATAGATGCACTCATTTTACAAATTCACCCCCCTTTCACCCTCGCATTAATTGGATTTTCCAAAAACAATAATATACGTGTTTCTTTATTTTTGACAGCGATCGAAAGTACCAATTTTGAGGTCTGTAATATCTTCAGTTTCTGAGATATAAGTAGCAGTATCCTGATTAAAGGCATTCAACCCATTTTTCACCCTTTTTCACCCCTCCTATTGGGATTGTCTGAAAACAAAAAAATACGTGTTTCCTTATTTTAAAAGAAGATTCTAAATACCAATTTTCACATCTGCAAACTTTTAAAGTTTTGAGATATAGACACACTCATTTTAAAATTTCACCCCCCTTTTCACCCCCTTAGCGACGGAATATCCAAAAATCCTCTCTTAGCGAGCACCTACATTATAATATGAATATATCCCCAAAATTTCATTTCTTTATGTCCAGTAGTTTTGGCTCGGCGATGATGAATCAGTCAGTCAGTCAGTCAGTCAGTCAGGACAAGCTACTTTATATATATAGATATATGAGAAAACATGAAGGTCCAATAATACTGCCTTGTGGAATTCCCCTCTTAATTATTACAGAGTCAGATAAAGCTTTGCCTACTCTAATTCTCTGAGATCTGTTTTCTAGAAATATAGCTACCCCTTTAGTCACTCTTTTGTCTAGTCCAATTGCACTCATTTTTGCCAGTAGTCTCCCATGATCCACCCTATCAAATGCTTTAGACAGGTCATTCGTGATACAGTCCATTTGACCTCCTGAATCCATGATATCTGCTATATCTTGCTGGAATCCTACAAGGTGAGCTTCAGTGGAAAAACCTTTTCTAAGACCAAATTGCCGTCTATTGAACCAGTTATTAATTTTGCAAACATGTCTAACATAATCAGAAAGAATGCCTTCCCAAAGCTTACATGTAACGCATGTCAAACTTACTGGCCTGTAATTTTCAGCTTTATGTCTATCTCCCTTTCTTTTATATACAGGGGCTACTATAGCAACTCTCCATTCATTTGGTATAGCTCCTTCATGCAAACAATAATCAAATATTTACTTCAGATATGGTACTATATCTCAACCCATTGTCTTTAGTGTATCTCCAGAAATCGTATCAATTCCAGCCACTTTTCTACTTTTCAACTTTTGTATCTTATTGTAAATATCATTGTTATCATATCTAAATTTTAATATTTCTTTAGCATTAGTCACCTCCTCTATCTGGACATTATCCTTGTAACCAACAATCTTTACATACTGCTGACTGAATACTTCTGCCTTTTGAAGATCCTCACATACACACTCTCCTTGTTCATGAATTATTTCTTGAATGTCCTTCTTGGAACCAGTACCTTAAAGTACCTATACATACCCTTCCATTTTTCACTAAAATTTGTATGACTGCCAATTATACCTGCCATCATGTTATCCTTAGCTGACTTCTTTGCTAGATTCAATTTACTAGTAAGTTCCTTCAATTTCTCCTTACTTCTACAGCTATTTCTAACTCTATTTCTTTCCAGTCTGCACCTCCTTCTTAGTCACTTTATTTCTGTATTGTAATAAGGTGGGTCTTCACCATTCCTTACCACATTTAAAGGTACAAACCTGTTTTCACATTCCTCAACAATTCCTTTAAACCCTTCCCAGAGTCTGTTTACATTTTTATTTACCGTTTTCCACCGATCATAATTACTTTTTAAAAACTGCCTCATGCCTGCTTTATCAGCCATATGGTACTGCCTAATGGTCTGACTTTTAAAACCTTCCTTTCTTTCCCATTTATTTTTAACTATGACAAAAACAGCTTTGTGATCGCTAAATGAGTTAAGATGAAATGGCATGCCATGTTTCTGCGGCAGGATGCCCTTTCTGTTGCCAAGTAGTAATACACTAAATTTATACAAAGCTGATTTATTACTATTTAATTATTTTTAAATGATTGATTGGCATATTTAATTGTCAAGGCACATTGTAGGCCTATAGAGTTTTTTCAAGTTAAGCTAGTGATGTGAAATAGAGTCCTTAAATCAGAGTCCTTCACTATCCTTGTTTAATTATGTAAGTTTTCTTCTTAAAAGCATTTTTATGTTTAAACAATTTGAAATCTTTTGGTGGTTCTTGATATTAATAGTGAATTGCTCAAATTTGAAATAAATATTCTGTTAAACAATAATTTGTGTTGATTGAAGGAATCTAACATTGAAGAAGCCCTTAAAAAGGACCAGACATGAACTGTATGAGATGTGATTGTTTACTATAGAATAAATTTTTACAAAATAATGACAGGGAGATTTTTCATTTTTTTGACTTTTATAACATTTAAGTTAGCTCGATGTATAACTTGCAGATGATTGGTCAGTGTTCCATCACAGTTGTTTTGTGTAGTGTGATGTCTACATTCAGCCTATCTTTCAGGTCTTGGTGAGTGATGGGAATGCACTTTTGTTGAGAGAAGAGAACAACGACAATCAGTGAAACCTTGATTACAGTGAAATATCCTGTAGGCTTACCACCAACCAAGAAGTGAGTTTCACATTCAATATTACATAGCACAGAGGCACAAATGCAACACAAATTAAATATATTCCCGTCACTCATAAAAAAAATTTGTTATTCATCCCGGTGTAATCCATTCTTTATTTTATAGTTTAGCAATTTCCTCAAGATGATTACTTCCATCATCACTGGTGATAATCAAAGAAAAGCAAAACTTTTTGTATTTTGTAAAGTATATGGCAAAAGGAAATTTGAAAAATGAAAACCAATATGAACAATAATAACCCTCAACTGGTATCATACGTCTGTGAGATGGCTGAAAAATTTTCCAAGGCGATTCCCTCTCCTTTCCTCAGCCTACTGCTTTCTTTCCTTGTGTACCTCTCAGTTGGAGTGTTATTTCCCTGTAGGGAAGGTGATGTACCGCTTGATTTGTTTGACCTCGAGTAAGTGCGTAGTAAACTTATCGCGCCGTCTGACAGACGTATGATACCAGTTCCGTGACTATTGTTCGCGAATGACGTTATTAAGTATTGTTTATTGTGATTATTGTGAGTTAGTATAACACTATTGTTACTTACAGTGCGTTTAATTCCTATAAATAATAATGGAACCACAATCAGGTCCATCTCGGCTAGTTTTACGACCTAATGAACCAAACTTTGAACTGACATTCTGCATGAACTGCAGGAATTCTTCAAGGTTCGTAAAACGTGCTACATTTGCGATCCTAAACTCAAAAGGAGAACGAAGTATCCGTGCCAGAAGTGTGGAAAACCGATCTGCTTGGAGTGCGCCAAAAAAAAATCTGCTGAGAGTGCTTTGTGGATAAATGAATGAAACTGTGGGCGTGTGAAACATTTTTGAAATCTAACATGTTTTTTATATATTTTGAAAATCATAGCTATATCTGGACACAAAATGTTTTGAGTTGCAGTTATATACATGTAAAAATAAGGTGAAAAGGAAAATTGTGCTTTCTAACAAACAGTGACTTTGAACCTTAAAATTGAAATTTGTGTTTTGAGCTTTCCAGTACTTTTACATTTTATTTGTTTGTATAGTCTTTGTATAACACTGACATATCAGCGAAATGTTCACAATAATCATATTGTCCAGATTTTTAAGAAAAACAGAGGCGTCTACATTTTTGGAGCATCATTCTAATATTTTATTCCTTTTTTCTGGATTTGTAAGTTTTTCTTCTGCCTTTTGCACCGACATGTTTGAAAATATATATTTAAAGGAATTAAGTTGAATACATAACAAACAATTAAGGACACATTGTTTAATTTAAAGGTAAATATCTGGAGTCTGACAGACGTATGATACCAGTTACGTTACAAACATAGATGATACCAGTTGAGGGATAATGAAAGATAAGGATAAGATGGATAAGAGCACTGCTTGTCCTAGAATAATGAATATATTTGCTAGTAGGTTAAATATAATGTCAAATGTACTACAGTAATGTAAAAATTGTCATATTGTTGTGTCATTATATTCTATCATTAATTCAGCTGTTAAGTAAGGCATGTTGCTCATGGCAGGATACTCCAGAAGAATTGTGACACAAAAGTAAGCTTTAAATAAGATAATTAAATGGAAGATACCTGTTGTCCTAGACAATATACTGTTGTTAAAATCTAGGACAAAATAAATTATATTTAGTGTATGTAGTAATAGTAAAATAATTACAAGAGGAAAATGTGAGGCATATATCAAACTTTAGCCAGCCCCGTGGTGTAGGGGTAGCATGCCTGCCTTTTACCCGGAGGCTCCGAGTTTGATTCCCAGCCAGGACAGGGATTTTTACCTGGACCTTAGGGCTGGTTCGAGATCCACTCAGCCTACGTGATTAGAATCGAGGAGCTATCTGATGGTGAGATAGCGGTCCCGGTCTCGAAAGCCAAGAATAATGGCAGAGAGGAATCGTCATTCTGAACCTTGCAATCTGCAGGCCTTCGGGCCGAGCAGCGGTCGCTTCATAGGCCAAGGCCCTTCAAGTGCTGTAGTGCCATGGGAGGGGGTTTATATATCAAACTTTAATGAATTGCAATAAAAGACTGCTCTCTCCATAATTTCAGAAGATCTGGAACTACGGGATGGGACTACTCTGTTCTATTCTCTTCTAATCATCTTGAGGCACTCAGCTGTTTTCTTTTCATCTACAACTGAGGTTTTCCAGTTTGTCAAATCTAATACTGAACAATAAATTACATCTTTTTCAGATTATTAAAAGTTTTTTATCAGGTATTTAAATTTATTTATCCTGCATTAGTTTCAACAGACTGAAAAACCTCCCAATTTTAGATTAAGTAAGTTGAAACTGAAAAGAAAAGGCTTCCACTGCAACAACAACAACAACAACAACAACAACAACAACAACAACAACAACAACAACAACAACAACAACAACAACAAAGGGGGTTTTCTTTTCAAGCATTGTTCAGAAGATTTTTATAGTCATTGCAGTTAGATCTGCTGGCAGGAAGTGGGTGCTAACAATGTAGGTTTTTCTTCCATGTACACCATACAGTCTTCATGAAGGAGTCAACATAAATTGCTGAACTTCACTGACAGAACCATTGAACTTCATTGATACCAGCAATTCCAACACTGTTTACAATATCTTGGGTGCCACTGTATATCAGGTTATAACTGCATCCAGTGGCATGCCATTTCTGCTCCGGGGGAGTTCCCTGTTTTGAACAGGCATCGGTCTGTGTTTTCTGTGATAGGCTACATAAAATGATCTGAAATTATAAGTAGCTGAAATGAAGTTCAGAGCAGTTGACAGAAAGGAGCAGATGAAGGAAGCTATTTTAAAACAATCTGTGGCATTGTACCAGTAATTCTTAAATTGTATTAAATCCCTAGTAATCTAGTATTTAAAATCTTCTTTCATATTTCCATACTACATATGCAGTTTGTTGACTTCTTCTGGGGTATATAATTTGATTGGTACAGTTTTAGTTATGGGAAGACATTTGAACAGTGCCTGTGATTATAAAGGGGTCCAGTGTCTGTTGACTGCTTTTAAGAGGTAAAGTTGTAACATATCTCCTGGAACAAAATTTAAATTCATTTTAAATTTTGGTATTATTTTCTCATCTTCCTGACATTTTTGTGCCCATTTTGGAACATATTGAATCTTGGGATTTTCTGTCACATACATGTATTTTTAACTTGTTTGTTTCACTAATAGCGGGCAGTATTTCAGGTAAACTGATTCCTTATTGTACAATTTTAAATATATCTTGCAACCCTAATGAAACACTCTAATGATGGTTATTTAGATTGATGGTCACATTCTCAAATATTAATATTACCTTGTGAATGGTTGTATTTTTTAATGTAATAATAATAGTAATAATTTTAACTCCTGAAACTATTACTAGCATTTTCAGTTACTTTAACTCTTCCTTTTAATGATTAACATTGATTATCATGTCTTGCCAACTGCTACTAACAAAATATTTATGTCTACAGCCAGAAGGAGGCACCTGCACTAAATAAAATGAAATTGGATGGAAGTATGGCTCAGACCTCACATGTTGCGCTGCAGAACCAGGAGGTGAAAGATCTTGCTGCAATTTTGAATCAATACGTGAGGAGCCTTCACAAGGATATTTTATCGGTAATTGGTCATTTTAATATCTATGGTATGATGTATCTTTCAGAGCTTTCTTAAAATCTAATTGTTTTGAAAGTTAAATAAAGATAAGCTATCTTTATTTAAAACTTGCCTGTACCTTCACATTCACACATGTGAAAATTAATTTTGTAGGCATTTATAGAACTGATAGACACTGCAACCATATTAAAATGTGTTTGGTATTTTTTGAGTTACATTGGAACATGCTGGCTTCTGTTGATTTGTTGATAACTAAATATGCACTGATCAGCTAGAACATTATGACTACCTACCTACCATTGATACAAACTCATCCAGGTGATAGCAGCATCACCTGAAGAGGAATGCCTGCTAGTCAGACACATGCACGATGCATGTAATATCAGTGAGCATTGCTGTTCGTGTGTAGAATGGGGAAGGTGCACGATCTGTCTGAGTGTGACCAAGGGCAGATTGTGATGGCCTGGAGGCTCAGCACGAGCATTTCGGAAACTGCATGACTGGTCAGATGTTTGAGTAGCACTGTGGTGAGTGTCTTCAACAAGTGGTGAAACCAAGGTAGAACCACGTCCGAATGTCGAGGGGTTGGGCGGCCATCCCCCATTAGAGATATCAGATGTCATAGGCTGGGCAGACTGGTAAACCAGGACAGGCAGTGAACTGTGACCTTAATAACTTTAGACTTTAATGCTGGCAAGAGTACAAGTGTATCTGAACACAAAGTGCACCAGTCCACGACCCATGCACGTACCAATGTTAACTACACAACATCGGCAACTATGATTGAAATGGGCACATGACCATCGTCACTGGACTTTGGTGCAGTGGCAGAGCGTTGCATGGTCTGATGAATCCCTATACCTTCTTCAATATGCCGATGGGAGGGTGTGAATCCGTCGTCTTCCAAGCAAACAGCTCCTTGACACCTGTACTGCGGGACAGAGACAAGCTGGCGGAGGCTCAATTATGCTCTGGGGAACATTCACATGGGCATTCATGGATCCAGTGGAGTTTTCGTAAGGCACCATGATGGCTGAGAAGTATCGTACACTGGTTACAGACCACGTAAACCCCTTCATGACAATCATGTTTTCCAACGGCAGTGGCATTTTTCAGCAAGATAATGCACCATGTCACAAGGCCAAAGTGTGATGGAGTGTTTTAAAGAACATAATGGCAAGTGGCAATTGATTTGCTGGCTCCCTAGCTTGCTAGATCTTAACCCAATCAAGCACATCTGAGATGTGATTGTACGTGGTGTCAGAGCTCATTGTCCCCCTCCCTGGAATTAATGGAAATTAGGTGATGTGTGTGCAGATGTGGTGCCAACTCCAACTTCCTCCAGCGACCTACCAAGGCCTCATTGCTTCCATACCAAGATGGGTCGCAGCTGTTATCCGTGCCAAAGGTGGACATACTGGCTATTAGGTAGGTAGTCATAATGTTCTAGCTGCAGTGTAAAAGAAAGGAATATAATTAAGTAATTTAATAGATATATACTTAACAGATATTGTAATAGGAGTTGAATCATGGCTGAGAAATGATATAATGGATGCAGAAATTTTCTCACGGAACTGGAGTGTGTATCGTAGAGATAGGATAGGAAAGGTAGGATGGGGAGTATTCATTCTCATGAAAGAAGAATTTGTAAGCTACAAAAAAGTTAAAGATGACAAGCACGAAATCTAGGGGTAAGGCTCATTTCTAAAGATAATAGGCAACTAGATGTCTTTGGAGTGTACAGACCAGGAAAGGGTAGCGCAGATGCTGATTCAGAATTATTTGATAAGATATTCACCTATGTGGGAAACAATAGGGAATGGAACGTGATCGTAGCGGGTGATCTCAATTTACCAAATGTCAATTGGGAAAGTAATGCGAATGACAGGAAGCATGACAAACAAATGGCAAATAAGTTAATATGGGAAGGGCACCTGATTCAGAAAGTGATGGGACCAACTAGAGGGAAGAATTTTCTGGATGTGGTGCTGGAAAACCAGATGAGCTCTATAGAGAAACTGAAGTAACAGATGGTATTAGTGATCATGAAGCTGTTTCTGTGGTAATTAAAAATAAATGTGAATGAAAGGAAGAGATTAAAATTAGGACTGTTAGGCAGTACCATATGGCTGATAAAACAGGCATGAGGGAGTTTTTAATAAGCTACTATGATCGGTGGAAAACTTTAAATAAAAATGTAAAGAGACTCTGGGATGGGTTTAAAGAAATTCTTGAGGATTGTGAAAATAGGTTTGTACCTTTAAAGGTGGTAAGGATTGGTAAAGATCCACTATATTATAACAGGGAAGTAAAGAGACTAAGAAGGAGGTGCAGGTTGGAAAGAAATAAAGTTAGAAATGGCTGTGGAAGTAAGGAGAAATTAAAGGAACTTACTAGGAAATTGAATCCAGCAAAGAAGTCAGCTAAGGATAACATGATGGCAAGCATAATTGGTGGCCACACTAATTTTAGTGAAAAATGGAAGAGTATGTATAGGTACTTTAAGGCAGAAACAGGTTCCAAGAAGGAAATTCCAGGAATAATTAATGAACAAGGGGAGTGTGTATGCGAGGATCTTCAAAAGGCAGAAGTATTCAGTCAGCAGTATGTAAAGATTGTTGGTTACAAGGATAATGTCCAGATAGAGGAGGTGACTAATACTAAAGAAGTATTAAAATTTAGCTATGATAGCAATGACATTTAGCTGGAATTGATAAGGTTTCAGGGGATATACTAAAGACAATGGGTTGGGATATAGTACCATATCTGAAGTACTTGTTTGATATTTGTTTGCATGAAGGAACTTTACCAAATGAATGGAGAGTTGCTATAGTAGCCCCTTTATATAAAGGAAAGGGTGATAGGCATAAAGCTGAAAATTATAGGCCAGTCAGTTTGACATGCATTGTATATGAGCTTTGGGAAAGCATTCTGTCTGATTATATAAGTCATGTTTGCAAAATTAATAAATGGTTTGACAGAAGGCAGTTTGGGTATAGGAAAGGTTATTCCACTGAAGCCAAACTTTTAGGATTCCACCAAGATATAGCAGATATCCTGGATTCAGGAGGTCAATTGGACTGTATTGTGATTGACTTATCTAAGGCATTTGATAGGGTAGATCATGGGAGACTACTGGCATAAATGAGTGCAATTGGACTTGACAAAGGAGTGACTGAATAGTTTCTAGAAAATAGAACTCAGATAATTAGAGTAGGTGAAGCTTTATCTGTCCCTGTAAAAATTAAGAGGGGAATTCCTCAAGGCAGTATTATTGGACCTTTATGTTTTCTTATGTATATCAATGATATGTGTAAAGAAGTGGCATCAGAGATAAGGCTTTTCACAGATGATATTATTCTGTACAGAGTAATAAATAAGTTACAAGATTGTGAGCAACTGCAAAATGACCTCAGTAATGTTGTGAGATGGACAGTAGGCAATGGTATGATGATAAATGGGGATAAAAGTCAGGTTGTGTGTTTCACAAATAGGAAAAGTCCTCTCAGTTTTAATTACTGTGTTGATGGGGTGAAAATTCCCTTTGGGGATCATTGTAAATACCTAGGTATAAATATCAGGAAAGATCTTCATTGGGAAAATCACATAAATATGATTGTAAATAAAGGGTACAGATCTCTGCACATGGTTATGAGAGTATTTAGGGTTTGTAGTAAGGATGTAAAGGAGAGAGCATATTTTTCTCTGGTGAGACCTCAACTTGAGTATGGTTCCAGTTTATGGGACCCTTACCAGGATTACTTGATTCAGGAACTGGAAAAAATCCAAAGAAAAGCAGCTCGATTTGTTCTGGGCGATTTCCGACAAAAGAGAAACGTTACAAAAATGTTGCAATGTTTGGGCTGGGAAGACTTGGGAGAAAGGAGACGAGCTGCTCGACTAAGTAGTATGTTCCAAGCTGTCAGTGGAGAGGTGGTGTGGCAGGACATCAGTAGACGAATAAGTTGGAATGGTGTCTTTAAAAGTAGGAAAGATCACATATGAAGATAAAATTGAATTCAAGAGGACAAATTGGGGCAAATATTCGTTTATAGGAAGGGGAGTTAGGGATTGGAATAACTTACCAAGGGAGATGTTCAATAAATTGTCCATTTCTTTGCAATCATTTAAGAAAAGGCTAGGAAAACAACAGATAGTGAATCTGCCACCTGGGCGACTGCCCTAAATGCAGATCAGTAGTGATTGAAAGAAAGAAACTAGGGGTGGAATGTAGGGAATCATATTTACAGACAGCTTTTTTTAACTCTTTCTTTTGCCACTAGTGGGTATGCATATCATGAAACACAGTATGTTTTTAGCATTATTGGACAATATTTCCAGGATATGAAGGGAGAGAGTTACCAAATTTTGTGTGGGTATAAGTACTGTAAATCAAAATATTCAGCTTAAACAGTTTAATGCTCTAATTAAGGTATCTGTCACTGGAGAGCTGCTTTATACATAATGTTAGTAGTTTTATTGGTGTGATTTTGATTGTAGAAGTAAACATTTGCATTCATGATCACTCCAGAGCAAGCCACATACAGTTGTCTGTGTGAGAAGGATTCACTTCTCAAGTCCATGTCAGCTTTGTTCATACTCTGCCCATGTGACTTACATATTATCATAGCAAAGTAGGCAGAATGGGAACTGCAAATCATTCAATTGGTTTGGAAAATTCTTTAGTATTAGGATTATCATTGTCATCATCCTCTGTTCCTCCTATCCAGCTCCTGCCGAGGTTGAGGCATTTATTTCACTTCTCCACATTCCTCTTCCATTATTTTGTTCCAGTCCGGGTTTCTTGTTCCTGCACTCCTCTTTATCAAATCAAACCAACTAGTTGTAGGTCTCCCACTTGCTCTCTTTCCCTTGAAATTCATCTCCATCATCTGTTTTGGCATTCTATCTTCCTCCATCCTCTTTACATGTCCACCAAACCATCTTAGTGCACTCCTATTAATTCTCTTGTTTAAGCTTTCCATTCTGACTTCGTTTCTCACATCTTCATTTCTCCATCAGTCTTTCCTTGTTTTTACTGTCATATTTCTTAGGTATTTCATTTTGCTTTCTTCAGTTCCATTCTCGTCCCTACTTGTATTATCCAGGTCTCAGCTGCATAGATCAATATGTGTACATAATTAATTTTGTACATTATCTCTTTACACTTCCTTGGTACTTCCTTATTCCAGACAAGCTTTCTTACACTATGGTAGAATGCATTGCCCTGTTGCACCCTCTTGCTAATCTCCATCTCCAGCCTTGTATTCACCATTAATTCACTCTGCAGGTATTTGAAACTGCCAACAATTTCAAGGCTTTGACCACCAATTTTCAAAATGTCTTTCCCTTGTCTTTCTCCTCTTGATATCAACATGGTCTTGCTTTTATCTGCACTGGTATTCTGGAGGTTAAAATGTCATTTCTCAAGTCCTGGTTAACAGAATTAAATAAAATGAAATGTAGGGATATTCTGGATGTGCCTACTTTGGCAAGTTTAATGCAAAACCTGTTAACAATGTTTGTATGTATTCAATTTAAACTGAATGTTTGTCATCTCCAAATCATGTTTACTGTTAACAATCTCAAAATTGTAACAAAAAAGAAAGGCAATAGTACAGACAGGCAATACATTAAGCTTATTAGGGCAATGAGAGGTATAGATATGCATTCTACTTTGCCACATCCCTTCAATATAATGGCCTCTATAACGTTAAGAGGATTCTAAAATTTCAGCCATGTGGCCTTCAAGCATGGGGCTGGAGCCTCAAAGTAGTACACCAGTAAAACCGAAGGCTTATGACAATACATGTAGTGCTAGTGTTAACATACCAGGTGTCCACAATTAAAATTATGGTATTCGGCGCAGTACAGCACGAGCTGTAATAATCGTAGGAGTGAAATTTCGTAGATATGCTAACAAAGCAATGCGCTCGCGGATTATGCCACAAAAATTATTAGTTCCAGTTTTGCCACCAGGCAAATATATGGCAATGGTGGGGTTACAGATAAAATGCAGGAAAGATCAAACATGTGATAACGGTGGTTCTGGGTGGCTTATTTGCATTTATGGTTACAAACACTGCTCAACATGGCCTCGAAACTCAGCAACATGCTGCATCCGTAACACAGCATGGTCGACAGTTGCCCGCAGCATATCGAGTCAAATCAGAGCGACATGTCGTTGTATGATAGCCTTCAGATCAGGCGCAGACCGGACATGTCCCTGATAGACAGGATTTTTCAAATATCCCCACAACCAGAAGTCGCATGGATTTAGGTCGGGGGTCCTCGAAGGCCACGCATCTGAAAAATGCCTAGAGATAATGCGGTCATTACTGAAGGTTTTTTGAAGCAATTCTTTCACCCGATGAGTGATAATGTGGTGTTGCCTCATCTTGCACGAAAATAACGTGTGGTCACAGTTGTGTTCCTGCAAAGCTGGAATCACACGTTGCACAAGGAGCTCCCTATAAAGTGCAGATGTCACTATACACCTAACAGGCACATGGGGCGTCATCTTCTCAAAGAAAAATGTAACGAGCATGAAGGAGCTTGTAAAACCACACCAGTCACATAAGCTGAATGCAGTGGTTGTTCCTGCACAACGTTTGGAGGAGCGATTCCCATATGTGACAGTTCTGTGCATTCACTGCACCCTCCAGAGTAAAATGCGCCTCGTCAGTCCACAGAATACTTCCCGGCCACATGTTGTCCTCTTCCACTCGCGAAACCAAAGGGCAAAGTCACGACATTGTGCAACATCTTGGCGTTACAATTTGTGAACAGTATGAACTTTGCAGGGATACCAGTGTAAAATGTGCCACAAAATCTTGTGAACTATTGACCGGGGTAGCGACAATTCATGTGACACAGCTCTAGCACTGGTTACAGAGTTGAGAGAATGTGCCGTACGGTCTGCTACAGCTACAGCAACCTCATCAATAACATCCATGGGGATGGGCTGCCGTCCACTCCCTGGTGCGACACCTAACTCACCGTTTCTTCGAATTTCTTAATAATTTTCTTCAGCCTAATACTTGTCATGCGACCTCTTCTCTGCTGTTGTCGGCGATATTCCTGTAATGCAGCATTGCTATTGCTGCCATTCTCATAAAACAACTTCATCAGTAGTGCACGGTCTCCCTTCCCAATAGGCATTCCATTTCACACGGTAAGATTGCACTTTCTTTTTTTACAAGGAAGATTCACTTCACAAAAGGAATCAACATGTGTCACCAAGCAGCAACCAAGGAACTGACACAACGCAGTTCTATCGGAAGAACATTTTGACGTCAGGGTTACGGAATATTGCACATTCTAACCACTTACAGAGCCATATTTTCACCTGGTGGAAAAACTTGAAACTAATATTTTTTGTGCCGTAATTCGTGAGTGCATTGCGTAGTTAGCATACCTATGAAATTTCAGACTCGTACGATTATTACAGCTCGAGCTGTACCACGCGGAATACCGTAACTTTAATTGTGGACACCCAGTACATATGGGCATAAGGAAATTAAATTCAAAGATCTTAGTGGATCAACAAGTAACCAAAAGTGGATGTGCTATCAGTGGTCTGCAAGGGAAATTGCTTTACTCCGTGTTCGCTTCTCTTTGCCTGAGAGGTGGTATTCTGGAGGTTAAAGTAATTTTCTCAGGTCCTGGTTAACAGAATAAAATAAAATGAAATGCAGGGATATTCTGGATGTACCTACTTTTATAGTGGCAAGTTCTAAGAAAAACGTGTTGGCAATATTTGGATGTATTAAATTTAAATTGAATTACACACTGGCCAAACTATCAAAAATGTTGAATGTCATCTTCGCATCATGTTTACTACTAACAGTCTCCAAACTGCAACAATTGCAAAGTGATAGTACAGATAGACACTACATTCTTATCATCAGAGTCATGGCCATGACACTGAAATTTGGCAAGACTGTACTGCTACTCCTTGAAGTCTTACTTGTAACATATGAGAAGTTAAATTACCGAGCTCGACAGCTGCAGTCGCGTAAGTGCGGCCAGTATCCAGTATTCGGGAGATAGTGGATTCAAACCCCACTGTCGGCAGTCCTGAAAATGGTTTTTCGTGGTTTTCCATTTTCACACCAGGCAAATGCTGGGGGTGTACCTTAATTAAGGCCACGGCCACTTCCTTCCCACTCCTAGCCCTTTTCTGTCCTGTTTTACAAATAGCCTGTTTGCTCCAATCATTTATACGACATAGGAGTCTGAGCTCCAAAAGTACCATGGTTCAGCCTCACAGAGGCATGAATTTCTTATGACACACTTACACCTGACAACCCGTCGGTTGTTCACAATTAATGTATTACACCAAGTAGTCCCGATGCGCGCTTATCTATTGCTCGACAGTTTATAACGTACCTTTCCTAAACGAAACTTCACACCAGAAACAATTATCAGAATAGCCCATACTAAATGGCCTTAATGTAAAAAGAAAAGGTTGAACATGGCTGGCCATAAACAAAATGCTGTCCTGAAGTTGGTTTTCCATGGTTTCCATTTTCACACCAGGCAAATGATGGGACTGAACCTTAATTAAGGCCACAGCTGCTTCCTTCCCACTCCTAGCCCTTTCCTGTCCCATCATCTCCATAAGGTCTATCTGTGTTGGTGCGATGTAAAGCCAATTGAAAAACAGAATGCTAGGAGGCGAAACACTTGCCCTCTTTATAGAAATAATTAAATTCATAAGTGGGCTGATGGCCCAAAGATACAGAGGCTAGTCCTATACTACAGCGGGGTAACTAAATGAGAAACGTTAATGCCAAATAAGTATTAAAGAATTTAGATGTTTTGAAAATTTAGTAAACCCATGCCGAATTTAATGGGAATCAGCAGAGGGTAATCACATTTTGTTCCCTTAAATTACATGTTTAACAATAGGGAAAAGGATAGAGTCCTAAAACTTGCTGAAAATTCTACATTTAAACCACCAAATTTAGAAACGTTTGCATAAAAAGGAGGCTGAAACATTCCCCTCAAACCATGCCCAGAAGCAATCATATAGCTATGAAAATTCTCGCATTACCTTGAGTTGCTGGGTCTTCCAAACGTCACGGCACCCCTGCCTCCTGGTTAACATCAATACGCCCTCCTCACACTGGAGCAATTCAGACCAAATGGTCCTAAAGCACCCAGCTTTTATAGTATTTTTGAGGGGAAGCTTCCAGAACTCTTTTTTGATAGGCTGATTACTATTGAAGAAGTAACCAGCTGAAGTATTAAAAACTTTGATACATAAACAAAACAATCCTCAAACCCTAAGGTTTGCCAACTGCAAAAAAAAAAAAAAGTACAGTAATTAGAGTTTGTCCCGCTAGATGGAGAAATTAAAACAATGATAGAGACATCTAACAGTTAAATACCAAATTATCTTGTGGTTCACCAGTTCAAGTTTGTTTAGATAGATTGCCTTATATAAAGCGCGCAGCTTAACTTGCCGGGGAAGGTGTACCCCCGGTATACATATAAAATAAGGTGAAAATTAAAACAAGTATGTCAATGTAAATATGAGAAAAACAAACCCATGGCTACAACTAGGAAAAAACAATACAATCTTATGTCCATCAAAATAAAATTTTAACATTGCGGCTCAACTTACAACATAATCACTCCAGGGTCATCAGTTTTCTTTTTTTCCCAGAACTCTTAACCATAGCATCAGCATTATTAACATGTTTAGTGTTGTTGTTGATTAAAATATTTGCAAAAGATGGCAACGATAGACAGAGAAGTTTATATAGAGGTTTTTCACAATATGACCAGTACTCCCTTGGTATTCTTTTCTTGGCAAATTTTGTTACTCACACGCTGAGTTTTACATACATACATACATACATACATACATACATACATACATACATACATACATACATACATACATACATACATACATACATACATACATACATACATACATACATACATACATAGCGTAATAAAGATCAACCATTGTCCAGTAAGTAGGTACAAGACATAATTACGTACATGAAGGACCATCCACAACACAGTAAAAAAAAAAACTATTACTAACTGATTTCAAGTAAGTCCGAAGCAATACGACCATGTGGTGCATGAGAAAATTTAAGATTGGCAGGAGGTCTATGTGGTTAAAAATATACATGCAACTCAGCTCCATTGGGAGCATACCTGAAAGGAGTTGCACCATATTGCGATGACGGCATGAATTTACATTTACGTCTGACTTAATTAGCTCTGATTTGAAGGTAGTGGTTCTCAACTGCTAGTAGCCATAACCTAGTTGAATTAATTCTGCATATAAACTCCCTGTTCTGGGAGGAAACAAGTTACAGTACCGGTAATGGAAATTATGAATGAGTAAGATCTGATTACCTCAGCTGCTGGTTTTCCACACAGACACCCCAGGTTCAAATCCCAGTGGATCTTGGGTTGTAATCTTCTCCCGAAAAGTGCATGTCATCAGGAAGGGAATCCAGCCTTCTGTGCCAGGTTGGAATCCAAAATGAACCAGGGCAGCTCCAACTAAATGATAATACCACAGGTCCTTGTTACAAGTCTTCTAGTACAGTAGGTGCAACAATTACTTAGGAGGGTCTGTCAACTTGGACTGTTATTGATTTGATCCTGACATTACATGCATATCCATTTTGTCAGTGGAGCAGAAGAGTTATCTATCAGAATAAAAAGGAAGAGTTATAAGGTAGATTCTTCTTTCTAGTGGTTTAACCTCACACTAACACATTGAAGGTTTTCAGCAATGCAAGGATGGGAAAGGAAGCAGCCATGGCCATAAGTAAGGAAACGACAGAAAACCATCTTCAAGGCTGTTGACAGTGTGATTCGAACCCACAATCTCCCGATTGCAGTCTCACAGCTACATGACCCTAACTGCATGGCCAACTTAGTTGGAGAAGTTGCATATTGTTTGCTAGTTTGGTGCCCAT
The DNA here is from genome assembly GCF_040414725.1 of Anabrus simplex. Classification (NCBI taxonomy): domain Eukaryota; kingdom Metazoa; phylum Arthropoda; class Insecta; order Orthoptera; family Tettigoniidae; genus Anabrus; species Anabrus simplex. The sequence goes on along the minus strand of NC_090266.1, from coordinate 1,212,084,205 downwards.
ATTTGAAAGTTAAGAGAACATTATGATCATGTGAGAGGAAGTTCCAAAGTCAACAGCAGCTTAAATACAACATGACTGAAGAGGCATGTATCATGGTGACCTGAAGGATATGTGATCCAGATGTGCCTTTCTCTTGTTGCTTATAAAAGAGGACCTGGTAGACCTCCATCTACTTGGCTGTCAACACTCCATAGAGACCTGAAGAACTGGGGTTAGACCCTGACAAATTAATTGTCAGACATGAATGGCACCTCAATATCAGGGAAGCAGACCCAGTTTAACAGGGACTACAACATGGGGAAATGTAGCAAGCACTCCTCAGTGAAGTGTCATGTTTTATTTATGTTACTTCAAAACCATATCTTTGGAAGTTTTGGAAGAATTTATGTGTGTGTGTGTGTGTGTGTGTGTGTGTGTGTGTGTGTGTGTGTGTGTGTGTGTGTGTGTGTGTGTGTGTGTGTGTGTGTGTTACATGTAATTGCCATTTACTGCCTAATGAGGGGTCTTTGTTTTCAGCTTTGCCTTTTGTATTTGAAGTCAGATTGGCTGGGAGATAAGAATGAGTGTGATAGCTTGGTAACTTCATTGCTGGATTTTCATCAAATATCTGTTAATTCATGAAAGATATTTGAAAGAAAGAAATCATATCCCAGTGCCTTAGGTTCCATGTAAAACTGTTGCACGTTTGATATTTTATCAGAAAAGTTTGTACTTAAAAATTCAATTTCCTTTTCTCTCTTTGGGAGTAGATTTATGCTAATTTATCCCCCTCTTTTTGTTCACAGGTGAAGTTATGGGCTTTTATGTTTATAACAGATATGAATTTACAAAAGGCAGCAATGACATCGTTGTACAACATAGAAAAGAGTGTGGTGTTGAATATGTTCCGAATAAAGCTGCTCTTCTCTGCAGATCTCGAGAACAAGGTATGGTACAAATACATAAGCAGAGTGAGAATCATCAATTGTATGGGGGAGGGGGAGGGGTAGTGGTAAAACTCAAGAGCTTCATTCATCAAAGTCAATGCAATGATGAATTACTGTTTTCATATCAGACTGCAGTTTCCTGTAGAGCTGTTTATTTGATCTGTGTGTGGTTGAGCCATTTTGGATCATACATGGGTACTGTTTTCTGTTGTGAAAGGAAGGTACTTCAGTGTTTATTAGTAAGAGTGTGTAAGCATGCACTTCTTTTCCACCTTCACTGATAACTCTGCTAATAGTATTGTCATGGATTATAGATCTGGGTAATGGCATCTGGTTTGTCTACTGTTGAGCAAACTAGAGAAATGACTTTGTCTTTTTCAAACTAACTTCTGCTAGATTTCTGCAGTTTGGGTCTGAAAAACTATCTTGAAGTTTTTGTTTTGGTTCTGCCCAATCAGGAACCATAATCTGCTGTGCTGTTCAATCAATCAATCAATCAATCAATCAATCAATCAATCAATCAATCAATCAATCAATCAATCAATCAATCAATCAATCAATCAATCAATCAATCAATCAATCAATCAATCAATCAATCAATCAATCCTGATCTGCATTTAGGGCAGTTGCCCAGGTGGCAGATTCCCTATCTGTTATATTCCTAGCCTTTTCTTAAATGATTTCAATGACATTGCAAATTAATTGAACATCTCCCTTGGTAAGTTATTCCAATCCCCAACTCCCCTTCCTATAAATGAATATTTGCCCCAACTTGTCCTATTGAATTCAAATTTTACCTTCATATTATAATCTTTCCTACTTTTAAAGACGCAGCTCAAACTTATTCATCTACTAATATCATTCCACACCATCTCTCCGCTGACAGCTAGGAACATACCACTTACACGTTATAATTCTCATTTTAGGTCCGTATTGAAATATACATAAATAGAAAGTATGTTACAAGTGTTATTTTAATATCCACCTATTCAATACAAAGAGATCTAGTAAATTAAGAATTAAATCTTATCATAAAAGGTTACAAGGAACATGTTTCGCCCATTTTAAGGGCATAAGGGGAATAATCAGGAATAATCAGGATCGTGATTGTTCTTACAAATCGTAAAGAGAGGATATCAATGTAGGTGTTTGTCTAACATAAAATTATAAGAATGTTCTTGGTTAAAACTGTAGTACCAAATTGCATGTCACAAGTTCACAAGATTACACTCTCCGGAATGCTGAGTCAATGCGCCCAAAACCTGTTGAGGGTGGAGCGATAAACAGATCATTCTTTATAATGAAGTAGAAATGTGTTTCTTTAAATACTCCTATTGGATATCTTGCTATATCTTGCTGGAATCCTACAAGTTGAGCTTCAGTGGAATATCCTTCCCTAAAACCGAACTGCCTTCTATCAAACCAGTTATTAATTTTGCAAACCTGTCTAATATAATCAGAAAGAATGCCTTCCCAAAGCTTACATGCAACACATGTCAAACTTACTGGCCTGTCATTTCCTGCTTTATGTCTATCACCTTTCCTTTATACACAGGGGCTACTATGAGAACTCTCCATTCATTTGGTATAGCTCCTTCCACCAAACAATAATCAAATAAGTACTTCATATATGGTACTATATCCCAACCCATTGTCTTTAGTATAACCCCAGAAACCTTATCAATTCCAGCCGCTTTTCTAGTTTTCAACTTTTTATCTTATTGTACATCGTATGTAAATTTTTATACTTCTTTAGCATTAGTCACCTCCTCTATCTGGAAATTATCCTTGTAACCAACAATCTTTACATACTGCTGACTGAATACTTGTGCCTTTCGAAGATCCTCACATACACACTCCCCTTGTTCATTAATTATTCCTGGAATGTCCTTCTTGGAACCTGTTTCTGCCTTAAAGTACCTATACATACCTTTCCATTTTTCACAAAAAATTGTATGACTGCCAATAATGTTTGCCATCATGTTATCCTTAGCTGACTTCATTGCTAGATTCAATTACCTAGTAAGTTCCTTCAATTTCTCCTTACTTCCACAGCCATATCTAACTCTATTTCTTTCCAATCTCCACCTCCTTCTTAGTCTCTTTATTTCTCCATTATAATAAGGTGGGTCTTTACCATTTCTTACCACCTTTAAGGGTACAAACCTGTTTTCACATTCCTCAACAATTGCTTTAAACCTATCCCAGAGTCTGTTTACATTTTTATTTACCGTTTTCCACCAATCATATTTACTTTTTAAAAACTGCCTCATGCCTGCATTATCAGCCATATTTTACTGCATAATAGCCCTACTTTTAAAACCTTCCTTTCTACCATATTTATTTTTAACAATGACAAAAACAGCTTCATGATCACTGATACCATCTATTACTTCGGTATCTCTGTATAGCTCATCTGGTTTTATCAGCACCAAGTTCAAGATATTTTCCCTCTAGTTGGTTCCATCACTTTCTGAATCAGCTGTCCTTCCCATATTAGCTTATTTGCCATTTGTTGGTCATGCTTCCTTTCATTCGCAATTCCTTCCCAATTGATATTTGGTAAATTCAGATCTCCCACTACAATCACATTACTTTACATGTCGTTTCCCACATAGCTGATTACCTTATCGAATAATTCTGAATCCGTGTCAGCGCTACCCTTTCGCAGTCTGTACACTCCAAAGACATCAAGTTGCCTATTATCTTTAGAAATGAGCCTTACACCTAGAATTTCATGTTTGTCATCTTTAACTTTTTCGTAGCTTACAAATTCTTCTTTCACCAGAATGAAACTCCCCCACCCACCATTCCCATCCTATCTCGACGATACACACTCCAGTTATCTATCTGCATCCATTATACCATTTCTCAGCCATTAATCAACTCCTATTACAATGCCTGGTAAATATATATCTATTAAATTACTTAATTCTATTCCTTTCTTTACAATACTTCTACAGTTCAACATTAACATTTTTATGTCATTTCTGCTTGACTTCCAGATCTCTGTACCCTTATCTCTGCTCCCTAGACAACCCCATTTCCCTGAATGTACCTCCCTATTACCCTTCCAAACAATTTTCCTAACTTATACGTGCCACTGCGGTTTAAGTGAAGGCCGTCTAAGTGCAGATCCCTATCTCCTACCCACCCATTACGATCTAGGAATTTCACACCCAGAATCCCACATACCCACTCCATAGTGTCATTTAAATCCCCAATCACCCTCCAATCAGCATCCCTTCTACACAGTATTCCACTGATAACAATCTCTGCTTCCTTAAACTTCACCCGTGCTGCATTTACCAGATCCCATACATCCCCACCTATGTTAGTACTTATACCAGCTTGCCTTACGTTGTTGGTACCAACGTGAAACACTGAAACCTTTTCCTTCGCCTCCTCCTTCTCTTCTAATTTTTTCCACTTGTATCAAAACTTCAAGTTAAAATCACACATTTCTTCCCCTTGGGATCATAACAGCATGCCCCTGATAAAATAAAGTATACCTGTTAAATCTTGACAATTTCAGGATCACAAAAATAAATACACCCTGAATTATTGGTCACCTGTCATTTAACTGTAAATGGTAGAGTTCTGTGAAAGTGCAGATGAAAATAACAAACATTATCTTATTGAATTTGCTATTTTAATTACATACTTTTTACATATTTACTTACAATTTACACAAATACAATTCTTATTTGTCAGTAATCATTGTGTTAGGCAATTCAGTTGTAGCCTTATTGCTTGGAATATCTTCTTTTGCAAGCTGGTCATAGTTAAGAATAAATGAAGTAGAAAGGAAGGTTGCAAAAATAGGACTATTGGACAATACTGTATGGTTCAGAAGCAAGGCATGGGGGAGTTTTTAAAACATAATTATACTTACTAGAAAATGTTAAACAAAAACAAACAGTCTATGAGGTGGGTTTAAAGCAATTGTTGAGGAGTGAAAAAACAGACATGAATCTTAGAGAGTTGTAAGAAATAAAAAAGACCCATTCTATTACAACAGATTAGTGTTTGTGGAAGTAAAGAGAGATTGAAGGAACTTGCAGGGAAATTTAATTTAGCAAAAAAGCAAAGAAAACACGATGGCAAATATAAATGGCAGTCATATGAATTTTAGGGAAAAAATGGAAGGGTATGTACAGATATTTTAAGCCAGAAGCAGGTTCCAGAAAGGACCTTCCAAGGATCATTAACAAGCAAGGGTAGTGTATATGTGAGGACTTACAGAAGGCAGAAGTATTCAGTCATCAGTAGGTCTATGCAAGGAAAGATAGCTGGATATATGATAATGTTCAGGCAGAGGAGGTACTTAAGACTAGCAAAGTACTGGAATTTACCCATTGTAATAAACACATTTACTAAAACATACAAAAGGTGAAAGATAGGAAAGCAGCTGAGATTGGTAGAATTTGTGGTGGTATGCTAAATGATCGTTTACTGCTTGCAAGGAAGAGCTATACCAAATAAATGGAGAGTTGCTTTAGAAGTCCCAGTGTACAAAGGAAAAGTGATAAACATAAAGCAGATAATTACAGGCCAGTTAGCTTGACGTGTTGTAGTGAAGCCCTGGAAGAGCATTCTTTCTGATTATACGAGTATTATACACGTTTTTGAGATTACTAAGTGCTTTGATACAGGGCAGTTTGGGTTTGGGAAAGGTTATCCCAATGAGGCTCACTTTGCAGGATTCCAGTAGGATATAACAGAAAACTGAGCTTCAGGAATTATAGTAGACTGTATCACCATTGACCTCTCCATGGATTTTGATAGGGTAGATCATGGGAGATTGCTGACCAAAATGAGGGTCATTGGAGTATTTTTTATTCTTTAAGAGAAATTATTTTAATTGGTCCACCTTTTCTACACATCTAGACTATTCACTTAATTATAAATGGAAATTATAATCATATTTTTTAAATAGAGAAGTATATTTTTCGACCCATGTTGAATCATCCTCAGCTATGGAATACTGTATTGTGGTGGACTCTTAAACAAGTAAAATCTTAAAATACATAAGACATAATAAAATGATATGAGAAAAATAATAAACAAAATAAAAATTACCTATAAAACAACATTCAGTGTCTTCTTATTCTTGTGGAAAAATCCACCTGGTGAAGATTCTGCACAAACCTTATATTATATGGTCACAATTTTAACAGCCTGGTTGCTTTGTGAGCCAACCCCATGGATACGTTCGTTTCCTGTGCTATAGGATTGAGTGATTTTCTGGGAATTGCTTCTAACCACACCCGAATATTCCTAAGTTTTTCTTCGGTTAAAACAATACATCTTTTACACTTCCTCTGTACAACACAAACCGAACTTGTTGTATGGCATTTTCTCATTACCGGTAACTTGAAAACACAAGATTTTGTAGAAATGCTAGAGTCAGGATATTTACGAGCAAGTCTCCAAACCACATCAATCCTTTTATCCATGGGAATTACTAATTGGGTGACTTTCTTCTTGCCAACGGCCCAAACTTACATATATGTTTTGTTGAAATGTGTTGTGCACCAAGCAAGTGGCCGCACAGTGTGAGTCACGTAACTATCTGCTTGCATTCGGGAGATAGTGGACTCGAATTCCACTGTCGGCAGCCCTGATCAGTGATTTTACATGGTTTCCCATTTTCACACCATGCAAATGCTGGAGTACCTTACTTAAGGTCATGGTTGCTTCCTTCCCATTCCTAGCCCTGTCCTATTCCATAAGACCGATCTGTTTCGGTGCGTCGTTAAACAAATTGTAGGGAAAAAGAAATCTGTTGTGCTAATTGGTTTGGTTAATACTCTGTGTATCATTGTGCTTATTTGCTGATTGTTTTATTTAGTGCACATCGTTGCCACTGTGCATTGTTGCCTCTCGCTGGGATTGTAGGCCTCCGCTGACCCCTCACCCTCTTGGTGTTCGTTGTCACAATATTATTCTGTTCTCAGTGTCTGGCTCCATGGCTAAATGGTTAGCATGCTGTTCTTTAGTTCTTTAGTCATAAGGATCCCGGGTTTGATTCCCGGCAGGGCCGGAAAGTTTAACCATCATTGGTTAATTTCGCTACCTCGGGAGCTGGGTGTATGTGTCGTCTTCATCATTATTTCATCCTCATCATGACGTGCAGGTCACTTAAGGGAGTCAAATCAAAAGATCTGCACCTGGAGAGCCGAACATATCCTCAGACACTCCCGGCACTAAGGCCATACACCATTTCATTTCTGTTTTTAGTCATGCCTCTACAGCAAAGTAAAAACATATGGATTTTCAAAAGCAGCATGCAGAATTTAACATTTGTCAGCATTTGTTAAAGAGACCGGACTTCCACTGTGATAACGGCAGTGTACAGTGACTCTATAATGGTGAAAACATTGGTATTATGCAGGCATCTGCATTTTAAAGAGCACCAAGAATACACTCTGATAACAAGCAGTCTGGTCTGGCTGTGAACGCATAGACATATCAATATGTTTATCATGTGGAAAAACAGTAAACAAGTAGCTGCATCTGGTTTTTGAGAAGTCCATTCCATCATAGGTGGCCTGGGCTGTAACAAAATTTACAGTGGTAACTCCTGCATGATATGGAACACAAAAGATGTTGATAATTAAAGGAGTAGTTTTAAGTCTGTTAGATATAATGAATGTAAATAATTGTATGATTTGCTCTATCACAGTAATCCTGATAGGGTTTAGGATGCGCTGTAAGAAGTTAAGTACATTGAGGATTTGACCAGTAATGATAATATGGGTTTTCTATTGATCGGGAGCCAATTCATCTTAATAGAGCAATAATGGTCACTATAGAACAAAAAGGCATTTAATTAATAGGCTAGAATTGAAACCCATTAAATTTATTGGTGGCTGCAAAGAGTAATTAATGATGATAATGATTATGATCATGATGATTTTAGTTGTTTAAGGGGTCTAACATTTAGGTCATTGGTGTAAAAGGTAAAATGAATAAGATGGCTGTTGATATAAGTGGAAAACCCCACCTAGTTTAATTGGAATTGATAAGGATAAGAAAGATTACTCAAGTTAGGAAGAATCAAAGAGAGAACGGAAGTCGGACTGAACGTTCAGGGTCAAATGTTACCCAATTACAACAGTCAAGTTTTAGGGAGGAAGGGGGTCTGAGATTGCTCTTGGTAAACTGTCAGAGTGTAGTAAATAAACAAATAAAATTCAGTACATTGATGGAATCTTATGAGACTGATGTGGTGATAGGAGTAGAATCGTGGTTGAGAGAAGGGGTGGGTAATAGAGAAGTATTTCCAGAAGGGTATACAGTCAATCGTAGAGACCGAGGAGATAAAAAGGGTGGGGGGTTGTTTATTCTGGTGAAGGAAACTTATTGTTCACATGAATGGTTTACCGATGAAAGGGATGAAATATTAGGGATAAAATTAGTTTGTGCTAATATGAAGGAGGTGGGAATTATAGGAACAAATAGGCTTGGAAGAGATGAAAGAGACATGGAAATATTTGAGAAGATAATAGATTATACTCATAAAAACAATAATAATGATATGGTAATAATTGGGGGAGATCTGAACTTGCCTGAAGTTGAATGGAATGGAGCTGCAAGTGAAGCCCATGAACAGAAACTGGCAAATAAGTTAATTTGGGAGGGAGGATTTACACAAGTAGTACAAGAACCGACTCGTCTCAACAACTTGCTAGATGTATTCTTGGTTAAACCATGGGAAATTGTTGATAAAACTGAGGTAATTGAAGGCATAAGTGACCATAAGGCTGTAATAATGGATGTAGGACTTGTACCAAAACTGCCTAATAAGAGGGTCACACAAGACAAGAAATTATACAGAGTTTGGGACTTACCTTAAATCACAATTCAGTTGTTGGATAAGTGAAGGGAGTAATGTGGATACACTTTGGGCTAAGTTTAAAGGAATCATTTGGGAAGGAGAGAAGAGATTTGTACCTGTTAAGAAGGGTAAAATGATCTCAGACCCTGTTTATTATACAAGGGAAATAAGGAAATTAAAAAGAAAATGTAGAATAGTAAACAGGAAAATCAAAGAGGGTAGGGAGAATAGAGATACTAGAAAACAGCTAATGAGGGAACTGAATAGAGTGAAAAAGGAAGCAAAAGAGAAATATATGAATGGCATACTTCAAGAGGGTAATGACCACAAAGGGAAATGGAAAAAGATGTATTCATATATTAGAAATCAAAAAGGAAAAGGAATCCAAATTCCTACAATAGTGGGAGAAGGGGGTGAACACCATTCAACAGATACTGAGAAAGCAAATCTATTTAGTAGGGAATTCAGAGATTCAGTAGAAGATTGTCAGGAGTTGGAAACAATAACAGAAGATAGAGAGGGAGAGACACATAGGGAAACAAGAAGCTTCTTATTCACAAATGAAGATATTTTCAGAGAAATCCAACTGCTTCAGCAAGGAAAAGCAGCAGGAAGTGATCAAATTACTGGGGAGGTATTAAAGACAATGGGTTGGTACATAGTGTCTTATTTAAAATTTCTCTTTGACTATGTCATAAATAATAGTATAATACCAAAAGAATGGAAGGAATGTATAATAATTACAATTTATAAAGGAAAGGGTGATAAAAGGAAACCAGAGAACTACAAACCAATCAGCCTGACCAGTATAGTTTGTAAAATACTGGAGAGTTTAATAGCAAAGTACATCAGAGGGATATGTGATGATAAAAATTGGTTCATGAGGAGCCAGTATGGATTTAGAAAGAAATTTTCTTGTGAGGCACAACTGGTGGGATTTCAGCAGGACATATCAGATCAGTTGGATTCAGGAAACCAGTTAGATTGCATAGCCCTTTCCAAAGCCTTTGATAGAGTGGAACATGGAATATTATTAAAGAAATTGGAAGGAATAGGATTGGATGTAAGGGTTATACGTTGGATAAGAACATTTCTAAATTCAAGGTTTCAGAAAGGAAATAATATATCACAAGGAGAGGAAGTTTGGAAGGGAATCGCACAGGGTAGTATAATCAGTCTGTTACTTTTCTTAATATACACAAATGATTTAGGGAACAATATAACATCAAAAATAAGATTGTATGCAGATGATATAATTGTTTATAGGGAAATAAATAACATTGAGGATTGTTCAGAATTTCAAAAGGACCTTGAAAGTATCCAACAGTGGGTTGAAGAAAACAATATGAAGGTTAATGGAGGGAAATCAACTGTTACAACATTTACAAACAGGAGCTTTAAAACTGAATTTGAATATACTTTGGATGAGGTAGTTATCCCAAAAGATGGCAAGTGCAAATACTTAGGTGTGAGATTTGAAAGTAATTTGCACTGGAAGGGTCATATTGATGACATTGTTGGGAAAGCATACAGATCGTTACATGTCATAATGAGGCTACTTAAAGGATGCAATAAAGAATTAAAAGAAAAAAGTTACTTAGGTATGGTTCGTCCATTATTGGAATATGCAAACAGTGTTTGGGATCCTCACCAAGAATACCTAATAAAAGAAATAGATAGCGTGCAGAGGAAAGCAGCAAGATTTGTAACAGGGGATTTCAGGAGAAAGAGTAGTGTATCAGAAATGTTAGAGGAACTTGGGTGGGAAACTTTAAGTAAGAGAAGGGAGGAAACTAGACTTATAGGATTATATAGAGCCTATACAGGAGAAGAAGCATGGGGAGAAATCTGTGAGAGGCTTCAGTTGGAAAATAATTATATTGGCAGAACTGACCACAAGTATAAAATTAGAAGGAATTTTAGCAGAAGTGACTGGGGTAAATTTTCATTCATTGGGAAGGGTGTAAAGGAGTGGAACAGTTTACCAGGGATAGTGTTTGATCCTTTTCCAAAATCTGTACAGGTATTCAAGGAGAGAATAAACAGCAACAGGGAAGATAAATGAAATGTTACAGGGCATTCGACTAGTGCAGGCTATTGTAAATAAAAAATGTGTGTAAAAAAAAAATGAATTCCATCCCCTGGTCCATGGAGTTTGGACAGCCAAAGTAGGGGACTGCCTGTAGGGGTGAAGTACGGTGGGGATTTGGAGAGCCCTGTGACCGCTACGGTAGCTGTGAAGGCCCTTCAGGAACTCTGAAAAGTGGTGGCAAAAGGGGGCTATGGTTACGACGCAGCAGGTCATTATGCTACTTAGGTTCCAAAATGGGTAAAAAAAAAAAAAAAGTAAATAAATGCAATCTAAATTTTAATCTTATACCAGTTGCATAGTATTATTTGAAGTAATTCCACATACTGTATATGAGTTGACTATGTTTGTAGGTATAGGAGATATTATAAGTAGAATTTTGTAAACAATATAAATTTATTAAGGATGATCTGTTTGTTTATTAGAAAAAAATTGTTAGCATAAATTGTATATTATTGTATTCTAGAAAAAAAAATTTCTTCTCTTGTTAATTTAAAATTTAGTGCTTGACAATAATGTATTTTAGTGTACCATTTGCCACCGAGGTAGACACCTCATTTGCAAATAAAGAGATTTTGATTTGATTTGAAATCTGCATTGAAATGGGGTTCTCCTTCTCGGTCATTAATGTTTTTTTTTGACAGGATTGAAGCTAGTATTATTACAGTTGATTTTAAAGTGATTGTAAATCATGAAACGATGAATATTATTCAGTTTATTTATTTTGCTGGATATAAGTCCTTTTGATTGGAGGTCAAATGTACTTATATACTAAATGAGTAAGTTATCTTCCTCATCAATAAATATAAATATTTAAGAATAATCGTACTACATCAACAAATTATCAATATCATGCTGCTGCTTTGAATCTGAAGTGATGATTGATAGAGAAATGGCATTAAATATCGCATTTAGCATATTACAAGGAAAGTAGTTTCACTAACACTTTCAGCACTGAAAACATGAGCCCTGCCAGTGAACTAGGTCTTTATCCCGAATTTTAACACATTATTATGCAACAGCAAAACATATTACATACCTGAAAGGTGTCAGCTATCCAAAATTAAGGTATTAATCAGCTAGTGCATATCAAAAGTAATTTAATTATACTAGTCTTATGATGGACATGAACAAATTGTTTGGAAATCTTTTACATTCATGTTATACCCATAAGCTAGCTCAAACATTAAAAATGGATCCTTATATGTGGCTATATAAGCCAAAAATAAACATAGTTACGAATTAAATACTGTATTTACTTATTTAGGATTTGTTTGTTTCGGTATAGGCCTACTAGTCCTGAAAACATTAGGCTGTACGCAGTCCAACATTGCATTCCTTGAACCACAATCTACCCCGTTTTGTGAAACACTTACCACTTTCCTTCTTACCTCTGTCTGAGAAAACCTTGCTATAACGTGTAGGATTCACTTTATTGTTTGTTGGAGGAACCTTTTCTGGAAAATGGCAAGCAAAAATCCTGTCAACATTTTGAAAGGGAGTAGATTTCAGCGGTGAGATGTTCCCTCGTTTAGCTGCTAACCTCAAACAGGTCACCCTCACATAATCCACAAGAGACACATTTGATTTTGATATATCTTTATACAGGTATCTCAAACCTTGAAAGAGGTAATAGTGGGTCCACAACCGATTATATTGAGATAGGGACCCAAAGGTCGTAAATTCATATTTAATTTGTTATGGACATACATATCGTACACCGCATAACAACGTAGCTCGTAGTAATTGTTCAAACTGACGACTGCCAGTCTCAATACATGCATGACAACGGCACATGAAGTTCTGCTGCACTCTCGCAAAGATCCCTGGTGTCTGTTATACCAGGAGACAGGAAGCTTGGACCCTAGCACGCAGGTCTTCATCCGTTTCTACAGGGACTTCATACACCAACGACTTGACATAAGTCCAGAGGTAAAAGTCCAGAGGTATGAGGTCCGGCCATCGCACTGGCCATGGGGCAGAACCTCCCCTTCCAATTCAACGATGAGGGTACGTGTTGTTCATGTGCTCCCGGACACTAACATCGAAGTGGGCTGATGTACCGTCGTGTTGAAACCACATCCTTTCGCGGACAACAAGGGGTACATTCTCCAAGAGCTGCGGCAGCACATAACGCAGGAACAACAGGTAATGTGGACCAGCCAAACGGGGAGGAAGCAAGTAAGGTTCTATTAGGTGATCTTGGACAATACCCACCCATACGTTGGAAGAGAATCGGTGGTCGGTAACGCGATCCAACACCATCTCCTCGAAGTCTGGTGTTCGGACATGTCTTTGGCGGCAATCTTGGCCGGCTCTGTGTGGCGCGAATACCCCGTCTCTCGTAAGTTGGTGTCCATGGAGATAAACTTCTTACAGTTAGGATGACGCCTGTTGGGAAAGTGTTCTCTGTACATTCGTGCTGCTTTACAGGCATTGCATCGTGCCGCACCGTACATTAAATGCTATGCCAACTCTCGTGACGAGTGCTGTGAGGACATGATTGTACAGTAACACAGCCGACAACGCGACAGATTTGGCACGCGCAAAACACGCCACATCGAGTGCTTTGGTAGAGGTCATGGCAAGGAGAAACTGCCCTTTTATCGTATTTAGTTTGAATTTCCAGATTACTGCTGCATTCTAGTAGACACTAGATGAACTACTACCTCCAAGCAAGGGATAGCACGCGTATGGGATATGTGCAATTGCATATATACACACGAGGAAATCATGCCTGCATCATATATCTACAGGCGCTGTCCACAATTAGGAAAACAGTGCACCCTTATCCCGTACGGGAATAGTATTGAAAGTGATTGTTGTGTTACGCTGGCTGACGGACGTGCATGAGATCAACTCCTCAGTTCAAGTCAATTAGCAAAAGTGGTTTTCGAGTATGTAATCACAGTCCGATTGTGTTATAAGTGGAAGTTTCACCCTTTCTTGGCCCAGAATTTGTCATCTTATTGAAGTACCTACTAAGCAGCGTAGGGAGATGACCAGCTGCAACAAGCTCAACAGCAAGGATGTGAGCAGTAGTGCCAACCGTGTGGGGACATTGTCACGAGGATACTGTATGAGACTCTCAGCTCGGGCAAGTTCATCGACAAAATCATAGAGGTAATACTGGAGCAAGTCACCGCACTTATCATAAAGGAACTGGAAAACCAGATCAACTCTGAACTCGTAGCAGACCTGAATGTGAAACTCGGGTGCGGAATAAAGAAATCGAGGCACTCACGGAAGAATTTGAAGCAAGAAGTAACTCTCTCGAACAATATAGCAGGATGAATAACACTCACATTTTTGGGGTACAGAGGAAATTACATGAAAACACCGATGAACTGGCTGCAAACTTCTTCAGAGTGACAAGGATAAACGTGGACATAAATATCATTGATAGAAGACACCGCTTTGGACTTAAATCTCTAGGGAAAACTGAGCGCATTACGACATTTTACTCCTATCGTTCATAACAGGAAGTGTTTGGTAACAAGCGGAGTCTTAAGGGTGCTCACGTTACCATCGGTGAAGACCTTGCGTCCACCAGATTCTCCATATTGAAGGCCGGCATTCAGCTGTTCCCTAGAGTAACTTTTGGATTGCAGAGGGTTGTGTTATTCCCCCGTTTAGCTGCTATCTTTGTCTTTCAGTAAGTCACACAACCGGTTAATGTACAGAGATAGAAGCTAACGAGGAATTCACTTACTATACTGATTTCTACGTTTCATATTTCATTTCAACTAAATATTGTGTAATTTAGTTAAATGAGTTCACTCTAAGTTAGGTACAGTGATTTACTCATTTATTCAGTTTTGTAGGGTTACTGCAAGGATTAACGGGTCATTCTCCCCTGGCAGTAGCAAATAATTTTCCCATGTCACAGTACCCTTCAGGTAGTGTTGCCAGATGTACGGTTTTGCCCGGAACAATACGGTGTTTCCTCATTTTGTTCCGCGAATTGTGCACCCTTGAAACCGTACGCCCAATGTTCCGTTTTTTAAAATATCGCGGTTTAAACAATAGTATAGTACCTATGGAAAAAGTGCGCGGTTATGATCGAAATATTCCGTATTCTGACCCATGTTGAGAACAGCGTCTCTGGCAGTGTGCTAGTGGTACTAGTGGACATATACTGAAAGAGTGTTTTCAGTAATGGCAATAACATGGAGAGATGACAGAAACAGATGCTCAGTAGATTTAATAAAAATGAACTTATTGTGTGATGAGAATTTATCAAGAAAATTTTGTTGAATAAGAAACTGTTACAAACTGCATCTTCAAATGACAAGTACTTGTGAAATGTTCATTTCAGACTAACGCATTATTAGTTTAAAATACATTAAGTACCTACATATTTCACGCTGACGCTGTTATATTGTTACCAGTACCGGCCTTTAATTGTTAATATAACTCTGGTCTCTTCCCTTAATCATGGCTACGTTGCCTTAATTTAGCGATATATAGCAAGGAATTGGAAGAGCTCCTTATTTGCCATCCGGAAATCTGGCAATCCTACTTCAGGGCCTCTTCCTCTCTTTCTTTCAACCGCGACCGACCACGACCTGGGAATCATTCCCCTTCCTTCCCCCTCAACGAGAGACATGCTCCTTGCAAAATTTGTGCTTACTGTAATTATCTGCATATAGCCCACCTAAGTGCTCTTTCACTGTCTGTTCAAGAACTCGTCTGAGACGTATTTGATATTTGCCTTCCGATTGAAACCTGTCTCTATGGCTTGATCCCTTAGAAGTCTTACAACTTACCTGGTCATAGCCTACTCCGTAGTGGCAGAACAAGAAAGAGAGGGGAAGCATATCAGCGATAGTTAAAACTAATTTGGAATCCATGATAATGACACATTCTAATAGTCAATACAAGAGACGACACAAGTTTAATATGCTTTTCATAGTAATTGTAGCTCATCACGTATGTGCTATGTGTGCGGTGTACTAACTATTTGCGGTTGGACATTTGGAGGACATACAGAGCATATTGTTACGCTTACTTACTCAATATGAACATGTAATTGTCATAAGTGACCTCAGCACAGACTTAGAAACAAAAATGCTGAATCCCGGCAGCTAATAAAAGTAACTACAACATGCGACATGAGCATTTTGAAAATTCTGTACACATCACACTTGCATGTCATTCATAACAATCTACTCGATGATTGTAAAGAATACTGATAAAGTACTAGAACACGGAAAGACATCTGTACCAAGAATTTCAACTCGTTAAAGACTTGAAAAACTAAACCAAGAACTATCACATTCAGAGGTTTCTCTAAATTTGACTGCAGTATGCTTACTAAAGATGCACTTGATTTTCCGTGGCACGATGTACTGTCATTTGACGACATTGACATTTAAGTAAACACATTTAATGAATATCTTACCGTACTCTGTGATCAACGCTCTCATCTGGACCCAGCACCACGAGTAAGCTTGGAGCTGAAGGAACTAATAGCAAGACGAGATGCCCACAGAGGAAGTTTGAGTGACAACCTACATAAGACAATTTGATGTTTTTAAACGGCTTTGAAATAAGACATCACAAGCAGTACATAATGCTAGAATTAATCCTTTGTTAATACAGGATAAGGTACCTGCTATGGTATGGAAAGGTATTAAACGTGAGAATAGGTAAACAGAGAGATACAACCAGCCCAAGGTTCTTAAACAGTACTAAAGGTTGGGCCCAACGCTAGCTGAGCTGCTATTGGTTAACGAAATGACGTCACAGTAGGAGCAAAGCAGCCGAGCACAGAGAGCGCAAATCAGTAGGAATCTCATAATATCAGCAAACATTACAGATTCTCAGAACTAATTGCAGACCAGACATAAAGATTACTGCTGTTGTAAGATTGAAAAAGAGTACAGCATAGTAACTTTTCATTATTTCCATTACGAATAAGGCGTAAATGTAACGTGACGGCACACTGACCAACGCTTGAAATTTATTAACATTTCCAAGTTCCTGTATTCTGTTTGAGGAAGGTTACGCGCTTTCAAATCTGTAAACATAAATATTTAGAGATATGAAATCTTTGTCATATTAAATCTTTACAGCAAACATTCCGTGATCGAACTACCGTATATTAACATACGATATACTGACTCATTTCTGCAGGTATCGAGTTTAAAGCTTAACACATATTGTAACAGCAGCAGAAGTAAGTTCATATTCGAAACAATGCATAGATAGTCCTGGAAAACCTACAACCTGTTTTCCAGTCTTTGGCCGGGTCAGGGATGTAATGAATGAACCATATATAGGCTATTATTACAATGGGGTTCTCACTCTCAAAGTGATTTATTAATGACTGATAAATGTTATGAAATGATAATGGAGAGTGTTGCTGGAATGAATGATGACAGGGAAAAACGGAGTACCCCGGAGAAAAACCTGCCCCGCCTCCGCTTTGACCAGCACAAATCTCACATGGAGTGACCGGGATTTGAACCACGGTATCCAGTGGTGAGAAGCCGACGCGCTGCCGTCTGAGCCACGGAGGCTCCGCATAGATAGTCTAATTTAAAAAAATTAAACAATAAGAAAGAACAGGAAAAACACTTCATTAGAATACAGTCCTACCTGTGGGGTTAGATGTCATGAAGTGGTTGCTTTTGAAGATGAAATCCACTGTCGCGCCTTTCGCCGATGAGCTGCTATGGATATTTCAGTTCTTGTCCGAATGTTCATTTGTCGTATGCGTATAAATATTCTCGTTCTAACATACATTTTTAATATTTCTGGTGGTACAATGGGGAATTTACTGCTAATTATCTGACACACTTTGCGTATAATATTAGGTATGCGTCACAGTTCAGCACGTCCGTGAGTGTCCCTGAAAATTTACTCAAATTCCTTTATTTGGTTTACCATTCTAACGATGGAACGAGTAGACCTCCCCGAGATAACATTTCTATCCATCCTACAGGGGCTGTACCAGACGAAATGGAAAACATTTCCCCAGTGGGACTTCGCATTGACCCGTCATATTTTCTTTCACGGTCGGCGATGTAGGTACCGAAATCCCTCTGCTGAACAATCAGGTGTCGCTGTAGATTGCAGTGAAATTTTTGCTTTACATCGCACCGACACAGATAGGTCTTATGGCGACGATGGGACAGGAAAGGCCTAGGAATGGGAAGGAAGCGTCCGTGGCCTTAATTAAGGTACAGCCCCAGCATTTGCCTGGTGTAAAAATGGGAAACCACGGAAAACTATCTTCAGGGATGCCGACAGTGGGGTTCGAACCCACTATCTTCCGAATACTAGATACTGGCCGCACTTAAGCGACTGCAGCTATCGAGCTCGGTCGGTGAATCATTAACGGCACAGTTTTCTATCGCAATGATACTGTACAATGAACACATACATTTCACTCCAGCTACTATTACACTGTTCACGCAACTAACGAAAAGAAAATAAGTGCACCTCACTGCACGAAACACAGCAACTCAACAGAGATCTCACAGAAACGAACTACGACACACACATTACGCAAAATACAGTAGGCCGCTATATAAAACAACATCAATATACGGAAAGAAATTACGTATAGTTATTACGTGGAAATCCTTTCTTTATAAGACAGACATATGTAAACAACGAAATGAGACACACGTGCGGTTGTATGCTACACAGTCACGATGCTCCTGTGATGACGTCACGAGCAGGACGAGGGAAAACTAACATCTACTGCGCAACCAATCTGGGCCACCCGTGCAACCATCCTATTGACATAACCCTTGACTCACTTAATACATATTTGACCATTCCTGGATGTACAGCTGACAGAGAGAAGAAACCTGAAACAATACACAACAATGGCTGGCACATTTCCCTCCTACGGAAAGCTGCCATTGTTTCCTGCTTCTTTAAAAATCACCACCTGAATACGTTGCCATCACTCGTAAGTATTTTATGAACTCCACCTGGCAGAGAAAAGTTTTACTTTTCTTATGTCACTCCCTCGCAAGTTAAAACCCATTAGCGCCCAGAAAAAAATGTTCCTACTTTAATGATATTTTCATTAATTTGTGATGGTTAGGGTATAAGAATTGGGGAAATAATATAATATTTTCAAACAAGAATTTATTTTACGAGATATTAGCTGATACCATATGGTATCACTGGGCGGTTACACTGCTATCATTGTACAGGGTACAATAAATTGTTAATATTGTTCCAACCTGTTAACACAGCTCACTGAGTATGGTATGTAGCAAAACATGTTACGCATAAGCCTACATTACACTTCAGACACATTGTTCTGCCGAATGACTTGCACCCTTCACTGGCACATCTTTTCCTTTTGCAGTTTGCAACAAGGTGATTGACTCCATCAAATCTCAAAGCTGGCATTGTATTTCGGGCAACACTTACTCTCCCAGGAATCTTTTGTGGGACACAATAGCGTTTTAGATACACTTGAACAACTTGAACAACTTCTCTACAGAAGTCAAGTTGTGATGTGCCCCTGTAGTCAGGAGGAGGGCAGGGAACATCAACACGTTCTAAGTCACCGTCAATCCATTCATAAATAGCTGGATTGGCTAATCTTTCTAGAATCCACTCAGGAGCTTGTTTTTCAGGTTGTTGTTGTTGTTGTCGCTGCTGCTGTTGTTGATTTTTCTCCGTAGGTTGTATGGATGGTGAGAAAGTACTAGAGGAAATTTCAAGGGGTTCATAATCTCCTCCAATATGTTCGTTGTTTGCTAAGCGTGTTTCAGCTGCAGCACGCAGCTGACGTCCAGTTAGGTTATGAACCATTCCTCCCTCATCTTCATTGGCTGAATCTTAATCTGTGTCAACATTACCATCCGATGGTCCAATGAAAATATCCTCAGTCTGATGTCCTAACTCATCGTCTGCTTCCAGTATATCCATCACTTCTGATAAGGTCAGTCCACCCCTGGACTAATAAAAGATAAATATGTAATCAACTACATTTAGCACGTAAGTAACCTTCGAATGTACGATATAATATTTTAAAAATTACTGTAACAACGGTTTGATGTCATAAACGCCCAGTGATACCATATGGTATTACGCACTTAAAGGCATTGCTGTGTTGTCACAAATAACATTGTTGAAATTCAAATGTTACAGAAGGTTTCTTTGATTCATTGTCAATGTTATAATATACTGATTAGAACGGAATAATAGATAATAAGGGCAATATTATACTTACACTTATCGAACGTTCATGATTTTCACTCCAGAGAATCACACCTGAATTCATGCAAGCGCTACCAACAACAAACCACTCTTAAGTGTCGGAAGCTTCTTCAGGCGCATGCGTCACTTCAAGCCAAAGAACGTATAAAGCTACAACTAAACCCCTCTTGCGACTCAAGCCATTGCCAGCTCAGTTAAACTTCTACTGTCTCCTGATACTGTGCCCTTCTCAAGGCAACAACTGCGGTGAACTTCTTCTTTCTTCTGTGCACCGGCTGCTCCTGTAATAAATGACATTTAAATGATACTCACCGCTGCATGCAGACTCTTCTTCCTCAGTCGCGGTGCGTTCGAATATCCCCGGAGATAGGCCACACGTCGATCAGGGAGTGAGGAAATGAAAAGATGGGGTAAACTAACTATAAATGACGGTACCCAAAGACTGAATTAAAATTTTAAATAACAAACTGATTTATTGAATAAAGTGCAAAGTGCCAAAATTTATGCAAAATAAACAGGTGAAGAATAAGTAAAGTGAAATGAAATTAAAATTAAGAAAATTAAAGATCTGCCTTACAATAACTCAACTATCTGCCTAATAAAACTGACTGAAGGTCGATCAAAATTTAAAATATTCCAGGTTATGTTGACACTGTCTTCAAGACGATGACGTGAATAAATACAAAACTTTGGTCAGAAAATACCACCTCATTTGAAGTACTGAATTGTAATTCAAAGGAAAATGTCACTCAAAATAATGTGGTTGAATATTTAATTAATTAGTTACGTCATCAAATCAACACTGACTCAGAGGTGTTTATCAAATCATTAACACATGTGACTTAGTTGGGAAACAACCAACTTTAAAATAATCGTGGACTGCACTAACCATGTGTAACAAATAAGGAAAAATTCAAAGAAAACAGCCATGAACATTGTACTTCTCTTACCACATAACCACTGTCTTATTCATGATTCGTGATTAAACAAAAAGAAATTATTGAAACATGAACCTGAGTGTTACAGTCACTCATTTAATTATTTAAACTTCACTTGCATGACTGTGATAGCCTGGACCTCTTTAAAATATAAATAATTAGGCAAAGTGCCCCATGTTTACATTTCAAATGAAAGCGATCCTTGTACATTAAAATTTTATTTAATTTGCCGCTGATTGTATTTCATTACGAACTCATAATTTGTGGTACCACCACTAGATGGATGCAGACCCCATCTTATTTACCTCATTCATGGCGGCAGTTATTATACAACTGGTTCATTAAAGATCGCTTCATTTCCTAATTTAAAATGTAGTGGATTTTAAAGGTTTGGTAATTACTGAATGCCTGATATGAGCATAATACTACTACTATGAACTAATCGATGATCTCTTATCCTAACACATGAAATCATATTTACATAATTAAATCTGTCAATGGAGAAACACTGCTCCAACAAAAGAAAATACAGAAATCAAAACTAGCCTAACTACACCTATCTATTTACATGAAATCAAATACAAATAATTCACATACGATCACATTCCACAAATAAACGGTAATAAAAGGTACACTCAGAAAGAATAACAAATAAACAAAACTAGATCCCAACATCGCTGCCTACTGAAAATTAATAAGGATGAAATGCGCAAAATATCGGAGTCTACAGAAAAATTTACCCCGCTACGAGTAGCAAAATATTGTGAATTTGACGGCAATCTCTAACCTCAGACGACAAATGTCTGACCATGACAATATTTAACCTTTATGGACAATAATTACCGCTATTCCATGTCATCCATGACTCTACATGACTATCAAAATACACGTTGATTCGTCGCTCTGCTCACATGTACTACGGCTAGCATAAACTGGCATATCTGCCGAGCATCTACTTTCCCTGGAACTATTTGAAACAAAATACGGGCTTCTGCCTACAATCATAACCCATGTTGTTACGTATTTAACACTCTTGGTTAAATCATTCATCTCTCAATTCTATTTACTCATCATTAATCTCGACGTAGTACCTCATAATACGGCCTCGCTCGTATCGGGCGGGCGAAATATCTGTCGTGCACATCTCTATTTCTTACGACAGTTCATGACATGGTCCAAATATCACATTTCCATTATCAACGTAGATCATGAGGGATATTATTCATTTAGCTCGATCTCTAGATCATTCTCTGCTTCACATATCACAAAATATCAGAGCTGACTCATCAATGGCCTCCTGTCACTAACCGTTTATTAAAATGACGAGATTGCCTCTCAAAAACACGGCTATTGAAAAAATGTGTAACTGCAACTACACACAGAAATAAATACTCGCGTCCACGAAAAATCGTTGCAAAAATACACGGTATAGGAACTACCAGAAACGGTCATCTGAATGATGATTCCACAACATGAACAAGCTAAATGCGCAAGTCTCCAAGTAAGCATCAAAATCAACAAGGCGGAGTCTACAAAAATCACAACTCCAACAGAAATATCGCTCAAAACTAAAGTTATAATAACATGATTATTATTATTATTATTATTATTATTATTATTATTATTATTAAAATCGGCATTACACTCATTGAGATCTAATAACATAGCATCCTAAACTGTCAAAGTGACTTACTACAAATGATCCATAATAATACGCAAACACATCTACGTAAAGGAAGTGCGCAAATAACCCTAGCTCAAAGTGCAAAAATTATGATTATTATTATTATGATTATTAAAATGTGAATTATTTACAATCCTATCTAACAGTCTAAGCTACATTTGATCATCGATTAGTCACAGTCCTACATATTTATTTATACATAATTTTTTTTTTGCTCATACCTGGGTGCTGGAGGCATGTTGGATCACCCTCCGGGCTCCGTCATGATGAATTAGAATTCCATCTTGAAGCTGATGTGGTATTCCGAATTTTCACACACGCAAACTTGATACATTTTTATCATGGCGTTACACACGCTTACATTAATATAACACACGCATTTTCTAGCATTTCAGTAAAGATGATACCATATCACTGCATAGACTCCTGACGTGAAGTCGAAAGTTTCCTCTCCGCTACCTGCCTGAAGACACCTGCTGATCTCCACACCGCTCTCTCAGTTTTGTTTACTTACAGCTTACCGGTTGTTCACCTCTTCGGAACATAACAGTTTGCTCAAGGTCTTTAACATTGCGGCCTTCCATTAATGAAAAGACATTCTCCTCCCTATCTGCTTTAACTAGTTTCTCCCCGAAAACATCTCGCTTGCCATAACAGTTTATTGTAAGTGGTAAAAGCAAGCTAAAAGTGCAGTTTTCAATGATGTGGGGAAATTTATACTGATCGTCCTCCCAAAATGAAAGAATAAATAGCTTTCCAACAAATGTCAAACTACACGTGGATTAGAAAGGTTTTATGTAGTTACGTGTCGCAACATGTTCCATTGTCCCTCTCGGTTGGTAATGTGGTAAGGCAAGTGTTGAAAAATATAGCTCTGCATAAATTCAAAATAAAATAAAGTTTGTTAAAGTGTTCATTTCTCCTGAAATATTACTCTCCCAAGTAAAATACATGGCTCAGTCGCAATGCCAACAAGTGTCTCTGATCGCTTTCTTACCAGACGAAAGTAAAGTTCGAAGCTGACTAACTGAATTAGCTGACACACTCTAAACACACTGAAGATTCAACTAACCCACGAACACACTGAACACAGTGAAACACACAGCCACTGAAGATTCACCACTCTGCTCGCTGGTTTTGTAATGAGTTCTCCCCCCACCTTGAAAATAGTTCTGTGGAAGGGATGTGGCGTAGTAATCTAGCACTTGGGAGCCCTTTATCATACATCCGTAGGTTAAAGCTTCAAAAATTATGTACAAAACCTTCCTAATTTCGGTCTGACTTACTCGTTATATTGCGCCGTGGGAAACGATCACAGGATAATCCACACGACGGCGCGCGTCACGGGCGTTATTTTCTTCCAGCGAATGGCTTCTTCCCGCCATGACAGTTCAATTCCTGGGCGATACTACTCTTCCGTGTGAAGTTAAATTTTATTAATTAGGCACTAATTAACCACAGATTTGCACCGATAAATTTTCAAATATTATTAGGAACTCAGGACACTGTTTTACACAACTCTTCCGGGCTCCAAATAGCGAAATACTGACTGTAGATTCCCGCTATGACAGTTCATTCAAATTTGGAATTTTGTGATTGGCTGAGACTTTCGCGCTCTTCGCAGCGTGGATGCTTCCATTTTCTCCCAAGGGTTGGTGGGTGCTATCGTTGTCTCCTTTGTCCTGCTAAGTAGGTCAGGCCTCAACGCGTGATTTTCTCGTGAGAACCAAGTAGAAAGTTGGCACTCCTAGGCGGTCCCATAAAATTTATTGGATGCAGTACTCAAGTTCGTGCTCTAAGAAGAGTTTCGAGGATTTCCTTGCCGACTGACTGGCGCCAGAATGTTCCTTTGTGACTGCTGGCTTTCACAGCCTACTGTAGTATCCCAAATGCGAAATATTCAACGTTTAATTTGTAAATTAATTACGTACATTCGCTTATGGGTGCAATACCATGGCGCTAATGGGTTTAAGCAAGCAATATTTATAATACAATCTAAGTTCAAAGGGATAGACAACATACAAATGAAATTTGTCTGTCTGTTAGGTCAGGTCATCAGCCCAGAGGCTGGTTGGATCCTCAAATAGCACCACCAAAGGCTACGCAGTTATAGGGAAACAGCAAAATCCAATGGCAGAGGCCAAATGAGGTGTACTAGGCAAGATTAGGAGTGAGGTAGTTTGCCATTGCTTTCCTCACTGGGCCAGAATGTTCCACTGCAGCATGACTGACCCTATGAGCAACACCTTTCATAACATTCAGACACTATTTGTGCTCCGATTGTCATTATTTAGCACCACCCATACCCCAGCAACTTCCATATTGTCACAGCCATGGATGAGACTGGGACTTCGGTGGAAGCTACACCTTGCTCTGGCCTGTGCCAAGAGACGGATACAAAAGTATTGCATCCATATTTAATCATTCGCTAATGACTTAATACGTTTCTCTCCTTATGGAAAGCTGTCGTTGTTGTCCTGCTCATTTAAAAATCACTAACTGAAGATGTTACTATCGACTGTAAGTATCTTATCAGCTCTTTCAAAAGCTCTGTAGTATTTATTTATTTATTTATTTATTTATTTATTTATTTATTTATTTATTATGCCTTTGTAGGTGGCGAAGTTAGGGCTCTTGGCTCTCTCTTACACTTAATCATTGTAGTGATACATCATTCAGAGCTGAGCTTAAGAGTACATAATAATATATAGTAAATACAATATCTACACAGTAATGCATTGCACTAACTCTCTGTCATTCACTCATCCAGTCATACTAATTAGTCAGCTACATTCAGCACGTAGTCTTGTCAAGCAGTCTTAAATTTAAGTAATAAGGTTGTATTTTTGACACTGACAGGCAGGGAATTCCAAAGTCTGGAACCCGTCACAAAATAGGAATTGTTATACATAGAGGATCGGTGAAGAGGAATTGAAAGGGAGGAACCGTAGCAGGTATTACTGCTGTGAAAGGAGGACAAATACTTAAGCTGGGATGAAATGTATAGTGGTCTGCCTTCAATGAGCAGTCGGTATATCTGTATCTGTACATGATACCTTCGTCGTTTATCAGGTTTCGGCCATTAAGTAGTGTGAGAGTATGTGCCGACATGTGTATCATAACTCAGATTAAGTGCTCGCTGAAGTTTGATGTCTTCTCTTTTGTTGCGTCTAACGTCACGGTATTCGAGGATGGGAATCACTAGTGATTGTATGAGTTTGACTCTCAGATTACTGTTACTGTTAAGACAATGAAGAATCGAAAATACTTTTTACGAACACTTTTAATATATTCAGGCCATTTTAAAGTTTCCTTCATTGTCACTCCAAGATTTCTCATAGTTCCGTATCGTAGAGCCGTCAAACAATTTTTGAGAGCCAATAATGATTGTTTGAGTCTTGGAGGGGTTAAAGGAGGAGGGAATTTTTC
Organism: Anabrus simplex; assembly: GCF_040414725.1. NCBI lineage: Eukaryota > Metazoa > Arthropoda > Insecta > Orthoptera > Tettigoniidae > Anabrus > Anabrus simplex. The sequence goes on along the minus strand of NC_090266.1, from coordinate 1,212,058,101 downwards.
ATGTAGGCCTGAAGGTTAGCGTTGATGCCTGTTACGGCTTGAAGCAAATAAGATGTCTTACAGTGACAGTATACAGTATTTGAAAGTCGTCCACATAAATATGATAGCTACAATTCTTTAAATGAGATAAAATGTCGTTTATTTAAGAACTAAAGAGCAAAGGGCCTAAAATATTGCCCTGTGGCGTGCTTACCTTCCTGGTTAGGCAGTGAAAGGCTTTATCAAGGGTTGGGCACGATTTTTGAGGTACGATGAAAAGAAATTAATAGTTCGTTGATCGAAGTACTAGATTTCATAGAGCCTGGATGTTCGTAGTGTCAAATATGCTACTGAAATGGAGGAGAGTAAGTATTGTCACCAGACTTTGGTCCATTGCGTGTCGTATGTACTCAGTCACTTTGAGCAGGACTGTTGCTGTGCTGTGTCCGTTCTTAAAGCCAGATTGCAATGGGTCTAGGAGAGGTGTTCCAACACCTGTTCATGAACCAGACGCTTGAGTGCGTTAAAAATTGCAGGTAAAATAGAAATTAGTCTGTAATCGAATGGTTGGGAGGGGTCGGATTTCTTAGGCACAGAGATAGCATTGGCTAGTTTCCACAGTGAAGGAAAGGTTCCGTTCTTAAGGCAGCTGTTGAAAATGTGGGTAATGATTGGTAAAACAGCGCCAATAATGTTGTGTAAGAAATTTATTGCGATATCATCCACTCATCTTGGTTTTGATTTGATGGAATAATGGGGTGAAATGTAAAATGTTGTTTGTTAGATAAAGGGTTAATGATGGTGTTGGTTAATTAAGTTTGGGGAATTTAGTACATATCCGCATCTATGGTGTAGTGGTTAGTGTGATTAGCTGCCATCCCTGGAGGTCCAGGTTCGATTCCCGGCTCTTACAAGAAATTTGAAAAGTGGTACGAGGGCTGGAACGGGGTCCACTCAGCCCCGGGAGGGGGTTAAATTCCCACCTCAGCCATCCTGGAAGTGGTTTTCCGTGTTTTCCCACTTCTCCTCCAGGCAAATGCAGCGATGGTACCTAACTTAAGGCCATGGCTGCTTTCTTCCCTCTTCCTTGACTATCCCTGCCAATCTTCCCATCCCTCCACAAGGTCCCTGTTCAGCATAGCAGGTGAGGCCGCCTGGATGCGGTACTGGGCATTCTCCCTAGTTGTATCAACCGACCCAGTGTCTCACTCTCCAGGACACTGCTCTTGAGGCGGTAGATTGGGGATCCCTCGCTGAGTCCGAGGGAGAAGTCCACCCTGGAGGGTAAACAGATTAAGAAGCAGACGAAGAAGAAGAAGAAGAAGGAGAAGAAGAAGAAGAATTTAGTACATTAGTGGTATTCTTTCTTCAGTAGAAGAATTCATTTAATTTATCGAATGGTAAGTCCGGGAGATGAGGTTGTTGTCCGCCTCCGTAACGTAACCGTTAGTGTTATTACCTGCCGTTCTCGGGGGCCCGGGTTCGATAACCGGTACTGCCAGAAATTTAAGAATGGCAGGAGTGCTGGTATGTGGTTGAATTGTTACATGCAGCTCACCTTCATTGAGAGTGTATGTATGTTGGGTATTCAGCCCGAAGGCTGGTTTGATCCTCTGCAGCTCCGCCAACAGCTGTCATAAATAGCCTAGGCGTCACTGAAGAGGAATACTAGGGAAATGAGGAGTGAGGTAGTTTCCCATTGCTTTCCTCACCGAGCCAGCCGCTGCTATTACATATTAGTCTGCCAAGCCCACTGAAATGCATGCACCAACCGACCCTATGAGCGATATCTTCACACCATTCATAACAGGGACTGGCTGTATAAGCAATGGTATTACTAGCATCACTCATATCTCAGTCACTTTCATATTGTCAAAGCCAAGGACGAGACTGAGACAGGTCAATGAAAGTAACAAATTTGATATAGCCCATACCAGAAGACATAGACTACATCTCGCCAGCAAAGGCAGTCATTGAGGGTTGTGCCTGAAAAGAGCTGCACCACCTCAGGATGAGGACTCGAGTTTTCTTTTATGAGGTTGTTGCTCAGGTTTCCTTATGCCTAAGATGCAAAGTATGTTCCGAACACTGCTAGAATTCATATTTGCAGCCATGTTTCGTAAATAAATACATTTACGGTTTCTAACGAGCTGTTTAATTCGATTTCTAAAGAACCGATAATTTTCGAAGTCACTTTGGTCACCAGTTCCTTTAAAGCGTCGATAAAGTGCATCACGGTGGGTCATCATGCTTTTAACCCGCGATCACTCACGCTATGACGTTCAATCTAACATTTTTACAAATTTTGCTACAATTCTTTTGACCTTAGCTTTGAATCGATGTTGATTTGAAAATGCCTCACTCGGTCCTTTGAGCACGCCGTGATGTATTTGTGTAGTAGCTGTGCTATTTTGGAGGGGAGGAAAGAGTAGGGGAAAGAGCGCGTCACGTGTTGTGTTAGTTGCTATCTCACAGCGCGAGCGGTCGCGCGTGTGTGTGTGTTTGTAACCGGTGAGTAGCGTTAGGGAAGACCTAACAGCGCGAGTGATCACGTGTGTGTGATTTTCTACAATTTGATTTATATTTATTGTTATAACCGGCAATATGAGTGTAAGTCAAACACAGCAAATTATTAGCTGGTTGTTAGATGAAAATTACGTTGATCACATGAGTTTTCATGGGAATAATTATGTGTTGCTTGTGTGAAAATGCTGAAAATAACATTAATATCATAGGATAAAGTAACTGTGGACTTCATTAATATTCCAAATTGTATTTTTGATTTAGCAAGTAATCTGATACGTTTACAGGCAACTTTTATCAGTTGGTGCTATTTCATCTATATAAATAAAATTGTAGGGGGTCCCGCTGTCTGTAATTTCTTTTGTTTTGCCAATTTTTCAGATATTTATCCGTTTTAGGTCAACTCAAGACCGAATCGGTGGTTTTTACTTTTCGTGCCTGTTTGTCTGTTTGTCTGTTCCACCATCACGTCGAAACGGCTGGATAGATCTCAACCAAACTTCATATTTAGAGTTTACTCATCCCGGGAAAGGTTTCGATATGCATATCATTTTAAAATCTTTGAATAGACGGGTGGTTTATAGGAAAACCAGAATAGTTTTTCCACCATCACGTCGAAACGGCTAGATAGATCTCAACCAAACTTCATATTTAGAGTATACTCATACCGGGGAAGGTTTCGATATGCATATCATTTTAAAATCTTTGAATAGACGGTGGGGTTTATAGGAAAACCAGAATGGTTTTTCCACCATCACGTCGAAACGGCTGGATAGATCTCAACCAAACTTCATATTTAGAGTTTACTCATCCCGGGGAAGATTTCGATATGCATATCATTTTAAAATCTTTGAATAGACGGGTGGTTTATAGGAAAACCAGAATAGTTTTTCCACCATCACGTCGAAACGGCTAGATAGATCTAACCCAAACTTCATATTTAGAGTATACTCATCCCGGGGAAGGTTTCGATATGCATATCATTTTAAAATCTTTGAATAGACGGTGGGGTTTATAGGAAAACCAGAATGTTTTTTCCACCATCACGTCGAAACGGCTGGATAGATCTCAACCAAGCTTCATATTTAGAGTATACTCATCCCGTGGAAGGTTTCGATATGCATATCATTTAAAAACCTTTGAATAGACGGGGGGTTTATGGGAAAACCAGAATGGTTTTCCTCCATTTTCTCTTATACTGTTGATTTTCTGTAAACTTCGTTTACCGTACGTGAAACGTCTCTTCATTATAAACAACTTTCGTTTTGTTCATAATTTACCTTACTCTTCACATGACGGAGAATTTTACAATTTTCTGCTGGTACCATACTCTGCATTGAGTGACCGACAGACCGACAACGAACCTACAGGTTACCATGGCAACGTCTCTGACTGCATGCCAGCAGGGAAGTAACGTATTGCCATTTTCCTCATCATGCTTTTAAATTCGTGGTTGTTCCTTGGGTAGAAGGCAATAGAGGCGTCAATCGGCGTATCTGCGGGATATTGGCGGAATATCGTTGGATGTTATAATCGCCCTCGAATAGATTAAGTAATAACACCATTAGTCATCTTCTTATTATTTGTTTACCTAAGAATCACTGGACCTAAATTTCTCCTCTGTTACCGCTTTATTATATCCATAACTCACACTAGCATAATTTATTGAGGGGCATTTGATTTTCCAATACATTCACTTGGCATTTACATATTTGTCGTTATCCGGCTGTCCTCAGTTATAATCCATTTTCTATTACTTTCGACTTTCTTAACTGTACTATTTTCTTCCTTAATTACGCCGTATGTACGCGAGTGCTAGAAACTACTGGATGTATTTCCACCAAGATTCGTATTTAGAATACACCTGTCCTTGATAGGTTTTAGGGCAAATATTGTTTCTAAATCCCTGAACTGACTGGGGGTTTATACGAAACCGAAACAGTGATTTTGCACTTCCACAAAATATACACAACCAAACTTAATGGAAATCTACCTACCTTGGTAGAAATTAATTTCTAAACCTTTTTTTCTCATGTGCATCATTTCGATACGAGGATTAATAAGGGAGACTTAACTCACGAGCGGGTGCGTGTAAAGCGTATTCCTTACAACTTGAAAACTACTGAAGACATTCGAACCAAAATTTATATTTAGCATCCCCCTGTCCAAAGGTAGGTTTTAAACGTAAATAACATTTCATGTTCCGGAATGGACTGGCGGTTTATAGGGAACCGAAATGGTGATTTTACTCTTCCACAATATATACAGAACAAGACCAACCTGAATGGAAATCGACCAAACGTGATGGAATTCCACCTCTAAACCTTTTTGTCATGTGCATTTTTTCGTCAGGAGGATTAATAAGGGAGATATCATGAATGGTCACTTTTGCAGGTTAAGTCCAGCGCACATAGCCCAAAAGGTGTTTTACATGGAGCAGATTCCCTATCTATATAAATCAAATCGTAACGACTGTGTGCCTCTACACTGACTATTTTGGCGAAATTTTCGTACAGCTTTTCGTTTAAGGGGTAATAATGATCATCTCCATAATTTTTGGTTTAGTTTCCTGAAAATCCTAATTTTTACCCTCCTCGCCCAAAATCCAGATTGCGGCATAATCTGCCAAAGGAAAAAGAAGATAATCGAAATTTGACAAAATTATACGTTTTAGCCTGTAACGAACGGAAAACATCCTAGATCATTAAATTTTTCACTTTTTATCCGCGAAGAATATCGAAATATGCAGGCAATTTTAATGATGGTGCAGACCTTCGGAAATTCCTATCACATAACGGATTGCACAATCTCCGTTGAATTTGGAATGATCTACAACGTTGGTCTTATGACTTTTGTCGTATCTGTATCCCTTTTACGTTTGATTTTTCTCTATTAATCGATGTTAAGTCAATTTGGAATGTTCACATTTATAATTCATACTTTCAATTACTTATATCAAATACAGAATCATCAAACTCTTCACGAAAATTGGCCCACCCAGTAGCCATATGTGAGCCAAATGCTATGTATGTAGCTGTCACATAATTATCCGAAAAGTAATGTAATGTGAGATAATCTTACAAAACCTTTACCCTGTTCCACGTTTCTAACTCAGTCTGACCCAAGAATAGATGACATATCATAGGACCAGCCATTTAGGCCACTAAATCCGGCGTGTCTTATGGTATAATCCTTTGTCGATATGACGTGCGTTTAGTAGCAGTTAATCTGTAAATGAAGGTCTTCAATATTGTAAACACGCATATACTTTCGTATGTCGATCTATATATATGCACTGATGTCGATTTGTAGCGATCGAGAAAGGGTGGGTCTGCTATTGTAATCAGTACTCCCCACACCTACTTTGACTGGCAGTAGGAAAGGGTTCCTTCTCCAACTCCTGTGTAACTGTCATTAGTAAGGAAGGCCTACAATTGTAATGAATAGTTCACTTCTCGATTTGACTTGCAGAAGGCAAGTGAGCAAGCAGTTTTGTTTATAACTCCCCTACCCGATTGTGTTTGGCAGTAGGCAAGGGTGCCCGCCATTATAAAGAAATGTCCTCATCTAAAATGTGACTGGCATTAGGCATAGTGGCCTGCTATTTTGATGGAAACTCACCAACTTGGTGTGACTGGCAGTAAGCTGGCTGGCAGTAGGAAAATGGGCCTGGCATTATAATGATAACTGCACAACTCAATTTCGAGTGATAGTAGGGTAATTGCCTGCCATTATAATAGAAACTCCTCAACTGTAATCTGTCTGGAAGTAGGAAAGGGGGCTGCCATTTTAACGAAAACTCCCCAAATCGATTTTGTCCGCGTAGTAGGCAATGGGGCCTGCAATTATAATGTAAACTTCCCAACTCGATTGTGAATGCCAGTAGGCAAGAGAGCCTGCCGTTATATCACAAATCCGTAACAAATACTTTACATTGGAAACAACGTACGGGGACCTCCCCATGCTCTTTCTCGGATAACGCTAAGAGACATGCAATTTTAAAACAATCTTATTTACTGCATGTACACTATTTACTTCGATATTCGAATACAATGTAGAATACCGTAGCGAAGCACGGGTACATTCGCTAGTTTGAAATAAATATAATGTTTAAGTTTAACTGTATGTCGTATTCAATATAAATAATAAAACATGTTAAAATTATCAGTATACAATTATAACATTAAAATAAAATGAAAGCGAAAAGAAACATACGAAATGAATGATATTATAAGAGAAATACAGATGTTAGGTTCCACCTAACAACGCGAGTGGTCGCATGACTTGTCGATGCGCGAGTGATCGCGGGTTAATTTGATTACTGTATTTCGCTAAGGTCAAGATGGGGGAGTACCGTTTATCTGTCGTTTAGGGGCGTGTTTATCGTACATAGTGATTACAAGGGAGTTAAACTTTTGTGTCTAAATCGTCCATTAGGAGTAAGTCATGCCAGGGTAGATTGTAAGCGTCATGTCTTAACTCGTCCATGTCAATGTCTTTTGTGATTCTGGACATAACATACTTAGGTTTATGTTTTGGCATTCGGAGGGAGTAGGATAGATAGATAAAGTCGTGAGTAGAGATGGCTGGGACAGGAATTTGGCCGTCAGTTTTAACTTTGTCTGGGTTATTTGTCACAATATGGTCAGTGAGTGTGTGTGTTGCATAGTTATCTGTGTAAGTGTGATTCCTAGGCTCTAGACGGAGGATGATCATATCACAGGAGGAAAAGAGTCAATAAATCATTTAGTTTCTTATGTTTTAGTAAGGAGGTTAGTATTAAAGTCTCCTATGGCAATAATATGCTAGTAACTAGGCAGTAGGTCAAGTAAACCGTATTCGAATTCAGTCATATTTGTTATTTTTGACGGCTTATATACAACTATAGGGAGTTTCTGTATGTTAATAATTTCAACAAACATGAATTGTGGCCCTAGCTGTGCATTCTTAGATGATACACATGCCAACACCCGACTTTTTAAGTCTTTTCTGGAGTAAATGGCCACACCTTCCCTTCTGCCATCGATTCTATCATGCCGTGGGGGGCAATGTCGGTCAAGTTGCATCATACTGGAGGGTATGCTTGGTGTAAGCCAACTTTCGCTAATGCCAATAATAAGAATATTATTTACCCTCATTATGGCTTGAATTTCATAGAAGTGCTCTTCCACGGAGAGCGCGATGACATGACAGCTCTATGAAAAGTTGGTAGAGGGAGATAATGCCTGTTTGCGGAGAATGCCTGTGGTGAGAGTTAACGGGGTGGAAAGGGGGGATGTTGTCAAGGTCAGTGTGAGGTGCAAGGCTCTGAACCAGCTGTATAATGGAATATTAACGAAATAGTATAGCAGAAATAGCATGCAACTTTTCTCAATATCCTGATAAATGCTTTCACTGACTACCACTACCACACACACACACACATGATACACTTATAGTAACAGTTACAATATCGAGCTGTATTGTTTCATATCAAATGTCACTGTTATGCCACAGATTTTTCATGCTGTCCAGTTCCGCGACGGTGGTGATGGATCTTTTCGTCCCACTGGGAAGGTGGATCACAATGCGTCCGTCTTCGGTCCAGACGCGGGATGACCCGAAGTGGTCTCTCACCATTTTTAATATAGTATTACAGGTTTTGGTGTGGGCTCGGTAATGAGTATCTTTGTGCCCTTCAGGAGCCGCTTCGCATTCCGCACGCTGTCACATTCGTGGTAGCAGGTAAACTCAAACATTATGGGGCGACTGCCTGTAGTCAGGGCCGTCACATGGTATGTAGGCGTCCAAGGCAAGGCTTAAATCGGCACCCCCCTCACCCCCTGTAAAACCCGTAATTTTGTTCGTTCCAGTTTTGGTTCGGGGCGTTGATACCCTAGCTCTTGAGAGCCACTCCATTATCCACCACGTTGCGGACTGGAAAAACAGGCAGCTATTATGAACAACAGCATCACGGACCACCCACCCTCCACTTCATATTTGATATAAGTTACATATACTAAGATTTGATTTATTTATATACAAAATACAGTCTTTGATTTTTCATTATTTTTTTTTTGTCTTTGGTGCTCTTTTTTGTCGTCTGTATACAAACTTCAAACATTAAAAGGCATTCGCGTGGCTTTTACATGAGTAAATGTTGTGAGAACTTCTCTAAAGTTTACGATTTTTTTACAGTGTCATTTTCTATTGCTAGAATGGCGAGAGTTCAGCGTTTCCTGTGCCATGGTAGAGCGCAAAAATGTTTTTATAAGCTTAAGCTTACTAAAGCTTCGTTCGGCACTAGCAACTGTCACGGATATTGTTAGTAACACTTTTAATGCGACCGGCAAGTTTGTAAACAAATCTTTACTGTTTGTGTTTATGATCATACGCAATACTTCCTTTGGTGTGACTGTGTTCTTTCCATGATCTAAAATCGAACTTACATGTAAAAGTTCAAGATACAGTTCAATGCCGTTGATATCAGACACTTTGTTTGTTTTGTCAGTTAAATGTCTTTCAAGGTTGAAACAGCTTAGTTTTATATCTTATTTTCCTGGAAGTTGAGCAACATTACGCAAAATCCCCACACTTGTTTGTGTCTTTCAACGCAGTTGACCTCCTCTTAAGTGAGTTCAAAACTTTATCCACTAATGGATAAAAAGCTTCTCTCATAAAGGTTTCTGCAGGTGACGATTGCACTTTCTCAGAAGACTCACACAATAAACGCGTTTTCGTTTACGAATCCTTTTCTCGGGATAAACAGGTTCGATAGCAAGTTCAGCAGCTATTCTTTCAGCGGAGATTACTGGGTCCACATATCCATTCGCTCTAAATCTGTTTAAAAACTCCAAACACTTATTGAACTTTTCAGAATGCTTTTACTGATCAAATTAACTTCAAAAAGAATGTCATTCCACAAGATCAAGGTTACGACGAAGGAAAAGCCTTCCACGTGATTAGTCAAAGTTTGAGCTTCAGAGGCTGTGTGGTGGTCATCAATTTTGTCGCCTAACTCAATCAATGCATCCCTAAATTCCACGTACTGGTATCTAACAGCCTGAACAGCACTTATGCGAGATTCCCAACGCGTTTCACACGCTTACCTTAAAGTAAGTGCTTTAGTATGGCCACTTATTACACACCAGCTCTTCGTTGAACTAGGGTAGATGGTAAAGCGACATTGTAAAATCTATATATATCAAACTAGCAAGATACCCGTGCTTCGCTACGGTATTATACTGACATTTAGAATTGAATGCTTATTGTTTTATATATAATCCGCCAAAATTCGCGATGTGACTCGTTTTCTGATGGATTACGCAAGTTTCCTCCCATTTTTCAATCTTTCTTTCCAGCAATCGATTTCGTACTTCCCGGGCTAGGTCCAAGTATTCCACCCGGTCAGTTGGGTCCCTAAATCTTTGACATTTTTCCTATAAGCATTTTTAATATGGATCAAATCCTTCAGGAGATCCGGCGTGGTGTCGTCTTGGGTGCCTTGGCGGTACTGAACCCGCGGCCGGACTGCATTCTTAGTCATTACCAGTCCAGGACCCGTTTCCAGCGTGGTCCGCACATTTGACGACTGTCCAGAACACTGTTATTATTATTATTATTATTATTATTATTATTATTATTATTATTATTATTATTATAGATGTTCTGGACCCCACAGCAAGATGCAAGACCGTTACTTGGCGGTAAATCACATCTGCTGCCATTGTCATTGTTGACAATGTGACCAGAACCATTGTCGCGCGTAGGCAAGTGTGCGGGATTTCTGGCGATACGAATGACATACTTCCGTGCATTATTGACCTTGTTATAGAAGTGAACAATTGGACGGTTAATCTCATTCCTATCGTTTATTTCAAACGTGTTTAAAATTCTATTTATATGCCAGGAAAATCTACTGTAATCTAAGAACGTTCTCCGAAGGAAAAGATGGCTCTTGAAAACGAACCCAGGGAAGATTACAAATGATCGTTTTATGATCAGAATAAGTACATCGAAAATCTACAGCCTGTTTCTAGTCATTCGACAGGGTCAGGAATGGAATGAATAAAGCCCCATCTAGCGGCGACAATAGGAATTGTGCCGGCTGCCGAAACCTGTCGCACTCCTCTGGGGCAATGATTAATGAATGACAAATGAAATGAAATTATATTGGACAGTGTTGCTGGAATGAATGATGACAGGGAAAACCGGAGTATCCGGAGAAAATCCTGTCCCGCATCCGTTTTGTCCAGCACGGATGTCACTTGGAGAGACCGGGATTTGAACCACGCAACCCAGCGGTGAGAGGCCGGCGCGCTGCCGCCTGAGCAACGGAGGCTCCTTATAAATACATTATGAACAGTGAAATCAATTGGTCATACCTCCTTTTACACCCCACCGCCCTTAAGTTCATTTACCCCACCACCACCACCACCAAAAAACTAAAATAAGGCGTGTTTCTTTATGTTTAAAGGAGACTCCAAACACCAATGTTCACGTCTATTACCTTCAGTTTTGAGATATAATTAACTTTTTTCACTTTCACACTCCCCCCCCCCAAGTGAATTTTCCGGCAAAAAATACTTGTTTCTTTAATAGTAAAGGATCTTCTAAATACCAACTATCACGACTCTAACTTCTTCGGTTTTTGATTTATGTGTCCTCATGAAAGGAATTCAACTCCTTTTCACTCCCGCCCTCCAAGATGATTTCCCCCACCAAAACGGGTTTTTCTTTGTTTGTAAAGGTGATCCAAATATCAATTTTCACGTCTGTGGGCCCTAACAACTTTAGTTTTTATTAGATGTAAGTATTCTCATACAATTAAGTCAATTAATTTTTCAATTCTTTCACCTTCCCCCCCCCCCCATTCATCGGATTTTCCGAGAATACGTGTTTCTTTACTTTTAAAGCAGACTCCAAATATCAAATTTCATGTCTGTAACATCTTCATTTTTGAGATAACAGTAGCCTAATTAAAAGAATTCGGCATCATTTTCGGTCACTTTTACCCCCTCCACCCAAGTGGTATTCCCAAGACTAAAAATACACGTTTCCTTATTTTTAATAGAGATAAAAAAATACCATTTTTCACTTCTGTAACATGTTAAGTTCTTTGAGATATACTGTATAAATTCTCATTTTAAAATTTCACCCCCGTTTTAGTTCCCCTTAAGAGGAGTTTCCAAAAACAAATCACCTGTGTTTCTTTACATGTACAGGAGATTCCAAATAACACTTTTTACGTCAGTAACATTGTATGTTTCTCAGATATTCTGTAGATATAGCCTTTCCAAAAATTCACCCCAATTTTTCACCCCTGTTTAACCGCCATTAATTGGAGGCTTTTCCAAAAACAAAAAAAATACGTGTTTATTTTTAAAGGAGATCCCATATACAAATATTTAGTTCTGTAATATCTTCAGAGTCTGAGATATATGTATCCTCAGTAAAGGCATTCAACCCATTATTCACCCTTTTACACCCCTCCTATTGGGATTTACAGAAAAAAAGAAATATGTGTTCCTTTATTTTTAAAGGAGATTCTAAATATAAATTTTTACATGTGCAAACTTTTAAAGTTTTGAGATATAGATACACTCATTTTAAAAATCAACCACCTTTTCACCTCCCCCCACTATTTGGATTTTTCAAAAGCAAAAAAAAAGTTTCTTTATTTTTAAAGGAGATCCCAAATACCATTTTTCAGGTCTATAATATCTCCAGTTTATTATATTTAAGTATCCTCATTAAAGGCATTCAACCCCTTTTTCACCCCCCTATTGGGATTTTCCGAAAACAAAGTAATACATGTTTCTTTATTTTTAAAGGATATTATAAATACCAATTTTTACATCTGTAAGCTCTTAAAGTTTTAAGATGTAGATACACTCATTTTAAAATTTCACCCCCCTTTTCACCCCCCATTATTTGAATTTCCCCAAAACGAAACAATACCTGTTTCTTTATTTTTAAAGTAGATCCCGAATACCAATTTTCAGGTCTGTAATATCTTCAGGTTCTGAAATATGAGTAGCCTCATTAAAGGTATTCAACACATTTTCACCCTTTTCCACCCTTCCTATTGGGATTTTCCGAAAACAAAATAATACATCTTTCTTTATTTTTAAAGGAGATTCTAAATACCAATTTTTACATCTATAAACTTTAAAAGTTTTGAGATATGGATACACTCATTTTAATAATTCACGCCGTTTTTACCCCCCATTAATTGTATTTTCCAAAAACAGAAAAACACGTGTTTCTTTATTTTTAAAGGAGATCCCAAACACCAATTTTCAGATCTGTAATGTCTTCAGTTTCTGAGATATAAGTATCCACTTTAAAGGCATTCAACCCATTTTTCACCCCTTTTCACCCCTCCTATTGGGATTTTTCGAAAACAAAAAAATACGTGTTTGTTCTTAATGAAGATTCTAAATACCAAGTTTTACATCTGTAAACTTTTAAAGTTTTGAGATATGGATACACTGATTTTAAAAGTTCATCCCTTTTTTCACCCCCTTACCGACGGAATATCCAAAAATCCTCCCTTAACGAGCACCTACATGTTAATATGAATGTATCCCCAAAATTTCATTTATTTATGTCCAGTAATTTCGGCGATGATGAATCAGTCAGTCAGGACAAGGACCAATTGAACAGGACAAGTTATTAAGTTATCCTGACTGACTGACTGATTCATCATCGCCGAAACTACTGGACATAAATAAATGAAATTTTGGGGATACATTCATATTAACATGTAGGTGCTCGTTAAGGGTGAATTTTTGGATATTCCGTCACTGAGGGGGTGAAAAGGCGGTTGCATTTTTAAAATGAGGATATCTATATCTCAAAAACTTAAAAGTTTAGAGACGTAAAAGTTCGTATTTGTAATCTCCTTTAAAAATAAAGAAACACGTATTGCTTTTTGTTTTCAGAAAATTCCACTAAGGGGTGTGAAAAAAGGGGGAAAAGGGGTTGAACACCTTTAATGAGAAGATTGATATCTCAAAAACTGAAGATGTTACAGACGTGAAAATTGAAATTTGGAATCTCCTTTGAAAATAAAGAAACACGTATTTTTTGTATTTTTTGGAGAATCCGATGAATAGGAGGTGAACAGGACTGACAAACGGGGTGAATATCTCTACAAATTATCTCAGACACGTAACATATTACATATCTTAAAACTGGTATTTGGAATTTCCCTTAAAATTAAAGAAACATAAATATTTTTTTCGGAAAATCCGCTTAAGGGGAACTGAAAAAGGTGGTGAATTTTTAAAATTACCATATCTACAGTAGGCTATATCTCAAAAACTTAACATGTTGTAGACGTGAAAGTTGGTATTTGGAACCTCCTTTACAAATAAGGAAACACGTATTCTTTGGTTTTCGGAAAAGACCTTTACCGTCGAGGGGGGGGGGGGGAGGATTGAAAAATTAGTTGAATTATTTGTACGTGAATGTAAACATACATATCAAGAAAATCTAAAGATGTTAAAAACGTGAAAACTGGTATTTGGAATCTGCTTTAAAAATAAGGAAACACGCAAACACGCATTTTTCGGGGAAGGGGTAAAATCAACTTGGTAGAGGGGGATGAAAACGGAGATGTATTCCTTTTACGAGGATACGTATATCTCAAAAACTGAAGATGTTACAGAAGTGATAATTTGTATTTGGAAGCTCTTTCAAAGAAACCATTACTGTTTGTTTTTGCAAAATTCACTTGAGTGGGGAGTGTGAAAGGAAGTAAAAAACTGAATACTTTTTCTGGAGAAACTTATATCTCAAAACTGAAGGATACAGACGTGGAAATTGGTATTTGGAATCTGCTTTAAAAATAAAGAAACACGCATTTTTGGGTGGTGGAAACCAATTGAACAGGCGGGAGTGGATTGATAAAGGAGTTGAATCCTTTTCATGAGGATACTTATATCTCATAAACTGAAGATCTTACAGGCATGAAAATTTGCATTTGGAATTTTCCTTCAAAGTAAAGAAGCACGTAATCTTTTGTCTTTGGAAAATCCACTTGAGGGGGTGAATTAATTCAAAAAATTAGTTGAATACTTTCTATGAGGATACTTATATCTCAGAAACTAAAGTTGTTACAGATGTGAAAAATAGTATTTGGAATCTCCTTTAAAAAAAAGGAAACACGCATTTTTGGGGGGGGGATCTACTTGGGGGAGTGGGCGGTGAAAAAAAGAGTTTAATTTCTTTTTATGAGGATGCATATATCTCAAAACTGAAGATGTTACAGTCGTGATAATTGGCATTTACTAACTCGTTTATAAACAAAGAAACAAGTCTTTGGTTTTCGGAAAATTCACTTAAGGGGGAGGGAGAAAGGAAGTGAAAAATTTAATTATTTTTATGGAGAAATTTATATCTCAAAAACTTAAGGTTGCACACGCGAAAATGTTTACTTGGAATCGCCTTAAAAATTAAAAAAAATCATTTTTGGAGGGGGGATCAACTTAACGGGGTGGGGTGAATTGAATTCTTTTATGAGGATACTTATATCTCAAAAACTGAAGATGTTAGAGGCATGAACATTTATATTTGCAATCTTCTTTCAAAGTAAAGAAACACGTGTTTTTTTTTGTCTACGGAAAATCCACTTAAGGGGGTGAATGAATTGAAAAATTAGTTAAATTATTTGTGATGGAACCAACCAGAGGGAAAAATATCCTGGATATCGTGCTGATAAAACCAGATGAGCTCTATAGGGAAACTGAAGTAATAGATGGTATTAGTGATCATGAAGCTGTTTTTGTGGTAGTTAAAAATAAATGTGATAGAAAGGAAGGTCTTAAAAGTAGGACTGTTAGGCAGTACCACATGGCTGATAAAGCAGGCATGAGGCAGTTTCTAAAAAGTAGCTATGATCGGTGGAAAACGGTAAATAAAAATGTAAACAGACTCTGGGATGGGTTTAAAGAAATTGTTGAATGCGAAAACAGGTTTGTACCATTAAGGGTGGTAAGGAATAGTAAAGACCCACCTTATTATAATAGAGAAGTAAAGAGACTAAGAAGGAGGTGCAGACTGGAAAGAAATAGAGTTAGAAATGGCTGTGGAAGTAAGGAGAAATTGAAGGAACTTACTAGAAAATTGAATCAAGCAAAGAAGGCAGCTAAGGATAATATGATGGCAAGCATAATTGGCAGTCATACGAATTTTAGTGAAAAATGGAAGGGTATGTATAGGTATTTTAAGGCAGAAACAGGTTCCAAGAAGGACATTCCACGAATAATTAATGAACAAGGGGAGTGTGTATGTGAGGATCTTCAAAAGGCAGAAGTATTCAGTCAGCAGTATGTAAAGATTGTTGGTTACAAG
Source organism: Anabrus simplex (assembly GCF_040414725.1). Taxonomy (NCBI): domain Eukaryota; kingdom Metazoa; phylum Arthropoda; class Insecta; order Orthoptera; family Tettigoniidae; genus Anabrus; species Anabrus simplex. The sequence goes on along the minus strand of NC_090266.1, from coordinate 1,212,042,261 downwards.
GATAATGTCGAGATAGAGGAGGAGACTAAGGCAAAGAAGAAATAAAATTTACATATGATAACAATGACATTTACAATAAGATACAAAAGTAAAAAAACTAGAAAAGCGACTGGAATTGATCAGATTTCTGGGGATATACTAAAGACAATGGGTTGGGATATAGTACCATATCTGAAGTACTTATTTGATTATTGTTTGGTCGGAGGAGCTATACCAGATGAATGGAGAGTTGCTATAGTTGCCCCTGTGTATAAAGGAAAGGGTGATAGACATAAAGCTGAAAATTACAGGCCAGTAAGTTTGACATGCATTGTATGTAAGCTTTGGGAAGGCATTCTTTCTGATTATATTAGACATGTTTGTGAAATTAATAACTGGTTCGATAGAAGGCAATTCGGTTTTAGGAAAGGTTATTCCACTGAAGCTCAACTTGTAGGATTCCAGCAAGATATAGCAGATTTCTTGGATTCAGGAGGTCAAATGGACTGTATCGCGATTGACCTGTCTAAAGCATTTGATAGGGTGGATCATGGGAGACTACTGGCAAAAATGAGTGCAATTGGACTAGACAAAAGAGTGACTGAATGGGTTGCTATATTTCTAGAAAATAGATCTCAGAGAATTAGAGTAGGTGAAGCTTTATCTGACCCTGTAATAATTAAGAGGGGAATTCCTCAAGGCAGTATTATCGGACCTTTATGTTTTCTTATATATATAAATGATATGAGTAAAGGAGTGGAATCGGAGGTAAGGCTTTTTGCGGATGATGTTATTCTCTATAGAGTGATAAATAAATTACAAGATTGTGAGCAACTGCAACGTGACCTCGAAAATGTTGTGAGATGGACAGCAGGCAATGGTATGTTGATAAACGGGGTTAAAAGTCAGGTTGTGAGTTTTACAAGTAGGAAAAGTCCTCTCAGTTTTAATTACTGCGTTGATGGGGTGAAAGTTCCTTTTGGGGATCATTGTAAGTATCTAGGTGTTAATATAAGGAAAGATCTTCATTGGGGTAATCACATAAATGGGATTGTAAATAAAGGGTACAGATCTCTGCACATGGTTATGAGGGTGTTTAGGGGTTGTAGTAAGGATGTAAAGGAGAGGGCATATAAGTCTCTGGTAAGACCCCAACTAGAGTATGGTTCCAGTGTATGGGACCCTCACCAGGATTACCTGATTCAAGAACTGGAAAAAATCCAAAGAAAAGCAGCTCGATTTTTTCTGGGCGATTTCCGACAAAAGAGTAGCGTTACAAAAATGTTGCAATGTTTGGGTTGGGAAGAATTGAGAGAAAGAAGAAGAGCTGCTCGACTAAGTGGTATGTTCCGGGCTGTCAGCGGAGAGGTGACGTGGAATGACATTAGTAGACGAATAAGTTTGAATGGCGTTTATGAAAGTAGGAAAGATCACAATATGGAGATAAAGTTGTAATTCAAGAGGACAAACTGGGGCAAATATTCATTTATAGGAAGGGGAGTTAGGGATTGGAATAACTTACCAAGAGGGATGTTCAATAAATTTCCAATTTCTTTGAAATCATTTAGGAAAAGGCTAGGAAAACAACAAATAGGGAATCTGCCACCTGGGCGACTGCCCTAAATGCAGATCAGTACTGATTGACTGATTGACTGTGTGAGGATACTTATATCTCAAAAAATAAAAATGTTGTCCGGCTCCGTGGCTAAATGGTTAGCGTGCTGGCCTTTGGTCACAGGGGTCCCGGGTTCGATTCCCGGCAGGGTCGAGAATTTTAACCATCATTGGTTAATTTTCCTGGCACGGGGCTGTGTGTATGTGTTGTCTTCATCACCATTTCATCCTCATCACGACGCGGAGGTCGCCTATGGGTGTCAAATTCAAAAGACCTGCACCTGGCGAGCCGAACACGTTCTGGGCTCTCCCGGCACAAAAAGCCATACGCCATTTCACTTCAACTAAAAATGATAAAGACGCGATTTTAATCTTAATTGGTTAATTCCAATGGCCCGGGGGCTGGGTGTTTGTGCTGTCCCCAACATCCCTGCAACTCACACACCACACATAACACTATCCTCCAACACAATAACACGCAGTTACCTACACATGGCAGATGCCGCCCACCCTCATCGGAGGGTCTGCCTTACAAGGTTTGCACCCGGCTAGAAATAGCCATACGAAATTATATTATTATTACTATCACGATCACTGTGGTCACGATCGCTTGTAACGGTATCTTCAGTAGGGGAAGGTACAGGTACAAATTCAGTATCTTTGGCCTCCTGACTGCTACTCTGTGAGGAGGAACTACAGCTAGGTGCAGACGTACTGGTCTCAGTCGCGGCAACATTTTGCGTTGTATTAGTTTAAAAAAAGTTTTGGCACTTTACTTAATAAAGCCTCATTCACTAACTCACTTTCCTTGTACAACTTTCTCCATTGCACCCCTGATAACTTTTTCGACATAATTCTTGAGTTTTACACTAATTGTTATCACTATGCACTTCACAACAACATCGTTCAATATTCATAAAGCTCGTAACGCACGGAAGAAGAAACTGTTAGCAATTGGCGTAAACAGCGAAGGCGTGTCTATATCAATGTCACTATAAAACCAAGAAAGTAACACAAGTGTAAACTGTGTACGACGCGCACTGTGGGTGTTGGTTGATGTCGACTCGCCGGCGCCGATGAGTCACGATCCTACACCTGCTACCACAGCGGACAGCGGCACAGCGCTGCTCAATATATACAGTTACTACAGTGTATTATACATAGAGAGAATTTGTGTGCACTCAGCCATGCATCCATTGTATTATTGGATAACACAGAGACCAATACAGTCGTCTATAGAATTGGACTACAAACGCATAAAATATATATTTTTTACCCACGGCCGCTCCCCTCCTCGATCGCCCCACCCACGCGACGGCCCTGTCTGTAGTTACCACTTCATCTGCTGAGCGCTGAGGCTGCCCAATCCTATGGCACTGGTTGAAATTCTACATCGGGAAGTCCACGTTCAACTTCATTCGGAAAGTTTTCCTCATATTCTTGTGGATATCCTCACATGATTCCTCGGAGTCTTCATGGATTAGGAGGCCTATGTCTGTACTGCTTTCTTTCATCAACGAGTTCTTCTTGATGGTTGAGCAGCCGTGCTAACTTGCACAGCTCTTCTCCTAGTACTATACGTTCGGTCGAGATGGCGTCTCGGAAATCCTAACTAAGCGAGTCTAGGGACTCTTCGCTGGGGTTGGCAGTGCTGGTTAACAGCAGAAGGTGCTCCTCGAAGTCTTTCATCGTTGCTTCAAATGCATTAATACGCTTATTCACCTTCTGGAAGGACATAGCTGTTGATATTTATGTCCAAACTCGAACCACAGTTGTACAATTTCCCTTAGTTTGCGGGTTAAATATGCTGCTAGTTTTTTGGCTTCTTCGAGATATAGACAGAGCACTCCTGCGTGCACGTTACGGTAGTCGCCATGACACTTATGTTGTACGCCAACAACATTCCAACTACAGTCGAAACTGTCTATTGCCACATCACTTTTAACGCCGTGTTGAATATAACGGCGAAATCTAACGGCCCAGTCTAAATCCTATATAGGCACTGTATTTAAAATATCGCTTAGTACAACGTTCCTTATTACGACATATTTTGATCACATTTTCGGATAAATTTGTGTTCGTTAAGTATTCGGGGATTGCTGAAAGCAATGTAACACTTATTATTGTAAATTTCAAATCATTCTGTTAAATAGTCAAGGCAAAGCATCGCTGTGATGATGTCGGAAAAGAAAAGGAACGTGTTTGATTTTGAAGAAAAGTCACTCATAATATGGCGATTAGAAAATGGGGAAACAAATGTCAGCATGAGGAAGGAATTGGCTGTATGAAACCTAGCGATTTCTAGAATTTGGAATGACACGGAGAAAATACAGACTCTTTTCGAAGAAACTCCTTTATTAATCGAGGCATATGCCTTTGCTGGCAGGACCTAGTGTTTACAGTGCACTATGTCTTCTGGTATGGGCTAGAGCAATTTTGTTACTTTCATTGATCTGTCTCAGCTTTATCCTTGGCTTTGACGAAATGAAAGTGACTGAGGTATTAGCGATGCTAGTAATGCCATTCCTTGTGCAGCCAGTCCCTGCTATGAATGGTATGAAAATGTTGCTCATAGGTTCGGTCGGTGCATGCATTCAGTGGGCTTGGCAGACTGATATGTAATAGCAACTTCTGGCTCGGTGAGGAAAGCAACGGGAAACTACCTCACTCCTTATTTCCCTACTATACCTCTTCAGTGATGCCTAGGCCATCTATGACAGCTGATGGCAGAGCTGTTGAGGATCCAACCAGCCTTAGGGCTGAAGACTGAACATACATACACATACATACATCATCTAAGCACTAAGATATTGAAGAATCTTTACTTAAATGGTTTAAGCAGCAAAGAACGAAATGTAATGTGCCGATAGATGGACCTACATTGAAATTCCCCGCAGTCTCACTCCACTAACACCGTACTTAATTCAGTTACCAGTATGCTTTTGGAAGTTTTAACTTCATTCTGTTAATTAACCATGTAAGTGCGTAGCCTAAAACTTAAAGAAATGACATTCTGACTACAAAAAACATTTGTTTGTACGACTATCGCCTGTAACGACCATTCATTTGCTGTCCCTCCAGGTGTGTTATAACCGATTTTGGCTGCACTTGCAAACTCACAATATTCTTGACAAACACCAGCTTGGTTTTCAACACAATCATAACACTACTAATGTATTACTTACAGTTCAGTTACAGATGTCACTGGCAATGCTATGAATAAACTACAAGGTTTTAACTCATTTTAAAGGCATATTACTTTCCAAACTACTTAAGTTCTGTGTGCAAGTAATGAAATTCAATTTTGAGGTTCTGAATTGACTACAACAATTACAAGATGAAAAACGTAAGGTTCACCTACTGAATGCAATGCATTTAAAAATCTCTTGAATTATTTTAATCAAGTTTTTTGCATGTTTTGGCTCTTTGAGCCATCTCCAGCCAGAAAGACCTTTTATACAATTGATTAAGATATAAAACAGATATTTTACCTGTACATATTAAAATTATTTGGTTGCAGTAAGATATCTTGAACTATTAAAATATGTGAAAGTATGAGAACTACAGGTTTAAAAGAATGTTACACAATGATGTTGTTAACATTAAAAAACCTTCTTGTTCAGGTCCTTTTAACTTCACTGACTGTAGAATTTTCATTGAAGAATGAATTAACAGTGTTGTGCTATGCAATAATATTGCCTGTTCTACGCCCGGTGGATGTAATATAGAACTTTAATAATAATGTGGATGTCTGTTCCACGCACTTTTTTTATTCGAGAAGAATCTCATGTCAGTGAAGTGTCGTTTTTCTGACAGGATTTTATTCGTTTTCGGCACAGCACCCATTGAGTTTTTTTACAATTGGCTTTATTCCAAGTCTCACAGATAGGTCTTATGGTGATGGTGGGATAGGAAAGGGCTAGGAGTCGGAAGGAAGCGACCGTGGCCTTAATTAAGATGCAACCCAAGAATTTGCCTGGCGTGAAAATGGGAAACCATGGAAAACCATCTTCAGGGCTACCAACGGTGGGATTCGAACCCACTATCTCTCGATGCAAGCTCACAGCTGCGTGACCCTAACCGCACGGCCAACTCCCTGGGTACGATTAATTGAGTTCTGTGTTATATAATTGGATTTTTCTCGAATAAACAGAATATGCAGAACAAAAATTCACATAATTTTTCAAGTTCCGTATTACGTCCACCGAAAATAGAACACATCCTTCAATGGATATTCTACAGTCAGTGAAAGTAAAAAGAACTTGTATAAGAAAGATTTTTAATATTATCAACATCATGGTATAACATTTTTTTAAACTTGTAGTCCTCATTCATTCTCATATTTTAATATTCAAGACATCTCATTGGAACCAGATAATTGTAATATGTATACACAGGTAAAGTATATTTGTTTTATATCTTAACAATTTGTATAAAACAATATTTATAGCTGTCGATAACTTATAGAGCTGAAACATTTACCAAAGTTGACGAAAATAATCTAAGAGATTATTAATTATATAGCACTCAATAGGTGAACATTACATTTTTCATTTTGTAAGTTCCATTTTTCGAAAAACAGTCTCCTGTGAATGAACTCGTACCTAAGCGATAGTCAGCAGTGTGTAAGAAGTAACAATAATGAAAATTCATCCTGGTGATCCATTGAGGTTGGTGTACAACAGGGGTCTGCCATAAGACTGCTTTTATTTTCTGTATGTATCAACGATTTGTATACTCGCACTGTGAACCGGAAAGGCTAACAGATGAAATAAAACTTTCAGTAAAGACTTACAAGCAATTTTTACTAGTCTAACGTGCATGGACGAAGACTAAATAGTGTAAAATCTCAGTCTGTATTAATTTCTCACTAACAACATTGTTCAAGAATCATAGGTGACTTCACTTCACTAAAACTGACCTACAAAATTCATCGGCTGAGTTGAATGAATTGTTATCATAGCAGCACTTTATCGGTGCTTCCAGAAAAGTAATTGCTATTCTAAACTTATTTAGAAGATTCTACAGCCCCGGGTGTTAAAGAAACACCTCATTTGCACTTTGGTATTAGCTCATTTAGATTACTGTGACTCCGTGTACGATAGCCTGACTGTTACGTAATGACAAACTAAACCAAACCAAACCCCATGGCACTACAGCCCTTGAAGGGCCTTGGCCTACCGAGTGACCGCTGCTTAGCCCTAAGACCTGCAATTTACGAGGGGTCGTGTGGTCAACACGACGGATTCTCTCGGCCGTTATTCTTGGTTTTCTAGACCGGGGCCGCTATCTCACCGTCAGATAGCTCCCCAGTTCTAATCACGTAGGCTGAGTGGACCAATGACAGACTAAAACATGTGCAAAATTCTTATTTTCGCTTTATATGTTACCTACTTGACTTTGACCATGTTACACTGGCCCACAGTGAACTTGTTTGGCTAAAACGCGAAGAGTGCCGTAATCTTCAAGCGTTATGCTTTCGTCTTCAAATATTCTATTGATCGACACTCGCTTCTTGTACTGTCCTTTCCACCACGTTTCATCAAAACACAGTCTTGGAACATGGTAAAAAAGTGATACACTCTTGTCGATACCATCTCACCACACCATAAGATACACAAACTCATTTGTCTCTCTTCAGCACGACATTGGAACAACCCGTCTCTGTGAGATGGGCATCACCTGCCATTTTAAGGCAACGTTTTCGCCAATATTTAGTAAGTAACAATTGAAGTTGTGAGCCTCTGCGGCTCAGGCGGAAGTGCGTAGGCCTCTCCCCGCTGGGTTCTGTGGTTCAAACCCCGGTCACTCCATGTGAGATTTGTGCTGGACAAAGTGGAGTTGGGACAGGTTTTTCTATGGATATTATGGTTTTCCCTGTCATCTTTCAATCAAGCAACACTCTCTAATATCATTTCATCTGTCAGTCATTAAGCATTACCCCAGAGGAGTGTGACAGGCTTCGGCAGCCGGCACAATACCTATTCTCGCCGCTAGACAGTCGAATGACTGGAAAAAGGTTGTGGATTTTCAATAGTTGAAGTCCTGGTTTGTTTCTTAGATGTTTGATTTTCTGATTAGATGCAAGAGAGAGCCTAAAGGCCTTATTATTGCCAAATAAATTAAATCTATTCTATTTTATTATGTGCTTCAACATCTCGCTAGTTACCAACTTGTGTCAATGGATGAGAAACATCTTCAGGGGTGTAGGAGGCATGATGGAAGATTCGAAAATTTGTCTTCTGGAAATTTTACTAAAACTAACCAAAATACCCAGCGAGAGTACTTTTGTGGTAGTTATGCATCAGTATTTTAAAACATTAAGAAACTACTTGACAAGTCCTCAGAATTCGGGATATATCCTTGTGTACAGGCTCCTTCCCCTATTTATTCCCAGCTCTCTCATTTTTCTTGTGTTTATCAATTAGAATGAGACTCATTAGGGACTGGGAAGAAATCACTCTAGCGAGTGAGTTGACCCTGCGGTTTGGATCACGAAGCTGTGAGGTTGCAATTGGGAGATGGTGGGTTTGAACCCCATTGTTGGCAGCTCTGAAGATAGTTTTTCGTTGTTTCCTGTTTTCGTATCAGTCAAATGTCTTAGCTGCTTCGTTTCCTAGCCTAGCTTTGTCCTATCCCGTCATTACGATAAGACCTGTCTGTACCCAGGGGTTCAAATCCCACCGTCCACAGCTCTGAATATGGTTTTCCGTGGTTTCCTGTTTTCATACCAGGCTGTACCTTAATTAAAGCCATGACCGCTACCTTCACAATCTATGCCCTTTCCCATCCATCTGTCTCTGAAAACCTTCTGAATGTTAGTACAACGTTAAACAAGTACCAAAAAAGGACCTGTCTGTGTTGCAATGTAAAACCGTAGTAAAAGCAAAAGTAAGAAGGAAGACTGCACTATGTGAAGATGCGGAGTTCATCCTTCTTTTGTGTTATCAATTTCATTCATGATCTATCATGCCACTGCTAATACTGTATAATTTTGCCTCAAAAATGCATGGCATTAAACTGTACGAGTAGAATCATAGCCACTTTGCCTTATATTTCTGTTGTGTGTTACTGTCTATCATAAAATGCATACTAAATATGATGACTGAGGTACTTTTCCTTAATGTTACAGAATCCCAGCAGTGATAATCACGAACAAGTTGTTGAAGAAGGTATTCATCATCAGTTTCACAGTGGACGAATTTTTCTTTGTGAAATGAGGAGCAGTTATTCAGCCCTTCGTGACATAGTAGATATCCTTACACAATAAAGGTGGGAATGCAGGCAGAGAATGAATGTACTAGTGAAGTTGAGGTGTTCTTTTTTTTCTTTTGCAGAATATTTTAATTTATAAACTGTATAATGTATAATTTTGTCTCAAAAATGCATGGCATTAAAATGTACCAGTAGAATTATAGCCATTTTGACTTATATTTCTGTTGTGTTTTATTGTCTATCATAAAATACATACTAAATATGATGACTTCTGTGGAACTTTCACCAGATTTCAAACTGGTTTGCTGACTTCAATGTTGGAGTCAGTTATTCGTTCCCCTCTTATTTCCTTATTGAAATCGGTTGCAACTGAAGATGAACAGTAAAACTTGCTTAAAGCGGAAGCGCATGGGTCCGAGTTTCTTTTCCAAATTAGACAATTTTCCGGATCGATCAAAATTATACAAAAATATTCACTAATTACTTACCCCTGATCTATTAGTCTAGTTTTGGTGGTGCAAATATCAGTAACACAATATCTTGATGTACAATAGGTTTTTGTAACTCTCGCATAGGCCTGCACTATAACTCACTCAACATATTATGTACTGTATGTACCGTACTCAATGAAAACCGGACAATTTCTGCCTTATTCCACATGTTTAATAGACAAAATACAGTATTCACATAACACATTACACACAATGTGTCAAATTATTCCTTCTTCCACATGTCTAACAAAGAAACCTGTTTCACCTTCCTTGATGTCCTGTCCTTCTGAATGCAGTCTTTAGCGCGGTACAGTAGCTCAAGAAGTCGTGGTGAATTCGACTTGACAGCAAATTTCATAATGTCCATGACACACTCAATAGCTTGTTCATGAGTGCGTATTTTTTTCTGACTTTGTCTTTCCTCCTCCTCCTCCTCCTCTTCCTAGTCTTCTTCACTCGGATTATCATCTTTCTCATTCTCTGTACGGCGGATCTTCAGAAGCTGTACAGCACACTGGAAACTGTAGTGAGTAGCAAGCTGGTCGTCGCTGCGAATGTATTCGTCTACATTATATGAGAAACTGTTATTGGCTCAGCGTAGATATCAGTGCAGCATTTTCAGTCACTTCCTCAGGTGTGTCGACGTCATCATTTTTGCAAATCCCGCTTTTGTAAAACACTTAACGATTGTTTGAGGTTTGATCTGCTTCATAACCAAACCGATCCAGTTGAAAGCATCCAGTATGGAAACTGAGCGTGCAAGGGACTAGGTGTTGCCAGCCGTATCGACATTCTTGATCAGTGACTGCATCAATAAACGCCTGTAGTGAGATTTAAAGGTGTAAGTCAACCCTTGGTCCATACCTTGTACGTAGGTGGATCAAAAGGTTAGTTGCACTAACGCGCCGCAGCAGCGCGCTGTGTGTCGCAAACGTGGGCACAGCGGAGAAAGGGACAGACACTGCCCACATGTCTGTTAGGCAGGTCGCTGTGGTGTCTCGTCTAGTATTGTGTGAATAGCGGCCAAATGCAATGGCGCGTCAACTGGACGTTCACTCCAAATATGAGGTGCGTGCGACAATCCGATTCCTATGGCCCAAAAGGAAGAATTGCACGGACATTCATCATGAAATTAGTGCTGTGTATGGGGAGCGCGCCATTTCCCGGCAAGGTATCGTAAAGTGGTGTCAGGAATTCGAAGCTGGACGCACGGATATCACGGACAACCATCGCGAAGGCAGGCTCGCAACGTTCAGGACCCGTGCAAAGGTCAACAGTGTGAATGCGATCATTAGATAGAACCGGCGCATTAAACTGAGAGAAATCGCGACGCAGCTGAACATGTGGTGTGGCAGTGTGTTCGCCATTGTTCACGAGGACCTTGGATATCGTAAGCTGTGTCAAAGATGGGTCTCACGTCTTCTCACCGATGAGCACAAGGGACAACGTTTCCAATCCTCCCTGGCATTTTTGCAACGCTATGCCGCAGACGGCAACGGGTTTCTGCGGCGAATTGTCACAGGCGACGAAACGTGGGTCCACCACTTCACCCCGAAACGAATCGAACGTCAATGGAATGGGTACACCCCTCATCACCACAACGAAAGAAGGTCAAGGTTCAACCTTCAGCCGGTAAGGTTATGGCGACAGCGTTCTTTGACATGGAGGGTTTGCTGCACGTGGAATTCATGCCGAAAGGAACGACGATCGACGCGGCGTCGTATTGTCAATCGTTGCAACGGTTGCGTAAAGCGATTAAAGAGAAGCGCTGGGGGAAATTGCTCGCCGGTGTGATTTTGTTGCACGATAACGCAACACCTCACAAGGCCCGCCAAACGAGAGAACTGCTGCAGCGTTTCAAGAGGGAGGTCTGGCAACATCCACCCAACAGTCCCGACCTAGCGCCATGTGACTTTCATCTGTTCGGTAAGCTCAAAACGGAGCTCGGTGTTCGACGTTTCCAGACCGATGAGGAGGTGAAGGCCGCTGTCTCCGAGTGGTTACAGAACGCTGGAGGAAATTTCTATGGATCCGGCATCGACAAGTTGTTTGTGCGTTCCCAGAAATATTTGGAGTCTCTTGGAAAAGTGACGTTACAATGTATGTCGTTATAGTCGTGTTGCTGTTGTATAGGTGGTGTAATAAATGGCCATAACTGGGAAGTGCAACTTATTTTCTGATCTGCCCTCGTATTAGGTGGAAACAAGGCTAGCTTGTCAATGGAAAGCAGCACATGTGGGTGACAAGTGGCAATGTCGAAAAAAAAAATAACTTTGCGATTTTCCTTTTTCACCCTAAAGTTAAATTCGTTTAGCCCTTCTTCCATTAGAGCACTGGTCATCCTAGTATCACATTGCTCTTCCAAGTTAAAGGAGGCTTGCGCAAGTCCAAATTTTTAAAACACCTTCGTTTGGCTGATTTCCCGATTACCAGGGACTTTTCCATTTCCCCCTCCATGTTAAGGCACAACAGTACTCCAAGTCTGTCTTTCGACATGTTATCCCACCACACATTTCCCCACGAAGCGCAAGTGACTTTGAAGGCAAGGCTCGAAAAAGCAATCCTGTTTCGTCAACGTTGAAAATATCTTTAGTTTCATAGCCAGAAATTAAACTTTGCAGCTTCGATTTCCACTCGGCTACTACATTTATATCCACGTCTTTGGACTCGCCACAGACTTCATTCAATACGATATTGTGTCTTGTTTTGAAACTCTCCAGCCGTCCAGTTGATGCTTTAAAGGCGGTGTTTAGCAACGGCAAGAGCTTCATTCTGTAGCATAGGTCCACTAACCGGAAGGTTTCTCGAACGAGCACTGACGAACCATTCCCACACTAAATCATTAATTTCTCATTGCCAGTTACCTTAGATTTTCTCTTCATTTGTCCATTCCCTTCCATCCACTGCTTAGTAATGTCGTCCGTATGTTTTAAAGTCTCATAAACTTGAGTTTTTCCCGATCTGTAACGCGACATAATTTCACGCACAGACAACTTTTCCTTTTCACCCGCTTCATTAACGTTCACTTTCTCATTCAGTGTCAGTGACGTATACTTTTGTCTTCAATACTGATACAAATTTACTGAGGGGACACAAAGTAAGGGAATTGTTTAACTTAGAATTGGGCTCAAGTTGTGCATCAAGATAAACATCTCTACGAACCATAGCAAGAATCAGGCAATTAGTGGAAGTAATCCCATTCTACCAGGAATTTTGGAAACCGGGAGCTCATTAGAGCAGCGTGTTACGGCCTGTAAACACCTGACTCTTCCCCTGGTGAAATATTTGTGTACCTGCAGTACCGGGTATGCCTAAATACAGTAAATTTCACGGATAAAGCATAATTTCCGCATTATACAGTATTTATTTTCATAATTTCTTTCCGTTTCCACGTTGAGCAGATTCCGCTTTATACAACATGCAAAGCCATATCCAGTGCGGCTGGACCATAACTTTGGTACAGATTGGACAAATTTCCGATTTATAGACGTTCCGCTTTGAGCAAGTTTTACTGCATCACTGGAAGTTCTCTGCGGCATATTTGTAATACCCTGCCATCTCTTAAAACTGTAGCTAATATAGAAACATAGCATAATTTTAATGTTTTTTACTGGAACTGGAAACTTAATTCCTGCATTCAAAATATTAGCGGTAAAGGAAAACAAAAAATCAGTCCACATCACTAAATGAAGCACTGACCACTAAAAAATATTATAAACAAGATGATGATGATTTTTTAAACTAACGTAACTATACTGTAACCGTAAAAGTTTGTTTTGGTGGCTAGCTGAACACAAGACTCGGCACAGGGGTGACCGGTCCTTCACTGACTTGTTGCAGAGGAGAGGGAAGTAAGATAAGTGTAATGGAATGCTAATTTTTTTTAAAAGTTTATTCATAAAATGAAGTCAGAGTTTTAACATCACCTCAGCACAGCAGTTACAATGAGTACTTCTCCTGGGGTTGGACTGGTCCTTGTACATTGCGGGGTCGCAATGTTTGCTCAAGGTGCCACCATCTTCCTAGCCGGTCTCGAATATCTGGAAGGTCTCGAATATCTCGGAGGTCTGGATGGTCTAAGAGCACTCGTGGTCTTGGTTGTAACGTGGCACTGGGTATGAAATGGATTCAAAGTAATTGATCTGCACAAATGAGTCTATGGTCAGTGGAGTTCTTTAACGAGTCACAAGCTGCACTCAATTGTCTTCACATTGGGATTTCACTAATTAATTAGAAGAACACAGTCATTACTGATGGATTAAACTGAACTCAAAATTAAACTTGTGATGTGTTAATCGCGTAAAAAAATAAAGTCACCTTGTTAAAGTTAAGTGTGAGAATATCTGAATAACTATGTAGAAAACAAGGTGTCCCGTTTGACACACAACATCAAAGGAAAAAGAATAAGTTCCGTGAATTTAATCCCGTTCACTATCGAAAATGGCAAAAGAAAACACTATCCTTCCTGGAACCGTCCTTGGTTCGACACAAGTTTTATCGGGATAATTAAAGAATGTTAAATGCACAAGATCGTTTAAATACTGTACTGAGTTTATGCTCACTTAAGAATCTGGACACTTGTAAAATAGAATCAAAGTTCGACAACACTGTCAAGATGGCGGCTGGAGGAGACACCCGCAAGCTTAGTGCTGCTGCAGTTTGTGTTGTTTGTGTGGTAATAATCAGAGTTGTTGCGCTTTACGGTTCTCTGCACGGGTCTATTCGAGTTAAGGAATCGGTGTGTGCAAGTGAAAAAGTGAGTTCTCCTTTTGCATGGCTACTAGCAGAGAGAAACTACTACATTCCGGCGTTCTCTCTGACTGGATGCGCCATTTTCCAGACTTATAGGCGCCTCCCTACTAGCTCGGAGCCGAACAAGCCTAGGCCTGGTCGCTCAGCGATTAGGGGCTTGCTTTGCCTCCTACTACTGGCTGGAGATGTCCACTTAAATCCCGGTCCCACCACTTGTGAAATGAAAACAGACATAAACATCTATTGTCAGAATGTGCAAAGCCTAAACAATAAGTTGTCTGATTGTGAACTATCCCTGCCAGACTTAAGAGAAGTTGACGTGATCGGACTTACTGAAACATGGCTCTCTTGGGCTAGTGGCAGTGAACTACCACTCAGTGCTAATTACAGCATATTCCGTCGTGATCGCGCTACTCTAGGTGGTGGAGTATTGCTAGCAGTGAACAGTGCTTTACCATGTAAACGAAGGACAGATCTCGAACGGAACTGTGAGTTAGTGTGGGTGGAGCTACTCTTTCCTCGACGCCCTGTACTTGTGGGATGTTACTACAGACCACCAAACAGCCCATTCAGTGACCTTGAGCAGTGCCTGGACTCAGTCATTGCAGCTCTCCCTCATGGTGAAGTAATTTTAATGGGCGACTTTAACTTGTCTATAAAGTGGTCTTCTCCAACTACCGAACTGTCAGCTAACAACTGTGACACATACTTTATAGACAGTTTTATTAATGGCCTCGGACTGAAACAGTTTAATATGTACCCAACCCGTGGACCCAACACCCTGGACTTCATACTCTCCTCATTAGAACTTAAAACAATAATCCCAGGCAGAAACCTTTTCCTGTGCGACCACCAGTCCCTCGATGCTACATTCCTCCTTCTCCACCCCTCCTCAAAGCCTCACAGCAGGACATCCTACCGCCCTACCTACATCTGGCGCCGTGCCGACTGGCCTGCAATGTGTCGTGCCCTGGAATGCCTTCCCTGGAGTCTGCTCGAAATAGCTGATATCGAATCGGCTCTTGACCTGCTGTACGACTGGCTGCAAGCTGCAATTAAAGACTTCGTACCTGCACAACGGGATGCTACTAGCAAACATCAACACTGGATATCACAAGAGACCAGACTGATACTATTTAATAAGAAGAGAGCTTGGCGCCTGTGGAAAGACTTCCCTAACCCACACACTCACAATACCTTCGTTAAAATCCGCCGCCACGCGAGATTTATGGTCAGAAGAGACTACAAAACACACGTAGACACTGTCACTGAAAACGTCCGCAGCAATCCCAAGCGCTACTGGAGTCTCATCAACACACGGAGAAGGACGGATCGGATTCCTGTCAGCGTGAACCACAACGATGCAACAGCAGATGGCGCCGATCGCAATGAACTGTTCAACAGGTATTTCTTCTCCAACTTCTCCCCTCCCTTACAAAACCAACCGCTCCCTCCCGTTGGTACAGCTTCAAACAGAATCATATCAAGCATAACTACCACACCAAGTGAAGTTCATAACCTTCTTCAAACTCTTCGTACCAACAAAGCTACCGGTGCCGACACTATAGGTCCTCTTTTCCTAAAAAATACTGCTAGCACTCTTTGCGTCCCTCTCTCTAAATTGTTTAACAGATGTTTTTCCGCGGGCTATTTTCCTATTACCTGGAAACAGGCAAATATTGTTCCACTTCTCAAATCAGGCAACAAATGTAATGTTTCATCTTACCGACCAATCTCTATTCTCCCCACACTATCCTTTATCTTTGAAAAAATTATACACCAGCGTCTCCTCGCATTCACTTTGCCGTATATCTCAACCAAGCAGCATGGTTTTCTGCCAGGTGGCTCTTGTCTAACAAACCTGGCCACTCTGCATAGCTTTGCATCACACGCTATTGCAGCTAAATCACAGCTGGATATCTGCTACGTAGACATTTCGAAAGCTTTCTTTTTGATTCTGTTGACCATACTCTGTTGCTCCATAAACTCCCCGAACGATTTAATATACATGGCAGTCTACTGACCCTTCTTGCTGGCTTCCTACATAACCGTTGGCAGAGAGTGGTAATATCAGGCACTTCATCCTCATGGTTGCCAGTCACCTCCGGTGTCCCACAAGGCAGTACTCTTGGCCCCTTGCTGTTTTCTTTGTTTATGGACGATCTGCCGTCCGAACTCAACGAAACAGCGAATACCCTACTCTTTGCTGACGACTGCAAGATATTTAGGGAGATCAGGAATCCAGCAGATGCAGCTCTGCTACAGTCATCGCTTAATGCCCTCTCGAACTGGTGCCGTACTTGGAAACTTATTCCCAATCCACAAAAATGCAGCCACATGACCATAACACTGCGTAAATCTCCTCTACCGACATCATATTTCCCACTCGACAAGCCCATCACCGTGGTTACGCAACAGCGTGACCTAGGTGTAATATTCGATACAAAATTACAATTTAAGACCCATATAGAAACATATACAACCAAGGCTATGAAATTACTAGGCATTCTCTATCGCTTCACAGAAATTTCTGACCCCGTTGCTCTTCGTCACTTCTTCCTCACGATCGTTCAACCTCTCTTAAACTACTGCTCTCCGATTTGGTCAACAGCCGCCCCCTCCAATACCAAGCAGTTAGACAGAGCAGTGTCCTTCTTTGCTGCAATTGTAAGGAACAGAAACCCCAAGCTCAGAAATATGTCTACGCAGCAGATATTAATGGCAATTAATGTGTCACCGCTGCACATCAGGCGACAGGTAGCTGACCTGAGTTTCCTCCACGAGATCTTAAATGGACGTTATCGCTCGGAACATCTTGTTTCTCTCTTCTCTCTCCGCGTTCCTTCCCGCTCCAGCAGAACAAATGACCTTCTCCACATTCCCCACACTCAGCACTCAATACTTCAACGATCTTTCCTAATCCGCCTCCCAACACTCTTTAACAATATTAATAGGAGACAAGAGCTTGATATAGCATCAAATGAAAGTGTATTCGAGAGGTGTGTAAATAGTATCTTAAAGATAAGTTGATGTGAAGGGATTATACCGCCATCTTGACCCACGACGACTTGGCTATGAACATGGACATTCTCATGGTTTTCGATTTGGACAGTTATTAGTAGGATGTGTACCTGATCTTGTTATATTTTGTTATGTTTGTTATATTTTGTTATGAAAGTTTACATTTGTTAAATAGTCTGTTGACAGTGCAAGTGAAATTTGCTCAGTGTAGCTGTATCTTGTGCTTCGTGAATAAATAAATATGATTAATTATATCAGTCGTTCGTAACATCGACGTACAGTTTGAAAAATCGTTCCAACGCCTTTGATAGAACAACTATGCACTATGATGCTTCACTACCGTAAGTTTAATAACCTGAAGAGTCTGAAAATATTAGATTATGTTTTACTACTAGTATAGTTTGTCAAAATTAAACACAAAAACATGGGCAGTTTTGACGTTTCACTGACGATCACGTTCAACACTTTCAGTATTCAATGTAAAGTCAATCACTTTCGTTCAAATACGAACATCAAATTATATTATATAGTCTTGATTAAGCTAGTGAACGGAACGGATGTGCTGAGTGAGTGCTGTGTAACGGAGAACACTGTGCAACAGTATAGAGCTGCGATAGGAAGTTGGCAGAGTAGTCTATATGGAAGAGTAATAAGTTAAACGTTAAGAAAACGAAGGATATGAAAGAGGGGTTAATGGTTGCTCTGCTTGTAGCAGTGGTGGTGGCACTGTTGCTAATGATAGGGGGAGTGGAAACTAAACCAGGACCAAGACAAGGCAATGTGGGCGCTCTTGGTTGGGAGGAAATTGATGCAATAAAGAAGCTGATGAAGGAGGCTTGTCAGGCAGACCATGTACGGGATCTGTTAACGAAACAGACTGAGGATATCACGCAATGCATCAAGGAGGAGATGAAAGATCTAAAGGGGAAGGTGGAGAACAACAGAGAAGGGGTAGAAATACTAAGAAAGAAGGTCAAAAATTTGGAGGAGGAGCTGGTAAAGGTGACGTTGGGAAGTTTTAATGGTGAGCAGGAAAGAAGGAAAAACATTTTTATTTATGGCATACAAGAAGGAGCCGGAGAAAATAAAGTGGACTTAGTGTATAAGGTGGTGGACGTGGTACAAAACAAAATGAAGATAAATTTCAGCGAGGTTGACATTGATGATGTTTACAGACTGGGGAGAAGGAAGGGAAACAGGTCCATTAAAGTGTCGCTATTATCCACCCTGATGGCGGATATTGTGCTAAGGAATGCAAGAAATTTAAAAGGGAAGTAAATATGGTTGAAGAGTGATATTGGCAGTGAAGCAATTAAAGAGCTGAGAATTCTGAGAAAACATCTTTGGTTAGCGAGAAAACAAGGTTTGAGAGCACATATTAGAGATCGTCACTTGGTAGTTGGAGACGGCTGGTGGTCACGTGTTGTGATTCTCCTATATCGCTGACTAACTTTTGAAACGTATATATAAATCTGGATTTAACTTGAAAATCTGAATATCTGCATTTAAAATGGGAAATCTGAAAATTAATATTCATTAAATAAAATACACACTCGTCGGACCTTGTACTCACACTTACTTGTTACCTGCTTACTTACACATACGTTATTTGAAGGGCGCCAGCTGCCACTCAGTGCAGCAATAATAGAATGAGACTCTTGACTATCTCTAGGGTGTGGGGTAATAAGCTTACTTTTGACAACATACCATATAAGTTCTGGGAAAAGGAGATTGACGTTCGGTTTCCCCATTAATTTTGAGGTTAAGATATTTTACTGTCAATGAAATAAAACTATGAATTCGTTTGATAGAACAATATATATTCTTTAAATAATATATCAAAAAATAGTGAGTCTTGTTGCGATAAAACAGATGAGAATATGAAATTGTGACATTGCAACTGAAAGAAACTAGGCATGAATTTGAATTCTTCTTGACCGAACATTTAACAATTTATACGAAATATTTCCCTCACTGATTCACTTGACTGTACCTTCAACACTTTGAGTGTAATTACGACGTATTCCTTTGATCTGGTGTTTACTGTAGATGTGTCACGCCTAACTTGGTGATACATCCTTGTGACTGCTTCTTCTTCATATCATCTGACTTCTTTGTAAGTCAATATGATATTACCTCTTGGCAGGTCCAGGGTTGCCCTCTCTGACTCCATGGTAAGCCTTGCGTCCGTGTCTTTAACTGAGTGAGCGACCAACCTTTTGGTCTCACTCTCTCAATGACCAATAATTAATGGCTCACTGAGTCTTCACCATCTCTCGTTCACACTCGTTGACTGACCAACTAAGGCCTCTTGATCTAGTAGACTTCTTCACTGTACTGCATCCGTATAACTAATGACTGACGCTACAATATGCATCCATCTTTTATAGACGTTGGTTGACACAGCTACGTAATCTCCAGAAATAACAATGACATACTCCCACAACGCGGCAAATATTACATACAGTTGTGAAACCGCCGCCGGCTTAGTGGGTTTCTCAAAGAAAGTGAGCTCAGTGCTAACTAAATACGATGACGTAGCCATGGCGTGGCAATGACTTGGCAGATTCGCCAGTGGTATAGCAACATAACAACGTCACTTCCACATCTGATACATCGAAACTCTCACAGTACAGGTATTTAATGTTAATCTACATATACGTATATATGCATACATCTAAGTACAATCTTGCAAGCAACAGGCATTGCAAAATCGAATTAAATAAGACTGATAATTACAATAATAGTAACAATATCACAGATAACATAATAATAATACTGACATAATAATAATAATAATAATAATAATAATAATAATAATAATAATAATAATAATAATAAAATACAGATAAAATCATACAATAATAAAAATACAGATATCATCTTGTAACGGGATTTGAACCGTTACAATTCGCCTCCCTCATAAATAAATCGAAGAACAAGGAATCGATTGATTTATGAACAACATAATATAAATATACCACTGACACATATAAACACTTTAAATGAGTATACACCAATAATTTTCTTTTTCAGCATCCATACATTTTATAATACATCACTTATGAGAATTTTTCTCGCACATTGCCATCGTAGATAACTGTTCAGTGTGCCATTCTCTTTTTCTCTCATACAAATCACAAGAGTACAGCACTCAATTTAACACATACAAATAATTTTAAATGATTACACTATATTCTTCTTTTTTTTAACATACCAAAACTTTTTGTGAAATATCACTTATATGAGAACTTTTCTCGCATATTGTTATCGCAGATAACTGTCCAATGTCCTGTTCTCCGTTTTGTCACACAGAACATGACAATGTAGCACTTATTCTTCCAATACACCAATACGACACTTGGTTCACACGCATATCCCAGATGTTAATTTTATTTTGCTAGTTTCTCACAAAAGTTTATCATCTTAATCTTATCTCAACAAATCTCACGTGAAGTACTTCTTTAAATTCATTATACTATAAATACCGACAATATCCCCTTCCTGATCTTTATAAGAATATGCACGCTCTCCGATACGGTTCACAATAGTGAAATACCCCTGATACAAAAATAACTTCAACATATTTCCCGCCTCTGCAGATAATGAAATGGAACTCTGAGTAGCACTCTGTCACTCAAACTGAATCAATTTTGCCCTCATTGACTTACATATATCAATACATCACATCCTTCTTGGCAACAATAATTAAAGAATCAATACTATGGCTACAAGATGGTTCAATTATTCCGTAATCCAGCATAATGTTTATTTGTTCTAGACTTCACTAGCACATTTAAGTTGAATGGGGTACTTACCTCCCACAAATGATGAATGGTCATGTACTACAAATTTATGTTCATATACGTGTTCTTCCTCACTTACCACCAAATACCTCTCGATGCTTACCTAACATCGAACACAATTAATCCTCCTGTAATTCACTCAAATTACCTCACGTCACTGCCTCATACCGACTATCCCTCGGATACTGGTCGTATAGACTCCTGACACACTTCAATACATTTCCTCTCACTAGGAACACCTCCACTTACCTCTCATATATCTTTAAAGAACACACGTTACCAAACACTTACCTCAGACCATCATAATTAACACGTACTTCTTTGCTAGTTTTATTCCCAGAACAAACACACACCACCTAAATTAAAGTCTACTCTACTTCCATGATTTGCAACCAAGTCAGCCCCTAAAATAACTGAATACACAAGATCTGGTACAACAAGGCATAGTCGAAACTTACAATCATCTTCTATCGTGAATACTACCGCTATCATCTTATTTACTTACTTTGACTTACCCAACGGCTGTTATATAATCTAATAGTACCTTCTTCATCTCACAAATTCCATCATCGGAGTTACTACTTCACTACTTACATCATATTCTCAGTATTATAAGTACTTACATCACTTTAACAGATCACTTCTTACGTCTAACTTACTACTGCCACTAATTACTTCATTATCTACGACTACGTCATTACTTAAATATCTCACTTAACATTACTTAGGTCACAATCACACTACTCTTAACTCTACTTTCACTACATAACTACTTATACTAAATACCAGTTCATCTTCTACCTTCAGCTTGTCCACTTACCTTACCCGATTCCCTGTGAATCTGAAATACTCTGGCTCGATAACAACACCTTGATAACATTCATATTAAGACTATCATAGTCTCTCTGATAACTCAAACCCGTACGCCTCCCATCTTCCGATTCTCTCCGATTACTCCTCTGACCTTCTCTCTCATAACTCAAATACATACGCCTCCCATCTTCCGATTCTCTCCGATTACTCTTCTGACCTTCTCTCTCATAACGCAAATACATACGCCTCCCATCTTCCAATTCTCTCTGGTTACTCCTCTGACGCCTTTCACCATTGACACAACTATTAATCCTCTGCTCATCATGATCAACCCTCTCCTCTGATACACGGCTAACATTTTCCCTCTCTCTCTACTATACTACTTTCCCCAGCTATCATTCGCTCTCTCTCGCGCGCGCGCCCTAGCACACATTCCTCCCAAAGCCTATCAATGAACACTTTAATCTCTTCTAAATTAGACATATTATCCCAGTACACTCGAAACCATATTTTACTTTCACCGATAAAAACATTAGACAAAATTTCCAGCACGTATTCCCATTCAATAATATTATTCCTCAACTTACTTGCAAATCTTTTCTCAACTATTTTCACAAACTCTATAGAATTAAACTGTTTTCCAGAAAACTTGGTTAAATCACGATCCCTACTGAACAAACCACTCGCTACTATCACCTCACACGCCGACTCACCTGTACCTTTCTGCCGTATCACACCCTGGCAGTTCACTACTTCTTCTTCTTCTTCCGCTGCTCTCTCAGAATTCTCTTCCACTATGCTTACGTCTTCCTGCAATTCTTCCTCTCTCTCTCTCACCTGTTGTGATAGCATTTCCTGTTCATTCCGTAGTTAAGTGACCTCCACAAGATTGCTTTCAATTTGTTCATTTCTACTAACCTGTTCCCCCGTATCTTCTCCAACTACATTGCAAATCTTGTCCAATCTTTTCTCGACTACCTCATGAATTTCTTCCCGATTACTAGATATTTCTGACAACTTAATAATTACCGGTACGATCTTGTTACTGCCCTCTGTACATATTTCTTTGACTTGCTCGGTCTGAATATGAATATTGCTCCGATTCAACTTCATTTGACCTTCAATTTCAACACACTCTTCATCTGACTTACTTTCTAACTTACATGTTTGCTCTGTTACCTCTATTATCTTAGAATCTATATTACTAATGATCGCACTGTTACCATTAATCAATTCTTCGATTTTACTACTTAGAGAGTTAATCTGTTTATTACAATTTTCATTACTATTGTCAATTAATTCTTTCATCTCTTTCTTATTATTTTCACTACTAGTATCAATCTTTTCCTCCATACGTTTCTGACTATTTTCACTACTACTAAAAAAAATTTTCATCTCTTTCTTATTATTTTCACTACTGGTATCAATCTTTTCCTCCATTCGTTTCTGAATATTTTCACTACTACTTATTAATTCTTTCATCTCTTTCTTATTATTTTCTTCCATCACTGTAAATCTGGCCAGCAGCAATCTTAGAATATCTTGGTTCATTCCCCCCGCGATTTCCTTTTGAGTTTCAGTGTGCTACTCAATTTCTGCACTTTCCTGAATTACCTCAGAAGCTTTCATCGTATTCACCTGCTCCCTACTCTGAATTTCACCTTGGACGTCTGCAGAAGCAATGACCTCGTCGTCACATGACTTTTTATTGTCTTCCTTGTCCATCTTTGGTTCACTAGTGATAGTACGCGATCTCAAATTAATTTCCCTCTTCAAATCCCTTGACATATCCCCAAAATACAAATACATATCACAAAATTACACTCCTGACATTTACCGGTAATAATTCCGTTGGCTTAAATGTGCATACTCTTCCCAAATGAACCTATGATATGCTGTCATTCAGACCAAATTCTGAATTTATTCGTGTCCCACGTTGCGTCGACACTTTGTGATTCTCCTATATCGCTGACTAACTTTTGAAACATATATATATAAATCTGGATTTAACTTGAAAATCTGAATATCTGCATTTAAAATGGGAAATCTGAAAATTAATATTCATTAAATAAAATACACACTTGTCGGACCTTGTACTCACACTTACTTGTTACCTGCTTACTTACACATACGTTATTTGAAGGGCGCCAGCTGCCACTCAGTGCAGCAGTAATAGAATGAGACTCTTGACTATCTCTAGGGTGTGGGGTAATAAGCTTGCTTCTGACAACATACCATATAAGTTCTGGGAAAAGGAGATTGACGTTCGGTTTCCCCATTAATTTTGAGGTTAAGATATTTTACTGTCAATGAAATAAAACTATGAATTTGTTTGATAGAACAATATATATTCTTTAAATAATATATCAAAAAATAGTGAGTCTTGTTGCGATAAAACAGATGAGAATATGAAATTATGACATTGCAACTGAAAGAAACTAGGCATGAATTTGAATTCTTCTTGACCGGACATTTAACAGTTTATACGAAATATTTCCCTCACTGATTCACTTGACTGTACCTTCAACACTTTGAGTGTAATTACGACGTATTCCTTTGATCTGGTGTTTACTGTAGATGTGTCACGCCTAACTTGGTGATACATCCTTGTGACTGCTTCTTCTTCATATCATCTGACTTCTTTGTAAGTCAATATGATATTACCTCTTGGCAGGTCCAGGGTTGCCCTCTCTGACTCCATGGTAAGCCTTGCGTCCGTGTCTTCAACTGAGTGAGCGACCAACCTTTTGGTCTCACTCTCTCAATGACCAATAATTAATGGCTCACTGAGTCTTCACCATCTCTCGTTCACACTCGTTGACTGACCAACTAAGGCCTCTTGATCTAGTAGACTTCTTCACTGTACTGCATCCGTATAACTAATGACTGACGCTACAATATGCATCCACCTTTTATAGACGTTGGTTGACACAGCTACGTAATCTCCAGAAATAACAATGACATACTCCCACAACGCGGCAAATATTACATACAGTTGTGAAACCGCCGCCGGCTTACTGGGTTTCTCAAAGAAAGTGAGCTCAGTGCTAACTAAATACGATGACGTAGCCATGGCTTGGCAATGACTTGGCAGAATCGCCAGTGGTATAGCAACAACATAACAACGTCACTTCCACATCTGATACATCGAAACTCTCACAGTACAGGTATTTAATGTTAATCTACATATACGTATATATGCATACATCTAAGTACAATCTTGTAAGCAACAGGCATTGCAAAATCGAATTAAATAAGACTGATAATTACAATAATAGTAACAATATCACAGATAACATAATAATAATACTGACATAATAATAATAATAATATTAATAATAATAATAATAATAATAATAATAATAATAATAATAATAATAATAATAATAATAATAATAAAATACTGTACCAGGAAAAGTTGTGGGCAAAGGGCATGAGTAGGACCTCAGGGAGTGGAACTGGGTTTTGGAGCCGATACAGAGAAGGATAGTCTCGCAGAGCGAATAATAGATGGTAAATAATTTTTTTTAAACAATTTATTAATTTCTCACCCTGCGGTATGATTGTTGACTCAAAATTTATATTGAAATTAAATGTTGAAAATAATCTTCTTGAAAAAAAAAATGGCATAAATATCATTGGTTTCAAAGTCTTTCATATGTGTGAATTTCCACCTAAAGTCTTTTTAAACCTAAGCACACTTTTATAATGGTAAATGGATATGAGAAATTATTAAAAGTTTTCAGTTCTCAGTTCGTCAATCTCGTTATACAACACACTTGAAATCCTACAGTCTTTCTACGAGAAATGAAATTGAAATTAAATTTATCACTTTTGAGAAATTATGGAAATTGTTCACACGCGACACTGAAGTTTCACTGTTCAAAATAAATGAAAAAGTTTAGTCAGTTTGTTACTCACTTATGACAAGAACTGTTGTTACCAAATGTCGAAAGATGGACATCTGGAATGTTCCATGTAGAATCAGGATCGGCGATGTTGACGTTCCCGATGAGGTGATGACAGCTGGAACTGTTGAGTTTCGCACACGAAAATTCATTTAGTGCGACTGGTTATCACTTACACTGTTGAACACTATTTATGGCGTATGAAGAATCACAGTCCTTTCTGTACTAAATACTATTTACAGTCGTTATTGAAACGTTCTTAATCACACAGTTCACACTTGAAGAAAGAAAAAAAAGAAAGCAAGTCGATAAGCACAGTCTGTGAACACAGTCATTAAGTTAGATTTTCTGCTAATCCTGTTATATTAACTCAGAAAAGTTCGTACTTTTTTATTCAAAATATTGATGTGACGTGAATAAAGAAATATAATGCAATACTCGAGAAAAAAAAATAAGTTCTGGTGATTCTTAAGTATTAGGCTCTGTAGAAGTTTAATGTTACTTGACGTTGCCTAAGTCCACACGTAATGAAATAGTTAATATTTGTACTCCAATAAGTTCACTCGTGTTACAGTCTTAAATGTCTTTTTAGGATTATATTGTAATCGCGACGCGACATACTAACTGCAGTGCGACGTCCTTTATCGGCGATAGAATTTCGCGTTCTGGAGAGACGACAAAAGTACTTCTACCGTGACTGCGCGAACATACTGTACGCGGGCCGGTCTCTTCACTATCTCACTCACACAGTTGTCTGTTTGTCCTTGTACGGTACTGTACTGTACTGCACTGGTTTGCGGGCTATCTGGCCTTGACATATATAGATGCCAGCGCAGGGAGGGGTGGCAGCTCTCTCTCGGCCATGTGACCGTAATTACGTAATTTCGTTGAGACTTTAAATTGTTATAACTCAACAACCGTTTGATGAATTAATTTGAAATTTACAGGGATTAACTTTTATGATGTTTGCTATAATTCAGCGTTTGTCCCGTTGAAATTGGTTAAGGTGTTAAAAAGCTGTTAAAAGAAAAATTCTTTCGAGAAATATCTCTAGGGGAGGTGAGCTTCGAGCGACAGGTGACGTCACTTGACTCCGCCTAGCATACTCGTAGGGTCTGGCACATACTGGAACATTCTTTACATGGATGTTCGTACGTCGGTCGGATCTTTAATGCTGGAAATAACATTTCTTTCAATTAATATGGACCAGGACCTAGGCCTTCCTGGTACATCTTCCCCTTGGTTGGACGAAAAGAAAATACGCAGGATTTTCTTTTCCAGGCTTTATTCTTCCTGTGGTACATATTGTTTTAAATTGGCTGAGTTATAAATACCCTCGAAAGTGCCGTCCAATCTTACAATTTCATAAGCCCCGTTTCTCAATACAGTGCGGATACGGTAAGGACCTACGGATAGTGGACAGAACTTAGCGTAAATCCTTCTCTCAGGGTTGGAAGTAGCTGGTCTCCGTATTAAAATAAGGTCTCCAGGATTCAATGGTCTTCTGAACTTCCTATTACGCTGGCGTCGTTCTCTGATGGCGGCTGCATGTCTTAACCTGGTCAGCGCGTCGTTGATCTTGACTTGCTGCGGCACAATAGCATTTGGTAGGGCTGGTAATATTCTGTCCCAAGGTCGCTCTGGTTTTGACCCGTGATGTAGGCTGAGAGGAATGTCATTAGTAGATTCATGCACAATAGAGTTCATAATTTTTTGCATTACTGGCAAGACCTCGATCCACTTCCAGTGATGTTCACTACAATAAATTCGACAGAATTTCGCGAGTTCTCTCATTATTCTTTCAGCAGGGTTAGCTTCCGGATGCCTAATAGAATTCATGATATGTCGAATGTTGAGTTCTTCCAAAGCCTGTTGGAATTCTACGGAAGTGAATTGCGTTCCGTGATCCGTTAGTAGGTATTCAGGCTTTCCCATCTCAGGGATGATGTTTCTTTTCAGCCTCCTTAAGATGTTACCGGCGTTAGCTTTCTGGATAGGCAATAGCATAGTATATTTGGAAAAGACATCCACAACTACAATGACATGTCTGTTCCCCCTGGTCGCCTTTGGCAAAGGGCCGTACAGATCGATTGCCATTATTTCTCCGGGCTTTTCCGGGATCAGCGGTTTGGGAAATTCCTTGAGGAGATAATTATTCGGTTTGATCCG
Source organism: Anabrus simplex (assembly GCF_040414725.1). NCBI lineage: Eukaryota > Metazoa > Arthropoda > Insecta > Orthoptera > Tettigoniidae > Anabrus > Anabrus simplex. Next base: position 1,212,014,493 of record NC_090266.1, on the reverse strand, counting down.
CTGGCATAAATCACAGGACCGTAAAATTCTCCTAATGTCTCGCCTAAGATATTCCCATGTAAACCTCTCTTTAATAAGGTTGAGAACTTTATCCGTACCAGCATGGCCTGAAATTGAGTGACAATGCCATATGATAGCCTTCCTGATTTTAACAGGTGCATAAATCCTGCATTGCGTCTTGGCTAAGTCAATGTATTTCATAAGAATTCCATCCCTTAAACAGAAGTTTGAAGAAAGTCGTTGGAGACGTGGGAATTCATCATCATCGGCGGGAATCGAACCTGATAAAAATCGAATTAATTCCCTACAATTGGCGTCTCTTCGTTGCATCTGGGTAAGGTAACGAAGTTTGCGAAGACATTCTTCGTCATCATCAGTCATGATGTTAACTTCGTGAACTTCGATAACTTCAGCAGGGTTGCGGCTGAGGGCATCTGCTAGAGCATTCTTCCGACCAGGCCTATGTATTACAGTGAGGTCAAACTGTTGAATAAAAAGAGCCCATCGGGAAACTCTCTCATTTGTCATGTCGGATGACAGTATGAATGTCAGAGCTTTATGGTCTGTGTAAATCGTAATGGGATAGCCGTAGATGATTTTTTTCCAATACTGGAGAGAAAAAACAACAGCCAAAGCTTCGAGTTCAGTTATAGTATAAGACTTTTCGTGAGGTCGTAGTTTTCTACTTAGAAACGAGATGAAAAGTCTGTAATCGGGATTTTCAGGTCTCGCTTGATATAGCACTGCGCCTATTCCTACAGAGCTGGCATCACATTCTATGAAGAATGGAAGAGAAAAATCCGGATAAACTAGTTTAACAGAGTTTTTCAACATGTCCTTGGTGGCAAGGAAAGCTCGCTCACATTCTTCAGTCCACTTCCATTTATTATTCTTAAGTAGTAGTTGTTGAAGAGGAGCTACCTTCTCAGTGTAGTCTGGACAGTGTTGAGAAAAGAACTGACAAAGTCCTAGGAACTGTCTCACGTTTCTAATGCGCTGAGGTCTAGGAAAGTCAATGATACTCTTAATCTTGGCAGGGCTGGGTTGAATTCCATCACCACTAATTACATGTCCTAAGAATAATACTGATGTTTGGAAAAGTTGACTTTTCTGGGCATTTATCTTGAAATTCTTCTTCTCCAATTCCTGCAGGACCAGATTGACATCTCTCACGTGCTCTTCGAAAGTTCTCGAGGCAATCAGAATGTCGTCAACATAAATCGTAGTTATGTCCTTTACATCATCTGATAAGTGTTTTTCCAAGGCTCTGATCAAAACAGCTCCCGAGTTCTTAATTCCAAAGGGCATTTTGTTAAAAACATAGGTCCTATTTTCAAATAAGAAGCCTGTGAATAGCCTACTTTCAGCATCCAATTTTATGTGATAGTATGAAGAAGTTCCGTCAAGGCAACTAAAGAAATTCATGCCGTGGAATCTTCTGATAATATCCTTAAGTAGTGGAGGACGGTCATATTCTAAGGTCAGTCGGTCATTTAGGACCCTTGCGTCGAGGCAAATTCTAATACTACCGTTAGGCTTACGTACTATGGCCAATGGATTCAAGTACTTAGTTACGCAAGGCGAAATTATCCCATCATCTGTCATTTTATGAATTAAGTTACGAACTTCTTCTCGATACTTCTCGGGTACGGGATATGGTTTCTTCTGATAAGGAGACAAGTCATTTACATCAAGATGATATTCATAGTCAGCTATCTCTCCAGGCTTATCATCGAATACACATGCAAATTTCTGTAGAACGTCATTTTTAGCCTCCTCCAATTTTAATTTAATTTCCGGGTCTTCAACCACACTGGCTATTGACATTATATAATCCGGACCTATAATGGAGTTCTCATTGAATATGGACTCTGCATCGTCCTCACTTTGGTCACCCTTTCTACTTTCTGCTACGGCTGGCGCAACCTCGCTCACAGCGGGCTTAATAATGTCACCACCGGCTGCTTCAAAACGGGCTCCCTTCTCTTGAACTTCCAGGTCACCTCGTCCTACCAGCTGTAGTTCTACGGAATTATTCTGTAATCTTACGAGGTTGGCATCATAGTCAATGGTTCCTTTGTATTTGATCATAAAATCTGATCCAAGTATTAAGTTGAAGTTAAGACGTGATACTACCAAAAATATGTGTTCGAACATCTGACTGTTAATTTCAAACTCTAAAAATGCCTGGGATTTACATTTAACAATCTTATCAGGAACTATCCCTCTTACTTTAATTTGAGCTGCAGGTAATAACAAAACATTGTTCTGATCTTTAAGCGAGTCTACAAGTTTATCAGAAATTAAAGAAGCTTGCGCTCCAGAATCGATGAGCGTAATCACCTGTAGGTTGCCTGTGCGTACTGTTATGACAGGTAATGAACGTGTAATAATTGGCCTTAGTGTTTGTGCGTCTTCGAATAGTAATTCGGAATCGTCAATATGCCAGTAATTGATAACAGCAGTACAATAATTTGACGTTTCGTCCTCATCGTGTTCTGTAGTCAATCTCCCTATTGCGAGATCGGCGTTTTTTTTATAGCGCCTGTTGGGTCAGGATCAGGTGATCTTTGTTCTCTTGGTCCGAATTGACGTTGATATTCCAGGGATGTAGCTCCAGGCTCATCAGGATTACGGTTTCTCTCCCTGATGTATTCCCGTGTGTCCTTCCATCTACTTTCGAGTTCTCGTCGTCTGGCCTCACGGTTTCCTTCAGGAGTGCTTTCGCGCTGTCTCCATGTATTCCTAGGTTGGTAAGGGTGTCTATCCTGATTCCTCTGACGTCTAAAATTCCGGAATCTGGTTGGGTTAGTAGGGCTTAATCTGCCTTCTTCACGTGTCCTGGGTTCCTCTCTCTCCGGCGGTTTTATTTCCGCAGAATTCGTATTTACTTCTCAACTCCTGTTAGTTTTCGGACTAGATTGGGTATTAGCCGTATCTAACCTACGCAAAGTAGCGTCAAAATGCTCCAATGTTCTAATGTTGGCAGCGACTAGTATTTCTTGCACATGAGGCGGATATTGAAGTGTCAGGATCTGAATAAGTTCAATATCTGGCAAAGGTGGATCTAAAAACTGGAGCTTCTTTAATTGCATTAGGCAGTAGTCTGAATATCGGGAAGTATTGACTGAAGTATTGTATTTGCTAGAGTAGAGTTGCATTTTTACAAGGTGCTGTCTTTCTGAATCCCAAAAGCGTTTAAGAAGTGCCTGTTTAAAGTCGTCATAGTTTTTAAAGTTGCTCTTAAAAGCTATGAACCATGATAAGGCTCGTCCTTCTAGAAGTTTGGATACTACTCGAAGTTTCCTATCGTCCTCTACCCTATTTTCCTCCAGGTAATCGTCGACATTTAACAAAAATTCTCGAGCAGTGTATTCATCACGTCCTGAAAATTTGACTGGTTTGTCATCTGGTACTTTAATAAGGGTTGTTGTATTGTGTATTTCCCTCGACGAACCAGGAATTGTGACGTCAGTTGTCTGTTCTTTAAGTTTAATTTGATTCATTTCTTCGGACAAATTTTTAATTTTAGAATTAATTGAGGTGTCTAAACTTTTTATTTCATTTCTCAAGTCAGTTTTAATGACTTGTACGTCTTTACAGAAAGCAGCTATCTGGGTATGCGTGCTATCTAGCTGTCCTGTAATACGCTTGTCGAGTTCTCCTTGCGTGCTCTTAATTAATCCTATCTCGCTTCGTAATTTACAAACGTCGCTCTTTAATGCATCTCGCAAGGTTTCCTGCACCTGAGCTAACTTTGCTTGAGTTTGTGAGATGTTACCATGGGATTCTTGAAATTCAGTTCGTAAATCTTTAAGTTCAGTGGAAAATGCTTGAACGGAAGGAAGAACATTTCTAATATCTTTGTCTAAAGACTTGACGACCTCTGTCTTTATTTCTTCCTTAATAGACTCTAAGTTTTCAACAAACTGATCCCGCATGTTTTTCAATGTAGCTTCGACTTGTGCACTAGAATCAGTAAGTTTCTTTTCGAGGCGAGTTCCAGCTTCACGGAATCGTTGCTCGATAAGGGCACTAGATTCAGTGAGTCTTTTGTTAATGACTTTATCCGCTTCAGCAAACTTAGTATCCAAGGTCCTGTCAATTTTAGAAGTTAAGTCTTCAACCTTACTATTTGACTCAGTTAACTGCGCTTGAAGTTGAGTATTTTGTGCCTGCATTTGTTGTTGAAGTTGAGTATTTTGAGCCTGTAGTTGGGAATTAGATTCGATCATTTGAGTCTGCAATTGGTTATTAGACTCTACCATTTGCGCCTGTATTTGAGCTATCTGGTTATTAGACCTATCAATCTTAGCATTTTGATCATTAATGCTAAGCCTAAGAGCTTCGATTGCTGCAAGTATGTTATCCATGTTTCCGGAATATTCGAATAAGTCAAATACAACAAGTTCTTTGCAGTCGAATCTTGTGCTCAAGATATAATGACTTGAATCGAACCCTGAATGTTGCGATTATTACAAGTGCATCATTTATTATTATAGCACGGCTTCAAAATCGAGTCCTTGAAGTTGCGACGTCATCTATTATTATAGTACGGCTCCAAAATCGTGCCCTTGAAGTTGGGGCGCCATCTATTATTATACTATCCTCTCTGTACCAGGAAAAGTTGTGGGCAAAGGGCATGAGTAGGACCTCAGGGAGTGGAACTGGGTTTTGGAGCCGATACAGAGAAGGATAGTCTCGCAGAGCGAATAATAGATGGTAAATAATTTTTTTTTAAACAATTTATTAATTTCTCACCCTGCGGTATGATTGTTGACTCAAAATTTATATTGAAATTAAATGTTGAAAATAATCTTCTTGAAAAAAAAATGGCATAAATATCATTGGTTTCAAAGTCTTTCATATGTGTGAATTTCCACCTAAAGTCTTTTTAAACCTAAGCACACTTTTATAATGGTAAATGGATATGAGAAATTATTAAAAGTTTTCAGTTCTCAGTTCGTCAATCTCGTTATACAACACACTTGAAATCCTACAGTCTTTCTACGAGAAATGAAATTGAAATTAAATTTATCACTTTTGAGAAATTATGGAAATTGTTCACACGCGACACTGAAGTTTCACTGTTCAAAATAAATGAAAAAGTTTAGTCAGTTTGTTACTCACTTATGACAAGAACTGTTGTTACCAAATGTCGAAAGATGGACATCTGGAATGTTCCATGTAGAATCAGGATCGGCGATGTTGACGTTCCCGATGAGGTGATGACAGCTGGAACTGTTGAGTTTCGCACACGAAAATTCATTTAGTGCGACTGGTTATCACTTACACTGTTGAACACTATTTATGGCGTATGAAGAATCACAGTCCTTTCTGTACTAAATACTATTTACAGTCGTTATTGAAACGTTCTTAATCACACAGTTCACACTTGAAGAAAGAAAAAAAAGAAAGCAAGTCGATAAGCACAGTCTGTGAACACAGTCATTAAGTTAGATTTTCTGCTAATCCTGTTATATTAACTCAGAAAAGTTCGTACTTTTTTATTCAAAATATTGATGTGACGTGAATAAAGAAATATAATGCAATACTCGAGAAAAAAAAATAAGTTCTGGTGATTCTTAAGTATTAGGCTCTGTAGAAGTTTAATGTTACTTGACGTTGCCTAAGTCCACACGTAATGAAATAGTTAATATTTGTACTCCAATAAGTTCACTCGTGTTACAGTCTTAAATGTCTTTTTAGGATTATATTGTAATCGCGACGCGACATACTAACTGCAGTGCGACGTCCTTTATCGGCGATAGAATTTCGCGTTCTGGAGAGACGACAAAAGTACTTCTACCGTGACTGCGCGAACATACTGTACGCGGGCCGGTCTCTTCACTATCTCACTCACACAGTTGTCTGTTTGTCCTTGTACGGTACTGTACTGTACTGCACTGGTTTGCGGGCTATCTGGCCTTGACATATATAGATGCCAGCGCAGGGAGGGGTGGCAGCTCTCTCTCGGCCATGTGACCGTAATTACGTAATTTCGTTGAGACTTTAAATTGTTATAACTCAACAACCGTTTGATGAATTAATTTGAAATTTACAGGGATTAACTTTTATGATGTTTGCTATAATTCAGCGTTTGTCCCGTTGAAATTGGTTAAGGTGTTAAAAAGCTGTTAAAAGAAAAATTCTTTCGAGAAATATCTCTAGGGGAGGTGAGCTTCGAGCGACAGGTGACGTCACTTGACTCCGCCTAGCATACTCGTAGGGTCTGGCACATACTGGAACATTCTTTACATGGATGTTCGTACGTCGGTCGGATCTTTAATGCTGGAAATAACATTTCTTTCAATTAATATGGACCAGGACCTAGGCCTTCCTGGTACATCACAGATAAAATCATACAATAATAAAAATACAGATATCATCTTGTAACGGGATTTGAACCGTTACAGTGTGTGGGGAGTGAAAAAGCTCCAGGAAATGGATGACATACATCAGCAGGTTAGCGAGCAAGTGGCGGGTGAAGGTGAAAGGAAAGTCGAAGTAAGTGCAGAGTGTGCTGACGCAGTAGTGAATAACTGTGACGAAGTGACCGAAGTCCAGTGCCCAGAGGAGGAAGGAGCATCGAGTAGATCACCGAGTGAGGAGGGGTTGGTGCTGTCTCAAGCAAATGGAGCTGTGGAAGGAGAAGAAAGAAGACGATGAGAAGGTTTGGGTAGGGGAAGGAGTCTAAGCTTAAAATACTTATGTGGTAAGAAAATCAAAGGGCAGGATGACAAGAACGGTAAGGATAGTACCAAACTGAATAAAAAGGAAGAAGGGGTATTTGAAAGAGAAGGAGCGAGGGTAACGAGAAGTAGAATGATCAGCACAACAGAAGGAAATAAATTTAAGGGTGTAAGGGTAGAAGATGGAGAGGGGAATAAATAACTATATTGGAAAATACGATTTGTAAATATTGAGGGGGTTCTAAGTAAATTGGGAAACGGGGAGTGATAAAAGTAGTGAAGAGTTTTGACATTGTGGCCCTTTTGGAGACATGGCTAGGAGAAGGAAGGAGTTTGACCTGGAAAGGGTTTGTGGTAAGGAATATAACTAAGAAAAAACGGGCAATGAGGGGAAGATATCCTGGTGGAATAGCATTACTAATAAAGGAAGAAATATGCGACAGGATAGAAGTTTTAAACAATCAGGTAGAAGGGGTGATTTGGGTGAGGGTTAACCTAGATAGGGGCTAGCCGAAAGAGGTATGCCTGGCCTTGTTATACAACCACCCCAGTGGTTCTGTATATGCAAAGGATAGTTTCTTTGAGGAACTGATAGTGGAAATTAGTGGGATAAAGGAGAAATACGAAGAAGCGGAGATGATATTGAAGGGCGACTGGAATGCGGGAATAGCGAACTTAAGCCCCTTATATAATAAAGAGGCGAAAGGAATCAGAAGGAGTGAAAGAAGGAGTAAAGATAAGGGAATAAATGGGTATGGGCAGAAACTGCTTGAATTATATTCGGCAAGCAATTTATACATTCTGAATGGATGATGGACGGGGGATAACGAGGGGGAGTTGACATATATCACAAAACAAGGAGGGAGTGTTATTGACTTGGTAATCAGCTCGGAGGAAATGTTGAAGACCATAAATAAAATGGAAGTGATCAACTGGGCTGAATCCCATCATGCCCCGATACCTATAAACCTGAGGAGAGGGGAACATGGGGATATGTTGGGAAAAGGAACGAGTGGTAGAGTAAGGGCATGCATCTCATTAAATATAAATGGACAGAGGAGACTAAAACAAGACTTGATGATTATTTACAAAATGAATTTCAAATTATTAATAAAGGGTGCGAAGTAGCACTGAGATGTAATAATGTTGACACGGCCTTAGACCTCGTGGAATACCCCATTAGGAGGGTAGCAGAGGTGATACGTCATAGGGGGAAAAGGGTAGAGGAGACAGAGGGGTGGTTCTATAGTGAGTGTATGGGATTGAGGAGAGAAGTTCTGAGGGCGCTGAAAGACTTTAGGAAGCATGGAGGGGGAGAAGAAAGGGAAAGGTTTTGTAGACTGAGGAGGGAATACAAGGCCAAGATAATAGAAAGGAAAAAGTTATGGAAAAAGGAAAAGTGGAGGCAATCAATAGGGAATTGGAAAGTAAGGAAGGGGAAAGGTATGGGAGAGAATTAACAAAAGTAATAGGGGACAGAGGAGGGATAGTAAACCTAAAATTGATTACGAGATATGGATGGAATATTTCCGTAAACTGTTAGGAGGGAAGGATAGATGGAAGGGGGATAGAGGGATGGAGGCGATTGGGTGGGGGGTTGGATGTAGAGAATTATGAGTTGGACAAAGAAATATCAGGGGAAGAGGTATTGGAAGTGATAGGCAAAGCTAAAAATAGAACAGGTGGGGGTAGGAACGGAATAACAAATGTATTTTGGAAAGAAGCGATAAAGAATGATAGGATGAAGGAGTGTATAGTGAAGTTATTTAATATGGTGTTCGAAGGTACCAATTTTCCGAAAGAGTGTAAAAAAGGAAGGAAGGAAGCAAGGTGTATACAGCAGCGGTGGATTTTGAAAAGGCATTTGCACTATATAAAAACAAAGGAGCAGGAGCAACCCCAGTAACTATAGGGGAATAACTCTATTAGATGCGTTGAGTAGGGTGTACATGGGTGTATTAGCAAATAGACTGAAGTAATGGGCGGAAGAGTTGTCTATTTTATCGATCTACAAAAGTGGGTTCAGGAAGGGACGTAGAACAATGGTTAACGTGATGATAGTGAAGACAATAATTGATAAGTATGAGGAAGGAAGGAAGCAAGGTGTATATAGCAGCGGTGGATTTTGAAAAGGCATTTGACACAGTTAGTAGGAAGGCGCTGCTTGAGAGATTGGGTAGGGTGGGAATTTCCAAAAAGATGAGACCAGCTATTGAGGCCATATATGAGGAAGTGTACTGTAGTATAAGATTAGAAGAAGGGATTGTAAGTGGTCTAATCGAATCAAATGTAGGTTTAAAACAGGGCTGCGAATTATCTCCCATTCTTTTTTTGATCTTTATCAATGACATATTAGAAGGGCATGGGAGGGAGTGGACGAGTCCTGTATTGGGTGATATAGAGATCCCTGGTCAGATATTTGCAGACGATGTATTATTGATGACGTTGACGGGGGGAGGTTTACAGAGAAGTTTAAATAAGTTTGCGGATTACGCCAGGAAGTGGTCGTTGAGAGTAAATGGCACTAAGACAAAGGTAGGAAAAGCAGGAATGGGAAGAAAAAGAAGCATTGGGTGATAAATGGGGAGGTAATAGAGGAGACAAATAAGTTAGAGTATTTGGGGGTTTGTATAAGTAGGAATGGCAAATGGTCCGAACAAATTAATCAGGCTAAGTGGAGGGGGTTAGCAGCACTTTCAGTTATAAAAATATTGGCAAATAAATTCCCAGGGATCAATTACAAAATTCAGACAATGGTATTTAAAACATTATTTCTAAGTAGGGTGTTATATGGAGTAGAAATATGGGGAGTTGAAAAGGATTGTATTATATTAAATCAGATTGTTAGTAGATTTGGAAAAATTGTTTTGAATCTCCCAAAATTGTATGGCTAATGCAGCGGTCAGAGTCATGTGTAACGTGTGCTTAGAGGTTGATATCAAGAAGAGAGTGTTGGGGTACTGGAGAAGATTGGTAACGGGAGAGGTTGGTCTTCTGCTGCAAACGGTCTACCGGCACCAAATGAAGAGTTATTTTGGAGCCTATTGGGTTGACAAGGTGACGAATATCATTGAGAGGTTGGGGTTAGGAATTTATTGGGGGATGGATTGGGAAAGAAGGAATGCAGTTTGTTGGAGAAACACGTTAAAAAGGATTAAAGATATTCACTTACAGGAGCTGGAGACTGATTGCGGGAGAAGAGTGTCCCTAAACATGTTTATAAAAATCAAACAAATAGTAAGTGTAAGAATAGATAATGTGAATAGATTAGAGAGAAGAGCAATTATTTGGTGAATGTTGGGTACTCACAGAAATAAAGGGTGGACAAGAATGAACGACAACTCAATTTGGTCATTGTGTGGAGATTTAAGGGAGGAGTTACATTTGTTAATAGCATGTAAGGGAACTCGTGTGGAGAGAGAGCAATTCATGAGCGAGGAACAATTGGAAGCCATGAAAGTGTTGGACAATAACTGGAAGATTATTAACTGGATAGTGAGAGAGTGGAAAGTACCTTGTAACTTAAACAAGTTTTTAGAGGCTACCAAAAAACGCTGCATCAAGAAGTTAAAGGAAACTGAAATTAGTAGAGTGTAGTGTGGCAGATGTATACCTTGTTCTTCCTATCGTAGCGAGTGTGTTGCTGAGAACTTAGGTCAGCAGGGAGTGACGAGGTAAGCAGCAGAGAATTAAGATCCTCACACTGCTGGATAGCAGAGTGGGGGGAGATAATGGGTGTGCAAGAGCGGCGGCCTTGGCAGGGCTCGGCTGCCTGAGTCTGTTGGAAGACTCGGTCAGCTGACCAAGAGCTCGCCGCTCGGACATACGTCCATTGTAGGGACTGCTATAGTTAGCTTTTTGTTTGTTCTTTTTTTTTGCCTTGTTTGCCGTGTTGCCGAAGACTTATTCAATAGGGTTTTTTCATTATTTATATCTTGTTTTGATTGTATTGTGGGTTGCTTTCTATATGTTTTCCTTTTGGGTTGTTCTCTCTTTTATTTCTCCGTAAAGATTAATTTGGTTGAAAAACTGTACAATCTGGAGAAATAAATAAATCTACTACTACAAATTATATTAGCGTAACATCGCATTGGTGAGGAAATGTAAATTCCAGACACACTGTTCTCGTAAATGGCGAAACTCCTCAACTGTTCGTACTTCAACTAAGGCGCAATTTCTAACACCAAACACACAATACTGAAAATATTCTAAGTCTTGTAGTGCGTAATACGCAGACTTAAACTTTCGCAGAGGCTCGAATTAAGATCCTCACACTGCTGGATAGCAGAGTGGGGGGAGATAATGGGTGTGCAAGAGCGGCGGCCTTGGCAGGGCTTACATAATTACCGCAGAATACCCAACAGCCGGCCGTCCGATCTCGGCCGTGGTACCAAGTGAACTGGCTTGACAAGCGAAGTGACTGCCTTTTTATTCAGTATCGTCAAGAAATTGCAATCGCTAATATCTTCCGTAATTTTCAACAGATCTCCTTGAAACTTGGAAGTCATGATTACAAATAAATAAGCTACACGGTGATGTAGTTCATTTCCTCATATCTTAATTCATTCAGAAGAAAATAATGATGGAAAGGGATCGAACATTCCGTCGTCTGACGTAATACAACCTTGACCATGTTCTCCAGTTGTGACGTCGCACTTCCCCGCTGCTTTCAGCTGACATGCTCGCAGGGGAAGCGTGCTCGGCGGGTAGCATAACTCCACACACACCGGGGACTTTAATTTAGAACCGTGTTACGGGTATAATACTTTCAGTGCTGTACTGTCCGACTCGTTGACTGAATGCTCAGCATACTGGCCTTCGGTACAGAGGGTCCCGGGTTAGATTCCCGGCCGGGTCGGGGATTTTAACCTTCATTGGTTAATTCCAATGGCTCGGGGGCCGGGTGTTTGTGCTGTCCCGAACATGCCTGCAACTCACATACCACACATAACACTATCCTCCACCACAATAACACGCAACTATCTACACATGGCAGATGCCGCCCACCCTCGTTGGAGGGTCTGCTTTGCAAGAGCTGCACTCAGCTAGAAATAGCCACACGAAATTAAATTAAAGTGCAGTACTCTGTGGTATGGTGCTAACTAGCGAACTGAAGAATAGACGACAAATCGGTGTATGCTGGGCTGGTATGGGCTATCAAGAACACATCTAGCCGAATATTCCAATTTTCAGCAGTTACCCTTGTTGTGTTTTAGTTGATTAGGATATCAGCAGGAGCATGAACATTTCTCTCCTATAAAACTGAGTATCAATAGGACGAAATTCACGTATCTACTTTCAAAGTACATTAGATTTTTTCTAGGGGCTTTACGTCGCACCGACACAGATAGGTCTTATGGCGACGATGGGATAGGAAAGGCCTAGGAGTTGGAAGGAAGCGGCCGTGGCCTTAATTATGGTACAGCCCCAGCATTTGCCTGGTGTGAAAATGGGAAACCACGGAAAACCATCTTCAGGGCTGCCGATATTGGGATTCGAACCTACTATCTCCCGGATGCAAGCTCACAGCCGCGCGCCTCTACGCGCACGGCCAACTCGCCCGGTTTAGATTATGTTTATAAAGTATAGAATGAGTCATGTTTTGTTTTATTTCATACCTGAGCTTTCAAATTTGCTCTGACACAAACATTCCTTAACCCAACAAGTATGCAGTATGCGTGACACAAGCATTGTGCGTGCTTCTTACATTTGGGTACTCAGTGTTCCATAATGGTTAGTGATCTGAGTTTCTCAACCGGTTGGTGCAGGACTTCAGTAGCAATCCCCCATTGGAGATTGGGGCATTCAGTTAAAAACACTTTTCAGAACTTCAGGTTTATAAGAACTTAAAATAAAAAGGAAACAAAACAGTTGTAAATGATGTTATCTGCATTTCCAGATTAGTATAATGGCCATGATGTATCTACCTAGATATTCATAAAAAATGTCCTTGAGATGATTTAAGAAACTCCCCGTTCTCATTCAGATGATTTCAGAACTGTTGTCTTTTTATCATGTCTTCATAAATAATTGCACCAGTATGTTCAGCATCTGATAAATTTGAACCATTCATAAAGCATTCTTATTTACAGATTAAGTTTACCACATTTTTTGGATCATAAGGAGCAATTTTTATCCAGTAAAGACAGCCTGAACTTTACCAGCAGCTCACTGTCTGATGGCGTATAGATGTTTGTCACTAATTATACAAATATGCACTTGTTATAATACTTTGACTTTCAAAGTAGATAATGTGTATAAAGTATGGAATGAGTCATATTTTGTTTTATTTCATACCTGAGCTTCCAAATTTGCTTCCTTTCTCACCCTTTTTGCTAGTTACTGCACCTACCACTATTTACCACTAGGTACTCTAGTTTGCCCATCTTTCTTGAATATGAAGATCTACTCCTTGCGGAATGTTATCTTTGGGAACAGTTTTCCTCCCAAAAATTACAGGAGAAGGTTTTGTGTCATCTGCGCAACACACCAAAACAACAGATGGGCAAACTAGAGTACCTAATGGTAAATAGTGGTAGGTGTAGTAATTAGCAAAAAGGGTGAGAGAGGAAGGAATATTTTGTTGACCCAGTTAAATTGTTGGGTCGCAGGTGCTGTAATCTGTTTTGAGAAGTTACACAATGCCACCTGTTTAGATATTTTAGAATAGTGTAGCTTTTGAATTAAAAGTTGTAAAATATGAAAAAAAGAACATGTCATAAAGGCTGTAAAAAGACATATTAAACAACCGCCGACGGAAAAAAATATTTGCGGGCGGTGAAAACAGGAGAACCAGGCGTTAGGTTCAGAGAAAAATAAACAATTCTTTTACACATACTCTAAAATAGCCCCATCTGGAAGTAGAGGTGAAGCGGTGGTCATAAATCTGAGAAATAATAGGACATCAGTGTCGACTAAAATGATCATATTTCAGACAAGGAGATGGGTGTTTGCATGCATCATCATGTTGTGTTTGAGTCATCAGTCCATAGACTGGTTTGATGCAGCTCTCCATGCCAAACTATCCTGTGCTAACCTTTTCATTTCTACGTAACTATTGCATCCTACATCTGCTCTAATCTGTTTGTCATATTCATACCGTGGTCTACCCCTACCGTTCTTACCACCTACACTTCCTTCAAAAACCAACTGAACAAGTCCTGGGTGTCTTAAGATGTGTCCTATCATTCTATCTCTTCTTCTCGTCAAATTTAGCCAAATCGATCTCCTCTCACCAATTCGATTCAGTATCTCTTCATTCCTGATTCGATCTATCCATCTCACCTTCAGCATTCTTCTGTAACACCACATTTCAAAAGCTTCTATTCTCTTTCTTTCTGAGCTAGTTATCGTCCATGTTTCACTTCCATACAATGCCACGCTCCACACGAAAGTCTTCAAAAACATCTTTCTAATTCCGATATCAATGTTTGAAGTGAGCAAATTTCTTTTCTTAAGAAAGCTCTTCCTTGCTTGTGCTAGTCTGCATTTTATGTCCTCCTTACTTCTGCCATCGTTAGTTACTTTACTACCCAAGTAACAATATTCATCTACTTCCTTTAAGACTTCATTTCCTAATCTAATATTTCCTACATCACCTGCCTTCGTTCGACTGCACTCCATTACTTTTGTTTTGGACTTATTTATTTTCATCTTGTACTCCTTATCCAAGACTTCATCCATACCATTCAGCAACTTCTCGAGATCTTCTGCAGTCTCAGATAAAATAACAATATCATCGGCAAATCTCAAGGTTTTGATTTCCTCTCCTTGGACTGTGATTCCCTTTCCAAATTTCTCTTTGATTACCTTTACTGCCTGTTCTATGTAAACATTGAAAAGGAGAGGGGACAAACTGCAGCCTTGCCTCACTCCTTTCTGGATTTCTGCTTCTTTTTCAAAGCCCTCGATTCTTATCACTGCAGACTGATTTTTATACAGATTGTAGATAATTCTTCGTTCTCGGTATCTGATCCCTATCATCTTCAGAATCATAAATAGCTTTTTCCAATCAACATTATCGAATGCCTTTTCTAGATCTACGAATGCCATGTACGTGGGCTTGTCCTTCTTGATTCGATCCTCTAAGATCAGACGTAAAGTCAGGATTGCTTCACGTGTTCCTACATTTCTCCTGAAGCCAAATTGATCTTCTCCCAACTCAGCTTCAACTTGATTTTCCATTCTTCTGTAAATAATACGTGTTAAAATTTTGCAGGCATGAGATACTAAACTAATGGTGCGGTAGTTTTCACACCTTTCAGCACCGGCTTTCTTGGGAATAGGTATAACAACATTCTGCCGAAAATCGGATGGGACTTCTCCTGTCTCATACATCCTGCACACTAAATGAAATAACCTTACCATGCTGGTTTCTCCTAAGGCAGTCAGTAGTTCAGAGGGAATATCATCAATTCCAGGTGCCTTGTTCCTATTTAGGTCACTCACAGCTCTGTCAAACTCTGACCTCAAAATTGGGTCTCCCATTTCATCAGCATCAACAGCCTCTTCATGTTCCAGAACCAAATTATCTACATCGTTACCTTGATACAACTGTTGGATATGCTCCTGCCATCTTTCTGCTTTGTCTTCTTTCCCTAGAAGTGGCCTTCCATCTGAGCTCTTAATATTCATGCACCTAGATTTCCTTTCTCCAAAGGTTTCCTTGATTTTCCTGTATGCAGCATCTACCTTTCCCAAGACCATACAGTCTTCGACATCCTTGCACTTCTCCTTCAGCCATTCTTCCTTAGCTACCTTGCACTTTCTATCCACATGATTCTTTAATCGCCTGTATTCTTTTCTGCCCTCTTCATTTCTAGCATTCTTGTATTTTCGTCGTTCATCGATCAGGTCTAGTATCTCCTGAGTTATCCACTGATTCTTAGTTGATCTTTTCTTCCTTCCTAACATTTCTTCAGCGGCCCTACTGACTTCATTTTTCATGACTCTCCACTCTTCCTCTATTGTGTTTCCTTCAGCCTTTTCATTTAGTCCTTGTGCAACATGTTCCTTGAAACAATCTCTCACACTCTTTTCTTTCAACTTGTCTAGATCCCATCTTTTTGCAATCTTTCCTTTCTTCAATTTCTTCAACTTGAGATGGCATTTCATGACCAACAAGTTGTGGTCAGAGTCCACGTCTGCTCCTGGGAAAGTTTTGCAATCCAACACCTGGTTTCTGAATCTCTGCCTAATCATAATGAAGTCTATTTGATACCTTCCAGTGTCTCCAGGTCTCGTCCCCGTATACAGCCGTCGTTTGTGGTGTTTGAACCAAGTATTGGCAAGGACTAAATTATGATCAGTGCAGAATTCAACCAACCGCCTTCCTCTTTCGTACCTTTGTCCCAATCCGAATTCTCCCACTGTACTACCTTCTCTTCCTTGGCCTACCACTGCATTCCAGTCTCCCATCACAATTAGATTCTCGTCACCTTTTACATATTGAATTAAATCTTCTATCTCCTCATATATTCTTTCGATTTCTTCATCATCCGCTGAACTAGTAGGCATATAGACCTGCACTATTGTGGTGGGCATTGGTTTGGTGTCTATCTTGACAACAATAATTCTTTCGCTATGCTGGTCGTAGTAGCTTATCCGCTGCCCTATTTTTTTATTCATTATTAAACCAACTCCTGCATTTCCCCTGTTTGATTTCGTGTTGATAATTCAAGGAGAAATACGGGGAGATTATAATCCAATTGGAACTGTGTGAATTCTCGTATCTACCTGTGTGAATTGCGAAGTGTGATGTGTATTAGGCCTGTAATTTAAAATTTCTCATTTCTGCGATTGTTTTAAAACAAGTTTTTCGGCTTTGAAATACTGATGATACGTGTGGAAAGTCACATTTAAATTTAAGCTGGCAACACCACATAATTCGTAGTAAATATGTTTCTAGACATGATATAGGCTTTTGGGCTTATGCCATGTCAAGAAAATAGGATGGAAATCTTTACGTTTTGCAGAGAACTTCTCTCTGCCTCATCTGAAGAAAATCTTGACTGTCCACGAGAAAGGATTCTTAAAATATGAAGTTTGAATTCAGACGTGGAAATGGTACGTTCATTTCTCATCTGATGGCTCCGCGGACGCGGTACAGCGCTAGCGCTCGAAGCGGAAGCTGACGGAACCTTCAGAATCAGTCTGAGAGGGTCACATAACATAACAGATGTTCGCACATATGAAGGTATGACATTGACACAAGCCTGGAATAAAACATCTTGCGATGAGGAGCGTACGAATTTGGAAAATGCCGAAACGAAGTAAAAATAGTGAAGGGGCAGGGAAGGGAACTGCCTACGTAAATCCTTAATGGCTGGCAACTTAATTGATAACCAGTGTCCCTGTTGAAATTGTTAGGATTCCTACGTATTTCCACAGCTTCCTGTACAATTCTGGACCTGTAGTGTGTAGTGTAGGTAAGAGCTCGAGCATCTTGGAACATGACATCATGACCCGACGATAGAGCGTGCTCAACTATTGCTGATTTGTCTGGCTGGTTGAGACGAATATTACGTTCATGTTCCTTGATACGAGTACCAATGGACCGGCATGTTTGGCCAATGTATACCTCACCGCAAGTACAGGGAATATCATATACCCCAGGATGCAAAGTGGGGATAATTTGTCCTTGGTTTTACCCAGACTGTGAGCAATTTTAGTCACGGTACCTAACACGGTTTTTATACGTACTGTGTTTGAGGAGGACCTTGGCATTTCTATCTGTGGTGTTGTGAATGTAAGGCAGGTAGGCAGTTCCCATCACTTCTTCTTTCTGTGAGCTTTGCCTGGTCGTTTCTCTGGGATGCAGGGCTCTATGAATCTGCAAATCGCTGTAAGCATTACCCTTGATCGTGACTTTGATTGTGTACTTCTCCACCTGGATATTTGATGGCTCAAACATTCGTCTCGCCTTCTTGGTGAGTGTTGTGAGGATGCCTTGTTTTGTGCTGGATGGTGGTTTGTATTTTTGCTCTCGATTTGATAATCAACATCTTGCCTGATACGCTGGAGCATGTCTAGTGTGACAGGTGTGATGGCAGCAGTGATCCTTTCTCTGAGATGCATTAAGTCACGTAATCGTTTATACAGAACATTTTGGATAGTAGTCTTATGAATTCGTAATTGCAAACTCCGCCGCACAATATCGTTCATTAAATACAACAATGTCATAACTCAAAAAAAGCTTGTTTTGAGATATGCAAACCAGTGTAGGTGTTATCTCATGCACTTTTAACTGGCATAATGTCATAACCTGAAGAAACTTAGAAATCAGCCACTAATGATCTGCATTTAGGGCAGTCGTCCAGGTGGCAGATTCCCTATCTGTTGTTTTCCTAGCCTTTTCTTAAATGATTGCAAACAAATTGGAAATTCATTGAACATCTCCCCTGGTAAGTTATTCCAATCCCTAACTCCCCTTCCTATAAAAGAATACTTGCCCTAATTTGTCCTCTACAATTCCAACTTTACCTTCATATTGTGATCTTTCCTACTTTTAAAGACACCACTCAAACTTATTAGTCTACTGATGTCCTCCCACGCCATCTCTCCACTGACAGCTCGGAACATACCACCTAGTCGAGCTGATCGTCTCCTTTCTCCCATGTCTTCCCAGCCCGAACTTTGCAACATTTTTGTAACGCTACTCTTCAGTGACGCGGTCAGGGGGAGCAGATATGTCGTTCTTTCCCCTTCTAGCTTTGGTCTTTGAGCGTGACCTTGGCACTGTGTGGAAGGCGTGCGCTTGTGGTTGTGCTAGAGTGACATATTTGGAGCTGTGACACCCTTGCTCTGAGGAAGGTCATATAATATATATTACGTTATACAATCTCCCATGCATAACGTATTATTTAGACTTCGTGCAGTATGCACTGCAAATCAACCCAGGTTATGTGTGAATTATAAGGAAATATGACATTGTTCCTCCAAGAAATAGTTATTTTATTTGTACTCTTTCACATTATGACATTATTGCTACAAACCAAAGACAGCATTCAAAGTAGAAATAAAGGTACTAAATGCTATTATGTCATTCTTGCTACAAAGAATGTCTCCTTAAAAAAACGACATCCGATTATTTTCGGTTATGCCGTTATTGTTAAGATAGAATAAGTTGTATCCTATGCTGAGATAGGTCAAGGTTATTCTTTACTTCTTCCACTGAAACACTTCTTTTTTTACATCTCTGTAGACCATGATTTCTCGCGGAAAAGTGCTCGATTAGCTAGCCCTTGCTGATGTGAGAAAGATTGAAACAAAGGAGGGAATTGCGAAGGGACCGGATGGGAGAAAGCAGCGTTTAATGGAAAATGAGCCTGTCGTTTCGCCGCCCTTAGAGGAACCAGGTATACATTGCTCTTAATAAGCATCAACTTTGTAGTTATAGTGCAGCGTTCACAATGTAGAGTTATTAAGTAGTAAACTTTTAAAAGTAATACACATCTACTGCTGGACAATGGAGTGCTGCATGTTGGTGAGGGTCTGATATGTGATATGTAAGTGAAATATAAGCAAATTCGAGTGAGGGTGTAAAGTTTGGACGACTCGCGTGATGCTTTCAAGCGTTCTGGTTGTGAGGAGGTGTTAGCAAGTGGAACAGAGTGATTTAAGTGGAGTAGGAATCGTAATATTGGTTACACGTGGGCCCGGGCAAACTGTGAGGTTAAGTACGACAATCCGCAAATCGACCATCTGAATAAAGATCCTGCCAAAAGACAAACAATTCACTTATGTGATACCAGTAAATGTCTTTCCGCACAGATTACACCTGTGGATCTTCTCTCCAGGTTGAACGTCTGCTTGCTAGTATTGCAACTGAGTATCTCCTTCCCAAAGTGAGCTAGCGCCTGCAATATCGGTGATTGTCTGTTAGCACTTATTACAACTGCAGATTTTCTCCCCTGAGTGAATCATTTTGTGCGGTGGCGCGTATTGGTCCTGCCCCAAAGGTAAGAAGGTATTCTCAAGCGCAGTACTATGATTGGCATTGAGCAATATCGGGCGGCGATAGGCGGCTGGATGGGCAGGCTGAAGAAGACGATAGGGCAGGCGGCGAATAATGGAGAACTGGGGAAGATCGGCGAGGTTATCTTGGCAGCAACGGTGATAACTATGCTATTAATTATAGGCGGAGTGGAGACGAATCCAGGCTGGGAAGACTGGGAGAGAATCAAGGGGATGATAGGAGACTCTGTCAAAACACACACCGGAGAGGCATTGATTAATGAATTTAAAAATGAACAAGCCAAGGGTTTTGAAGATATGAAGACCTGGTTCAAGGATCAGTGGGGAGCCACAGAAAAAAGAATAGAGGAGAATGAGAGAGCAACGAGAGAGCTAAAAGAGCAGGTAAAAGATCTGGAAAAGGAAGTGACGTTTCTGAAGAATGAGCTCGGCCTAGTTAACCAACAAAGGATGAAGAAATGCATATATATCTATGGGTTACAGGAAGAACGAAATGAAGATAGAGTTAAGCTTATATATAAAGTGGTGGACCTTGTACAAAATAAGCTGAAACTTAACTTCAGTGAAGTGGATATGGACGATATCGAAAGAGTAGGAAAAATGAAAGGTAGGAGACCAGTGAAAGTGAAGATGATGTTAACCATAATGGCGGACATAGTGTTAAGAAACGCAAAGAACCTACAAGGCGAAAGGATCTGGATAAACAAAGACTTGGGAAAAGAAGGGATTGAGAATATAAAAATCCTACGGAAACATTTAGGCAGAGCTAAACATCAAGGCCTTAAAGCATTTATCAAGGATCAAAGGCTAGTGGTAACAAATGGTGTATGGTTGCGTGTTTGGTCTGTAACAAAACTAAAAAGGATGGAGGAAGGGCTGAAACAGGAAGAGGAACGTTCGAAACGGCCAAGAGAGAGTCAGGAGTACACTCAAGAGGAGGGAGGAAATGTGGTAACCATGGCTGAAGCAACGAGGCAAGAAATCAGTACAGTGCAAGATAGTGTGAGTGAAAGATCAATTGTACAGGTTCATGAAGTGTTAGCAGATAGGGTTCCGAAAGGAAAAGAGGGTGCTCTGATTACCGATCTGGGGGGGAATAAGAAAGAGGGAGACCTTATGACCAGGGGAAGAAGCAGGAGCCTGAAAGACCTATGGGGGAAAAGAAATAAAGGTGTAGAAGATAAAGAGAAGAAGGATGACAATAAAACGTCGAGGAATGATGGAAGGGAGGTAGAAGCTGAGAGCGAGAGGGTGACGAGAAGTAAGATTAAAGATGGCGGTCTGGAAGGTAGGAGGAAAAAGCTGTAACTAGGCTGGAAAATAGGCTTTGTTAATATTGAAGGTGTACTGAGTAAGATAGACAATATAAAAGTAAAAACATTAATAGAAAGCTTTGATATTGTAGCGCTTTTAGAAACATGGCTAGAAGTAGGCAGGGAGATAACTTGGGGAGGATTCACGGTAAGGCACAAGTCAAGGAAGAGATTAAGCAAAATGTGCCGCGTGCCAGGAGGAATAGTAGTATTAGTCAAAGAAGAGCTGAACGAATGTATAGAGCATATCGAGAGTGAAATTGAAGGGGTCATGTGGATAAGATTTAATATAGGGAGAGAGGCAGGGAGAGAGAAACATGTGTGCTTGGCTTTTGCCTACTGTCACCCCAGGGAATCTCCATATGCAAATGATAAGTTCTTTGAAGAATTATTATTAGATATTGGTATCATTAGAGGGAGGTATGAGGAGGACGGTATATTATTACTTGGAGACTGAAATGCCAGAATAGGCGAGCGAAGTCCAAGGTATAGTAAAGAAGAAGAATTGATAGTTGGAGCAGGAATAAGTAGTAATGATAAGGTAATCAATAACTATGGTAGAAAACTCTTAGAATTATGTGAAGTCGGGAGTTTCTGCATCTTGAATGGCTTTTGGGAGGGGGACAAAGAGGGTAAAATGACCTATGTCACTGAACAAGGAGGGAGCGTTATTGATTTAGTAATGAGTTCACAGGACTTGCTAGATTACATTAAAACATAATAGTGGAAGACTGTATTGAATCGCACCACGCTCCGGTATGGGTCAATTTGGTGAGGCGAGAGGAAAATAAAGAGGAAGAGAGAAAAAGCATGACAGAGTGGGGTAGTGGCTATACTAAATATATATGGGCAGAGAACTCAAAGAGAAGACTAGATATATTCATGGATAAAGAGATACATCTAATTAGAATTGGCTGGGAAAAGGCGCTGATGGAAAACAACACAGATAGAGCGCTCGAATTATTGCAGTATCCTGTGAAGAGAGTGACTCGTACAGTCGGGCACAGCAAAAGGAAAAAAACGGAAGGGGAGGGTTGGTATGACAGGGAAAGTGAGGCTCTCAGAAAAGCAACGTTGGGAGCGCTAAAAGAGTATAGAGCAAAAGGAGGTAGCGAAGAGCGTGAAGCATTCTGCAGGTTGAGGAAAGAGTATAAATGCAAAATTGCAGATAAGAAGAAACAATGGTTGAAGGAGCAACCAGAGCAAATAAACAAGGAATGCAGAAATAATCGAACGGAAAAAATATTGGAGAGAATAAATATGATCAATAAAGGAGGGAAGGGATTGAAGAAAAGAAATATCGACTATGTAAAATGGGTGACATATTTCGGTGTGCTATTAGGAGGAAGGGACGATTGGGAGTATAAGGAAAGAAAACAGACCTTGTGGTCTAATGTGGAAGTAAGTATACACGAACTAGATAGGGATTCTACGATAGAAGAAGTACAGGGGGTGATTGGGAAACTTAAGTTGAAATCAGCGGGTGGGAGGAATGGTATTAGTAATGAATGCTGGAAACAAATAAGTAAATACGGTCCGATGGTAGAAGGAATTGTTAAGCTATTCAATAAGATTTTCAACGGGGCGAAGGTACCGAAGGAATGGGAGTATGGGATAATATGCCCAATATATAAAAAGAAAGGGAATAGAAATTTACCTAATAACTACCGAGGTATAACTCTTTTAGATACATTGAGCAAAATTTACACAGGAGTCTTAGCTAATAGATTAAGGGACTGGGCTGAAAATAACGGTATAATCTCAAAATACCAGGGAGGATTTAGAAGGGGAAGACAAACAATAGATAATATCATGATTGTGAAAATGTTAGCCGAGAAATACACGGTACGGGGAAGTGGCAGCATATTTTTGGCAGCGGTCGATTTTGAGAAAGCGTTTGATACAGTAAACAGAAAGGCGTTAATAGAAAAATTAGGGAAGCTGGGCGTTTCTAGGAAAATGATACGTGCGATAGAGGCGCTATATCATAGAGTATATAATAGCGTTAAACTAGAAGACAATGTAATAAGTAATCCGATAGAGTGTAAGCTGGGGCTCAAACAAGGATGCAAACTATCACCCATATTATTTATTCTGTTTATTAATGATATAATAGACGAACACGGTGAGGCAAAGTGGGCTGTACCAACGGTAGGTAATATGGAGATCCCAGGCCTGATTTTCGCGGACGATATTTTGCTAATGACGTTGACTAGGGGAGGATTGAAGAAAAGTCTGGATAAATTAGCAGATTAAGCAAATAAATGGTCGCTGAAAATTAACTATACTAAAACGAAGGTGATGATTGTAAGTAAGAGAAGGAGGGTAAGAAAAGCAAAGGAATGGTTGGTACAGGGAGCAAGAATAGAGGAAGTAGACAGATTAGAATATCTAGGGATGATACTGAATAAAAAAGGAGGGTGGGAAGACCACATCAAGAGATGCAAACTTAGAGGGATAGCAGCCCTCGCAGCAATAAAAATTCTAGTAGCCAAGTATCCAGGAATAAGCTATAAAATACTCAGGCTAATACTGAAATCTCTAGTCCTGAGCAGAGCTTTATATGGGGTCGAATTGTGGGGATTAGAAAAGAAAAGGGTAAGCCTGAATCAAATAACATATAAATTCAGTAAGGCTGTTATGAGGCTACCGCAATGTACAGCTAATGTGGGGGCATTAATCTTATGCGGAGAGTTTATCGAGTTAAACTGTGTTAAAAGAGTATTAAATTATTGGTCCAGACTAAGACGGGGAGGTGGCGGTTTTCTGGTGCAGGAAGTATATAGATATGAACTGGAAGGAATGTATGATGAGAGTTGGTTAGCAAAAATCAAAAGTTATGTTGAGAGATTGGGTATGGGATATATCTGGCGAGAGGGATGGAAGGAGAATAATAGCAGAATGCAGAGGGCTCTGACATTGAAAATTAAAGACATTCAGATGCAGAAATATTTGGAAGAATGTAGAGAAAGGACATCGCTCAGCTTATTCTATAAGGTTTACGAGATCTCCAACTTAAGCATAAGATTTGGAGATGGAAGAGTTAAGAGTGGGTTATTATGGTGGTTGTTGGGGCTGCATAGAAACAAAGGATGGATCAGAAGTAAAGAGAACTCTCAGTGTATACTATGTAAAGCTAAGAATGATGATTTACATTTACTTTGTGGCTGTATAGGAACAGAGGAACTAAGAGAAAAATTTCTAAATACCAAGCAACTGGACATGTGTAGACAAAAAGATGAACAGAAAATTATTATATGGGTAGCGAATCAGTGGAGAAACGGCAACGGCCTGAATAAGTTCTTATGTGCAGTGAAAAAGCAATGTCTGAGAGAAATATGAGGTAGTATATGATGCAAGATCTTGGAATGTAAATAGTGGAGTAGATAGCATAAATAGGTCAGTAGGAGATTGGCACTTGGCATTTTAAATGTTAGAAACGTCAGCTTGTAGTAATGATTTAATTAGACATGCTGACAGGGTAGGATGCAGATGTAGGTGTACATTTAGGCAAGTGCGTTTCTCTCACTATTCACGCATAGTAGGGAATGGTAAGGAATGAGGGGCAAGGGAGAACAGGATACAACCGTAAAGGGGATGGTAAGGAATGAGGGGCAAGGGAGAACAGGATATAACCGTAAAAGAATGGGTGGGACGGGCCCACCCGGAATATGTAAAAGAAGGGAGAAATGTGAGAAGTGGGATGTGTTTATAGATCTGTTTATAATTGTTTAGTTTCGTTTGTTTTAATGGTTATTTCTGTTTTATGGGGTGGCAAATTAGTAGATTTAGTCTAGAGGTGGTGCCTTGCATGGAGACTGGTATCCCGCTCGTGTGGGGGGCCACCAAGTTAGTTGTTAGATTATAGGGTTACAGGGTTGGCCCTTATATGTGGACTGGTCATCCGCCCATGTAAGGGACCGTTCAGTAGATTAGTTGGTAGGGAAGAGAGCGGCTCCAGCTTTACGTGGCCGGCCGCAATGGAATGGTGAGAGAAACACACGATCATCTGGTAAGTTGTGGGGGTCTTTCTTAGGACCTCACGGATAGGGCCGGTCGTGTCATCATCGGGAGGGCGGCTTCTTCTCACCAGGGGTGACGACACGGCCGGGCAGTAGCGGTAGATGTTCTTAATTTTATTTCTTGTTTTTACTTTAGGATTAGATTATAGGGTTACAGGGTTGGCCCTTACATGTGGACTGGTCATCCGCCCATGTAAGAGGCCGCTTAGTTGATTTATTTGGAGTGTTTATAGATCTGTTTATAATTGTTTAGTTTCGTTTGTTTTAATGGTTCTTTCTGTTTCATGTAGTGGCAACTTAATAGATTTAGTCTAGGGGGGGTGCCTTGCATGGAGACTGGTATCCCGCTCGTGTGGGGGACCACCAAGTTAGTTGTTAGATTATAGGGTTGCAGGGTTGACCCTTACATGTGGACTGGTCATCCGCCCATGTAAGAGACCGCTCAGTAGATTTAGTTGGTGTGTTTATAGATCTGTCTATAATTGTTTAGTTTCGTTTATTTTAATGGTTCTTTCTGTTTCTTGTAATCTGGCACTGTGAACATGTATCTTGGGCGAACAGCCTGTAATGTTCAATAAATTACTATTACTATTATTATTAAAAGTAATTAGTACTACAGTTATTCCTCTCTCTGTTTTGATCCAGGAACGTCGAGTTTCCCCTTTCCTGCATCTGAAGCTTCGACAAGGTATTCAAGTTCTCGTTCCAGATCTTCATCTTCCTCTATTTCGGCATCATTCACATTATCAAGTAGCACATCTTCTGAAGACTGCGATGACTTGTTTAATGACAAAACGTATTTTCGCAAGGATGATGATGGACATGATAGTGAGTACAGTTCTGTTACTGCTATTCCTGGTGTGTCTGAAACCCCTGGAGGAACCAGTGCTCTACCTGAAATATCTCCAGTAACAAACACTATGTCCTCTTCCACTGACAATAACAGTGCTTCAATAGCGGGCAGGCAGGACACATCGACCACGGTATTAGTGAGTCCTTCCAAGAAAGGTGTGAAATGGCAGAGACATGTTGTAAAGTGGAAGAGGAACCTTTTGAAGAAATTAAGAAATACTGGACTGGACTAACAGTAAAAACGTACGATCCCAGAGGCAGATGAAGGCAGGATGTAAGGAAAACTGCAAGCTTCAATGCTCATTAAAGTTAAGTAATGAGCGTCGAATACAACTGTGTTCGTCTTACTGGTCATTAGGTAATATAGACCTCCACCGGCAGTTCATTGCCAGTTCTATGAAGCCTTTTGTTCCTTGGTATCGATATACTCGTGTTGGAGGCAGAAGACCTCCTCGGCAACATAATAATGCATTTTATTTTTAACTGAAGGGTGAAGAAGTTCGCGTTTTTAAAACATTTTAAAGAACAACCTAGATATTAATGGTCGGCCAATCAGAACAGTTGTGGTGATAGTAATACATTCGCGGAGACGCTACTTGAGGCAGATTAAAGAGGAAAACATTTGCAAACAGAAAACACTGGCTCCCTGTATAAGTGCAGGTATTCGGCAGCATATTGAAGGTATATCTAAAATGAAAGCCATTACACCCGGGCTAACACTTCAAGGCAATTTAAAGGTGGAAGCAGATCACTTGCTGATATTCACAGAGATTATGTTGCCGTCTTCGAAGCAAAAAAGGAACCTCATGCGAGCTATGCAGTGTTTCATCATGTGTTTACGCAAGAGTACAATTTATCTTTTTTTTGTGCCTAAGAAGGATTTATGTGCAACATGCACTGCGTACAAAAACTCTGATGATCAGGAAAAGGAACATATGAAAGCGAAATATGATGAACATTTGGTTGAGAAGAATTTTTCCAGAGCAGATAAGAAATATGACAAAGACAACGTCCACTGTATAGTAGCAGTATATAACCTTCAGGCTGTTTTGCAGTTGCCAAAGAGTGATGTCTCCGCATTTTATTGTAAATCAAAACTGAATGTCTTAAACTTTACTATTTATGACCTCAAGACAAATTCATGTTATTGTTATGAGTGGGATGAGTCAAATGGTAATCGGGGAGTGAATGAATTAGGTTCATGCGTTTAAAGCAGAGAGCTAACTCGACTGATGGTGAAGTTATCTTCTACTCTGATAACTGTGCCGGCCAACAAAATACTAAATGTCTGATGGGCTTGTGTTTTTATGCTGTTCGTTCTCCTGGAATAAGGTCCATATTCCACAAATATATCATAAAAAGACACACTCAGAATGAAGGAGACTCGGCTCATTCCGTAACTGAGAAACAGATTAAACGCCAATTGAGAGCTGGACCTATCTATACCACTGAAGGGTTTATAGCTGCTATTCTAGCTGCAAAGAAAAAAGGTGAACCTTTTCATGTGCACGAACTATGCCATGATGATTTTTCTGGTGTGAAACACATTGCTTCTCTGGTCTGACCTCTTAATCTTACCGCAGTGAAACTGACAGATGTGAACATTATCAAAGTTAAGAGTGATTCTCCATATTCTATATTTGTGAAGAAGTCCTACAGTGAGGATTTTCAAGAAGTACGTGTAATTAATAAAATGAAGGTAGTTGCAGACTTTCCCTTAAAATCAGCATTTCTTTGCAAGCCAAGCCTAGCTCTTAAGAAAAAAGAAGACCTTCAATATTTACTGGCAAATAATTTCGTCCTAAAGGCTTACATACACTTTTATAAGTCTTTGTAATATGAATGATAATACAAAAGCACTGACATCATCTTTAGCTCACTTTTGATGACCCTCAGCATAGCCTATGTTTTATTGCACTGCATGATACTATTTTAGTACGTTGGGAGATATGGACACTATCGCCAATATGATTCCAATTTCTACAAGAATGTCACATTTTGATTTATGTCGTACTGTAAGCTTAATGTTTGTAGCAAAAATGACATAAGTGCGCATGGGGTCTACTCTGAGGCTCATATTGTCTTCGTGGTAACAGCTAAAATATACTTGATACACTCATAATTACTGCAATCATTTAATTGAATATGATGTTCGTAAATATATTTGTCTCGAAATGACAGCCTTTTAAATCTTTGAAATGCTCTTCCTGAAAACTGAAAACTAAAGGTTTTTGAGTTATGACGTTGTTGTATTTAATGAGCGATATATTTCTTGGAATTTCTAACATACGACAAGCGAATACCCTCAAATTTATTCTCTAATGTTCCTGGCCGGCTGGGTGATCTTCCTTTTGTTACACATTGGTTGAACCATCAGTAAATGGCTTTATGAGCCGGCGCATCGCGACAACACATTGATCTGAATTCCGCAAACCGAAGCACGCACTGACAAGGAACCGTCACGAGTGCGATGTCACAGGTGGGATGTCTAGTATGGGGAATTTGAAAGTGCTGTAGTAACAATTGTGACAGGAAACAATATTAGCTGCAAATAACGCACCGTGCGCATAGGAGGGCGACAGCAAATGAGTGTCCGGGTGGTGCAGGGATCAACCTTCTATGGAATGTATCTGTTACACTTCAGAAAATGAACTTCATCGACGTTCACAAAATGTTCTAAACAAACCTTTAACTTGCACCATGAGCACCGAATGAAAAATTATGCGCCACTGTGATCAGAAAAGTTAGCGCCACGAAGATCAAATGCGAACGCCTTGTGAGTTATCAATCATTCAGGACGATTAGCTAGGTATGCACTCTTACAGACAATGATGTTGATATCACGTGGTGACGAGAAATGATGGAAAGAGATGGCATGAAACCGAATGCGAACCAGCCTGTCGTTCAGTTTATTGTGAAACTGGTTCTCCTTTATGGCCCAGCTGAAGATGGTGCAATAATATGTTTTGTAGGCACGAAAAAATAAAAGGTATCCAGAAGATGAATTTGTCCCGTGGTTCCAGGTGGTATGAATTGCAATGTCACACACATTTCAGGAGGTATGGTTTTCTCTAACACAGTATGATTTTAATAGGCAGGCCAAGAGTCAAGCAACAGCAAGTTAATTTCACCGACTATGGGACAAAAGCAGAGTTCGTACCATATCTGTAGTTCTGGTAAGCCCATTTACCCACTCTTGCTTGCTGTGACGTAAGCATTCCCTAATGCCCTTGCTAGGTCCGTGACACGCGATAGAATCGTTGGAGGCAGACAACCTCCAACTTCTCTCAGCACAATAAATAACTTTCTAGCCAATTTTCCATCCATACTAACAGTTGACGAAATAATATACACACGTGTTAGGGCATTGACGTTCGTTGTTCATGTTATAAATACGTATCTTGGTTCTTCTAACTGACAGGGTGGCTTTCGTATGTATTTGCTCATAAAATCCCGATTGGTCGATGCTGAAATCGAATTCCGCACGAAACGATCTATAAATGCTCGAGCCGATTTTCCAGTTTGCTGTGCATCAATAAGTTGCAGATTTGTTTGGAATCTCATTATTTTGCGTCATCCAATGCTGTAGCTCCATTTGAGGTTGTGCAACCATCCACTACATTCCTTGAAGTCACTGTAACCTTTGTGGCCAGATAAATGCAATATTTACTGACTTCGAAAAGGCCTTTGACAAAATTGACCATGACATTCTCCTAAAATTTTAAATATGCTTGGATTATCTTACCCACTACTATGTCTTTTCTGCTCCTACCTAAGAGATAGAAAGCAGTATGTAATATATCAAAGAAACTCATCCAGAGAATACCCGGTAAATTCAGGAATAGTCCAGGGCTCTAATCTAGGGCCGTGGATGTTCCTGGTGCTAATCAATGATTTACCTGAACGAATAAAATTCTCGGACTCTCTCTTGTACGCCGATGACTTTAAGGTATTGAAATCGATTGTAACCATTATCGACTGCGAACTTCTCTAGGCTGACTTAAGTAATTTACTACAATGGACGACTGAAAATCAACTATATCTAAATGTAGAGAAATGTGTATCCATGTCGTTCACTCGAATTAAAACGTATATTTCCTTTAACTATAAACTAGGTTACGATGACCTGAAACCAGTAAATGAGGTTGAAGACCTCGGGATATTATTAGACCGAGAACTCACCATCACTCCACATACACAGAAGGTAGTTGCTGAGTCATACAGGACATTAGGATTTGTGATGAGGAATGTCAAACCCTTTAAACTCTTAAAAACCTGTATACACCTCTACATTTCTCTCGTCAGGCCCAAAGTAGAATACGCAAGCGTTATATGGAATCCAGCAAACAAAATATATATTGCACAGATCGAAAAAATCCAAAAGAGATATTTAAAATACTTACATTTAAAAAAAACCGGTAATTATCCACACATAGCATACAACGAACTTCTCTCAAATATTGAAATAGAAAGCTTGGAACTGAGGAGACAAAAGGATGACATGAAGTTTCTGTACAAAACTGTAAACTCTGTTATTGACAACCCTGACTTTTTATGCCTCTTGAGCTTCCACGTGCCCCACTTTAATGCGAGGACAAATGTAACTTTTCATAATAAAAATGTCAGAACAACCGCTCACAAAAATTCCCCACTCTACAGGCTATGCAATGTCTACAACAGTGCAGTTCAGAAAAATAATTCTTTAGACTTCTGTGTAAATTTAGACCTGTTTTTACAACAATTCACCATCTCCGTGAAAACTCTGTAATGCTGATTTGAACCAAAAAAATGGTTATAAACATTCTACATTAAGCCCTATCCCATAAATGTAATTATAAGTGTTAGAACTAGAAAAAAATAATAGTTTAGATGTGAAATTACGATTTTTTGTTTTTAATTGTTTTATTTTTTTCCTCTTTCATGTAAAGATTAAAGTAGTTTAGATGTGAAATACTGTTCGTTTCTCATTGTAAATATAATATTAGAATAGTTTAGGTATTAGGTTATTAGACTAGTTTAGATACGAAATTATGTTTTATCTACTTGTTTCTTGTAAGGATTAGATATGTAATATTATTTATTTCTCAACGTAAATATAATATTAGAATAGTTTAGATATTATGATATTAGACTGATTGAAACATTAAAAAACACGTGTAAACATTTGCCACTGTAATTGGGATTAGAAATCCTGTATTGCGCAGTAAATAAATAAATAAATAAATAAATAAATAATAATAATAATAATAATAATAATAATAATAATAATAATAATAATAATAAGTATATCCGTACAGAATCCGCTCATGCTGTTAGCAGATTTTTCAAAAGAAATTCGTCGGTGTTCGAGTTCCAAGCCGTGGGACGGTTCATGGATTAGTTAATCAATTTCGTGGAACGAGAAATATTATTGATACAAAACGAAGAAGGCGACGTACAGTGAGTGGTAACAGAACATCTTGAAGACAATGGACAACGCCTTAAATAATTTCTTAAATAATCTCTTTCAGCAAAAGGGAATTTCTTACGGTTTCGTAGAAAGGGCTACGAAGTTGCTTAATTAAAAACCCTGTAAATGTACTCTGATTTAAGAATATTTAAACCGGGTGATCCTGTGTGTAGGATTAAATTTGGCGAATGATTTTTGAATGAAGTGCATGACGGAGAAATTGATCACAACCTCATTCTCTTCTCAGACGAAGCGTGGTTTCACTTAAAGTGTATTAGAATTTATCAGACAGTCACTGTAGCCTGCTGTCTTATTGCCCGGCAGGTGGGAAGCAATAGCTTGCCGGCCTCAGCCTCGCCGCAGCTGCGGTTCTGCGTTAACTGGATGGCCCTGTATTAATCAAAATGTGAGCGCTTGATTTCGTGATACTAATACACTGACTGACAGAGCAAATGCAACACCAAGAAGGAGTGGTTCGAAAGGGATGAAAGTTGGGGAAAAAACAGAGACGGCACGGACGAATAATTGATGTTTATTTCAAACCGATATGCAGGTTACACATTGCGCACGGCATCGACTCAGTAGGATGTAGGACCACCGTGAGCGGCGATGCACGCAGAAACACGTCGAGGTACAGAGTCAATAAGAGTGCGGATGGTGTCCTGAGGGATGGTTCTCCATTCTCTGTCAACCATTTGCCACAGTTGGTCGTCCGTACGAGGCTGGGGCAGAGTTTGCAAACGGCGTCCAATGAGATCCCACACGTGTTTGATTGGTGAGAGATCCGGAGAGTACGCTGGCCACGGAAGCATCTGTACACCTCGTAGAACCTGTTGGGAGATGCGAGCAGTGTGTGGGCGGGCATTATCCTGCTGAAACAGAGCATTGGGCAGCCCCTGAAAGTACGGGAGTGCCACCGGCCGCAGCACATGCTGCACGTAGCGGTGGGCATTTAACGTGCCTTGAATACGTACTAGAGGTGATGTGGAATCATACGCAATAGCGCCCCAAACCATGATGCCGCGTTGTCTAGCGGTAGGGCGCTCCACAGTTACTGCCGGATTTGACCTTTCTCCACGCCGACGCCACACTCGTCTGCGGTGACTATCACTGACAGAACAGAAGCGTGACTCATCGGAGAACACGACGTTCCGCCATTCCCTCATCCAAGTCGCTCTAGCCCGGCACCATGCCAGGCGTGCACGTCTATGCTGTGGAGTCAATGGTAGTCTTCTGAGCGGACGCCGGGAGTGCAGGCCTCCTTCAACCAATCGACGGGAAATTGTTCTGGTCGATATTGGAACAGCCAGGGTGTCTTGCACATGCTGAAGAATGGCGGTTGATGTGGCGTGCGGGGCTGCCACCGCTTGGCGGCGGATGCGCCGATCGTCGCGTGCTGACGTCACTCGGGCTGCGCCTGGACCCCTCGCACGTGCCACATGTCCCAGCGCCAACCATCTTCGCCACAGGCGCTGCACCGTGGACACATCCCTATGGGTATCGGCTGCGATTTGACGAAGCGACCAACCTGCCCTTCTCAGCCCGATCACCATACCCCTCGTAAAGTCGTCTGTCTGCTGGAAATGCCTCCGTTGACGGCGGCCTGGCATTCTTAGCTATACACGTGTCCTGTGGCACACGACAACACGTTCTACAATGACTGTCGGCTGAGAAATCACGGTACGAAGTGGGCCATTCGCCAACGCCGTGTCCCATTTATCGTTCGCTACGTGCGCAGCACAGCGGCGCATTTCACATCATGAGCATACCTCAGTGACGCCAGTCTACCCTTAAATTGGCATTAAGTTCTGAACACTCCTTCTTGGTGTTGCATTTGCTCTGTCAGTCAGTGTATTTGAATGTATGAAGCTTGATTTTCTAGATGTTCTCATATCGAACATTGTCTATTATTACAGGAAAAAGTGTTCTATATTTTACAGTGCTCCCTCATGCTTCGTTCTGTGTAAGGCTGGGACAGGCAAATTCTAAAACAAAGCAGACACTTTTTAGCACGTGGAAACGGAACAGACACACAGATACTGATCACGTGTGTTTCGCAAGTGTTATATAACAAATTATTTCAATAAAAAAAATAATAATGATAATAAAGCGCACCACATTTTCTTTGGCTCGGGAAGACGAAACACAAAAATAGATCGCGTCTGTTTCATAAGTGTAATTATACCTAATGATTTTAATAATAATAATAATAGTCCTAATAATAATAATAGTAATAATAATAATAATAATAATAATAATAATAATAATAATAATAATAATAATAATAATAATAATAATAATAATACCGAGCTCGATAGCTGCAGTCGCTTAAGTACGAACAGTGTCCAGTATTCGGGAGATAGTAGGTTCGAACCCCACTGTCGGCAGCCCTGAAAATGGTTTTTCGTGGTTTCCCATTTTCAGGATATGTTCTCCCTTGAGGTCAAATATCCTTCCGAGGGGCAACAGTAATTACTAATCTCCTATCAGCCGTTCCCTATTTAGGTATTGATTTAGTTCAATGAGTTTGAGGTGGATTTGCTGTTGATAATGCTACTCTCATTCGGCCACGGCCGCTTCCTTCCCACTCCTAGCCCTCTCCTGTCCCATCGTCGCCATAAGACCTATCTGTGTCGGTGCGACGTAAAGCAAATAGCAAAAATAATAATAATAAAACAAGCCGCATTCTCTTTAGCACTTGAAAACGAAACACAAAATTAGATTGTGATCAATGGGGGCCGGATGTTGGTGACCTAAAATATCACTGAATATGATCAATGAAATGCCCTTAAATTTATGGGAAAATGCTTTAAAAAAAGTAGAAGTATAAGTAAATAAGTAGCAATACTGTAAAAAGTTAATTAATGAGTAAGAAGACCTGAAAACATTTGACTGCTGGCAGTGTGACAAAGTAATATATCCCGGTTCTATTCACTGCGCAAGTCTTGTTTTTAAATAAATAATTATCTCTTGATATACTTGGAAATGTATATAAATATGAACATAATGATTTACTGAACGTAGTACCAACCCTTTGACCCCGAAGAACCTGGAAACACTTGTCACAATTATCAGATGTGTTTCTTGTTTAATGTGCTGTTGTACAACAAACCTCCTTTCCGCACTCTCCTTAACAATAACAATTTACAGAATAAAACACGCCCATCTGTTGTAAACACATCTTTTACAAATGAATTCACTAGCAGAATTAAAAATACACTTTGCGGTTGTTTCTCTTTTGGTTTTTTTTCTTGCACAGCACTAAGTTACTTAGCAGGATAATTCTGTATTGAAGCGGAAAGTTAACTGTCGTTTCTAATCCCTTCTCTTTTCCATTTGTTCTTGGCCTTGTGGTACGCACAGGTGAATGACTGGCGGTAGGGGCGGGTGCGGAGGGTGGTGTCTTCCTTTAGCTTAAGAAATACTTACTCCTAATTGTCAGTTTGGTACTGTGTTCCTGCACATATCTCGGAAACACAAGACTCACAGGTATACATCCTTTTCTTACCCTTCCTTGGACACCAGCAAATGATGGTCAGTTTGTTTACTTATGAAAGATATTTAGCGAATTTAACCATATATAAGAAACATTTATAATTTTTTGTGTTGTCACTTGTGAACTGTTATTAGTATGACAGAAAGAAATACACGCATTCATTTAAAAATAAAATTGAAATGATCTAAACATTCTTAAAAATACTATATATCGACCTAAAACCTTCTTGAAGGTTGTAATAATGACTGATCATCCCAAATTGGCAAAGAAATGCAAAATAAGAACGTGTCATTTTCGTTTGTTATATCTTTCTTTCTTTCTTACTTTCTTAATCTGTTAACCTTCCAGAGTTGGTTTTCCCTCGGATTCAGCGAGGGATCCCACCTCTACCGCTTCAAGGGCAGTGTCCTCAAGCGTGAGACACCGGGTCGGGGGGTAAAACTGGGGAGGAGGACCAGTACCTCGCCCAGGCGGCCTCACCTGCTATGCTGAACAGGGGCCTTGTGTAGGGGATAGGAAGACTGGAAATGATTTTTTTTGCTAGTGGCTTTACGTCGCACCGACACAGATAGGTTTTATGGCGACGATGGGATAGGAAAGGCCTAGGAGTTGGAAGGAAGCGTCCGTGGCCTTAATTAAGGTACAGTCCCAGCATTTGCCCGGTGTCAAAACGGGGAACACGGAAAACCATCTTCAGGGCTGCTGACAGTGGGATTCGAACCCACTATCTCTCAGATGCAAGCTCACAGCCGCGCGCCCCTAACCGCACGGTCAACTCTCCCGGTGATTGGAAGGGATAGACAATGGGGAAGAAAGGAAGCGGCCGTGGCCTCAAGGTAGGTACCATCGCGGCATTTGTCTGGAGGAGAAGTGGGAAACCACAGAAAACCACTTCGAGGATGGCTGAGGTGGGATCTCACAACGCCGGTTATATAAATGTTCAGTTCTAGTGCGACTTCCTTTATTGTTGTACGAAAATCGTTTTGAAGTTATGCCTATGGTTAATTCGGACTCTCACAGATGTGTGTTGGCAGAGTTTCTTTTGAAGGTGTGTTAGCAGTATTAGATGACTTCACCAGTGACGGATTACTTCCAAAGTGACCACGGCTCATGTTCAGACTTACGGATGATCTTCAAATTAAAGGGTATTTTAGCTTTTGCTCGAGGTGAATAAGAAAAGAACAGATTTACACATTTCACCTTGGTGTTATGAGTAGGATAAATTTTAATTTCTCAAGTGTTTGCATGAATGACTATGTAAAATAAGTTTGGAGAGTGCCTAAAATGTAAGATCTTGTTTTCATATAGGCCTAAGCCTAACTTTGTTTTTGAATAAATCGTTTCGTAATTTCATTGTTGGGACCTTGATTGATATTACGATGAAGCAAAGAAATGTTTTATATGTCTTCGAACCGTTCGTTATGTAACGGTTCAAATCCCGTTACAAGGTAATATCTGTATTTTATTATTATTGCATCTGTGATATTATTATTATTATTATTATTATTATTATTATTATTATTATTATGTCCGTATTATTATTATTTTATCTGTGAGATTACTATTATTTTGTTATAAGTATTATTCAATTCAATTATGCAATGCTTGTCGCTTGCATATTTGTAATTGAGTGTATGCATATACACGTATATGTAGATTAACATTAAATACCTGTACAGTGAGAGTTTCGATGTATCAGATGTGGATGTGACGTTGTTATATTGTACTGAGCCCTCTTCATCTCGTAGACTTCTTCACTGTTCAGCTTCCGTTTAACGAATGACTGACGCTACAATATGCAGCCACCCTTTATAGACGTTGGTTGACACAGATACGTAATCTCCAGAAATAACAATGACATACTCCCACAACGCCTCAAACTGTTGCATGTAATGGTGAAATCCCCCGGGGCGGCTGAGTATTTGAGCGCATTGCTAAAAGCTCACGATGACGTAGCCATGACGTAGCAATGACTTGGCAGAATCGCCAGCAATGCGCTCAGAGACTCAGCCGCCCCGGGGGATTTCACCATTACATGCATCAGTTTGAGGCGTTGTGGGAGTATGTCATTGTTATTTCTGGAGATTACGTAGCTGTGTCAACCGTCTATAAAGGGTGGCTGCATATTGTAGCGTCAGTCATTAGTTAAACGGAAGCTGAACAGTGAAGAAGTCTACGAGATGAAGAGGCCTCAGTCGGTGAGTCAACGAGTGTGAACGAGAGATGGAGAAGACTCAGTGAGCCATTAATCATTGGTCATTGAGAGAGTGAGGCCAAAGTTAGTTGGTCACTTAGTTGAAGACACGGACGCAAGGGCTTACCATGGAGTCAGAGAGGGATACCACCTGCCATGAGGTAATACCATATTGACTTACAAAGAAGTCAGATGATATGGAGAAGAAGCAGTCACAAGGATGTATCACCAAATTAGGCATGACACATCTACAGTAAACACGAGATCAAAGGAATACGTCGTAATTACACTGAAAGTGTTGAAGGTACAGTCAAGTGAACCAGTGAGGGAAATATTTCGTATAAACTGTTAAATGTCCGGTCAAGAAGAATTAAAATTCATGCCTAGTTTCTTTCAGTTGCAATGTCATAATTTCATATTCTCATCTGTTTTATCGCAACAAGACTCACTATTTTTTAATATTATTTAAAGAATATATTTTGTTCTATCAAACGAAATCATAGTTTTATTTCAATGACAGTAAAATATCTTAACGTCAAAATTAATGGGGAAAACGAACGCCAATCTCCCTTTCCCAGAACTTATATGGTATGTTGTCAAAAGTAAGCTTATTACCCCACACCCTAGAGATAGTCAAGATTCTCATTCTATTATTGCTGCACTGAGTGGTAGCTGGCGCCCTTCAAATAACGTATGTGTAAGTAAGCAGGAAAGAAGTAAGTGTGAGTCCAGGGTTCGACGATTGTGTATTTTATTTAATGAATGTTAATTTTCTTAATTTCCATTTTAAATGCAGAATTTCAGATTTTTCAAGTTAAATACAGTTTTATATGTTTCAAAAGTTAGTCATATAAGTTAGAAAAGTCTCAGTTAGAGTATTATTGACATAGGCCTACTTGATTGAAGTAGACATTAGCCACAGGATATTTAAAAAAGCCAATTAATAACTGCCGTACCGAGTTATTTCTTAGTGAAATTAGGCCAAATGATTAGAATTAATAATAAATGATCACAGCATTGTTGATGTAATGACATTTTTCAAAAATTGAAAACCTTATTCAGCCTTAAACATGTACGGTCCTCCGGACCTCACAACACCTGTTATGTTCCACAAGTGTCACGACGCTTGTTGAGGGTTAATAAAAGTAATGTTGCTATTGTCCATGGTTCTTCAAGCTCTTGTGGCACATACTTACCGTATCCTTTCGTTGTGTCCGCAGAGGCGTTAGTCTTGTCCCTCTATTTGCCCGTACCACCTCTTACCGCACGTCTCCGGAATGAGCTACCACCTGAAATAAAAGCTCTGCCTCTAACACAGATTACAAACCATGGAAAAATATGTAAATCTCTGTGTGTACATAGACGGGAGTGAAAGGGATTGTAAGTATTGTCAAGTGAATGCAATACTGTATGAGTGTAAATATCTGAATAATGTGATTATTTTAAATATTATCTTAGAGGGTCTGTGAAGCAACTAATGAACATGGGGCTTGCCCCTTTTCACTAGACCATGCGGAAAATCTGTATAATTTGCGTAAATAAATAAATAAATAAATAAATAAATAAATAAATAAATAAATAAATAAATAAATAAATAAATATAAATAAATAAATAAATAAATAAATAAATAATACTGCGTGGGTAACAGCCGACGTTTTGGCATCTTTGCAGTAGGCTTTGTGAAGGCTGCCCGGTTAGTGGAGGTGAAAGGCAGGAGTAACCGGCATCTTGACTGGAGACAGCAGTTAGATTCCCGGCCAGATCAAGTAATTTTAGCTGGATCTTAGGGCTGGTTCAAGATCCTCTCAGTCTGCACGAGAACAATTGAGGACCTATCTGATGGTGAGATAACGGACCTGGTTACGGTGGAGAGGATTCGTCGAACTGACCACACGTCAAACTACTATATATTGGGTGCTCCACAAAATGAATTTAAATTTTCGTCACATGTTCACCTTGTCTTATCTCAATCTCGTTCGTACCTCACTAGTTTTGTTTTAGAAACACGAAGTTATTTGAATATTGAATTTTCACGACCGCATTGTAATCGAAACCGACTTTCAACCTATTAGGTCGTGTTACGTACATTTAGTACGTGTTGAAGAGATGTTAAGTACAGAACAAAAATGGCCAACCAGACTCCAGTGGGATCCGAACCCACAACCTCCCGATTTCGCGTCGGTTGCTCTACCAATTGAGCTATGGTGGCCTAGGCCATCTTTGTTCTGTTGGAAAGGATCTGAGCTACAGGTCTGGTACTACTACCATCACACTGTAGAGTGCGTTTAAGTTGCCCGTTGAGGGCCAAGTCAATGAATATTGAATTTTCACGACCGCATTGTAATCGAAACCGACTTTCAACCTATTAGGTCGTGTTACGTACATTTAGTACGTGTTGAAGAGATGTTAAGTACAGAACAAAGATGGCCAACCAGACACCAGTGGGATCCGAACCCACAACCTCCCGATTTCGCGTCGGTTGCTCTACCAATTGAGCTATGGTGGCCTAGGCCATCTTTGTTCTGTTGGAAACGATCTGAGCTACAGGTCTGGTACCACTACCATCGGGAGGTTGTGGGTTCGGATCCCACTGGTGTCTGGTTGGCAATTTTTGTTCTGTACTTAACATCTCTTCAACACGTACTAAATGTACGTAACACGACCTAATAGGTTGAAAGTCGGTTTCGATTACGAAGTTATTTGTATGAAATGACACTTATTACAACTCCCTGTCTCAGAAGTAGATCTATAATAATAATAATAATAATAATAATAAGAATAATAATAATAATGTTGCTTTTGCTTCTCACTAACTATTTTCACGGTATTCGGAGACACCGAGATGCCAGAATATTGTCTCGCGGGAGTTATTTTACGTGCCGATAAATCTACCAGCACGAGGCTAGCGTATTTGAGCACCTTCCGATACCACCGGGCTGAGTAGAGATCGAACCCGCCGTCTTGGTCTCAATGTGCCAGTGCTACTACATTCTGAGCCACTCAGCTCACATTTCCAGCAACGACATTCAGCTATACCTAGTTGACTGCTAGCCCCATTTATGATACTTCTTGCCTAATTTTTGGAGTATACAGAGGGGTCCAGAAAATGTGGACATCGCTTACAGTTAATATCTTTCGAACAAAATGACATATCGTTGCAATTCTTGCACGGTAGAGTAGTCCATTGTTTTCTCAACAGATGATAAAGGTCACGTGAATGCGCGACAATCTGGGCGCACTTTCCAGCAGATAACAGTGCAGCAATGCATGAAGTAAGATCGCCGTTTGAGCAACGCAAGGCCGTATTGAAGTGGTACTGAAAGTACGAACAGATGATGGAGGTACAACAGCAATAGCGTAATATGTACGGAACTCAGCCAACAACACGTACAGCAGTTTATCGTATTCGGGATAAATTGGAAGCTGACGATACTGTTTAGGATATACATAAGAAAAGGTCTGGTCGACCAAAAACATCAAAAAGTCCCACTTCCAGCGCTGCTGTGTTGCAACGTTCTACTAGGTCACCTCAAACATCTGTAAATCTGGGTGCGCGTGAAAGCGGGTAAGCCGATCAACCGTACGACGAATTCTGAAGGCTGCGAAGTGGAAAGTGTGCGTTCCAAGATCGCTGCACGTTATGAACGAGGACGACCTGGATCGAAGGATGGAGTACTGCGAGTGGTTTGCAGGGATGGTTATCTGGTCTGACGAAGCGGTACTGTAAACCGCCACAACTGCGTGTATTGGGCTCCTGAAAATCCTCACGTTCACGTGGACAAACACGTTAATGTGTGGTGTGGTCTGTCTTCGCGCGGTTCGATTGACCCATTCTTCCTTGAAGGTACCGTAAATGTTGCAAACTGCTGCTTAAAACATCGATTTTAACTGCCATCCGAGAGGTGTTTGGAAATGAAAGATTTTACCTATAACAAAATGGCGCTCCGCCTCACTACCGCAGAGATGTCTGAGCCTACTTGCATGAAAAGGGTAGGTCGAAAAGGATCTGTTGAGTACCCACCATGGTCCCCAGACATTACATCTCTTGACATCTACCTGTGGGGGACCTTGAAAAATTAAGGTAATCGACAGAAGCCAGCTACACTGAACGAGCTACATGAAACCATCGAGGCGTCGTATCATACCGTCAACGCTGATAGCCGTAGTTCGGTTAACAGTTTAGCGACATAGACGTTGTTTGGTTACTAATGGGGGTCACTTTGAACACATAACATAACCTTTCCGCCGTGCAAGAATTGTAACGATATGTCATTTTGTTCCATTAATATTGACTATCAAAGATAGTCTACATTGCTTTTTGTTATTTGCTTTACGTCGCACCGACACAGATAGGTCTTATGGCGACGATGAGGCAGGAAGGGGCTAGGAGTGGAAAGCAAGCGGCCGTGGCCTTAATTAAGGTACAGCCCCAGCATTTGCCTGGTGTGAAAATGGGAAACC
Source organism: Anabrus simplex (assembly GCF_040414725.1). Taxonomy (NCBI): domain Eukaryota; kingdom Metazoa; phylum Arthropoda; class Insecta; order Orthoptera; family Tettigoniidae; genus Anabrus; species Anabrus simplex. The sequence goes on along the minus strand of NC_090266.1, from coordinate 1,211,973,038 downwards.
ACGGAAAACCATTTTCAGGGCTGCCGACAGTGGGGTTCGAACCCACGATCTCCCGAATACTGGATACTGGCCGCAATTAAGCGACTGCAGCTATCGAGCTCGGTAGTCATTTTTCTGGACCCCTCTGAATAATACAGGACTTTAAAAATAAAACTAGGTGATATAATATTTTTGGAGTTCATAGAGGAAAGGTGAAACGAATGTCCAATAAATATGAGTCCTGCAACACACGTGGGGCTGTCTAGCAGAGACGATGAAGGCGTATTAGGTTAACCCGGAAGGACGGCGTTCGATTCCACGTCAGGAAGCCAAAAAAATTAGAAACGAGATTTCTACTTCTGCGTGCACTAAAATTGAGTACTGGGTTAATTTCTGGGAAACGAGGTTGCCGGCCATAGCTCTAACCACTCTAACCCACTTAGAACCAAGGTAACCTTTACCTATCACTCCTCCAGGGGCCTTCGTGACAAGTATGGAAATTACTTTGTATTTTGCTTGCTTCCTAGAATATATGCCGTCGAAGATATGCAGACTTCCTCATAGGAAATTGTCTATGTGCTGAACATTCATGGGTGGCTCAGACGCTTGAGGCGCTGGCCTTCTGACACCAACTTGGCAGGTTCGATCCTGGCTCAGTCCGGTGGTATTTGAAGGTGCTCAAATACGTCAGTCTCGTGTCGGTAGATTTACTGGCACGTAAAAGAACTCCTGCGGGACTAAATTCCGGCACCTCAGCGTCTCCTAAAACCGTAAAAGTAGTTAGTGGGACGTAAAGCAAATAACATTATTATTATTGAACATTCATGGTAATGCATCCTTCTATTTTATGGCGTAGGGAATCACGCACTCTTTCATACATAGGGTAGGGTGGGGCTATTCCGCCCGAAATAAGCAGAAGTTCTAGCGAGCAGCCACCTTGCACATGTGGCATCTCCCTTTGTATTCTGAGTGACCATTAGTCTCTGTGCTACTAGATCTATCGTTTATTTGAGAGCTGCAAATTGACTGTTGGGAAACAAAGGAATAACGCTGTAAGGTAAGCAGTTTGTGTTGTAAAACATGTCTTCATAAATACACTGACTGACAGAGCAAATGCAACACCAAGAAGGAGTGGTCAGAACTTTATGCCAATTGCAGGGTAGACTGACGTCACTGAGGTATGCTCATGATGTGAAATGCGCCGCTGTGCTGCGCACGTAGCGAACGATAAATGGGACACGGCGTTGGCGAATGGCCCACTTCGTACCGTGATTTCTCAGCCGACAGTCATTGTAGAACGTGTTGTCGTGTGGCACAGGACACGTGTATAGCTAAGAATGCCAGGCCGCCGTCAACGGAGGCATTTCCAGCAGACAGACGACTTTACGAGGGGTATGGTGATCGGGCTGAGAAGGGCAGGTTGGTCGCTTCGTCAAATCGCAGCCGATACCCATAGGGATGTGTCCACGGTGCAGCGCCTGTGGCGAAGATGGTTGGCGCAGGGACATGTGGCACGTGCGAGGGGTCCAGGCGCAGCCCGAGTGACGTCAGCACGCGAGGATCGGCGCATCCGCCGCCAAGCGGTGGCAGCCCCGCACGCCACGTCAACCGCCATTCTTCAGCATGTGCAAGACACGCTGGCTGTTCCAATATCGACCAGAACAATTTCCCGTCGATTGGTTGAAGGAGGCCTGCACTCCCGGCGTCCGCTCAGAAGACTACCATTGACTCCACAGCATAGACGTGCACGCCTGGCATGGTGCCGGGCTAGAGCGACTTGGATGAGGGAATGGCGGAACGTCGTGTTCTCCGATGAGTCACGCTTCTGTTCTGTCAGTGATAGTCACCGCAGACGAGTGTGGCGTCGGCGTGGAGAAAGGTCAAATCCGGCAGTAACTGTGGAGCGCCCTACCGCTAGACAACGCGGCATCATGGTTTGGGGCGCTGTTGCGTATGATTCCACGTCACCTCTAGTGCGTATTCAAGGCACTTTAAATGCCCACCGCTACGTGCAGCATGTGCTGCGGCCGGTGGCACTCCCGTACCTTCAGGGGCTGCCCAATGCTCTGTTTCAGCAGGATAATGCCCGCCCACACACTGCTCGCATCTCCCAACAGGCTCTACGAGATGTACAGATGCTTCCGTGGCCAGCGTACTCTCCGGATCTCTCACCAATCGAACACGTGTGGGATCTCATTGGACGCCGTTTGCAAACTCTGCCCCAGCCTCGTACGAACGACCAACTGTCGCAAATGGTTGACAGAGAATGGAGAACCATCCCTCAGGACACCATCTGCACTCTTATTGACTCTGAACCTCGACGTGTTTCTGCGTGCATCGCCGCTCGCGGTGGTCCTACATCCTGCTGAGTCGATGCCGTGCGCATTGTGTAACCTGCATATCGGTTTGAAATAAACATCAATTATTCTTCCGTGCCGACTCTGTTTTTTCCCCAACTTTCATCCCTTTCGAACCACTCCTCCTTGGTGTTGCATTTGTTCTGTCAGTCAGTGTACATATTGTGCTTGCAACTTAAGCCATAACTTATACACTAGTGGCTTTTTTTTCCCGGAAACGAGGTACCTGGTAGCCTGAATGTTAAGTTACATCTCGGAATATCAGGTGGCGCATTTCATTTGTCACAGATCTCGCAAGGCGTACGTTTCTAAATTTCAGTATGTGAGGCTACTCCGCCCAGTCAACACTTCTCTTTAAGATTATTATTATTATTATTATTATTATTATTATTATTATTATTATTATTATTATTATTGGTGAAGCCTCCGTGGCTCAGACGGCAGCGCGTCGGCCTCTAACCGCTGGATACCGTGGTTCAAATCCCGGTCACTCCATGTGAGATTTGTGCTGGACAAAGCGGAGGCGGGACATGTTTTTCTCCGGGTACTCCGGTTTTCCCTGTCATCTTTCATTTCAGCAACACTCTCCCTTCTCATTTCATAGCATCTATCAGTCATTAATAAATCACTTTGGGAGTGGCGACGCCATCGTACTAACAGCCTATACCTGCTTCATTCATTACATCCCTGACCCGGTCAATGACTGGAAAACAGGTTGTAGGATTTCATTTCATTATTATTGGTATTATCATCATCATCTAGGACCTGGAATAAATGAGCAACAGTCGGACACGCTTTGAAAGGACTTCAGTGCACAGATATGTTTTCGTGCAAACCGCTGGATATTCCCGAATACAAAATTTCACCTTCAGAGTATTTTCAACCAGTTATTCCTGAGCGGGCTACTATTTCAACAAACAGTACCCTATAACCTCCGAAGTAACCTGATTTACCAACAATAGGATAAAATAAGTCTCCCTTCTGCTCAGTAATTCGAAATTCAGAAAAAGGGCAGAAGCGCAGAAGAACTCAAGAAACCAAGCACCTGACATCAATCGCGAACTTTCGAAATGACACGGGCAAAATGGAATTTATAATTCGATAAGGGAAATGAAGGAATGGTTGCTAAGAAGCCTTTCCGAGACATTAACGAGGCAAACCATTTAAACCTACAGACCGTCCGACCAGAAAACAGTGACGAGAAAGACGCATCATGTAGATTTTGGGGGGTAAATTTCTATTCTATTCAGTCATATGAAAGGGTAGCTGGATACAATGCCAAGACTGTGGAACATGGATTCATGATGTGGGTGTTGGTGCTATAGGAAGGAAAAGCTTAATTTGTGGCAAATACCTTCGAGAAAGAGACATTATATTCTATGAGCGGAGTAGCCCCACTAATGTTGTAATTTCTTATTTTTGCTTCGATTCATATTTTAATTTGACCTGCTCGTATATTGTAATATAATTTTTTCAATAAGTATATATGTGTTTATTTGTGGGTACCATCTTAGAATAAAGAATGTTTTTTATTTATATTGCTTACAATTTGAAATGAGCGGAGTAGCCCTGCCCTACACTACCTGGTTGGTTGCGGATGTGCTGGCAAGCGTTGAGCATGCGCCCCATGGTATTTGCATATCATTGAAGGAGTTATGTATACCAAGGATATCACGTGTGCCCAAAACCAAACGTTTAATTGATTCAAGTTCAGCGAATGAAGAGGCCAAGGTGTGGGGCCCTGAACGTTCTCGAAATGTCAGCATTAGTGCATTGCGTACAAATTGAGTCGGTGCACCATCGTGCGGGAACAACCTCTGTAGCCTCCAGCACGTCCTTCGGCAACACATTACATACAATCTGTGTGGTTGTATGTAAGGACATATTAATATATCGCCAAGAATGCTTGCCCGTACACTGACTGAAGATCGGTGGTGATACCTGTTTCTGTTTCTTTAACTGGGTGCGGAATTTCAGCAGCCTGCACACATGTTGAATGAGGAAGTTCACAATTGTGTCTCTCGTGGATCAACATATCCAGGGGCAAAATCTTCACTGGGAATAGTGGACCTTCACCACATCGTTGTACGAGACAATGGTGGAATCACAATTTGGAAGGTTGATCCTATGGCATGAAGAGGCTGGACGCGGTGAACAGGGTGTTTTCGTGAAGGACCGCCCAGAGAAGAGAGTAACTAACACTCTTCGCTGCTGCCGCTCGTCACACACTGGTTCGAGGAGAGTTTTCTCCTCCATGCAAGGCGTGCTGGTTGAACGGGGTCTGTTTGCTAATCGGACTGTTGGAGACGCTGAATAATCCGCAAATGGCACTCTGCAATCTGAATGTTTTTCAGCGTAGAGGATATGGGCTTGCAGATTGCTATTATTTGCTACACCATTGCAGAAATCCGTATTTGCTATTTCCCTTGTAGAATAATAGGCGCCCATTACTACGTGCGCTCTATGTCTTAAGAGGCACAGTGGTGGATGTACAGCACTACACACAATGTGCCTTCAGCACTACCCGTTCACTCCTTACCCCTCTTTTTCGGTACTGGAGTGGGCATCAACACTACCCGTTCACTCCCTTTCCCTCCTTTCCGGTGATGGATTGGCCTTCAGCACTACCACTTCACTCCTTTCCAACATATCAGTACTGGAGTGGGTCAATGTTGATTGTTTATGTTGGGGCACCATTTTTGTACGTGCATCATTAAACAACATACACATAACATCAGCATACGACAATCGATTCGTTCTAAACAGATAAGACACTGCCGTATATACCCAGAGGGACAAATACTGCACACACACACGCACACACACGCGTACACGCACTGAATTTACTGCTGTGTACTTAAATGACCGCCTGCAACAGATTAATGTTTACTGCTTTGCAGAGGGACATGACGACACGCCTGTTCACCCTGTACGTTACCCATTGAAAAACGAGCGACGCACACGTTCGAAACTACATTACATGACAGTACTGTTCTGTGTTGTAATAGGGTAAGGCCTTGTTCTGTGTAACGTAATACTCTAGGCCAGCGTTTCCTAAACATTTTTTGTCTCTGAGGCCCTCTGAGCATATCACATGCATGTCCAAAGACCCCTTTACCACAGAACATAATACTGCATTCTGTAAATAAAAAAAATTGTAATGATACCATGTTTGATATTATTCGTAAAATTTTGGACTAATATTTACTTTCTTGGAAAGTTTAATTTAATTTATTTACTAAAATATATTTTATAAATGCGCAGAAATTATAAAACAATGAGACACTTGGCTAATAAACACAACAGTCTGGATCTGGAAACTTAGTTTTACAAGGGTACTCACCCTAACCGAAGGTCAATCTGTACATTAGCTCTTTTTCTGTACTTCGTTTTCAATTGTGTAAGAGAAAAGGTACAACCACGCGGGTATGCTGTCATGAAAGGCATTCAGTGTAGCATTTACTTTCTCGAAATTGTAGGGTATAGGGGATGTGGTGGACCCAAACGTGCATCAGAGCCGTGTAGTTGTGATGCACTCATGGAACTTCCTGGAGCTAAACATGCCACTACATCTGATTCTCCAACTATATCATTCTTAAATTAATTTTTCGTTTCCTCTGTGCCAAGATACGTCGGATAATTGATCTTCCTCAAGGGATGGCAGTTCATTTTCAAAGAAGGAAATTCTCATCCATCAGGTTTTCTCAACCAGAGGCGAAAAATATGGTCTGAGTGTGGATACTAGCAATTCCAAATGTCTCACAATTACATCACTTACACTGCATTGTGATATCCGCTGCTAACGTGTGCCATGTAGCGGTCAAGTTAAGAGATTCATAGACTGTATGTGAGTTATAAAACACTGAAGACATAGTTCCTAAAATTGGTATAATGGTCTATGAATTGTGTGTGTACAATAATATTTCACTCTTCAAATACTTACAAGTAACATTGTTATTGCGAACTCCTTGGATTATCGTCGCGATCCCCCAGGGGTCCGCGGACCACAGTTTGGGAATGGCTGCTCTAGGCAGCTATCAGCTTGCATTCGGGAATTAATGGCTTCGAACCCCACTGCCGGCAGTCCTGAAGATGGTATTCCATGCTTTCCCATTTTCACACAAGGCAAATGCTGGGGCCGCGGACACTTCCTTCCCTCTCCTATCTGTGTCGGTAAGACGTAAAGCAAATTGTAAAAAACTCTAAGCGGCTATTCCATACTTGTATCGTATCGTATGACACATTGAGCTCACAGTATTTATCCTCCCAAACTACACTAGACTAGACTTAATATTCTTCTTTTTCTTCTACTTCCTGACCTTTCCCTACTGTAATTACCTGGGGTCGACACTTTGTACGGATTTAGTCCAGATTTATGGCCGTAAACCTTATGTTTGTCTGCATATTTATTTATTTATTTATTTATTTATTTACCATTTCATCAAGCCGAAGGCAGGATGGATCCCCAAATAGCACCCAGAAATGTTATGCGGTTATAAGTGAACCGAAAAAGAAAAAAAAGGCGCCAAAATGAGGCATACCGAGCTCGATAGCTGCAGTTGCTTAAGTGCGGCCAGTATCCAGTATTCGGGAGATAGTGGGTTCGAACCCCACTGTCGGCAGCCCTGAAGATGGTTTTCCGTGGTTTCCCATTTTCACACCAGGCATAAGACCTATCAGTGTCTGTGCGACGTAAAGCAGCTTGCAAGAAAAATGAGGCATGTTAAGCCGTATGTGGAGTGAGGTGGTTTCCAACTGCTTTCCTCACTGGACCAGAACGTGCTATTGCATCATGACTAATCTCCTCCCACTCCACACACACACAGACTGAATTTACTGGTGTGTTCATAAGCACCTTGTTTCTTCACAATCCTAACTGTTTCCCATCCTTGATTCGCCGAAAACCTCCGATGTGTTAACGCGAAGATAAGCCATTAGTAAAATGGGAAACCGTGGAAAATTATTTTCAGGACTGCCGACGGAGAGACTTGAACCCACTATCTTCCGAATGGAAGCTCACAGCTAGGCTACTCTAAACGTGCGGCCAACACACTCGGTCGTTTATTTATCGCACATCTGTTCTTTTTTGTTTGTTTGAATGTTACTATAATTTGTCAAAAGCGATCGTCAGCGAAATGTAATGTGAATAGATTTCTGTCATGGAAGGGAAGGTTGTCTAAATTGTACCATTCTTTACAACCGATTTTAAAAATGTTAATGATGAGTTATTTCTAAACTAAAACATGTTATCTCTACTGTGAGTTAGGGGGAGTATAAAAGAAAGTTTTGAAGTTGTCACCAGAAGACCTACATGGCCAGCAATCGGCACAAATTCGGAAACTGGTTTACTAAATTGGACAACACAGTTCTTTATGTCTATCAAGCAACAAAAATACCGACCTTCCTTCTGTATGTTTGATATTGGAAATGAAGTGTTGCAGTCATTACACAAAATTTCCGAATTTATGTTTCCGGTTTCGGATATTGCCAGTATGCTGGCTGGTGGTGAACTGGCAGGATCTATTACTCAGTCTCTGCATCTTGAACTACTCATTGGTGGAAGCTACTGACTAGAGGCACTGACATTGCACACCATTGTTGTTATTGTATTCATTGAACTTTCCCCACTGAGGATGACACCAATTTGTTTTCTAGAGCAACGATATTTTGTGTTCTTTCTTGTATCGTAGAGAACTCACCTTCATCGACGTTCTGTGTTCTGGGAGGATGTAATTCGTGCCTGTCGCTCAGGCTTGGGAGGAAATGATATCCTCAATCTCCAGAAGTTCAAAGAAATCAAACACTCGCCCCACTCGAGCTTGAGGCTTCTAACTTGGCAAATTTAGGATGTTTTCCCATGAATGCATAGTATCATTTTCTCCAGTGCAAGATTTTGATAGTGATTGAAATTCATTTAGTTACTCTTTTTTCAAATAATTTCTTTCTCTCTTAATCTGTTAACCCTCCAGGGTTGGTTTTTCTCTCGGACTCAGCGAGGGTTCGCACCCCTACCACCTCAAGGGCAGTGTCCTGGAGCGTGAGACATTGTATCGGGGGATACAAATGGGGAGAGGACCAGAACCTCGCCCAGGCTGCCTCACCTGCTATGCTGAACAGGGGCCTTGTGGGGGCAGGAAAAGAATGGAAGGTATAGGCAAGGAAGAGGGAAGGAAGCGGTCGTGGCCTTAATTTAGGTACCATGCGGACAGTTGCCTGGTGGAGAACTGGGAAACCACTGAAAACCATTTCGAGGATGGCTAAGGTGGGAATCGAAAACTACTCAGTTGACCTCCCGAGGCTGAGTGGACCCCGTTCCACCCCTTGTATCACTTTTTAAATTTCTTGGCATAGCCGGGAATCGAACTCGGGGCTCCGGGAGTGGCAGGTAATCAAGCTAACCACTCCCCCCCGGGGGGTGGACTTTTCAAATGATCGCCTTCTATAATAGTCATTTCTCAAATGGTAATGGTATTTCATGGTATTTGTGCTGGATGGCAACATCTGTTGATATTCTAACCTTTACGAAGGTGCTACGATTTATGCACCGGTACAACCTCTGAAACTCTACACTATGTGTATTCTGATGCTCCTACCGGCGTGTCTCTGGAAATCCAATGCTGGATATAAATATATTTTGAATAAGGTACGTGCTGTAGTACAATAATCAAAGTAGTAATATACAGGTTGTCCCATTTATCTTGACTAAATACAATAACTCCGTACCGCGGCTTCAAATAGAAAAATGTTTCGAGCAAAAGTTGAATAACTGGAAGTGGGAAATTCCACCCGTGGCGAGTCAGCCTGTTGGTGAGTTATGAATACAAGTATTAGTTGTTTAATGGAACTAGGTATTTCAAAGAATATAAAAAATGTACCACTATGTAGGCCTACTATTCCTATAAACAGATCGTTATAAACTGACACAGAAACTGGGACTCATGAAGACCCGTTATTTGGTACCTTGGTAAAATACTGCATAGCGTGAACGCTGTAGAGATGTTGATGTAGAGACGATGTAAACATTGCAGGTACCGAGAGTTTCGTACCCCATTCCACGGAGGCTGCGCTTAGGGCGCGGGTGTCAAAGCTTGCCCGCAGTATGCGTAGTGCCCGTGCTGTGCACGAGGGTGCAGGTCGCTTCCCCTCAGTCAGCTTGTACTTCCCCATGTTGCTGGCTCAGGGTTGGGCACGCCTACCGATGATAGGCTCCAGTTACCTGTTTATGGTACCGGCATAGTACTCGGTATTCTTCTTCTTCATGACCGTTCATAGCTGGGCTGAGGGGCTCAGACGGTTGAGGCACTGACCTGACCACAACTTGGCAGGTTCGATTTTGGCTCGTCCAGTGGTATTTGGAGGTGCTCAGATACGTCAGCCTCGTGTCGGTAGATTTACTGGCACGTAAAAGAACTCTTGGCGCCTCGGCGTATCCGAAAACTGTAAAAGTAGTTAGTGGGACGTAGAAAAATATCATTATTAATTGTTCATGGGGGAACATGCTTTTTATTTTGTACGTTATTGCTTATGGCAACCTTTAAAGTAGTTATTTATTTTCCTGATAACCTATTATTACATAGCGTGTTCTTCGGCACATTTTAAGCAAATGGCGTCTTGAACGCATTTAATTATATACTGAACCCATGACCTTTGTGTCATAAGGAAACAGAGTCCTAAGGTCATTACACGAGGTCCCTTATAAATTACAAGTCATGAGCTCTAGCTACATTTTCTTATCTCTGACCAGAAACGGCACGTGGAGAAACAGGTGGTGGTACTGATTCTCACGCTAAAGAAATTACGTCACCCGCACGTGTAGAATGGGCAGGGATATTTCCGGACTAGTTTCTCTAATAAAAAGTACATCTTAAGAAGAGTTGGCGACGAAACTGCCATAGTAAACGTCAGGAAATTGTACGTGAAACGATTTGTTATTAATGGTAAAGATCTTAGACCACTAAATAGCTCCAGAAAGAAATTGGTCAAAAGTCACGCCTGTTCGTTCGAACTCTGTTACATTGACCAAATATAGTGCCTATCTTATGAGGTAATTTAACAATTCAGTTGGTTAAGAGAAATCCTTAAATGCTTATCATCAACACCGCTACTAAACTAAACAACTAGGTGTTACGTCCTGATCCGCCATCAGTACATTATCATGGGGTTGGAAAATTATCAGTAAAATTTTTGGTGGTAAATGCAGACGGCAGGAGAGTGGGAGTAAATGTTACAAAAGAACGATGCGCCATTTTGCAATCCTGCATTGGTGTTCAGAGAATTTGAAGCGACCGCATGCTACTCAGAAGAACAGGAAAAATTCTTGATGTAGATTAAGTCCACACAGGAGGGTAGTTTGGCCAAAGGTGGCTATCTAATATCATCTCCAAGTGAAGAAAGATTGTCAGTCAAGTTAACGGTATTCCCTTGTGCAACCGTAATGCAAATTCATATCAAAGCAACAGACGGTCATTGTAATGCCGAAGTCCTGCGATTGAATTTACCCATATTATTTATTTAACTTCGTTTGTCTGTGCAGATCGGTGTCTTGACGATCGTGTTCGGTTCGCGAGGAAGAGAACGTGTGAAGAGCATTTTATGTTTTATGTCATTATTTTCTTGTGAATGATGAAAAAAGACAGAGGAAGGAAAAATATGTTTTGTAAAGCCACTATCTGTCGAGATGGCTAAATAAAGAATGAGAGAGCTGGTGAGCCTGTACTGATGGGAGACGACGTACGACTGCAGGTATGTGAATTAACATATTTATAAAGTGCCTTTATTTATTTCATGATGTCACCATTTTTTGTGTGTGTATTTGTGACGCATTTTGGTCACCCTTTTATTTCGTGAAAATGTCAGAGGAATATGACAAAAGGTATTTTTTATGTTTCTTGGATAATCGTGAAAGTCGCGAAACTAGCGTGTGAAGTGTTGTATAGTAGTAGATTTGATGGCTGAGAAACGAATATAATGTCTAAGCAAAGTATCATTTCCGTACATTTATCTTCAATATTTGTGGTTTGCCAAAGTTAAGACGTTAATTTATCATAAAATTCTGTTCGATGTAAAGATGAAATTCATATAAGCGTAATCCGTGGTTATTAATTTAGAGCTGGCTGAGAAGGCACGCCGTTGTGTTCGGCGAGGTAAATTTTGTAAAGGGAAGTTACGAGGCGAGACCGATAAAATTTGTTACAGGGGATTACTAATCCAAAGTCTGTTGAAATGTAGAATTGATGAGAGGAAAACAACGGTAAAAGTGTTGTAAGTCAAGTTGTGAGTTTCGGTTTGGAAATATTAGCTGAGGTATGCGGGGAGAGATGGTTAGTTGTCACAGAGTGTTTTATGTAACAGCATTGTGGGTCACCCAAGAGAGATATTCCATATTATTATCGTGTAGAGAATTTGTGATAGCGTTTCAAATCTTGCGAAAATTGAGATGGGACTAGGGTCAGTCCATAGTTAGGATTCGACGTGAAACCGTAGGATTATGATGGATAAGAATTGTTGAGTGACATCTTAAATTAAATCTCTTCGCATAATCTATGTGGGTCAAGAATTATATTTTATGTGAAGTGTCAGCGAACCGAGGTTTTCGTTTGATGCAAGTTAAAATAACATATGTGTTTGTTTAGAGATATCGGGGGGGGGATCCCGTCTGTCCGTTATTCCAGCCAGCTGTTAGGTGGTCGAGCCAGCTTACTGTTAGAAAGGAATATCAACTGTGATTTGTCATTTGTAGTAAAACGTTTGAAATTATATTTCGTTATTTAGAAGAGACTCGTTTTAGTAGAGACTTGAATTCATTTTCGAAGCGACGGAAATGAGATGATGGTACTATATGGTGGAAATAAGCATTTTCAGGGATGTCAACATTTGAGAATCGGTAGTGATGTCTGATATTATTTGAGGGTTGTACCAAGTTTAATTTGATGTCACGATACCTGTCAATCCATACAGTTCGTGATGGATGATTGTGTTGTCTTGTTGATTCCCAAGGCACTAGGTTCTTGTGAGATGAGGTCATACTTGTGGAGAACATGGTGTGAGTAATCCATCGATCCTGGAGTTGGTGGAAGTGCATTACGCCATTTCAGTCTCATCGACCTGAAACCATATCGAATGAGGTGACGGAATTAGTCCAGGAGCTAACCGTAGGCGTTATAAGCGATGTGACATGGATTGTTTATTTTGCGTTGTGGGTAAATTTATGCAGATGTTAGGATTTAATGTTATGATTATCCAAGCTAGTTTCTTAATAATTGTTAGTGTTATAATGTAAGCTTTTTGAGTGACGTCATGAAATAAATAGTACTGGTAATTATAACGATGTATCCCGATTTTAGCGGCGATGAAGAAAAGTATGAGCATGAAACAATATTGTAATTAAATAATTAGGGATTTTAAAGAAACCATTCGTCCGGGGTAGATAACATTTTTTGTTAATTAGGATTATGAGATTAATTAATTGATTAATTTATTTAATTCAGTGAAATCGTATTTTGAGAATTAGCTTAAACCCAGGTGACTAACTTGAAGACGTATTTTGGAAATCATAGTTTTATTTGCTGGGAAATCTCAACTTATTAACGTAACGATTAATGTCCGATGGCAAAGAGACTTTACTGCCACAAGTGTTGTGAGTGTTTGTTGTTGTTGTTGTTGTTGTTATCATTTTGACCTTGATTTGTTGAGCATCAGATGTGCTGGGGATATATTCATGTGGAAACCTTGGTCATCAACTACTGTAACTTAATTGTGTTCAGCCTTCAGCTTAGAAATTCAGATGGTTATGGGGTCATCAACCTCAGTGAGTTAGATTAGGGCCATCTGCCATTTTAGCATAATTTACTTGCTGTCACCATCCACAATGACTTTAACGTAAATCACTAAGTTAGATTTCGGTCCATGACAGAGTCGCAGGTCATATCGATTCAATGGAGGGTCCATGTCGTACAACCACTGTGTGGCACATACCGATTAGACTGCCATAGTTATACCAAGATTCCAGAGCTCGTGCTACGGGGGCTGGATCATCACGAATCATTGTGATGGTAAATGCAGTCTCACATGGAAGCCGATCTTTGAGATCTCCAGACTTACTTTATTTCATTGTTAAATTAGTAAGGATGCCCCTCAGGCAGTTGAGTTAAAGTCTCCAAAGCCAGTATCTCTCATCATCGTTATTATTATTAAATTTTATGGACAAGACTGAGTTCATTGTTTAGGGATGATAATAATGTAACAAGTTTCTTCGACCTCATCGTAAATAATGAATAAATGCCAATTTCTTTTGACTCAACTCCTCTCATTTAGTAGATAGTTTAAATTACTGAAACCCACCTCTTACCTAAGCAAGTGACGAAGAACCCGTAGACGACCCAAGAGAAAGATTTCATGGCGATTTGCTAATAGGTAAGGAAGGTAGGTATCCCAAGAAGGACATTAAAGGGTTCAGTAAGTCCTTATAATAAATAATATGTGCATGCATTGCACTGAGTACCGTACCGTAGCTCGCGCTACCAGATACCATCCTGGACTAGCGCTCGTAACAGTTTTTTCTCGTGCCGCCGAGTTGTCAGTCAGCTCCTGACCATGACATGCCTGGGATAGAGGAAACAAAGGAAAAACGCATGATGTGACGACTGCTCAATCATTTGTGTGCAGTCGACCACAGTACAGTACTGTGCTAGCTGAGCGTTGTCACAAGAACGAAGCAAGGCAAAGTCATCTTCGTACAGGCCATGGAGGCCTTGGGGGGGGGGGGGGGCGGAAGTTAAAGGCTTCCACTATCCGTTATCTCAGCACTTGATGGGGTAGAATGGTTAGCTCTACGCCCGACCGCATTTGCCCCCAGGAATTAACTTGGTACTCATTTTTGGTGTAGGCTGAGTGAACCTCAGCATCATGTGCACCTGTGAAAGTAGAAATCTCGTTTCCTAAATTTTACGACTTCCTGACGGGGATTTGAACCCACGTCCTTCCGGGCAAACCGAGCACGCATTTACCGCCTCGGCCAGGCAGCCTCTGAGCGTTGTCACAACGGAATTGTATTCCAACAAAGAGGAGGAACAAATGCTGCTCACCTATGGAGAATGTAAAATATCAGATGAATGTGCTCGTATTATTTTCCAGTACAGTGTAATACGCTCACATCTGTTGTACTGAAATACAAACGCGCGAGCACTGTTATGTAATTACCACTAGCTTTGTTTACGCACAGCCGGATCTTCGGTGTAAGGGTAACATTCCAGCTTCTTACCCGAAGTCCCCGGGGTCGATTACTGGCCAGGCCAGGGATTTTTATCCCAATCTGAGGGCTATTTTGACGTCCGCTCTGCATACGTGATTACAATTGAGAAGCTGTCTGACGATGAGGTAGCGGCTCGGTCTAGAAAACCAAGAAAAACGACCGAGATGATTCGTCATGCAGTTCTTCGGGCTGAGCAGCGGTCGCTTTCGAGGCTCTTGCGCCATGGGGTTTGGTTTGTTTTGGTTATTACTACTACTACTGCTAAATTGTTTTCGTTCTTGCTCGGAAGGGGGAGGCGGGCCTCTTAGACGGAGACACCGTCTCTCAGTCTAGGAGATTTGTTACGGTGAAGGAGATGCTCGGAGAAGGTGGGGGTGTTGACGGCCGTGGCCTGTACTAGGAACTATCCCGGCTTTTGCCTTATTGCAGTAGAATAGAAAAGCACGGAAAACGATTCTCAGAACAGCCGACAATTGGGACCAGCCCCTCTCTGTAAGTTATCCCGAATACAGAGGCGTAGATTTACGGTAGAGCTGTGGTCACCTCTCCTCTATTCGGTTGGTCGGTTGGAGTGCAGAACTATCGGACCACGGACCAGTCGTGGTCACTCGTATATCAAATCTTACACTGCAACCACCGACATTTGTTTGCTCACCCGCATTTCACTCTTTTGAAGGTAGGTGGAGCAACTCTACAGAAAGCGGCACCCTGAGGAGACCCCTCCGTCCAGACGGATGTTTTCCCTTTTCGGTTTAAAGCTTTGTGAAACGGGAAATTTTAGCCCACAGCAATACAATTTCCGTAGAACTCGCACAGATGAAGTGAACCTCAGCGCCATGTATTCTCGCTCCTGTAGGAGTTAACTCACACGTTAACAAACGCCAACTTGAAGTCAAAATTGGCATTCCGAAAGTGAATACACATCGCAATCTTAAGCGTCATACGTTCCATCCATATCGTGTACACTTGCACAAAGAACTGGATGGAAATTATTACGGAATCATCCAGAGTTCCGTCAATGGGCGTAGCATTAAATTGGTGCCAGTTCGAACTGTTTTTCGGACATAATTTTACCGACGAATCTTCGTTTTCAAACTCAGGCGAAGTGAAACGAAGGAAATGCCTTATTGGCCCATCGAGAACCCACGATTGCTCCGACAGTTGGACAGTCCTCACCAATGGAGAGTTAACGTCTGCTGTGGGATGATGGACCTTAAGGTTATAAAGCCTTATTTCGTGAAAGTAACCAAAATGGCCGGGAGTGTTACTCTTTCATACAAACAATATTTCCTGCTCTTCTGGAGGAGATACCTCTAAGGAACAGAATGTAGTGTGGTACCAGAACGATGGATGCGCAATACACAATGCCGTATATGTACGTCATGTTCTCGAACAAAAGTATCCTGGCCGATGAATTGGTCGTGGAGAACCGGTTACGTGGTCTGCTCGGTCTCCTGGCCTTAACCCCTTGGACTTTAATTTTAACTTACCTCAAAGGCACTGCTTATCAAGATATCCATACATTCAGCAATGCATTGTGTGTGCTTGTAATGCTCTTCAGCAGACAGCACTGGAAAAATCAGCATTGTCGTTCATCCAGCGACTGAGCTTGTGCATCGCTGTCAATGCTCACTACTTTGAACATATAATGTGAATGATCTACCCCTCGCACTTCTCGTATGGATAGTACTACGAACGGGCAGTAGAGATCCCAGGTTTTGTGTGCTATTTAATGTTCATGTTATGAATATTGTGATACATTTTGGAATAGTTTTTGACGAGCTTCATTGAAATCTTGACCGATAAATATACAGTGCCATTTAGAAAGCTGATGTTAGTATTGATATCGCACTAATAAATAATGCTACAAAGCGGACTCCTCACGAGTTTTTGTGGGTGGTCAAGTTAAATGGAAGCCCTGTAATATAAAAATTCCTCTATACAGCCAAAAATATGTCAATTACTAGGTCAAAGAAGCTACTAGTTAGTATGCAGACACCCACTGCAAAAGTACAGCAAT
This sequence comes from Anabrus simplex, assembly GCF_040414725.1. NCBI lineage: Eukaryota > Metazoa > Arthropoda > Insecta > Orthoptera > Tettigoniidae > Anabrus > Anabrus simplex. Next base: position 1,211,956,432 of record NC_090266.1, on the reverse strand, counting down.
TCAGTGGCGATTTCCACATAGAACCCAAAATTGATTATGGACCATTGTCACACTTACTTACCTTTCGCATACAAAATGCGACATCTGGGCTCTTTTTATTACCATCAATAATTCGTAAGAGGAGTCCTCCAACAACATGTATTCTTTTTCCTTTGAGAACGGGTATATTCCTACGAAAAGCTATGTATTGTGCTCACGAGAACGAAGTTCAAGGAAACTGTAAACATTCCTTTCAGGACAGTGGAGAACGGGGAACAAGACCATATACTAAGAAACGATAAAAAGTTTGTTTATACAGAGATATTTAATTAAAGCGCACTTCCCTCTTTACAGTAGATGTTATAACTTCTATAAAGATTCATAAAATGAAAACGGCCTTTTTTTAATATCAAAAGGCACTAAATTGATCCTCTTTTCTATCATACATACATATATCTTCATTATAGAATGTTATGGCTTTCAACGTGCAGTTGCAAGCCTCTGTGCATGAATCTAAACCCCTCCAGAATCTTGTAATTAAACTAGCTCTGAGGACCCGATTACTTTCACACATCTTATCATTAAATTGTTAAAAAATTAGTCTAACCACCGTCACCTTGATCTCTCTCTTCTTCTCTTACGCTCCATGGTCGATTCTATTGCTCTTCTATGTAAGCTATCCCCTGCCATACGCCTCACATGACCCTACTACAGAAGCTGATTTATGCGTTCAGCTCCGTTCATTGAATTTATTCCTAATTTAACCTTTATCGATGCCTTTGATGGAGAGACCTGGTGTTTATAGTGGGCTAGAACAAATTGGCCACTTTCATTGACTCGTCCCAGTTTCATCCTTGACTTTGACAATATGAAAGGTGTGCGTGATGCTAGTAATGCCATTTCGTATGCAGCCAGTCCCTGTGACGAATGGTGTGAAATTGTTACGCATAGGATCAATTGGTGCAAGTATTTCAGTGGACTTGGCAGAGTGATGTCTGGCAGCAACTTCTGGCTCGGCGAAGAAAGCAACGGGAAATGACCTCACTCCTCATTTCCCTTGTATGCCCCTTCAGTGACAGGTGATAGTGGAGCTGTTTAGGATTCAACCAGCCTTCGGGATGAATACTCAGTATACATACATACATACATACATACATACATACATACATACATACATACATACATACATACATACACACATAGATTTTATATTCTCATTCCGATTAGCCTGCAATTGTTCCCACATAATTTTACCAGTAATTATTCTCACTACCTTCATGTGTGTTACTTCTAACTTAGATATTCTGAGTCAACCCTGCTTAATAATAATAATAAATATAATAATAATAATAATAATAAAGATAATTATAATATACGTTGCAATGCTACTTGTCTTAAGAGACACTGGAGTGTTGATATTTTTACATTCATTTAACTGTCTCCTCCTCATCTATGGCTTTGACAATGTGACACCGACCGGGTAAGAAAAATGCCTTATGCTGCTAGCCCTTGTGATGAATGGTTGGAAAGTGTTGCTCATGTAATAAGCAGATGTGTGCATCTCAGGGGGCTTGGCATATTCGTATGTAATAGGTCATCTTGGCACAGCAAAAGGAAACCAGCTGGCTCCTCATTTCCCTTGTATGCTCTTTCAGTGACACCTAGGTTATATACTAATAAAAATATTTAAGATATGTTGAGGCGGAACCGATACAGTTTCATTTAACGTGACACTCGGAATAGTAAGTACAACAAAAACGTTCACTTCTTGGTAAATTTGTACTCAGTACGAAAAGAAAAACACTCATTATTTTAATCAACCAAACAAATTAAGGAACCTCCTCAGTTAGAACATAACAAACTAAAGACAGTTTTCAATACACTCACTTGAATCAATAACGTGTAGGTCCTCCATGTATCCCTGAGACACTTTTGAATACGAAGAAGCAAGCTTAATGATGAATTTTTGAGTATTTCTTGAGGCGAACGGTCCCATTCTTCGATAGCAGCACCTTAGGGTCTGAATCGTTAGTGGTGGATCTTGACTGTTGGACATTGCTCTTCTAAGAAAGGTCCAATCGTGGTTTATGCAGTTCATGTCTGGGGAATACGCTGGCCAGTCAGTTCTGTGGATCCTACATCCATTCACAGCTGATTCACGATGTGGACGAGTATTATCGTTCTGTAGACTAAACCCATCTCCTACAGTCTCTGAGAAACGCTTATTACGGGTCGGAAAATGTTGTGTTGTTCACTGCGGCTGCCATGTTTCCTTGATGTGAAGCAGTGGTTTACGGCCGGCAGACACAGAATAGTGCTGAACCTCCAAGCTGTTGGTGACTGCTATTTAATGGGTGTCTTGGAAGTTTTCCGCAACCTGGAGATAACACTTTGATTCACGTGAACAATGTTGGCAATGTCAACTTGTCTCATATTCTGTTGTATCAAAGTGATGATTTTGACGCGATCTGCCATAGACAGCGCACGAGGAGGCATACCAGTGCACGGTGCATAAGCGAAGCACACTGACACACTTGCTTGGAATTCACCTCTCGTTAACCAATCGTGAGTTGTGTGCCCTTAGCTGTGAAGGAGGCAGGGTTGCAGTGATTTGAACAACGTACTTACCTAAACGTAAATGAAACATAAATGAGGACCAAAGACGGAAAAGTGTGAACGTGCCAAAATATGAAGTAGGCCCTATGTCTTTTTTGTAACAAGATGATGTATTATCCATGCCGTATATGGTGGTAACTTGTGCATGTACCTGAGGTCATTGGTTTAGTTAGTAGGAAGTTCAACAGATAGAGCCACAGTTCTATGTGCCCAGCTGAATGTGCCAGCGTCTCGCGTTGCAATTCTTCTGAGCTGCCCATTGTGTCAGTGTGCTATCACTCATGTATTTTCTAATTTCTGAGCCACTTTGTTAAAGAAACAAAATTTATAAAAGCTAAATATTGTTATGTAATTATTGAAAGGCCGTGTTAATTCCCGGCCATTGCAATTGTGCTCTGTCATTCACGTTTACTCGGAAACACGTTTCTGGCACTTTCAGCCTTTTCCATCCTTGGTCCTCAAATATTAGACATTGATGGGTAAACTGCAAATTTGCTTAACATATTTTATGAGTGTATATGACAACTGACGATCGAGCTATTGGCGATCCAGCTAGCCTTTGGGCTGAGGACTGAACAAACATATATATATGAATTCTTTAACCTATCGGAAGCATGAAATCCTATAAGCACACTTAAATGCCACTGACTACAGCTAGGATCGAAGTCACACTATCTTAGGAAAGGTATGTCAGTGTCCATCGACTGTAAAAGTAAGTTCGGCCATAGGTGTACAGTACAAAACACGAATTAATTAAATTCGGTGGTTATTATCTTTTCAGAAATTTAAGAATTAATTTGGCGATTTGTGTGTATATGACAGAGGGAATACTACTGATGAGTGTGAGTTATTTGTCTCTTCTCTTACTTACTCCTCACACGATCATTCGGTTCTTTCTACTGTTGGATATGGTGACATGAATAACGTATGTTCACGCCTAAGGAAATGCATGCGATGCAAATAGGTTTTATACGGAATATTTTCTTATCAGACAATTACCAAAGGAACGAATATAACTAACAGATGATGGACGGTCAGATGGAACATTTGCCTGTTAGCAAACTGAGAGAACTACTACAGAATATCGTACTTTAGAGCAGGCTCAAATTACACCAGAACGTATACGTGCGAGAGTTCAAGTTCAGGGAAGATGATGCAATAGCAGCAGGTGCGGTATATGATGGCGACTACACAATAATAATAATATTAATGATATTGAAGGTGTCATCAGTCCATAGACTGGTTTGATTCAGCTCTCTCCACCCCACCCTATCCTGTACTAAATTTTTCATTTCTGCGCAAATGCTGCATCCTGCATCTGCTCTAATCTGCTTGTCATATTCATAGCTTGGTCAACCCCTACAGTTCTTACCCCCTACATTTCCCTCAAAAACTAACTGCCCAAGTCCTGGGTGTCTTACATGTGTCCTATGATTCTGTCTCTTCTTCTGGTTAAATATGGCCAAATCGATCTCCTGTCAGCAATTCGATTCAGTATCCCTTCAATCGTAATTCGATCTATCGTTCTCACCTTCAGTATTCCTCTGTAACACCACATTTCGAAAGCTTCTATCCTCTTTCTTTCTGAGCTAGTTATCGTCCATGTTTCCCTTCCAGACATTGTCACGCTCCAGACGAAAGTCTTCAGAAATCTTTCTAATTCCTATATCAATGTTCGATATGAGCAAATTTCCTTTCTTAAGTAAGGCGTTATTTGCTTGTGATAGTCTGCATTTTATGTCCTCCTTACTTCTGTTATCGATAATTATCTTACTACACAAGTAACTACTTCCTTTTAGACTTCATGTCCAAATCTGATATTTTATGCATCACCTGACTTCGTACGGCTACACTCCATTACTTTTGTTTCGGACTTATTTATTTTCATCTTATACTCTTTATCCAATATTCTGTCCATACCATTCAGCAATTTCTCCAGATCTTCTACAGTCTCAAGTAAAATAACAATATCATCAGCAAGTCTCAGAGTTTAGATTTCCTCTCCTTGCATTGTGATTCCCTTCCCAAATTCCTCTTTGATTTCATTTACTGCTTGTTATATATAAACATTGAAAGAAGGAGGGGGAGGGAAATTGCAACCTTGTCTCACTCCTTTCTGGATTGCTGCTTCTTTTTTCAAAGCCCTAGATTGTTAGCACTGAAGACTGATTTTTGTTCAGATTGTAATAATAATAATAATAATAATAATAATAATAATAATAATAATAATAATAATAATAATAATAATAATAATAATAATAAAATGTAAGCCACATCCTCCGTTGTGCTCAAAATAGAAAAACGAAATGAATTTATTAATTTTTGTTTTCCTGGAATAACAAATAATGTCCAAGGGAGACGACTGCTCTAGTAACAATCAATCAATCAATCAATCAATCAATCAATCAATCAATCAATCAATCAATCAATCAATCAATCAATCAATCAATCAATCAATCAATCAATCAATCAATCAATCAATCAATCAATCAATCAATCAATCAATCAATCAATCAATCAATCAATCAATCAATCAATCAATCAATCAATCAATCAATCAATCAATCAATCAATCAATCAATCAATCAATCAATCAATCAATCAATCAATCAATCAATCAATCAATCAATCAATCAATCAATCAATCAATCAATCAATCAATCAATCAATCAATCCGCCAGGTGACTAATTCCCTGTAGTTGTTTACCTAACCGTTTCTTGAATGATTTCAAAGAAGTTGGAAATTTATCGAGCATTTCCCTTGGTAAATTATTCCATCCTTAATTTGCTACAATTTGTGCTGTTTAATTCCAACTTTATCTTCATATTATGATCTTTTCTACTTTTAAAATCTCCACTTAAGCTTAATCTTATACTAATAATATCCCATACCCGCATAGCCGTTTCCTTACTCCCAAACCTTCCTAGCCCAAAGTTTGCAAGAAGTTCGTAACAATTTTCCCGGAATTCACCCAGTAAAAATCGTTCTGCTTTCCTTTTTATTGGGGGGGGGGGATCTTTCCAGGTTCTCGAATCAAGTAATCCTGACGAGCATCCTATACAGTAGAATCGTAAGCTAATTGGAGTCTTACAGTGACTTATACGCCCTCTCCTTTACATCTTCACTACATCCACTAAGGGCCCTCATAACCGTACGAATAGATCTGTAAACTTTATTCACAATCCGGTTTATGGTCACATGCTAAGTACGTGGGGAGAAGAGTGTTTCATCTAAGAGAATTGCCCTTCTAGCTCTGGGCGCGAAAATCTACTGGAACAGGCCTGTGGCAATACGAGAGCGAAACCCATCAGTGGCCGTTTGTGACACCGCTACTTCAGTGGAAAGAAAGCAAGTACCTTCTCTTACTTCCGTCATTTTCGTCAACATTCTTGACCGTCTCTCGAGTAATGCTCATTCTTCTTCAGTTCTGGTCACATTTGTAATTCATTAAGATTGGATCTATTGAGTAGGCTTTCATCATGTGGTAATGAATTGTGAACCATGGTGGTAGGAGTCCAAATAACGGGAACAATTTAATTAGTTACTTTCTTTTCAAAATTTTTGACATTCACTCTGCATAAGGCACTTTTAGCTCTGCTGCCGAAACCTCAACCTTCCAACCTTAAAGCAAACACTACTTCCTCGTTCTACCAGAACCATAACATACCACCTCCTTGTATTTTACTAATGTCTTCGCTGGGCTGTGTGGCTCAGACGGTTGAGACGCTAGCCTTCGATCCTGGCTCAGTCCGGTGGTATTTGAAGGTGCTTAAATACGTCAGCCTCGTGTCGGTAGATTTACTGGCACGTAAAAGAACTCCTGCGGGACAAAATCTCGGCATCTCCGAAAACCGTAAAAGTAGTTAGTGGGAAGTAAAACATTATTTTTTTAATTTCTTTTTTTGCTAGTTGCTTTACGTCGCACTGACACAGATAGGTCTTATGGCGACGATGGGACAGGAAGAGCCTAGGAGTGGGAAGGAAGCGACCATGGCCTTAATTGAGGTACAGCCCCAGCATTTGCCTGGTGTGAAAATGGGAAACCACGGAAAACCATTTTCAGGGCTGCCGACAGTGGGGTTCGAACCTACTATCTCCCGAATACTGGATACTGGCCGCACTTAAGCGACTACAGCTATCGAGCTCGGTAAAAAAAACATTATTCGTGGTTTCCCATTTTCACACCAGACAAATGCTGGGGCTGTACCTTAATTAAGGCCACGGCCGCTTCCTTCCAACTCCTAAGCCTTTCCTATCTCATCGTCGCCATAAGACCTATCTGTGTCGGTGCGACGTAAAGCCCCTAGCAAAAAAAAATATTATTATTACTTCTTGTTTGTAGTTCGATGTTTGCTTTCTTTCTTGTTTCCTTGTACATCATAGTTCTAAAAAACACATTTCTTTAATTTGAATTATATTGCTATTGTCGTTACTTGAGAGTCATCAGTACAGAGATTGGTTTGGTGCAGATCTCAATGGCACCCTATCCTGAGCTAATATTTTCATTTCTTCCTAACTACTGCATCCAATATCTACTGTAATCTCTTTGCAATATTTGTACCTTTGTCGATCTTCATTGTTCTTAACGCCTACACTTCCCTCAAAAACTAACTGGCCACTTTTCACCAAACCATTCTCGTCTCATCAATTCAACTCAGTATCTCTTCATTGTGATCCAATCTATTCATGTCACCTTCAGAATTCTTCAGTAATACCACATTTCAATAGTTTTGTGCCAACTATTGTCCAAATTTCACTTCCATGCAATGCCACGCTCCACAGAAATATCTTCAAAACAGCATTCTAATACACGTATATATATTTGAAGTGCTGACATTTCTTTTCGTTGCTTGTGTTAGTCTAGATTTTATGCCATTCTACTTCATATTCCTCAGTTCTTATCACTGCAGACTGATGTTATACAGTGAGGATAGAGAGGGAATTAGTCCGATTACTTCGCTGAATGTCCTGGCCTACGGTTCAGAGGGCCCCGTACTCGGGATTTTACTCGCGTCTGGTTAATTCCCGTAGCTCAGGGACAGGGTAACTTTGTTCGTCTTAATATACATTTTAATTTACATAAAACACATCACACTGGCGACCACCACATAAAAACTCAATTGCGAGTACATTCCTTCAGACAGGAAAGTCATTCGGCCATAAATGTGCCGCCCCGAGCCCAAGTAAATTTAAAAGAAGAAGAAGAACCAGATTTAGGTATAACATTAAATTTCAACCTTCATTGACCATAGTTGAAAATACTTTTCCTCTATATTTGCTACTGAGATGCTTACTAATTTGCAGCAGCAACGTAGTTCTGTAGACATCACATTGTAAAGTTACTCTTGTCCTGCTACCCTGAAAAATAATAATTTCGTTGATTTTTTGCAGCTAAAATATCTTGTAGTGTTATTTTCTGATCACGTTTTACCTCTCCGCTACAATTAGAGGCACTTCTAAGCGATGCGAACGTTAGGTTCCTTCAACTTACTTGTCCTTGTCCGTTACTTAATTATGGTAGAATTATAAAGAATTATAGTATTTTTAAAGGTAAATTAGTTTGAGTGCTTTTAATCCTGTGACAGTGGATGTGCCCAGCAACTGACTCCTGGGACAGCAATATTTCTTCTCTTATACCCGTTATCATTTTTTCTTCAATTTGCTTTACGGCGTACAGACACAGATATGTCTTATGGCGACTATGGGATAGGAAAGGCGTAGGAGTGGGATGGCATCGGCCGTGGCCGTAATTAAGGTACAGCCCCAGCATTTGCCTGGTGTGAGAATGGGAAACCGCAGAAAACCTTCCTCAGGGCTGGGGTTCGAATTATCCGTTATCAACATTGTGCTTCAACAGACATAGTTTTATGGTGTGATCATATTGTGCTTATGTGTCTGTTCGGTAGGAATGTTGATGCTTTGAAATACTCAGCGCGTGTGTGTGTACAAAGTGATCAGAACTTTTTGTACATCATTTTAAGGATATTTTACTTTGAGAATTCTACATCAACATAATCCAACATGCCACTGTACAAATTGTAATAGTTTACGAGATAGACAAGCCTAAATTTAGGAACATCGAGAGATGATTTCAAGCTCAAGAAGGAAATTTCGTGCACAACCTGAAATAAGAGCAGGAAAACTACATGGCTCGCTATCTTCTGTTTTGTTTTCTTTTTCTTTTCTCACTAGTTTAATTGCACTCTAATAAGTTATTGCATACTTACGAAGACGTGATTTTTGTTGTGATTTGCAACTTTTCTAGTTGTACTTTTACAAAAGGGTTATTAATTACCGAATAAAGTACTGATAATTAATTGCCTCGTGTTGTGCGATTATTATTATTATTCATCTATTCTAATTTACTATTACAGAAATCATCATCCTAACGTCCTAGCTTTAGAATCGTCTATCAGCTTAAACAGTTATATTTAGTGCTAGGGCATGTTAAGCTAAATCGATGTAGAATCAAACAATGAATACGTCCTTAAATTTATGCACTTTAAGTTACCACCACTCTCAATTGTGTATTATTATAGAGGGATAAGAGTGTGTACTTTAGGATTGATGTAGACGTTCTCCATACTTATGCTGATGTCCACGTATTCGTGTCCTGTGTTTAAGAAGTGTTTAACCAATGCAGATTCTATGCTTTGCTGAAATGCTCGGGTGAGTTCAAATTTCTACCGGTTTGGCCAATGTAGAATTTGGAGAATTCAGTGCGTTAGGGTTTGTAAACACAAAAGAATGAACATTCGTCTGCATGCTATTTCGGATTTCTATATAATTCAATTTTTATGCAATTATTTACCGATGAAGAAGAGTGCCGAAGCGGGGATTGAAACATGGACTGATGTCTAGAAGCTTATGTAGTAGATATTAGACAACTTACGCTATATAGTTGGGGACAAATCATAACGACCTCGCCTCACACCACTGCTTTCCAGCGGCAGATCTGTGTCTATTAGCGACTTATAGGATTTACTACCTCTACAGCAGCCAGAGTTGCCAAATCGGCTACTGCACTCTACACGAAGAAAGGGTAAATACTACAGAGAGTGAGGAAGAAAGTGGTTTGGCAGCCTCTCCAAAACAAACAAGGATCACTTAGAACTGGTTAACTCAGCAGGGTGCAGGGTGTGATTGACTGCTGGCTTCCAGCTCGCTTCTAGGAACTGAGGCCGTCATGTTTTGTCCCCAACTATACCAAAACGACAGTATACAGTTACTAGTTTGAGAGAGTTTACAGATAATCATTTCCACCGTTTAGGCACCTGTCTCAAAGCGAAAATGTTTCCCGATATCCTCCACAACGAAGGGAGCTGATTGCTGGTTGAACCTCTCTTCCACGGCATCGAAAACAGTTTGATCTGTGGTAAAACGTTTACTCTTGAGGGCTTTCATTACCAGACAGAGGACGTGGCTTTCACAAGGAGAGAGATCATAGCTGTAAGGCGGGTGTTCCATAAGATCTCAGTGAAAATAGCACCGTCTGTCTACTCTTGCACTGGTATAATAATGACGCGTGTTACCGTGGAGTAAAAGCAAATTTCATGAGTGTTTCCACGGTCAAAGAATTTTCTTTGTACACGACTACCACTACTGCTATAAACGTTTTCATTGAGTCCCTGAAGCGGACGGCGGGCCTCCTGGACGGTAACGCCGTCTCTCAGGCCCGGTAGATGTGATACGGTGAAGGAGGTGTTCGGTGAAGGTGAGGGGGTTGGTGGCCTTGGCCGATGCTACGAACTGTCCCGGCATTCGCCTTAGTGCAGGAGAATAGAAAACCACGGAAAACCATTCTCAGGACAGCCGACGGTGGGGACCAGTCGTGAGGTCAAGCCCCTCCCCGTCTCCCTAATACAGAGGCGTAGAGCCACGGTAGAGCTGTGGCCACCCTTCCTTTGCTCGGTTGGCCAGTAAGAGTGCAGAGCTGTTGGACCACGGACCAGCCGTGGCCACTTGTGAGCCGAGACCCACTCTGCATCCACTGAACTTGTACACGAATTGAATCATACAGTGTTTTATTCGGTTGAACGTAAACATTAAACACACTGACAGAAAATTATACCGTGCTGGCACCTCGTGGCCATCCCGTTAGTTATTTGCAGTTTTATCAGCTCTGCCTATGTTTGAGTTGAACAACCCTCGTGTAATTCTGTGTAAATCAAGTTAGGTGCGTGTTTGCTTCCAGAGCCATAGAGACTTGCCTATCGTTGTCCATACACCCAAGGTGACAAACTAAATATTCGGCAGCCATTGCATTAGTGTGGTATTTGCTCATGACATGTGGCCCATCACAGACACATATTCCTTGTATATTAACACAGAATAGAATTCGAACATTGCATTTTCTCATTTATACGATCCCGTAGAAAACGAAGAATATGTCGTGGTTTATCTTATTGTTCTGTATTGTGTCTGTAAACGATCTTTGCTTTTACCTGATACCGTTTGCATATTTTACATTCACACTCCTTAGCAACACATTTTGTAGGTTATTGTGCACTATTTTGAGAGAAAATTGCTTAATTTCCTGATAATTATGAAGGGAAAGTTCATTTGAAAAACCTGTAGTGAGCTACCGTCTCTTAGAAAGGCTCTTTAACTGCGCTTGCGCAGAACAAGAAGTACTAAGTAACTTGGTAACCTTAATGATGCCCTTCACGGTACATAAGGTCACTCCAGATAGCGAAACAAATAATACAATAATTTTGGGTGTGATGTCCCACACGTTCACCGAAGCGATAAGAAGCTTTAGGAAGTTACGTGGCAATACAACATCCGAGTGTGTCCAACCATAAGTTCGAAGTAATAAAATGGTGTAGCCGCCATCCAACAATGTAGTCTTACACAGAAGGTCGTTCGGGATCTCTGGAGACGCTGGCTGCGCTGTTATCAACTTCAGCACGTGAAAACTGGGAGTGATGATGAGAACGTGTGTGTAGAGTTTCGTGACATTAGCTGCAACGATACCGAAGCGGATTGAGCTTTACTAGAAGGGCTACAAAACAGCCCTTTCCGACGTTAAATATAGCTATTCCGCAATCCAAGGAATGGGCAAGAAGCGTGATTTCTTGGTATCAAACAACGGGATCAGTGCTGTATTGAATAAAAGAAGGCAAAGGCCAACTGGGCTTAATTCCAGAGGCGAAAAAATAGCCAAATCCACGACCAGCCACCATCCGTACACCAGAAGTGGTGAGGAAAGTGAAGGCGTTGTCTCAGGTGGTAACCCTGCTCCCCAAAGGACTATCACACGTACGATGAGGATGCCTGTTTCAACAGTTAACACCAAAATCAAAAATGCCCTGCAATTAGAAAATCGGAATAAGCGCCGAGATCATAAGCTGTTGCCTCATCACATTTCGGGTCCGACTCGTTGGCTGAACGGTCAGCGTACTGGCCTTCGGTTCAGACGGTCCCGGGTTCGATTCCCGGCCGGGTCGGGGATTTTAACCTTAATTGGTTAATTCCATTGGCACGGGGGCTGGGTGTATGTGTTGTCTTCATCATCATTTCATCCTCATCATGAGGGCGCCTACGGGAGTCAAATAGAAAGACCTGCACCTGGCGAGCCAAACCCGTTCTGGGATATCCCGGCACTAAAAGCCATACGACATTTCATTTATCACATTTCGGAACGTCGCACTAACGCAACAAAGCTGTATAACGGCCAACTGGCAGGGGACAGATGGAAAAATGTTGTGACATTACACGAATCATGTACCTTAGCGACTGTAACAAACCTCGCTCTAATTAATACTGCCCTAGAGACAAAAATAAATCTAGCATTGTATAAATAATGGCAGGAAAGTTTTCCAAGGGATTTCATGATCATCGCTGGATACTGCTACAACGGCAAGTTAACCATTCGCCGTGTCGCTAATAATGTGAAGGCGAACTCTACATATCATCATCAAGAGGTTTCGACACCCATCAACAACACAGATATCCCAGCACTGTATGGGAGGCGGAAAAAATCAGGTATGGGTGCATCAAGATGAAGCATTCAGATACTCCTCTCTGTTCGTAGAGAGAATGGAGATGGACTCTGGAATCCGTGCAATTCCTTTTACTGACATTCCGGTGAAGGCACCCGATGAGTCGCCCATGGATTTATGAGCATTTTGACTCCTAAAAAGAGCATGCAATGGAAAATACCTTGTCGGGCTATAGCTAGAATTACTGGCTTTCCAAATGATCATGATCATCGGTGAAGGCATGGCTCTTCATAAGCTAATTACCCTTCAAACATCGTCCAAAGGGATCCCGAACTACCTTCTGTATAGACGAACGAACGAAGTGTGTGTTCACTATACCTCTAGAGAGGGAAAGTCTAACAAGAAAACTATCAATAAGGTCGTATCGAAATCAAAAAAGAAATTTAGCAGAGAGGATGAAGGGACCATAATAAAGCAATGAACCAAAACGTAGCTGCCATTTCGAGTTGTTAGTTCCTGAAATCGATGCGAAAGTGTGTAATATTATTCCACGCGTTAGCATATAGCTGGACATGGACAGCACTGGAGACCAGCTAAGGCGAGCGCGTTACCTTGAGCTTTCTGTGCCGGGCAGTTCACACATGTTCCTTTGAGAGAGCTTCTATGAATCTGGCTGATGTTCTAGAGTATGCAGTACGTTATTTTCGTGAAAAATGTTTCTCTTCTTCCCGTGTAATAACTTTGAAACAAAGGAAGATGGGTCGACATGTGATCGAACTAATTGAAAATCATCCCATGGGTGCCAGGATTGTCTCGAAGTCGTATCCGGAGAAAAATAATGGTAGCGAAAGTGTTAGTAGAAGCAGCGACACTTCATCGGCATTATCTGAAAGAGAAGGCAGCACACCATTGCCAGGTACGAGAGGGGTTACGGATGCGAGTTTGAGCCACGAGTCCGATTCCTGTCTATCCAGTGAAGTGACACCGTAGTCAACTGACAAATCGATCAGTACAAGCCATGCTTCTAATGCAAAGAAGAAAGTGAAACATGCTGTATATCTCGCGTGCAAGAGGAAAGCTGTACACTTACACTTAAATAAGGTGGGGGTAAGAAGCGGCTTTCGCAAAAATTGTCGTATGGTAACGTCACTACTACTGTACATGTGGGAGAAACAATTATAATCTACGTCAGTAAGTCCCGTTGAATACAGGAAACTGATGTATAAAAGGTATTTTCTAGTTTTGCAGAACCAAGAAAGTTGAAGCGGAATATTTCCGACTGTTGGCCTTTGGAACATTCAAGAGGGATTTTAATGGGGCAGAGTAATTTCAGCGCATCTATTGGTTGGTTGAGTCCCTTCAAGAAAAGGAACAAAATCAAAAGTAGAAAAATCACTAAATTTGCACCTCGTAAGTATCTGCAAGGAGAGGAAACAGGTAAAGTTGCGAAGATATTTGTGGGAGCAGCTACAGAGGGATTTTTAGACTACGCCCCTTCTTCAATATACTGTACAATGAAGATCAGTTTCCAATGAGAAATGAAAGCGTAAAGGACTCTATCGTTTGTTGGTGAGAAATGTACAGAAACAGCTGTTCAATCAGTTAGTGCGCTCACCCATTCGTACACAATTATGCCTACAATTAATATGACCTTTACTGTTTCCCGAAATTATTCATGGTACTGTAGGTAGCAACTGAAACGTTCGATCCGAGAGTTTCCAAAGAAGTGTTTCATGTCAAAAATATAATTGTAACAGCCAAAAAATCAGGGAAAATGAGAATAATGTAATTAAAGTATTGGTTTAACCCTACAGTGGTAACGTGAATAAAACTTTCATCAATGATAACGTTGGGTCTGTGAGACCCATTTTGATTTTCTGATTTAATATGAAGTGAAACCATTATAAACAGTTTTAAATCATATCTATATTAAGCAAAAATGATTAGAAAAGCTACATATACAACCCAAAAATATGACATGAAACTTTTAATGATGATAAAGGGGATCCTCTTTGAGAAACACAAGAAAAATTATTCGTAATATTTAATGACAGATTTCAGTTTTTTGATTGTCTACTTTAAAAAACCATGCGCACATTCGAATAGCTGTTAAGTGTATATCACACATAAAAGAAACATTTGTGGAACTGTTAGCCTGATATCACATCACAGCACTAGAAAACTTGGGGGAAGTTCAGTCGTCTTTTTCGAGACAACCAGCACACACCGTATGAACATGACCCAAGCAAAGCCATTTATCGCACTTTTGACAAAAATAACGTGTTTTGTTTTCTTTACACAGAGAGCAGCGTCCTGTTTTTCCATCCTTTCCTTGCTGGGAGACTGGTCGAGCATAATTTTCCAAGGTCATTCCACCCAGTCTAGCAGCTGCCTTTCTTAGATCCACAGGATTGTGTTTATTTTATGCTCTTTCGCGTAGCTCATCTTGTAGTAAGGACTTGGCCAATTCTTTTAGATACTTTCGCCTTTGCAGTTTAGTACTAGTGTTTATTGAATGGATAACTCCACCATTTATTGCAGGCACATTCAATATATGGTAAAATAATGCCATGGGGCACCGTCTTGTATTTCTACCAGTATTATATTCCTGACACATCTGGTCAACTGAATCCACTCCTCCTTTTGTGTCGTTATAGAACATTACGACCTCAGATTTTCTTGTTTCCAATATTGCTATCAATTTTATTATCATGGTGCATGCTGGATATCAACACAACACATCGGTTTTTCTTCGGTACGTAGGACACAATAGTACAATCATCTTGAAACCCAAAAAGACTGCTGAATTCATCTCTTTTCTTAGCGTTTAGAAACACGGAGGGATGTTCTTTCTTGCTTTTGCGGATTGTACATGCAATTGTGATTTTGTGGTCATTTATCATTGTTTGACTAAATCATAGGTGGAGAACCAATTGTCTAATGTCAAATTGCGAGACGATCCGTAAATTGGTTGGCACAACAGCATGAGGTTCATTATTTGTCGTGAACAGCCCTTCTGGTTGTTGTCCGACATACACGTCCATGTATGCGGTATGAAATAATCTTGAATCAACAAGGATGATCACTTTTATCCTGTACTTGACGGGTTTCATTGGCATAAACATGCGGAATTCACGTCTTCTCCGGAATTCTACAAGTGTCTCATCTACAGTAGTAACCATTCCAATTGAAAAGTTGTTTTTAAAATGATCCAAAAAGTCCTGAAAAAAGTCACGAATCGGGGCTAAGTGGTCGAAGTCTTTTCTTTGCGGGCGTGTCTCAAAATCATCAAATCGTAAAGCACGACTCAGAAATCGAAACCGTTGTAACGACATTGTTGCCGAGAAGATTTCCACACCCGTACCATCTCGTACCCGCAACTCCTCCACATTCAGCCTTCCTGCATGCAAAATACCAGCCATATACATCAAACCAATTAGTGCTCTTATTTCAGTCATACGGGTAGAGTGTGTAGCAAATCTTTGTTCGGAATAATTACGGGTCAGTTTCTCTATATACTTCTTTGTACTGTTTACAACCAAACTCAGCATGTCATTATCTATAAACAAAGACCGTGATTCTAAGACTGTCCGCGCATTCTTCGCAGTTTGTTTGACAGCTGGTAGCCTTGAAGTAACTATGTTGCACTGTCGAGTACGAACATTTACAGTCTTCATCTCTTTCCTCCACGTCGTTTCATTGTCCTTTCCCACAAAGTATATATTGCTGTCCGTATCTGTATCCCTATTCACTACATTTTCTTTCCCTGTTTCCGCTTCGCTGTCAGTATCATGATCACTGTATATACAGAAATCAGGATCTCTATCTTGATCATCTTCTTCTTCTTCCTCTTCGCACGAGACATCATCTAGGTCCTGTTCTAGAATCATCCGTATTAGGTCATTCCTTGCTTCGAAACTTTCAGCTATGGTTGTCTATCTGCAGGAAAGAGCAGTTTGAAAGCAGAAGTAAAACGTTACCAGAAGCTGTCACTAACTTACCAGGGAGATGATGTTCAAATAATATCGTCGCTGGTAACGTTGGGTCTGACGGACCCAAGACTAGGAAACGTCCTCCTCACTCAATAATGATGAACTGCAGGATTTTGATTGTTGTTAACAAAGGGGAACGTTAATTTGAAAGGTAGAGAGGAGCTGCCAAGTATAGGTATGTAGAGATTACATTTTGATCTTGGTCTGGTGGACCCAACGTTACCATTGTGGGGTTAAAAAAGCTTTCTTCCCATTTCTCGACGACAAGTGTTTGCTACTGTTAGATTCCTGGACTACTTACAGTGATAAAGGTTTTCTTGAAGACATTGTTCCAGGAAACAGTATAGAAATTTTCCATATTCATCCCGGTACTACAACGAAAATATAGCACTTGGAAAGGTTTTTCTTCCGGTAATTGAGGGCTTTGTTTAGCCGTTTGAGAGACATTGTGCTGGCTTGTGAAGACTATTAGTTTGATGTTTATCAGAGAAACAGCATATTGAAAAATGCAATCTGTCATTCATTTTCATATTTGTTCCCCACGGTTCAAGGATAGATTGAATATTCGTGGTTCGCAACCAATTGCAGAACGTAGAGATCTTCCGAGCTCGAAGTGCCTGCGAAATATTGCCTTTAGACAATAAGAAAAACTGTGAAGAACAATATGGCCTTAAGATGCATATTCGTGTGCATGGCGCCAAAAATATTTGTGTTTTCATCATTCGATTAATGAACCTCATTAATGTTTCACATTCGTTCCCTGACAAAGTGACCTTGGCGCGCGGTAGCCTGCCAGTTCGTTCTCTCTCTCTCTCTCTCTCTCTCTCCACCACAACTGCAGCTCTACTCCGCTGTGCGCCCCGGCCGTCAGAACATGCAAGGGTTGTCCAGTAGCTGCATTTTCACGCGAAATTGAATCAAGATTTCGACAACTTCCATTTCGAAATAGCAGCTAAATTTTTGTACATCGCTATTTTATGGTCTCCTCATCCTCTTAGCGAAATTGCATTGTCAGTTTCGATATGACAGTATCAATAGTTCCCTTGTAGGGCGAATACTGCCAGTTCACATTGGACTCACTTGATGAGGGTTAAAGCATGAGGGAAGGGGTATTTGTTGATGTTATGACTTAAGTCACAGTAGAGTTGTTTGTCACTGAATGGTTCAGGGGCGTTATAGTAAGGACAAGCTGGTAGATATGATACTAGCATTGGGGAGAGTCGAAGAAATGGATTACATTTTGAGAAACAACATACGTGACATAATTTGCGCAACATTACCTGATAACAGGTTGGGGGTGGGATTTGGGCAGCAAGTGGAAGTGTCCCACCATTCATGCTATCGAGGGTGCAAGGAAGCATTATGAGGTGTATAGTGCTTTGTTCGGAACAGGAGGGTGGGTATTATGTGAATAAAATTGTACGGCACAGTAAGGAAATTGCAATTTATTTTCGTTTTTGTTCATTCCATTTCTGGAGGATTCACTTTCAGAGTAGATCGTCCCGCTGCACAGATATAGCAGGAAGGTTGATGACACATTTGGAGTTTGGACAGTTCACATAGAACCATGAGGCATGACGACATACTGTCCCGGTAAAATCCTTCTTGTACATACATAAGAGACACTTTACTGTGACCTAGGGAAAACCTTGCGGCTTGCTAAAGTGTCGACATTGCGCTGTTGTGCTAGCAGAGGGAGATATGAATGCACCATGACTGTGTGTACTTCTGAAGCACGCTGTACACTTGGCCTTTGTTAGAGCACGTGAATCCTACACGATGCCACTTCAACTACATTCACTGGATTGTATCTATACCCTTGTTGTTCCTTAATTTTCGATCTGCGCTATTGGGTTCTTTTCTTTGTCATGAGTGTAAATTTATTTCTGTACTTTCATTGCATTGCAGAGCATATATCTGTTAGTTCGAAATGAAAATACAAGCAATTCTTATAATTTTACTTGGTTGTTGATATCATTATGTTTGTAGCTTTAGAATTTATAGGTTATGCGGAATCGGAACAATAGACATGTGACATTTCATGTCGATATACTTACTATGTTTTGGTCTGGTTTCGATCCACGGTCACCTTGGGAAAATGGAATGTTATTTTCACTCGATCATCACGCCCATGGTTATGGGTAAGGGTTGCACCTACCGTCTTCTTATGTAGGCAAAGACTTGTAACTAAATAACGTTTCCTACGAAGAGCTTGTAAAAACTGACTTCCTGACTGTAATTGAAATGTTGTCTCAAAGTGCTAGATTAGTGAAAAAGAACCGTTTTGGTCAGCACAAGTTGGGATTTCAGTCATTGGCGTGTGATGAAGCTCATGGAGCACGTGTATGCTGTACTTTACTTAATGTTAAAAGGAACTCAGTATTCTGGTTAGTTTATCTTATTCAAAATATATAGTGATGTTTCCTGAGTTACATTTAGAAGACACTCAGAGCGATTATTTTTCTTCAGTTCACATAGAACCATGAGGCATGACGACATACTGTGCTGGTAAAATCCTTCTTGTACATACATAAGAGACACTTTACTGTGGCCTAGGGAAAACCTTGCGGCTTGCTAAAGTGTCGAGATTGCGCTGTTGTGCTAGCAGAGGAAGATATGAATGCACCATGACTGTACGTATCTTAATATACACTAAAATTTATAAAGTATGGCAGGTTTTCTACAGAGAATAAATGTCACTGATATCCAACCAGAGTGGTAGAGAGGATGTAATATCTATAATAGGCTCGCCATTCATAAATTATCACTGAATTTTAATGATGTAGATGTAGAAAAAAATGCAGTGTCTAATATATGAGGAATAGTGGTGCGTATACATTGCTGCAGCCAAAATAATAAAGGGGAATTAGGTAAAGGTGTATTGTTTTTGATCCAGTTTCTTTCATGTCCTTAAACACTCCTTCACATTCAGTGAGGCCTACGTTGATGAACCAACACGTTATGAAAACCAGATTTCTTCAATGATTCTCTATAGTAATATAAGCAACTAAGGCTTCAACTGTGCAAAATCACAAAAGATGGTCCAGAATATCTGGACATAAACAGCAGATTGTAGAACTCTTGTAGCCTGACAGGCTTGGAGATTAAGATCGGGAGAACTTCGAGGTAAGAATTATCTCACGAACTGGGTACAATGCTCTTCAATTTATTCACAAACTTCCTGTGCAGTACGATGCAGTATATTATACTGATGAAGGAGACCACTTCCGTAGGTAGTTTTCAGGGAAGTTTATCGCTAGGCAGATGCACTCTTTCCTTTCCTAACTTAATGATGACAAGTTCAAATACTATACCTACCTGAATGGTGCAATGGAAAGGAAATTCATCGGAACAGATATCTTTCTTCCATTGACTTGGCTTCTGGTTGTTTGGGGTAGTATGGTAAATGTGAGCCAAACTAAAACTGTCTATATAATTTTTGTTCCATCGTGAATTCCATCCCAAAATTAGAATAACTTTCATTTTCAGCAGATCGCTATTATTAATTTAGTAGTTAACAGGAGGCCGTGGAATCTCAATAATAACTTATAACTGAGTGCTCTTTATAAATGATGAGAATACTTTTTATTACGCCTCTTTCTTAAATTTTTACAACTAAAAAATCACCAATATACATCATATTTCATCTAATTAATTCTTCTGCATTAGGTTTGCTAAAATTGTTGGTTTTATTGCCCTTTTCTAGCATTTCTGACCGTCCTGACAAGGAAGGCAATATGTTGTCTCTTCCTGCAATAACTATGACTACAGCAAGTATTACTGTCGCGCTCCGTGACATTCTTGGGAAATTCCATTTCGTTCATGTATATAAAAGAATAGACTCATATCTCCCAGGAACATTCCTCAAGTAAGCTTCTTTGTCTGAATAAATGATCTTGTTATTTGAGGTACGAAGCTGACCTGAAATGGTTCTTGTAGTATTTATTTTAAACACTTTAATTCTGCCCATCTTTTTATATTAATTAACACAGATTAAACTAAATTCATGGCTACGAAGTTTCAGTGCTGGTATTGAGATTAATAGGTTCTTATCGCGCAATTCTAAATTTGGATCCAAACTAGGCAGTAAAATTATCATATCACTCCTACCATCAGCATTATTGGCTACTCCTTTCTGTAAACATTCTCCTTCCTCCCTGTGCAATTATATCTTCTTTTCATAATACTAAT
Organism: Anabrus simplex; assembly: GCF_040414725.1. Taxonomy (NCBI): domain Eukaryota; kingdom Metazoa; phylum Arthropoda; class Insecta; order Orthoptera; family Tettigoniidae; genus Anabrus; species Anabrus simplex. Next base: position 1,211,935,709 of record NC_090266.1, on the reverse strand, counting down.
GATTATGTGTCTCATTTCTTCCTCTATCGTTGGTGGTCGTACTTCACAAATATTAATGTATTTATAACAGTGCTTGCACACTGGTTCCATATAAAACTTTCTTAAATACAGAGTCTTATTCAACCTTTGTAACCTTTTTGTCATGCAGAAACTCTGTTTTCTATTTTTTACCTGGTCTCATTTTGTACGTGGCACCTTTTGATCTAGGCTAAAAGAAATGACAATTTTATTTAGAAAAAAAGAGTCTGGAATATAACATCTTCAAAGTCAACCAACCCTCAAGATCGTGTGAGTCAGGCAGGAAAATACTATGGCAAGAACTATTAAAGGTTTTTAAAAACTTCTTCATATCTTAATACACGGGTATAAAAACTATATCAAAATTATTGAAAGAGGTTTTGCATCGGAGATTTATTGTACGAAAAATGTCATAAAATAGCACTTTCCCTTTATGCAAGCATGTTGCAAATGCATGTTTTACAAAACAACACGAATAATGCAACGCGTTTCGTTTTGTATCATTACAATAACCAAAATACACTACCTAGCTTATCTTGTCACTCTCTACATGGAGCAGTACCGTGTGTGACCTCCTCGAGAACCCATATGTTTCCTCTCGCGTCGAGGGATACTGTGAATGAACCTGTCCAGGCTATTTTGTGGTAAATTTTCCTTTTATATCTGTCAGCTGATATCAGCTCCTGTGCAGAGTTAGGTTGCTGTTGGCGTGCTACAGCACAATGGCAATTTTTCGAAGGTTCCAGGCATGTTTATGCAGTACATGACTGGATTTACTGCAGGCCAATTAATTCTTTTAATAACGGCTTGTTGACAGTATTGATCAACGACTCTTTCAAGGTGTGTGCGGGCATTATCATCCACCGGCGGAAATATTTTCCCAAAACCTGTCAGTAAGGGTGCATATTAGTCTTAAGGGCATTTGTGATCTACCGCCCAACCGTCATTGTTCCCTCAATCCGAACTAAAGGCGTTCGATTTCCAAAAAATATTCCTGCCCATACCAGGGTTCATCCACCTCTTTATGCCTGGACGTCTCGCACAGCACAACGCCTTGCCTGTGCACCTCGTCTTCCCCACACCCTCAGCCTTCTGGAATCTGACCTGAAACAAGTCCTTGTTTTGTCAGTGAACGGAATATGAGACCATTCTTTAGCTGTCCACTCTCGATGACCCCGTGCCCATTGAAGGCTCTTCTGCCGATGTTATCTGTTGTCATAAGGGCGTCTCATGGGTGTCCTAGCAGGTAAGCCTACCCCTTGAGAAGGCGACTGCACATGGTCTGGTCAGGTGATCACGTATCTCCCTTGCTGCTGAAGTGTTGTTCCAGGATGCATTAATTCTCACATAGCGGTCCTGAGCAGGTGTTGTGAACCTCCAGTGAGCATATCGTGGTCAAAAATTAACATTACCAATCTCTATGTATCACCTCCAGATCCCAGATACATCACATTGTGACACGCCCCTTGTACAACATCAATTTGAACGAGGTTAACGAACCTATACGTTATTTGTGCTGTGGCATGATCGGATCATCTCTGCAGTCACTAACAGTATCCACATCGGTGAATGAAAACGAACTGACATGCGTCTGTCACAGAGGCAGCGCAACAAAGGTGAACTACAGTCTAAGCGGGACATGTATATTCCGATGAAAACGCTAGATAAATGCGTCGATATTATTCCAGAAATGCACTTCGACAAATAACGTCGGATCATTAATAACATTTCATTGGATTGAAACCTTTTTTTGAACTGTTTATAAATTATGTAATGGTCTCGGAATTCTTCTCGCCAATTTTACCTGCTTAACGTTTTATACGATGACATGCATTTTTATGCCATTTTAATTCAGCCTTGTCAAACATAAACTTACATTTTTCTCCGTTCATATAAGTTTTTAAGTTCTGTGACTATCTGACGCATTTTGGTAAGGCTATTTAGGGCTTCTGTCTCAAGTACTCACAGCTAATGTAAGCAATATCTACCTTTAATAGCTCCATGCTTCTTTATGTCTGCCGCACTTGATCATTCACTTTAGAGAATCTACATTCCAGCCTGTTGAAGAATGTAGTAGCTCTCAGTTATTATCCAGTTTGCTCCTCTAATTTCCTTTTGAAGGATATATATTTTGTCCAAACTGAATCGTGATATGTTACTAAATACTTTATATTCCACGGATTTATGCTTCTTGCTAGCTTCATTAATTGAAATAGAGTCCGACTCATTGGCTGAACGGTCTGCGTACTGCCCTTCGGTTCAGAGGGTCCCGGGTTCGATTCCCGGTCGGGTCGGGGATTTTACCCTTAATTGGTTAATTCCAATGGCACGAGGGCTGGGTGTATGTGTTGTCTTCATCATCATTTCATCCTCATCACGACGCGCAGGTCGCCTTCTGGCGTCAAATAAAAAGACCTGCACCTGGCGAGCCGTACCCGTCCTGGGATATCCCGGCACTGAAAGCCATACGGCATTTCATTTTTCATATCAATTGAAATAGATACAGAGTGACTGTACTTCCAAGAGGATGTTAAAATAAATATTATAGAATTATTATTGACTTTGACAACGTCCATTTAACAACACCTCCTTAAAGAGTTAAATGTAAATCAACGATGTTAATGTTTACAGAATGATTGTGGTCAAGTCTATATGGCATACACATTATTTGTTGATGTCTTCACATGTGTTTACAAAACATATCTTGAGAGTTACATTCTTGACACTGTTGGTGTAGGATTTCCTGGATAGCGTCATCACAGTCAAGGTTCGTTCTTGTATATTTTAAATAAACAATTTTTATACCTATTTATTTTACTCTTTTTTTGCTAATGTTGTTGATATACAGTAGACATTTGTGTTACTATAGGTTTGTAGAAATCTGAAGTAGAGGATCTTGTGCAAAGTGACCGACCTATTCATTCTTGACAAAATCTACTTCTCATTTTCTTAGTCATTGCTTTCTGGGCATTGTTCTGTCGTCATATTTCAGGAATTTTGCAAGGTGTTGACACTTCTGAGGAAGAGTTTTGTTTCCTGCTATTATAAAAGAAAGCAGAGAGTTGAACCGCTCTCGGTAAACACTTTCATAGTTGAATTCAAGCCAAAATTTTCCTCCACACCGAGGAAGATTTTACGAATGAAGTCAATAATTTCATCCTTAGTTTTACATTAATTAAAATTCCTTTTCATTTTCTCACCATAGGCATTAATATTCGTAGGCTAGTTATTATTGTGATATTAGTCTGAAGTAATTGTGCCTGAATATGGCAGCATAAATACAGCTCAGAGCTTTGAGATTCTTTGGATCATGATGTAAAATAATACTGTAATAATAAATGAATGAGGTAGATTTTAGTAATTTAACCAAAATTTCCAGTAACAGTTAATTTCAAAAAGATACTTTTCCCAACACAAACTGTCAATCAGAAAATTTGAAGAAAATTATATTTTTCATAACGGCATTTATGAGATTGAAGATTTGCTGGTGTTTCTTCTTCATTCCTAACTAGAGAAATCATCAAGTATGGGAAGTGGTAAATTCATGATATGACGTTCGTTTTGTTTTCAGTCGGGTGTGTCATATTTTAGTTTTGATATACTGATATCTTGCCTACTCTACCTTGATATTCTCTGCACTTCTGAGCACTGTGAATGAGACGTTGTGTACAAGAGCTACGGTAGTGAAGTTTCCTATATCTTCTGGTTTAATGTAACAATATTTGTGGTTTTAGATGCATTATGGTCGTAAATTAATAGATTCTTTGTAGAATTGCCTGACATTCAGTGGCCCTGCTATACAATTACTGTCTCTGCTTTCAGTCTTAATGATATCCTGGTGTACGATGCCGTTTATTTCTGTCTTTCTTCCTTCATCATGCTATTAGTGGCAAAGAGGGCTTCTCAACTATATGGTCATATTTATTTACTATCAAATTATGTCACTAATGGCAGGCACCCAGTATATGAGTTATTCAGAATACCCTCAAAATTTAATCCTTGACACTATTAGGTAGTCAAAAGATTTCTGTGGTTCTTATAAGAGTTCATTATCAAGAGCTGAAACTGTTACTCAAATTCTGAAAAGCCCTTATTGGTTCTCTTGTGAAATCATTGCCTTGCATGAGAATGAGCAAATTATCCTACAGAGCGTGAAGATTGCCATGACTTAAAAGAACAGTATCATGATGACTAACCAGGAAAGAAGACTGTTAAAATTACAAACGATGCTATTTTCATATTTCATTTAATGGAGCATAGCAAACAAATCCACTTTGTACATTAATTTACAATTAACATATGAACAGTCATATTTTTCAACATAAATTAACACTGACTCCACTGGTTACAAATATAATATTATGCTGCTCAAGCTCCATTTTCACAGAAAGAAAGAAGGAGAGTGCAATAAATCTACTACAATCTGTCATGTAAGGAGTCATTTAACATATGTTACGAAGTACAGAAAGATGGAAAGGACAATCATTACCTTTCACCTAAAGTAAACAATTCAGCTACAGTGACACAATTCTCATTTTAAGTTTATGATGTCTATGACACTTCCCATAGTTCACATACGCTCCATCTGCTCCAGGGAGGAAAGAAAAGGCAAACTTATTCTTACCACACTGTGTTTCTGTTCATACTTCCTTCACAATTATATTCTTCTCTTGCTCCCATTGCATGGTTTTCACCTCTTCTTTAATCTTGACTGAGTAACTGCCATCCTGAAAGGTATTCTTGCCTTGCTTCAGAAGTAAAAAGTAACTCGATCACATTTTCACCTACAAATGTGCCCTCTTTAAATTTATAAACTCGAGTTTAAAAATATGCTGTTCATTAAGTTATAAATTGAATAGTCAGGAGAATTAGTAACATGTTTAATTCTTTCCTATCTTTGTTATTCCCTACATTTTCACTTTTCACATCCAACACATCATACACTTTGAAATTATATCTTTTGAAGTAACTTGCAGGCGAGGAAAACGTCAAACTCTCTTCTTAATTTCTTCTTACATACATTAGAAGTGTATATGTGAATTACCATAGGGACATAATTTCTCCTTGGTTTAATATCTAAAATAGTTGCTGATAAACATCAGGGTTGCATGAGTTAATTTGATATTAATTATGTTATTCTGTTAATATATTATTTGATTCAGTAAGTATAAAAAAGGTCTAGTCCTAGAAGTAACCTTGGAATACACGTAGGTTACAGGAAACATTCATCATTTCCACTTATATTTTACTAGCCAGTCTTAACCCTTAAAGGTATGGTAGTTACCAAGTTTGATTTTAAGTAGAAAGACATAGGAAGGACCCTTTTCTTTGTAACAGCTCATCATAAAAACAAGAACCTCTGACAGAGCAAATTGAAATTAGTAGATAATACAATAAAAGCCTTTGATTAATAAATCAGCTATAAAACATTACAATGACACACTTATCTAAGGCTAAAGTGGCATTAAACCTGTGTATAAACAATAATTGTGGAATACTGTGTACTGACCTGAAGCTGCTGTGCTTATAGCTAGAACAGATATATCAGAAACATAACTGATCATTCAGACAATCGTTTTGATATTTCCTAAAATCTTGCACACCCCACCATCCCGCGTCTAGTACCCTTCATTTACACCAAGATATCAACAACACAATGACAAGGTAAACCATAATAAGGAAATGACAAGTTAAAAATACAAGACCTTTTATACAATGAAGATATGTGCATCATATACTCAACACTTTTTAAAAGTTAAAATGTCCAATGTCAATTGTACAATCGATAATTCTATCTTCACCATCTTACAAATATATAATTGGGAGGTTAAAAGTTATCATCACAGAAGTACATTTTTGTGTCATCAACTGCATGGGACACATACTGAATCACATTTACACCCAAGAAGTTTCTTAATGTATTTTGATCCTAAAATGTTTCAGAATTTAGTTTTATAACCGCATCATTGTTTTATAGTTGATCACATTCAATGGTTTGAGCCTTAATTTCAGAATTTAATTTACTGTTTTGTATAAAGCGAATGCTGGGAACTGGTGGTAATGGCCTACCATTGGAAAGAGCACATTCTCGATATATGTCACCACAGTCTTTAGAATTTCCGTTCCACACAACTGGATTGCAGGTTTCCTGTGATATTCTAGCAATATCACTGATAGGATATTTTGTACATTCACAGTCCTCATCTCTAGGACAAGACGAGTGACTTGCAGCCATTTCGCTCTCACCTCTAATAGCCATATCTGGTCGATATTTCCTCTTCTTAGACTTGTCTACCTGAGCATATAGGGCCAAAACTTCAGTGGGGGCTGGACCTTCATTTAGCTCAGATTCTGCTGCTTTCGAGGATGGTTGAAGAAATAACTTCAGTGCTGCAGGGAAAGATCGAGTTGTCTTACCTTTGGCTTTAACTGTGTTTCCAGGCATTTCTTTAGACTGGAACATTTCATAAGAAGATTCTGCAGCAAGTTGTTGAAGACTCCGAGAAGGATCAGCTGGATCATGACTACAAGTAGGTCGAAGCTTCATACATTCATAAACCGAGTTAGGTGGTCTCCTAAGTTTTTCTTGACTTTTCATTCTTGAAAAGTTGTGATCTTCTACATCTGTCACTACAGTAGAATTATAACTACTCGCACTGGGAAAGGACTGTAGGGTGTCATAGCGTAAGTTTTCTTGATTTCGTGAAAAAAGTGGTAACATATTACTTGCTTCGATCTTCTCTTCATTTGCACCAAGAACTTGCGGAGGTGCAGGAGTGATTGTTACTGCAGATACAGCAGGAGCTGAAGAACTTGTTGCAGGAGTATCACCTGAACCCTCCTTGTTGCTACCATTTATCAGATCATTAGTCGATGATTGCTGTGTTGCCTGCGCAGCTTTCTTTGATCGGAACCTGGAAAATAAATATACACAGATGAAATTCATGAAGTGGTGTAGTTAAAATGTTTTTTCAACTGTTATTTCTACACTCATAAAAATAGCGTAACCAAAATGTATTCTCAATATGTTTTCATGTAATTAAATGGAGAGGTTTGGATTGATTAAAAATTGCTCAAGTTCTAGAAAAAGTGTTCTTAACTAATATTTAAATTTATTGTCAATTATTAAAATTAATATTAATTTCTGTCAGTAATCAAATAATCAAAGCAATGAAAAGCACTTAAGGATGAAAATAATTCTGACAAGTGTAAGTAAACTGTTCACAATTTTTCCCAATACAATTTTCAGACTGATAGTTTTAAAATTATGTGAATTTAAGGCAGTGTATTAACTGCACTGTGGTATCCCAACGACAATATATGCATGGAACATTAGTTTTACCCTATATGTTGCACACAAAAGATACCTTGCTAACTTACTAGAACTCCACTGAACATCTCTTAGCAGCCAATATGCAATGTAAAGGTACTGAGATTCGTCAGCGGAAATATATAGAAATACTGTATATATAAATCAAGTAATACTGCATTTACTCGCGTAATTTCCCCCGTCGCATAATTTTTTTCTCCCTGTTATTTAGAACGAAAATTTGTAAAAACAATATAATCGCATATTTTTCCCCTGGTTGTATGTACGGTTTCCACTAGTTGCGAGGGGTTGCCTGGCCGAGGTGGTAAAGGCGTGCTCGGTTCGCCCGGAAGGACGTGGGTTCGAATCCCCGTCAGGAAGTCGTAAAATTTAAGAAACGAGATTTCCACTTCCGGAGGTGCACATGGCCCTGAGGTTCACTCAGCCTACGCCAAAAATGAGGACCGTTAGTTCCTGGGGGTAAAGGCGGCCGTGCGTAGAGCTAACCACTCCACCCCATCACGTGTCGAGGATAACAATGGTGGAAGCCTTTACCTTCCACTCCTCCAACGGCCTTCATGGCCTGTACGGAGGTGACTTTGCTTTGCTTTGCTTCTACTAATTGTCTTCACGATTCATGCCGATGTACGGAAATCGGGAACTAGTTTGTAAATTCCAGTTTATATTTCCCATGCTAGGAGAGGAGGAAGTGATTAATTACTCAACATTCCAGGACCCGGGGTCACAACACACCTATGACTGCTAGCCTTGTTATCAGCTGTGACTCGCTTGCATACAGTAATCGCTTTCAACAATGTTCTTACGTATGAATTGTTGTGCGAAGTGTTTGTTAGTGATGTGCTGGGAAAGAAAAACAGTAATAACGACGCACAATTTAAATTGTTTTTAATAGAATTTGTCGAATATAACGGCAACCTTGCTGCATCTCGTGAATTTTCCGTAGCACCATCACACGTGCGTTACTGGCAGAAGCAGAAATGTGAATTACAGTGTACGAAGAAAACAACTTATCATTTCGAGGATCAAAATCGGGAAGATCCAGAAAATCAAAAGGAAGTTGCTTCTTAAGTAAATCAATTGAGAAATTATGGCTTTTAAGATTCCCACGAGATGCTCCATTTAAAGGCTGTAGAAGTAGCAAAACCCCAGTAAATTCCTGTTTTTAATGAAAGCAGAGTGTGGCTTTGTCGGTTCGTTAAAAGGAATAATCTTTCTCTTCGAAGAAGGACATCTCTATGCCAGCGACTTACGAAGGACCACAGTGAACAGAATCGTGCAAGAAGCATCGCGAGCACTAATACCTGCTATCGCAAATCGGAAATGCAGATCACACTCCGATGGAAGAGAATGAGAGTGATTCATCGCAGACGACTTCGGAAGAAAGCTACGATGAATGACATGGTAAGTCTATTTCTCTGAAGTGAAATACCTATTAGCGTAGGCAATTTGACAGATTTTACCCTAATACAGTATTCTATTTATTTGAGGTATCTGGCTCCTATCTTCAGAGCATTCTCATGTGACATTAAAATACGACGGGTTCTGTATAATGATTGCTAGGGAACGCATTATTGCCTTCAAGTTTTTATTAAAATTAGTTGTGTTATACACATGTTCGATTATTTTGTACTATTTTATGCCTAAATAAATTTCGTAACTTAAGTAAGGTAATTATGTTCGATTTTCAGTTCTATTTTTAATTTAGATTCGCATAATTTTTCCTACCCGTTTTCGACGTCGAAAAAGTAAAAAAAAGGGGGGAGGGGAAATACGCGAGTAAATACGGCATGTAAAAGTATAGGAACCCATAAGATGATAAACACAATACCAGGTAATTGTGGGTGGAGGGAGCGAGAGGGATATGAAATATTGGTAAACATGAAAACACGTAAGACTACAACAGTCTCCACATCTTCAATGCCGTCTTAATATGGGAAATGTTGGATAAAAAGAAGGCGGTATAAAGACAAAGAAGGCAACAGACAACAAGATAATAAGAACGCGGGACATGCATAGAAGGAGAAATCTCAAAGTATCTCCATGATCAACGTAATAAAGAGGAACAGACATGTGACGTAACAGATCAAGTTTAATGTATAAGGAAAAGAGTATAAAGAGGAAAATATAACGGGATAAGTTACAATGACCAGACAGTGTGGGAACAGGGAGAGGAAACAAGAACAAGCGTGAAAACCCATAACGAAAAGCTGCACATCCTTCTTACACTACTGTCTTCAAATAGATGATCTCTCTTCTCGTCCTCTTTTTCTATATTACCGTAATTGATTTATCATTTGGTTGCCCTTTTATTAGAACAACATTCAAATCTTCATGGATTTATGACCATCAGGGATGATATCTTTAACAAGAACAATGTTAGAACTTCAGTTACTGCTCTACCTAAAGTCATGAGCTCATTTTCACACAAATAAAAGCAATTTTATCGTGTGGTTTGATTTTTTAAATTCTGCTATCTGTTTTACTTCGCACCGAAACAACATGGACCGGCCGAGTTGGCCGTGCGGTTAGGGGCGCGCAGCTGTGAGCTTGCATCCAGGAGATATTGGATTCGAACCCCACTGTTGGCAGTCCTGAAGATGGTTTTACGTGGTTTCACATTTTCACAACAGACATATTCTGAGGCCGTACCTTAATTAAGACCACGGCCGCTTTCTTCCCACTCCTAGTCCTTTCCTATTTCATCGTCGCCATAAGACCTGTGTCGGTGCGACGTAAAGTAAATTGTAAAAAGAAAAAACACGCAAAGTGGTATTATTACAATGATATGATGGGAGAGGGACGGAAGCGACCGTGACCTACGTGAAAATAGGGGAGCAAGGTAAACCACCGTCAGGACTGTCGACAGTGGGGTTCGAACCCACTAGCTCTCTAATGAATGCTCACAGCTACGCGAACCAAACCGCACAGCCAGATGGCTCGGTGAGTTGATGTTGTCCAGGGGTTAGAATGAGGCAGAGAAACTATCTAGACAATCTGTTGATGTAAGACATCCGGACGTGAGTATAGCCTACATAGGACAGCACATTAGAGAAACAAAACAAATATGTGAAACCAATACATACTGAAGTATAAATCGAGTAATTCTATTTCATTGAGACCGAACGCTACGCGAGAGCACATTCTACCTGATATAAATTAAATTAATTAAATTTACCAATATATGAGCTCCGAGCAGAAGTACATTATAGTGAGTCGTAAAAGTGTAAATCTTCAAATAATTTGAAAGCGACAAAAATTTAAATGAACACATTTTTACTATTGGCTGTTGTTAGAAAATGGACTCGGCACAGCCCTGTTCTCTTTTCCTTGAATACTTTTTGTTATTGAACAACTCAGATGAAAGAGTTACATCAGTAACACAAGATTCTGATATCGTATGTTCCCACGTTCAAAAAACATTGTTGTACAGATTTTGTTTTGAACTCTGTACTTTTTGGTCTTATATTTTGGTCTTACTTTGGTCGATGACCAGTTCAATTAAAACCTATTCGTTATACACAAAATCATAAAATGAATAATGCTGATCTTTTACATAAATGACAAGAAAACTCTAATAAAGGACATAGAAGAATGCGAGCGATTAAAAAATGAAATAAAGCATAAATACCCGAAGGAAAACTATATATATTAAGTTTTATCTCTTAATTGCTGGAATAACTTCAAAATGTACACATATTCTTACACATACTGCAAACAGGTGTAAATAATGGTTCTCTTAAATACAGTTAACGAACAAACAGCCAGTCGATATTTCATATTTATTACAAAATAGGATTGTGTATCATACATGATTTACCCTTTTTTAAGGCTTCTTAAGTGCGATAATTCAGTGTCTTTAAATCATATATATCAGTCAATGATCACACAACATACGACTCAAGCATCACATACCTGTATGTATAATATACATTTTCCAAAATGAATTTTTAAAGCCTTAAAAATAATTTATGTTTTCATGTCTCTTCATTATCCTAGTCTAAACATATTGCACATATTCACTTACCCTTGCTATCCAAAGCACAAATCTTAAATACAGTCATTTTCTTAAATAGGCGTAGTTATGAATTATTAAACGTCAAAGAGTGCGGGTCGGTGAAAATGCCAACCAATAATGGATGGCATTTTCAGTACCATGAAATATTTAAGATTGATACAGACTATTAATTTTTGCATTTATTATTAAAATGTAGTATTGGAAACTCAAATCCGACAGATTATTGTCATTACAAAATAAATCAATTAGGTGATAGTCGAACAGTTTGCTGACATTGACACTTAATTAAATGATGTATCCTACAACTAAAACTGCAAAACTATCTTCTTTAAAAAATTGAAGTTCGGGTTCAACATCAAAATACCAAGGCATGTGTGCCCTGATGTATCAGTAATTTTGTAACTTTAATATCCATTCCTTATCAGCCACCTACGAGCACATTTCTGCTTACCAGTTTCATCAGGATGGTAGACATCAATACTGAATCAAGGGCCGTCTTGACAGATCTGCAGTCTTGATACGGGAAATGTAGGACAAAAAGAAAACGACAAAGAGAGGAAAGGAATGAAACGTAAAATAAAGATAAGTAAAGATAACAAAAATCCCGTTAGGATCTCTTTGATATTTCGTATTTTATACAAGAGTTATAAACTTGCATCGACTAAGTAAAGTATTTTCGCAACGATGGAATAGGAAAGGACTAGAAGCGAGAGCAATCAATCGTTGCCTTAATTGAGGTATGCCGTTGGAAATCACAAACAAATATCTTCAGAGCTGCCGATTGTGGAGTTCGAACTCACTATCTCCGGATACATGCTAACAGCTACATAATCCAAATCGCACTGCCCACTCACTCGGTTTCTCGTTCTGTGTTTGCCCTGTGTTCCTAGTCACTTCTCATCAATGTAATCAATGAAAATAATTGATTGTTATAAGCACGATATGACCTAACTTAAAAATCATTATTAACATACATACATACATACATACATACATACATAATCATTATACACTGTTATGCCCTTCAGCGTTCAGTCTGCAAGCCTCTGTGAATTTACTAAACGTCGCCGCAATCCTCGATTTGCAACTAGTGTTGTGGCCTCATTTAATTCTATACCTCTTATCTTTAAATCGTTAGGAACCGAGTCTAACCATCGTCATCTTGGTCTACCTCTACTTCTCTTAACATCCATAATAGAGTCCATTATTCTCCTAGGTAACCTATCCTCCTCCATTCGCCTCACATGACCCCACCACCGAAGCCGGTTTAAGAGTACAGCTTCATCCATATAGTTCATCCAAATTAGCCTTTATCTCCTCATTCCTAGTGCCCTCCTGCCATTGTTCCCACCTGTTTGTACCAGCAATCATTGTTGCTACTTTCATGTCTGTTACTTCTAACTTACGAATAAGATATCCTGAGTCCACCCAGCTTTCGCTCCCGTAAAGCAAAGTTGGTCTGAAAACAGACCGATGTAAAGATAGTTTCGTCTGGGAGCTGACTTCCTTTTTACAGAATACTGTTGATCGCAACTGTGAGCTCACTGCATTAGCTTTATGACACCTTGATTGAATCTCACTTACTATATTACCATCCTGGGAGAACACACAACCTAAATACTTGAAATTATCGACCTATTCTAGCTTTGAATCACCAATCTGACATTTAATTCTCTTGGATTTCTTACCTACTGATATCAATTTAGTCTTCGAGAGGCTAATTTTCATACCATACTCATTGCATCTATTTTCAAGTTCCAAGATATTAGACTGCAGGCTTTCGGCACAATCTGCCATTAAGACCAAGTCGTCAGCATAGGCCAGACTGCTTACTACATTTCCACCTAACTGAATCCCTCCCTGCCATTTTATACCTTTCAGCAGATGATCCATGTAAACTACGAACAACAAAGGTGAAAGATTACAGCCTTGTCTAAACCCTGTAAGTACCCTGAACCAAGAACTCATTCAACCATCAATTCTCACCGAAGCCCAATTGTCAACATAAATACCTTTGTTGGATTTTAATAATCTACATTTAATTCCACAATCTTCCAGTATAGTGAACATCTTTTCTTTCGGTACCCTGTCATATGCTTTCTCTAGATCTACGAAACATAAACACAACTGCCTATTCCTTTCGTAGCATTTTTCATTTACCTGGCGGGTACTGAAAATCTGATCCTGACAGCCTCTCTGTGGTCTGAAACCACACTGGTTTTCATCCAACTTTCTCTCAACGACTGATCGCACCCTCCCTTCCAAGATGCCAGTGAATAATTTGCCTGGTGTACTAATCAATGAGATACCTCGATAATTGTTGCAATTCTTCCTGTTCCCTTGCTTATAGATAAATGCAATTATTAACAACAAAAAAGAATTCATTTCAAAGTTGTAATCACTGAAGTTTTTCATCAAAATAGAATAAAATAAATTGAACATCATTTTTGAAATACATGCCTTAAGAAAGAACACACTAAATATAACGTAGTGAATGAAGAAAAGTGAACATAACAAATGTGAAAATTAGAGTTGCCATTCAAGTTAGATAGGTGACATTGGTAAAGTCTCACGTGGAACCTCTTCCACATTAAGGTCGAGAAAGCAAAACATTGTTGATATCGTTGATCGCCCCATACAATGTGCAGTTCATATACACTATATTAGCTGCTAATGGAAAACCTTGTCCGCATCAGAACAATGTAAATTACCTTCGGCTACTGTGAAGAATTCTGGTCTTATTTAGGGAAATATTACAGTATATAGAAGACAGAGGTGAAATTTCAAATGTAGCTATTGTCAAAGGCCATAAAATGAATCGAAGTATACTTTTAACTTGCATCACAAGCAGCGAATGAAGAACGAGTTGCCTCACTGGTTACAAAAGTTCGCTCTACCTACAGTAAATTCAGAGCAAGTTTCCTTAGGGTGGTAAACTATTGGGTATGATCACTTATGTATAAAGTGATGTTTCATACTGTGGTTTTCAGGACATATGATCGTTCTGAAAGAGTTCACTTTGGATTCAGATAGAGTGAAGGTCTGTGTTTCGGTGCCGGGATTCGTTCCTCATTCGCTGCTCATGGTACAGGTTAGAAGTCCATCATCATTTTGTGAACTCTGTTGACAAAACTGGGTGAAATGTACCTCCTGCCCCCAGTAGATGAACTTTCTCTTCAGAGGCAGTTGCTTAAATTTCCATCGTTCACCTGTTGAACGACGTTTTCCATTAGAAACTATTACTGCGCAGCCCTAATTTACATTGTATGCTACAGGACCGTTATGAGCAATACTTGAGACGTTAGGGTGTACATATTGAACACATGCTGTACCGATTCTCTCCCCCACAACATTAGAGCCATAAAATCCTTAAATTCCTTCAAGTTGTCATGCCGTGAGTATCTCCTCGATGTGTGCTGAATGAATCTGGTAGAGTGAATGTGTGTATGAATGTACGTTTACTGTGCTTATGGTATTTTGTGTCATTCAACTTTTAATTTGTAACGTTAGTTTTAAGACATGACTAAGAATATTTATAGAGTTTATGTTATTTTGTTTCATATTTTGTAATGGTAGTTTTAAGATAAGATTATGAGTATTGCTCTCAGATGTACAATGTTAATGAAGTGTGGTTAAGTGTAAGAGAGGACCATGAGTCCTAACTTCGCTACTACAAATAAAGGAAAATATAATATAATATAATAATATAATCAAAAGCTACTTTACAATGAAACATTCCGTTTATTTTCTGAAAGAATATGAGGGGGTTGGTAGATAAACGAGATGATCAATTAAATTCAGTGAAATCTCCATACAACGATTACCTATACAACGATAATGCTCTCTGTAACGATAAAATATTCCGGTCCTGGCATTAATTTCCAACAATTCAATGTAAAATTCTTCTCAATATAACGATACTCTCGTTCGGGATAAATCTCTCCATTACGATTACTTTTCAGAGCACGGGGATATGCTTTACTCCCGGTACTACAATAACCCAAACAAGAAAAGTAATTAGGAACATCTCTTACTGTTATACGATGAGTGAATTTTTTCCTATTATGCAAGCATAGAAAACCAGAGTGCTTATAGCTGTGTACTACTTGAGGGGTGGGTTTGTTGAACAATTCTGCGAACTTGGCAGCCCAGGAATTCCGAGAAGATCCAGGTAGTGTGCATACCAGAAGGATTTTAACAGCAGTACTGCAGCAATCCGAAAAAAACTAAAATAGTCCTTCGTTATCTCGTTTTTTCACATTGTCATACATTCCTAGAACTGCTTTTAACTGTAGCTGTGAATCTCGATTAAATTAGATCTTTGTGTGTGTTTCTCTGTGAAGTGGAATACGAAAGAGACTGTCATTTGAGATTTGTTTAACTACGATAGTTTTCAATAGTGGAGTGTTGCATAGTGTAAACGGCAATTATGTGTGAGAAATTAAGATTACGTGATAAATATGAATGTAATCTGCAGGACATTTCCATGTCGCATTTTTCCTTTTGTTTCCGTCGACACAAAGTTTATATTAGTGGGAATTAAATTATATGATGTGAGAGGTAGTTAATGCAATGTGTTCACCAATTGACATGAAAACCCCTTATTCTAAATCCATCTTTATAACCATAACTTCCTCTACAACAATTTTCTGTCGGCGCGGTATCTTTATGTCTAGATTTCACTTTTCAGTTCTTAGTAATATTTTTGATAGTGAATATTCTTTTGGTTCTAAACCAAATGTCCACAGTGGGAAAAGGAGAATAAATACCTGTTATGCCACATAACCAGCAGGCTTGACGGTAGGCCTATGCATTCCACTTGTCTTACAGGGAATATCAATAAAGGGAAATTCTATTTTACTTTCTACTCTTACTGTCCAAGTTCTGACAGAAGCCAACCCCGGTATTTATGTACACAGTTCGTTCTGGGACGCTATTCCCAATCACTCACTCAGACAACATACACAAATATCTCTACGGGCAATAAGGTGTGAACACTAATCTGATCCCAACTCACAACAGCAAAGGCAAGTTTGTGTTCGGCAAGAATTCATGCTTTCTATTCAGTACGAAATTAAAGGCACACGTGCAGTTCAATTACACTGATTAAATAAACTGTTACCTTCTCGCCAAGACAATTGCAAGGACTGCCAACACTATAACAAGTAAACTACAGACGATGCCTATGGAAATTAATCCAGGCGTTCCAACTCCTTTCTCTTGATTTTCTTCATCATTACTTGTTTCTTGGCTCCACTCCTTGCCTGTTAATTTCACGGGAAGATTGCGATCACCATCTAATATACAAGTTATATTAACTTTCTCCCAGCTTCCAGAACTCTGACAGGTTGTAGAGACTTGAATGACACCTGTAGTCAAATAAAAGAAAACCAGATAGTTAAAAGAGGAACAGTGTTTTACACAACTATGACAAATAACATTCACTCACAATAAACATAAAGATTTGTTCTCATTTATTTTGCCCATTGAATTTAATTATCAATTCTTACTAAATTATTCCATTTATCATTTCACTAGGATGAAAATATTGCTTTGTACTTAATTCATAAGACGTGATACAGTTTGTTATTATATGGAGGCATTCCGTGTGAAATCGGTCAGCGAACAGTCAGTACTTTTTAATTTAACTTTTAAGATTTTTCAGTCGTCGAAACACGAAATATGACTCTTAGAAAGCTATAACAATCCTGTGAATTTATTTATTGATCGTGTGGTTTTTAGTGCCGAGATTGTCTGAGGGCATGTTTGGCTCGTCTGATGCGGCACTTGTATGGCAGACCGTCCAACGAGGATGGGCGTCATCTGTCGTATAAGGGAACTGCATATTTTTGTAGTGGAGTATAGAGTTGTGTGTGGTGTGTGAGTTGGAGGAATGTTGGGTACAGTACAAAATTCAGTCCCCGAGCCAGGGAAAATAACCATTTAAGGTTAAAATCTCCGATCCAGCCTGGAATCGAACCCGGGCACTTCTGAATCAAAGGTGACTACACTGACCATTCAGCCACGTAGCCGGTAATACCTGTGAAGATACTATTAGTAACAGATGGCGTGTTTAGTTCTACAAGAATATACTCAGATTCTATCAAATCACCTTTAACAATGCATATATGTGTACATTATTGCTTACGTTGCTTAAACTTGTCAATGATTATGAATTTGTGATATTCACAAATACGGCAAGCTTTCTAAAATTTACGAAAATGTGAATAATGAACTTCTACATTCATATAATTTGCCACATTTGTTCATAACCTCACCAAATCACAACATTTGGCAAGTTTACGCAACGAAATCAATATTGTACATTCATACGGTTCATCAGATATTTTCTGTCCACTTCATTTTAGTGAAATTAATATGAACTGACAACACTTCATCCCAAAATGCGTGGTGCTAATTCCTGATGATACCTGGAGGAAATATCACGAATTAACTGCAGTTGCACGCATGGTGGACGTTGTAAACCACAGATTCTACTCGGCAAACATGCCAAGGACCATCAGGTTCTATGTTGTAATATCCTTTCCATATTATGATTTCGACAACGATAATACTTAATAAAGAGGATGGTCCTGAATGTTATTATTTGTACTGAATGGCTAGTGCAACTTATTAATTTACTAATTTAATTTCAGTCATTATTTTGTCCTTTACGCTTTTATTTCAAGTTAGATAGTGAGGGAATAGCTCCTGTAAAGTGCTTCGACTGGTATACAAAACATAAAATGTATTAAAGTTTAATGCATTTTCTACCTTTGTGAACATTATTCTGTGAGATGTCTTCATTGTTATAGTATCCGTACAATTTCTACTATCGTTACTGGGGAGTGTTAAAAACTTACACTGTCATATTGGACATATGGATCACAGTTCACTTAAAGGACATACCTGTAATATAATACATACCAGAAGATAGGGAATATCCAGCCTTGCAGGAATAGATCGCCACTGTATTCCAAAGCGTAGAGTGATTCAGAAGCTCTATATCAGCATTTGGAAACGTTTTTGGATATCCACATGTTATAGCTGAAATGATAACAAAATATTTATAGTAAATCAAATTAGCGGACTTCACGCACCTCCAAACAATTTATATGGGTATGAATTTCAAATGTAGATTTATAGGATCGTAGAGCTACAGCTGACATAAATATCATTGGTGACCAGCGTTTCGCGTAAAGGCATCTAAAAGGAAAGTGTTTACGCTTCTAGATATAATGCATCAGAAGATATTCATTATTGATTGTTGATATCAAGAAAACCATATTTTGAGAAAAACGCTATTACAGCTTTCACTAATTTTCTTGCCAATGGTAGAAATTCTTCACGTGATCGAGTGGTGAAAATCCAACTGCTGCGTAACTTAGTTTGTTAAGAAGAAACACAGGTAGGGCAAGAAAGCAAAACATAGAAATGAAATCTTTACACCACAGACATTTTTGTTCAGCTCAGCCGTAAAATTTCCTTTGTCAACTTTGTGTCCCTTTCCGCACAACGGGTCACATTTAGAGAAGACGTAGGACAGAATTTTCCGAGCTTTAAGAGCCCGCGACTCCCTTTCTTTGCTGATTATTTACGAACGGCAGTTACGATCGTGTAGGTTGGATATATCCTATTCGTGGATTTAATTTTGGAGATATTACTACTGTACAGTAAGTGGAGAAACTAATCTCAGTAACAATAAGGATTCGAAAATTATGAAATGCAACAAAAATATCTACGGCATATTTATATGTATAAATGACTATGTACTGGGTGCTTCAGACACATACTCCAGAGGGGAATGGATGGTCTACTGGTCCGCTGTAGGATTGTGATGCAAGGAACGGCTACATGCAACAACGCAGATTTGAGGAAGCTTTCGAAAGTTACAGGGGCTGCAGACTAACCGGAAACTCGTTTTGTTGAAAAGCCACGCCAGAGCTCTGCGACACGAATAATGAAAAGTGCCATCACAATGAACGACAAGAACCTGCATTTTATGCCTTGGAATATCCAAAGAGATGGTAAGCAGATCGTGGTATGTTTCGGAAAGTACAGAAGAGACTACGCCAGTACGACACGCTTCATGTGACAGCTTTTCCATCGAGAGACACGTCAAAGGGTTTCTGAGGAACTCAATGTGGTGAGTGAAGCTATAGCCGCAGAACCTCACAGATGTAGTCTACTAAGACTTTGGCTGATACATTGGGAATATGTCATGTTCAAATGCATAGAATTATTAAACATAATCTTCACTGGCACCCTTTCAAACAGCACAGAACACAGTGCTTGAACCCGGTTGACCATAATTACCACGAGGCTTCCTGCGAGTCGATCCCTAAACAAATGAGTAGTGCATGCCTACCTCATGTAGTGTCACGTGATGTTATGGTTTACCAGGCTACGCCTCCAAGATCGCTGGATGTAGCCTCCGTGGACTTATCATGGTGCTCTTTGCACGACCAAATTTGTGCAAAATTGTCAGCTAACAGAGTTAAAGGTACGCGTAAATTTTTTTCAAGCGACAGCTACTAACATATGGCAATGTTAACAAGATTGCTAGGGAGCACAACGAGAAGTGTAACATTGTTACGATCAGGGAAGGGCTATTTCAAGCATTTGTTGTGATGAAACAATTCAACATTATTCATGCATATGATTTCCCTTTCACCAGCCCCGCGGTGTAGGGGTAGCGTGCTAGCCTCTTACGCGGAAACCCCGGGTTTGATACCAGCTAGGCCAGGGATTTTTACCTGGTTCTCTCAGCCTACGTGATTACAATTGAGCAGCTATCTGACGGTGAGATAGCAGCCCCGGTTTAGAAAGCCAAGAATAAAGGCCAAGAGGTTTCGTCGAGCCGACCACACGACACGTCGTAATCCGCAGGCCTTCGGGCTTAGCAGCGGTCACTTGGTAGGCCATGCCCTTCAGGGTTGTTGCGCCATTAAGTTCTATTTGGTTTGGATTTCCCTTTCACTTTCCTTTCCATGCGAGTGCGCCTGTCTAATGCAGCAACCCTACATACTGAAGAGTAATCGCCTGTATTTT
The DNA here is from genome assembly GCF_040414725.1 of Anabrus simplex. Taxonomy (NCBI): domain Eukaryota; kingdom Metazoa; phylum Arthropoda; class Insecta; order Orthoptera; family Tettigoniidae; genus Anabrus; species Anabrus simplex. The sequence continues at coordinate 1,211,915,295 of NC_090266.1, read as the reverse complement.
GCGGCAACCCTACATACTGAAGAGTAAGCGCCTGTCTTTTGCGGCAACCCTACACACTGAAGAGTAAGCGCCTGTCTTTTGCGGCAACCCTACATACTGAAGAGTAAGCGCCTGTCTTTTGCGGCAACCCAACATATTGAAGAGTAAGCGCCTGTCTTTTGCGGCAACCCTACATACTGAAGAGTAAGCGCCTGTCTTTTGCGGCAACCCAACATATTGAAGAGTAAGCGCCTGTCTTTTGCGGCAACCCTACATACTGAAGAGTAAGCGCCTGTATTTTGCGGCTACCCTACATACTGAAGAGTAAGCGCCTGTCTTTTGCGGCAACCCTACATACTGAAGAGTAAGCGCCTGTATTTTGCGGCAACCCTACATACTGAAGAGTAAGCGCCTGTATTTTGCGGCAACCCTACACACTGAAGAGTAAGCGCCTGTCTTTTGCGGCAATCCTACATACTGAAGAGTAAGCGCCTGTCTTTTGCGGCAACCCTACATATTGAAGAGTAAGCGCCTGTCTTTTGCGGCAACCCTACATATTGAAGAGTAAGCGCCTGTCTTTTGCGGCAACCCTACATACTGAAGAGTAAGTGCCTGTCTTTTGCGGCAACCCTACATACTGAAGAGTAAGCGCCTGTGTTTTGCGGCAACCCAACATACTGCAGAGTATACGTCCGCCATGTGTGATATCTCAATATACGGCAAAATATGCACCAGCCAGGTGTGGCAACCCAACAGGCCCCATAATATTGCAATTTACGATTTTCATATTTGGGTTTTACCGTATTGACTTTAAAAAATCGCCATTGCGCCTGTAAAAAATTTATGTGAAATAATATTTCTGAAGAAATACTGACCCGCAGCACATACTGTATATAGACTAATGAAGAGCGAGAAATCCTCGAAAATAATTTGTCGCACAATATTGAACTTTAGATGACAGGGCCTTATCGGCTGAAGTTCTAAGCTACGATATTATTCACATAGCGATTTTTCCACACACAATGACGATATATAATTAGTCCACTTTGTTGAATGTAATAAATGTGTCTAATGTGATTTTACCTCAAATTTCCTTGAGACACGTTTATTGCATTGACCAAGTTGGACTAATTGCATACTTTCCTTTATACTCCAGTGTGTGTACATGAAGCACTCGGTACACTGATTTTCACAACCATTCAATAATATTCATCACTTCATCTATTCGGAAAATATATTACAGATAAACTGAACATTTTTACTTTTGAAAACAAAGAACAGTCATTAGTACAAATCCGTGATATAATTGTATTGAGTTTCAGTGTCCTACCGAGAACGTTGAGCTGCTTAGTTCACGGTATCTTGGACTTTCAACGCATAGTACTAGTTACTGAAACATGACCAAGGAATTAACACCATCCCATAGAAACTCGTTTATATTCTAAAAATATTAACACTGTATGAATGTTGTTATTTCATCATTCGGATCATTTGCGAAAAGAGTCTCACAACTCAAAATTTGTCATTTTGAGTTGTTGACATGGAAGGAAATTCCTTGAGGCACATTTTCATATGCTATAGTGTCAGTTGCGATACATGCCAGTACAGAACAGTTGTGTCGCTGTGGGACTTGCATGAATAACGTTACATTTCGTGATAGAACGTTTGAACTCCAGAAGAGTGACCGTTTGCATCTATAATGCACTATTTCAATAAGTGGACAGGTGAATTTTGAACAAAAGATAGTCACAAAAAGTATGACATTCTTGCAGCAAAATATCTCTATATCTCTCCCTTTTGCAATACCATCTTTACATACGAAGTTACTCCAACAAATCCTGTAATTCAATCGAAGACTTAACTTTGAACTATACAGAAATATGACACATTTGCTGAAAATAAATTGTGGACTTATAAAAAGTAGTTTGTAATATCTCGGTGTGTGACGTTATTGTTACAAATTGGATAACAATGTTTCTACATAAGACGAGGTTTGTCAGCTGATTAATAATCTGCACTATTTCAGGATTCCTATGTAATCATGGCAGGCCGGAGGGAGAAGATGGTTAAACGTTCCGTGGTATCCGTTATAGATGAAAAACCTTCGCGAGATAATTAACGTTATTAACTATAATTTTAAGGCAATAATTTACTAGTTTGTTTATATTACAATGAAGTTCCTCCCTTTTCCAGGAACTGTTGCAGGTTTCGGTCACGAAATTAATGTTGGCATCATTCATTATGGAAACAGAAATTTCAGCTTCTGGTAGCAAAAGTTTGATGACATCCACTAGTGCTATTTCCTCCTCCTCATCATCATCATCACCCTGTTCTTCGTCCTCAGACGGTGATAGTAGCAGCAGTGAATCATCATCTGAAGACTGCTTCTATTTAATTGGTGATGCGACGTACAAACCGCAAGAAGACAGTGATGTAAGTGAAGAAGATGGTCTTGGTGTTCATACCATAATGACCGATATACCGGTCGCTTTTGAGAGTGGGCCTTCATCCTCATCTAGTACTCAGCCCCAGAGGATATGTGTTTTCAGTTTGAGAGGAAGTGGTACGAAGATTTTGACTAACCCATTTAAAAAGGGTCTAAAACAAAAATGTAAAAAAAAATTGGCACAGGGATATTTTAAAATATGCTAGAAATTCTGGGAAGGCACATGAAATACGAACAAAGGAAAAAAGTAAAGGAAGAGAGAAAAATTAAACCTGCGGGTTCAGATAAACGTAGGTTAAGATGTTCGACGAAGTTCAGTGAGGAGGGTCGCTTGAAACTGTTTTCTGGACAATGGGAACTGGGCAACATTGATAACCAGAGACAATTCATTAAGAACAGTATGCAGGAGATCAATCTCAGATATCGATATGTGCGAGTAGGTGGGAACAGTGCTCAGCGAAGAAATACTATGTAGTATGGCGTATTATTTTCATTTCAATGACAAACATGACCGAGTCTGCGAGTTACTCATTATGAATGCTTTAGACATAAGCAGTCGACCTATACGTACAGTGTTACAGAAACAGAGCAAGGTTCCTAATGTTCTTACGGAAGGAGATAAACGAGGGAAGCATGGTAAGCAGACAAAAATCGACGAAACTATACAAGAAGGAATCAGACAATTCATTGACTCTATACAAAAATTTCACTACAACAGAGAAAATACGTCCAAACACTTCATCGATGGGAGTAAGACCATTTCAGGAATTCATAAAGGTTATGTAGCACATTGTTGAGAAGAAAATGTTTACTATGGGAATTACGCACTTTTTTTATCAATGCGGACTCTGTACTGCCTACAGCAATGCTGAGGGAGAAGAAGAGAAACACATGGAAGGAAATTACAAAAAACATTTCTTTTGAAAACGAGCTATCTCGGGATGAAAAGATAGCAGATAAAGAAGTGGCGACAGAAGATGCCATTGTTGATTTTCAAGCAGTTGTGCAACTGCGGAAAGGTGACATACTCCTCTTTTGCTATAAATCGAAATTAAATGTTCTGAACTCCACTATCTACAATTTGTAAAACAATTCCTGTGAGTGTTACATCTGGGATGAAAGCAATGGACATAAAGGTGTAAATGAACTGGCAACGTGTGTACTTCGATACTTGAGAGGGAAATCTAGGGGAAATAAGGAGAATTCCTTTATATTTTGCTCGGACAATTGCGCAGCGCAACAAAAATATACATTATTTCTGATTGCCGTTCATCTCCACTCGGTCCAGTTCCTGAATGTTAAAATTATTACGCACAAATACCTTATAACAGGGCACACACGAAACGAAGGTGATGCAGCCCATTCCTTGATAGAACGAAAAGTGGCCCTACATACACACCAGAAACATTTATCTTCACGATTAGAACTGCACGAAAGGTTGGACAACCGTTCCACGTAAATGAAATGTGCTATGATAATTTTTATGACATGAAACAGTTGCATATGGACATTGGCCCAATTAACATGGGAGCTGTAAAATGTCGGATGTAAAAGTCCTGAGAATTGCGAAGGAATTTCCTAACTCGTTTTGCTATAAGCTATCTTATTCTAATGCGGATTTCCAACAAGCATTTGTCCTCAAGAGAAAGAAGAGATCATCTAACTGTGATGTGAAACTGAACCCTACATTCACTAAAAAGCCAGGAGTCTTGGAAAGGAAGAAAAGCGATCTGACGGACTTGGTACGTAAAAATTACATTCCGAAGTACTACCAGACTTTTAATGACAGTTTGTAAATTTCTGATGAAGAGATACAAGTCGGAAAAGTGTTTCGTATTATTTTAAAATAATATTTATTTTTCACTTATATGGTTCAGAAATTTCCTTAAACGATTGCTTATATTTCTGTGTTACTATATCGACACAACTTGAAGTAAACGAATTTTGTCTAGTGAAAATAACGTCCTAATAGAAAATAGTACTTAACGTGTGTGTGGACTTAAGCAGCAAAACTGTCACAAGTCCGACAGAGGGTATTATAAAGTACTCTAGGAGACTACACAGCTATTTATAGAGCTATTATTGTATAGAATATTATTTGTAAATCTCCATTCCATTAAATTATTAAATAAAAGTATAATTATAAGTTATAGAACTTGTAAACCTTTAAAAATCTCTCCTGAAAACTCACGGACTTTCAGTTGTTACATACTTGTCGCAAACGAGAGATTTGTAGCCAATGAGTATGCACCTTGCCCAAATTTGATGATGTTACTGGGAGCCACGGAGCACACTTCTGGAACCAAAGATGTAGTACATAAATATTGGCAAAATATATGCTCCATTTAACTACCTGAGGGACTGTAACTTAATGTGTGACACAGAGACTTTAGAGAGTACCGTTTGCCACCTACCATCTGTAAACAAGATTAGATAGTACCTAACATTTTTTATCCCACTTCCTGTCATGCGTTTGCATATATTTACATGGTTATTAACACAGGTAGTTAGTTAAATTTACAGAGGTAGTTTCAAAAGTTACCACAACCGTATTATATCTTCCGAACATGCTGAAAAATCCAGAATTCCCTAAGGGGGAGTGGGAGAATTTATATTGTAAACATACCACAAAGCAAAAACGATTTTACAATTTTTGGTAAAGAGAGAAGAGAGAACCGTGCTAAGAGTTAACATATCCCCCTCAACAAATCACAAATGTATATTTCCACAAATTTTCATGAGTATTGAAGCATTTAGAGTTCTCATTGTTACATGACTACCAAAATTACACTAAGCATTCAATATTAAACATTTTCATACATAAATAATATGAAGGAAATTTTTCCGAAGAATTTAGCGAGGTTCTATCATATATAAACATGGAAAATGTACTAAGCATGCAAAGACATGCAAGTCACCACCACCAACTACGTCATTTCCCTGTTTTGGTTATTTGCGCGTTTTGTTTAGAACTAATAATAATAATTTAATACAGGATTCCTTCAAAAATTACACTCGAGTAACTTTATCAATTTTATAGCAAGCTTTAGCTCATCACTGACTAACCACTTAGCGCTAATTGAAAAGTTACTAACTAGTAAACATTGCTCCTGTTTAATTTCACCTACCTGTTTTCACGCGACAATTTCAACATCATTGGAAATGGTGCAGATATTAGCTATTTCCATTGATGTGCTAGGAGGACTTATCCTTATTTCATTATCTGCCGATCCTTTCTCTTTTTCAGCAGTACTGAAGTCAACGCCACTAGCAGAAACCTTAACTGCAGAAGTTTGACATGTTTTATCTCCTGCTTCATTTTTTGGCTTTTAAAAAATAGTAAAATTGGAACACTGGAACATTTACGTTTGTTACCTATTACATAGAAAATAGTAAGCTTTCAGCTAATATTCTAAGTATTACTTGGGAGGTAAAACTACCTTTTAAACAAATTCACTGTGTGTGTTAATGCACTGCAAAACGGAAGTTCCATGTAACTTGTTGTGTACTCGTACGGTCGCCGAGGTAAATGGCACATGCCGACATGCAGCCTGCTGTTGTCAGTCCGCCAGCCACTGCTAGGAGGTGTTCAATAGTTACTATTCGATGTGTACTATTTGGACTAAATAATCGACACGAATTCTTTAAATCTGGAATAAACTCTACGTAAAACCTTGAATTTACTGTAATATATGTTGTTAGGTTTTCTGTATTTATTTGTGTATATTGTTTTATATTGACGTCTGTGGTGACGAGATGGTAATGTAGTCAAAGATCAATAAAAAACATGAACAATAATTACTAGTTATTGGATGCATGCTCATCCATGGCGAACTTCGGTAACATACGTATTTAAGACAGAAATAAAACTGTTAGCATAGCGTATAGAAGGGAAAGTGTGCTCACTTCACCTGTTTCAGCCGCTCATATTAATATGCTTTCCAATTTGAGATGCTACGAAAAAGAAGTTATGTTTGCGAGCAATTTCATTACAAACACGCGGCCTTTCTTATGCAGCACCCTACGTAATATCGAGCGAGTGGCATTCGGGAGGTAGTGGGTTCGAACCCCACTGTCTTACATCGCTGTAGCTCTTTGTATCCCGGCGTCCAACCCGTTACAATACAACAAGGCATGCGGAAAGATGGCGCGTAGTGAGGTTCATCTGAGAAGTCGCTCGGTGTTAATCTAGCCAAATCCTCATTAATAATGATAATGATAATGATTAATGGTTTACATTAACACTTTAGCATTACTAATATTATTGTATCCTTATCTTATTTGTACATCTTAAGACAGAACTTCTGGGCATATGAGTGCCGCAAAACTAAAACATCCTTTTACACTTTATTCAAATATTGAACATGTTATTTTCAAAGAACCAAACTCCTAAATATTTATTAAGGTTACTTTAATACGCAAAGCTGATATTCCTTTATACAGAGAAAGAGTCAGATTTTCATAATACCCTAGAGTATTTTCGGTGTTCTATACCCCACTAGCCAATCGATTTTCTCGAAATTCAATAAATTATGTCTTGCAGCTTCAATGTTTCATGAACTGATCAGCTAATTACACTAACCACTACACCACAGAGGCGGACCCACGTAAGTACCAACAGTACAATTATATGTTAACTTATTTTAAAATAATATTTATGTATAATGGCATTCTGGTTTTCACGAAAATGATCGCAAATTTATGTACTATCAAAATGGAAAATAAAGCCAAAAAAGCAGTTTTCCGACTTATTGGAGAGCGACACATATTACGTAAATACCTTTTTTCTTTCTTAATCTGCTTACCCTCCAGGGTTGGTTCTTCCCTCGGACTCAGAGAGGGATCCCACCTCTACCACATCGAACAGTGTTCTGGAGCTTCAGACTTTGGGTCGGGGGATAAAACTGAGGAGGATTACCAGTACCTCGCCCAGGCGGCCTCACCTGCTATGCTGAACAGGGGTTTTGGTGGGGGATGGGAAGATTGGAAGGGATATACAAGTGAGAGGGAAGGAAGCGGCCGTGGCCTCATGTTAGGTACCATCCCGGCATTTGCCTGGGGGAGAAGTGGGAAACCACGGAAAACCACTTCCAGGATGGCTGATGTGGGAATCGAACCTACCTCTACTCAGTTGACCTCCCGAGGCTGAGTGGACCCCGTTCCAGTCCTCGTACCACTTTTCAAATTTCGTGGCAGAACCGGGGATCGAACCCGGGCCTCCGGGGGTGTCAGCTAATTACACTAACCACTACACCACAGAGGCGACCCACGTAAGTACCTACAGTACAATCATATGTTAACTGATTTTAAAATAATATTTATGTATAAATAGACATGAATATTTTGTATTACCTGTTAAAAGATTATGTAGGCCCCACAGAGTACGTATATACTGTACTCGGGCTGGTTATCTCAAGATGAATAAGCAACGGAGACAACGAGAGTAGATGCCGGAATTTTACCTGCGTATATCATACAGTGTGGCAAGGGTTACAGTAAGCGATGTGGTAAGCACGTCCTAGGTTCAGCCAGAATGATGTGGGTTCGATTTCCCGTCAGAAAGCCGAAAAATCTAGAAACGAGATTTCCCCTTCCTATGAGATATGTGTTCCTAAGGTTACACCAAAAATGAGAACCAGGTTCATTCTTGGTATAAAAGACGGGTGGGTATAGATATATCCACTCCTCCAACGTACGAAGCTGCATGGAGATGGTTTTGCTTTGCTACATCATACAGTGACAAGCGTTTATTTACAAGAACTGTAATGTGATAAGACAATGACTAAAGAAACTCCTTGGCTGAATGGTCAGCGTACTGCCCTTCGGATCAGAGGGATCCGGGTTTGATTCCCGGCTGGGAAGGGGATTTTAGTCGCTTCTGGTTAATTCTTCTGGTTCGGGGACTGGGTATTTGTGTCTATCCCAACACTCTACTCTTCATATTCAGACAAAATACCACACTACCAACTACCTCAGAAACACACAATAGTAATAACATTCTTCCTTATAAGGTTGGCGTCAGGAAGGGCATCCGGCCGTAAAGTAGGTCTAAATCCACATATGTGTGACGCAGTTCGCACCCGCGACCCTAGGTGTGGGAAAAGTGGAAGAAGCAGGTGAAGAACCTGAGACTAATGGCTCAAAATGAATAGATTTAATGAACAGATAGTGGGGGGGGGGTGGTATTTGTTTATTGTAGTCCACATTTACGTTATGTACACGCTATGGCAATCATTTTAGTGTCAAACTTCTTCTTATTCCCCTTCTTCTGTCGGGCTGAGTGGCTCAGATGGTTAAGGCGCTGGTCTTCTTGCCCCAATTTGGCAAGTTCGATCCTGACTCAGCTCGCTGGTATTTGAAGGTGCGCATGTACGTCATCCTCGTGTTGGTAGAATAACTCCTGGGGGACAAAATTTCGGCAAGCTGGAATCTCCGAAAACCGTCAAAAGTAGTTAGTGGGGCGTAAAGACAATACCATTATTATTACCTTATTATTATTATTCCACCGATTTTTGCACTGGCTAGCGAGTTCATGGGTATGATCTACGTCGCACAGGTGGATCTGGTAGAGTTTTATGGCTGGTTGACGACCCTGTGTGGAGAAATGTATTCTATAATTGTTTCTGGCATGGTTGGGAGTGTATAGTAGTGTGTTGTTGTATGGCACAGACCTCAAGTTACGGGAATTAACAAACATGGCCAGGAATCGAACCATGTAACTATTGACTGAAGAAATTTACGCTAAACATTTAGACAAGGAGGCAGATATTAGTACATGCATATATGATAATAACATGACTCTCTCTGTTTGACCCCGTACATTTGATAATGTTACTTCGTTCCTCTAGAGTTATTATTTGTTTGTGTTCTCTTCTCTCGTTTCTTTGTATGAAAACAAAATCCACTACAAACGACGAAAATCGGCTTAGATGTAGCAACCAAGAATCTTAACAGCTTTGTTAGTTCAGCAAATGGGTCCTGCAGGTTGCATGACAACTCACGTGGCATTAGTGGAAGACTATCGACAAAGCTACCGAAATTTAATGGCGCTCGAACTGGAAGCTCCTTAAACAAGGGAAAAGGAAAGTCACCAGTGAGTGAGTAGGCTGCGCGGTTCGTGTTTTGCAGGTGTTAGCTTGAATTCAAGAGATTCGGGGTTCGAACTCTATTATTGGCAGCCCTGACTATGGTTTTCAGCGTTTTCCCATTTTTTCCATCGGAAAAATGCTGGGACTGTATCTTAATTAAGTCAAGGTCACTTCCTTCCCAGTCTTAGTTCTTTACCATCCCGTCATCGCCAAAATGAAAGAAACCTGTCTGGGTTGGTGCGACTTATACCACTGGAAAAGAGGAAAAGGAGAAAATACAAGTCACCAAATATGCACTGGTCGTACTTTTTCTCCCATCTAGCAGGTCGAGACTTCGATAGAATATTTGACAGGACCAATCGAAAGGGCTTCAAGTGATTATTGCGTAAGACGTGGAGCTTGCCATCAAATAAGTGGATAAAATAACGTCTAATTTGATGACTATTACCTCTGCGTATACAACTTTATTTTGTAAGATACACCATCAAGAACCATTTCTGCCTGCCATCCATGAGATGGGATCAGATCGAGATATTCAATAAATGGACAAAGTTCTTAATCAGTAAAGTGAAGCTAACGGATTCCATACCTTTGTTGCTAACCTTTGTTGGACATTATTTCCAAGAAAAATTGTCGAGTGTCTGTTCAAAAGATACTATTTACACCTCAAAAATCTACATATGAGGAGTGTATGTTCAAAAGGCGCTATTTCCACTTTGAGAAAGTTGTGGAAAAACGCAAGGAATCGAATTATAAAAGGCACATAGAACGTAGCCATGATCCGGTATGGTACTACCTTCAAATAATTACATCCTTCTGGTCTGGATTGCTTATGACATTCGATAGTATTCAACGACTGTAATGCATATGGACGAAATACTAAAGCTGTTTGTGAAGTGTTTGAGCAGTCACTCCTCATTATGCTCAAGCATTTTGTTTTACTCCCCTTGCAACCCATAAAATGAGGGCTCACTACCTGGAAGACGTAAAGGGAATCCGGTCATTCAATCAAATACCGTGCAACTTTTGGCACTGTTTATCAGACTGTTTGTATTGGCGTTAAGAGTTTCCAGGTTATCGGAATCAGTCCACTCGATAGAAATGTTCTTCGACACAGTAATTTCGTAGTTACAAATCTGTGCGTGTCTGTGTTATTCTTGGAAAAATATCCAGTCTTTTGTGTTCTGACGAAAAAAATATTCGGGGAGAAAGGCTGCCCTGATTACAAGACATGAGTGGATGAAATGGGAAAAATGAAACAGAGAACTACCTCACACGCCAGTTCCCTGTTACAGCTTTTCATTGATATCTAGGCCTTCTATGACAGCTAATGGTGGATATACTTTTACGACCGGATGTCTTCCTGCCGTCAACCTCATTCGAGGAGTTAATAAGGATGAAATGAATTATGGTGAATGAAATTGGATAAGGGGGTGGAAGGAATGGCTGTGTCCTATGAATAGGAATTTTCCCGGCATTTGCGTGGAAGTGAAAATGGGAAATCACAGAAAGCTGGGTGCGAACCCACTCGTCTCCTAAGTGCACAGCTTGGCTACATAGCCTTAGAACGTTAACATGTTTGGTCACTCCACACGGTTGCATACATAACATACAAACCTATAGTCTATGTCTACAGTGAAGCTGTTTTCGTTGTGGTAATTTTTATGAAGTATAACTATTTTGACATGGCGCGAGTCATATTTAACGCAGGGCAATTTTCCGCATAGTGTGGCATAATGTGACAACATAGCAGCCCTTACTTGGAGAGTTCTGCGTAGTCTCTTCAGACCAAAACACTTCCTATTTGACACAGGCTATACATTACAATTACATTTAAGTTCCGGGTTGGACCATGGTGTTGTTTTAGTCAGCTTATACGCAGTTTGCCGACGTTTCGAATATATTGCAATATTCTTTATCAGGGTCACTCGATCTGAGGTATCCAGTCTCCCCAGATGTGGGGCCGTTGACGTAGATATTACCATCATCATCATCATCTCCCCAGGTGGCTAAAAATCAACTATAGAAGTGGTAAGTGTGCCTGGCCTTGTACTGTCTCTCCTCTGTCTGGCTAACGTGCAAGCCCCGGAGGGCATCTTTAAAGCATCTGGAACATATCCCTTGCTCGACGGTGAGCGGGGCATTTTCGGCGCAGTTATGGAACTTGGTGCGGTTTGGTGCGGTTGGGGGGGGGGGGACGGTAATTCATGTATAACACGCACCTACTAATTGCTGATTTTGCAGCCCTCATCTAAATTCATATTGTTTGGATATTTCTTAATTTATATAGTCTCTCTGTTGTTTATTTTGAGATTCTGGAGCACAGCTTCTAATACCTTAGTTCTTTCAAATAAAATTCGTGTCTGCATCGCTTATTTAATTCTGGCAGACATTAGTCCCTTCGTTTCACCTACGTAGTGGATACCGCTACTACATTCTTTGTGGTAGACACCAGGTGCCTATAATTCTACTGTGTATTTGACAGGTTGCAGATAACGAACTAACTTCCTATGTGACTTGTAGGGGGTTTTGATCACATATATAACCCCAATCTTGTTTGCCGTCGTGTTGACAGTATTAGTAGAATAATAGTAATTTAACAGACCGTGGAAACTTCAAATCTACATAACAATTATGTGGGAGGATTTGCTTATTTTCTACTTTTTCAAAGACTGCGCGTAGATTTTCGATATTTCCCCGGGAACTGATGTACCTACAGCAAATCCATTCTTAGAATTTGAAGGATGTACGAAATCACCTATAAGATGTGCAAGCCGAAAACCGCTGTTCTCTGTGGACTTTAGCCGTATTTCCGACCTTCAAACTTCATAACATTCAAGTTTGATACTAAACTAACAAATAATGCTTAAAAGATTATACATATTTTTGGTAACTGGGAAAGAAAATCAGTCGAATACACACAGGATTCATCGTAACACAAAACAACTCAATAGAACTACGGATAAGAGAGAGAGAGGGGGTGAGGTGGGGGTGGGAGAGAGTAGACCAGTCCACCAAGGACATCCAAAGTCTACCGTTTCTAGCAATCACTATTTTTAAATATTCTACTTCTGTGATGCTTTTTGTGTGTCATGGGAAAACTGAAACTTACTTACGTACAGTGGAAAGATGAAAGCATTTACAGCTTGGTATAATGGGAATGGTATGGAATCAAGTAACTCACGTATGCAATTAGGAATGTTTGCAGACCAGACTCCATTTTTAGTACAAACTCTGCTGGCGTTTCCCAAAACAACATAACCTTGCAGACATCTGTATTTCACTTGGCTACCGTAAGAAAATTTTACTTGTACTATTGACATGTTCGGGTACCCAAATGGTACTGGAGGTGGAATATTGCATGGTATCTCTGAAATAAAGATCGGAAGAAATAAAGACATAAGTGTTCAGTTCTTTCGTAAGTTTCCTGAAATTCTCAGAACTTAGGACAGTAGTTCAGAAACAATATGGAAATATGTAATAGTTATATTTATATACTTTGGTAATTCATGTAACGATGTATTTGGAACATCTTGGTAAGCAGTCTCGTTTATTTATAGTGATTGACGCCGATCTGATGACCAAGGGGCTCTCATTGCTATATATATCTGTAAAGAAAAGTTTCTCCTTCCGCTCAGCATAAAGAACCTACAAGTTGTAGCTCTGTGTGTGGGGAAAACAGCCGGTTTTCTGTCCAGATGCTACATCCAAGTGGGGATATCCTCCCCCGCACTGACATGGTCAAATGGTCACGAGAGCTATTATCCGAATGTATAGAGGAGTTTAGAGAAAGAACTCCACTGTAAAACGTAGAAGAGCAAAGAGCAATATTTTTGTGATGTGAGAGGAGACCATATTCAAAATTCCATACTTATTCATATTTATTATCCCGGTGTGACCACTCTTTTGTCTACAATCTGCACCGTTCCCATTATTTCTTCGCGAAGACGCATGTAATCGTTCCATATGCAAACAGTTCATACACTGACGACATTTTCTTCACGATGAACGTCCACACATCTACACTCAAGTATATTACAGGGAGGATTGAATATGATAAACTTAGGGTTCGCTCTGTTTGTGTGTGCGGATCTGCAGAACTGTCTCAGTTCGGCATGTCAGTTCAAACTGAAGACAAAACTTTGCGTCCCCTTAGGTGCCATTCTGTCAATCTACGAAAAAAACTTTCCTTTAGCGTAGACTACTCCTCTATATAGTAATGTAGTACACTCTGTGGATCGGGCAGTCAAAGTCACGGGTTTTAAAACGACAGATGTGGTCAGATGTTTCAAGGGCGAAAAGGGAGACGTGGCATTTAAAAGGTTTCTGGCATCACATTTACTGTTTATGGGACAAGACTAATTAATGGCGCCAAATTAAAATGCCTGAGAGCTTATTATTTAGTACGTTCAGTATTGATTGGCACTCCCCTGTATAACTCCTGCAAAGTAGCAGTTTGAAATGTGCGACTCTACTGCCACCGGATAGTGTTGCTGAGCGGAACTCGAACTAGCCCTCAGATCCAGGGAAAAGTTCCTGAGCTGGCCTGGAATCGAATCCGAGGTCTCCGGGTAAGAGGCAGGCACGCTACCTCTGCACCGCGAGGCCATACCAAATTCTTCAAGGGATTATTTTCCTTTATGATAGCCCTTTTTAATAGGCAAACCAACTGTAGGAAATACTTTAAGAACTAGTGTTGTGAACTTGAACAAAAATAATTATAACTCATGTTTATTGCGTGAAAATTGTGGCATTATATTTTGAAATTTTTAATGTGATTTGTTGTTCCATGCATCCCTGTTGATGAAATCGAGGGGATAGATAATTTATGTTACGCATGCATTTTGCCTTGGGTGATGTTTAAATGTGAGCAGAGATTATTAGTCTTGAAACAAACAGTTTCTTTAGATATGAATCACGAAGTGAGCCTTACGACATGGAATATCAAGGTATACGTGCCCTAATCGGCGGCAGATTATGCTGGTCACTCTTGGCCGGAGAGTAGGTGTTCGCTATTAGAAAGGGAGGAATGAAAGCTTAAATAAATAGATAGAATGTGAGTCTCTGGTGGAGGGTTGGGATTAATAGAACACTATCTGCTCCAGGTCGCCTTGCAACCGAAAATAAATCGTTGGAGGGAGATATAGTTTGAACTATACAAACCACCCGCGCTCTAAAGAAAGCAAATTTACACCGGTGTTATGAATTATGTTTTCCTGAGGGTCGTTTAAGTTTCTAAGACGTCTATACGCCAAAACTCAATTACAATTACACAACTTCTTCAGATTGTACTAAACTGTATGTGGGGTTTGGGGTTGCCCGTGAAGTCCCAAGTCCGAAGGTTAAAACAGCATCTCTAACGTCTTTTCTGCCCATGGCTACGAAATCCGAGGTTTCTTGAGTTTATAAATATTGGAATATTGTGAGATTTGGAACGTTATGTGGTAGGGCGTGTGTTGTCCTGTTGTAAGTGGTAGAGAGCACTGTAAAATTGCTTGTTTACAACGCAGTAGATACGGTCTGTGTGGAGTCTCCAGTAAACTATGCCATTTCAGGTATATGCAGCGCAGTTCGAGTTTCAGCTGGTGTTTACGTTTCTTGTGCAATGGATATTTCCCAGCATGAACGAGCCAGAATTGTGATATTGATTCAGGTACAGGTAAACATGACACACAGATCTACTCACTCCTTCGCCCAGCAGAAGCGGGAGGTTTAAACACTTGATGTCAATTTGTTCATGTAGCATGGAAGCGGTACGTTTTCGGATATGGGTTTCTATTTAAAATGTCATCTATTCAGTCTCCTCTACAAGTTCCAGGAGTTTTTAATGGGGATTTACGAACACGCTGTGTGCGGTTATACACACTTCAGGAAAAAAATTTGCTTCATCCCTGTGTGCCATTTTCATTTAACGGTGTTGTTATCTTGGAAAGACGACCGTTTGGATGTTTGTAAACTTACAACTGCACGTACTCCAGCCCACAGGATGAACGCCACGCTCAGATGGGAGGCAGTATTTCAGTTGAAGTGTTAGCAATAGTGCGGAAGCATTCGAGGTGTACTCTAGGCAGCGTAATGAGCGTCTAGAATGACATGTGAACGTGTACGCATAATGGTGGATGGTCAACAAGGGCAGTTGATCGTCGTGTGGTCCGTAAGAAAAGTGATATAGTTTGAACATTGATGCGTCATAGAGAGACAGGAACTGTTGATGACTTGCCTCGCACACTTCGTCCAACGGCTACAACTGCAGTAATTGACCGTTAACTTTGAATTTCAGTTCGGATGAACGCTGAACGCAATTCCACCAAGCTGAGTAACGAACTTTGGGCAGACAGAGGTCGCCGCGTTTCAGTTCGAACTATGAGAAACAGGTTGCACAAGGGACAACATACTTCACTTTCGTCGCCCATGGCGAGGTCCAGCTCTCAAAAATAATCGTGGAGTGCGGCACGGATGGACCAAAAATTATGCTGAAATGTCTCTTCAGAACTGACATAAAGTCTTTTCACCGATGAGTATCTCATGATCTTGCTCCTGACGATCGGAGGCGACGTGTTTGGAAGCAATCTGGTCAGGCTTCACGTCTCAGGCACACTGTCAAGCACGTGCAGCAAGGTAGTGGTTCCCTAATGTTTTGGGGTGGCGTTATGTAGGGGCATCAGTACGTCACTCCTAGTCATGCAGGGCAATGTCACGGCTGTCCAATATAGGGACGACATCCTCCGACACAGAGTGACACCGTATCACCAGCATTCTGGAGGACTGTTTGTCTTAGTGAAATATAATTCATACATCCATCGTACGGCTCTCGTTAATGACTTCCTTCGTGATCGTGATATCACTCGATTTGAGTTGCCACCGTGCTTCCCAGACATCAAACCTATCGATATTGCTTGGGATGAATTAAGGAAGGCTGTTTATGGACGTCATGACCCACCAACTTCTCTTTGAGATCTGCGCCGAATCACCATTGAGGACTGGGACAAATGTAGACCAACATTGACTAATGGGCAGTATTCCAAGACGAATTCAAGCATGGATCAATCAAAGGGGACATATTATTCTGTACTAAAAGCACTGGTTTTTGAAGTAATCACTAAATCAAATGAGAAAGCAAAACTCTATTGTTGTAGAGGCTCTAATCTTTGTATTTGTTGGACAATAAATAACGCTGGCACGGTACCTCTGTATGTCTGTCTTTCGTTTTTTAAAGTGTCAGGAACTCTTTGGTCCGAGGTGCATAAAAACTTGTTTTGGTGTTGGTAATATTAATTTGTATTATGTTATTCAACAAATATTTCTTCCCCCAACATCCACAAATTTGCTATCAGATTCGGAAGTATGTTTGGGTTTACCGGTACATGCGAACAGTCTTCTTCCTTTGCAAAGTAAATATTTTAAAATCGAAAAAAAAATCTATCCGCCTCTGTGGTATGGTTGTTAGCGTGATCAGCTGTCACTCCCGGAGGCCCGGGTTCGATTCGCGGCTCTGTCACGAAATTTGAAAAGTAGTACGAGGGCTGGAACGGGGTCCACTCAGCGTCGGGAGGTCAACTGAGTAGAAGGGGGTTCGATTCACACCTCACCCATCCTGGAAGTGGTTTTCCGTGGTTTCCCACTTCTCCTCGAGGCAAATGCCGAGATTGTATCTAACATCAGGCCACGGCCGTTTCCTTCCCTCTTCTTTGTCTACCCTTCCAATCTTTCCATCCCCCCACAAAGCCCCTATTCAGCAAAGCAGGTGATGCTGTCTGGGGGAAGTACTAGTCCTCTTTCCAGTTGTATTCCCCGACCCAAATTCTTACGCTCCAGGACACTGCCCTTGAGGCGGTAGAGTTGGTATCTCTCTTGAATCCGAGAGAAAAACCAATCCTGGAGTGTAAACTGATTAAGAAATTAAAAAAAGAAAAGTAATCCGCTTAACGGATGTCAGTCTTCATGAATTATTATTGTGCATGACTTAACCTCTAACTATGATAGTCTTGCACGATAGTACACTGCCGTGCATAAAAAACGCAACACTTCTGTGGGTTGTTGCTATCTTTATCACTGTCATTTAACGCACTACTAATGTGACAGAAATGCGATTTTACAGCAAATTATTCACAAGGATACAGAAATAGCTAAAATCACCCTTGTGAGTATCAAAATTTAATATTGATTAATGACAGTTAATTCAAATTTCCTTTCACTCAAAAGTTACGGTTATTATTGCACTGCATTTCTGCATTAAAACATACACTTTCAGAAAGGTGTGTTGCCACCTCTGGTACGAATCACAGCTTCCAACCTTTGAGGCATACTCTTGATGACTGCCGCAATGTACTCTTGAGGAATGAGTTCCCATTCTTCTTGAAGGACTTCCCGTAGCTCCTGCATAGTCTCTGAGCAATGACTACGCACTTTTCTTCCCAAAACGTTCGATAGATGCTCAATCGGGTTGAGATTCGGACTGCGTGAAGGCCATTGTATCAGCTGGATCCCTACTTCCTCGAGCTACTGAAGGACACATCTTGCAACATGAGGGCGCGCATTGTACTGCATTAGCATGAAATCGTCACCAATGAAAGGTGCAAAAGGAACAACAAGTTCTTCATGGATTTCTTCAATGTAGCAACGGGCCGTAAGTGACCCGCCTTCCACGAAGATGAGTTCTGTTCGAGCAGCCACGGAGATGCCTCCCCACACCATTACAGAACCGCCATTGAAAGGCATCCGTGAAGAAAAGTTGCATTGGGAATACCTTTCTCCACGTCTCCTCCACATCCTTTTTCGTCCATCTGGGGAACTGAGGCTAAACCGAGATTCATCCGTGAAGAGAACTGTCCTCCACTGTTCATCAACCCAATACTGATGATCTCTCGCGAAACATAAGCGATTCTGTCGATGCTAACGCGTAAGATCTGGGCCATTAGCAGGACTTCTGGAGAAGACTGAGCATCACGTAACCTCCTCCTAGCTGTCCACTCACTGACATTCACACCTCGTACCTGGTCAAGCCTACTTCTGGCTTGAACCGCAGTACTATGCCGGTCACTCAGAATTTGAAGGCGCAAGAACTGGACAGATCCTGGCCTGCGAGTGTATGAACCCACTTCCCGAATGGTACGTGAAATGGTTGATGGAGCGCAGTGTAACAACGCAGCCACGTAACGCAAGCTGCGCCCATCCTCTACTAACGCTACCGCCCTAGTGGCATCTTCTGAGCTCAGCAGCAACCTCGCCCAGTAGCGCTCAGCTGTAAGTAGCGTAAGTGCTGTCTAATACTGAATAGAAGGTCAGAGAATTCCCTCCATCACACTTGGAGGTAACAATGAAGGTATGGAAGCAAAGATGTGCATTCTTGTGATAGGCGGTAACATTCACCTTTGAGGTGGTCTATTGTTCGCTATTATTGCCTATTTTTGAGTTCATTCCATTCAACAATCTTTGATAACATTTCCTAAGATCCAGTACATCGTAAGAAGTTCCATAGGAGGGTACGAGTAACGTTAAAATTAATTTTTTTAATCACAGGTTCTCAAATATCTTGAGGTGTTGCGTTTTTTATTGCTCAGCAGTTTATTTTTATTATTCCAGGTCAAAAAGGTTCGAAGAATTGAATTACCATTCAAAATTGGCGGGAACACCTTTCAATAATAAAGAAATTGAAGAGGACGGAACACCTTTCAATAATAAAGGAATTGAAGAGGACGCATTGCAGACGTGCGGCTACTCATTTAATCCTTTTTCAATATACTTGCAGGTCAAGCCAAGGCGATAACTTTCACAGGTTCAAACTGCAAGGTGGAACTCCAAGCCAGAATTTGAATGCTGGAAAAGTGTCTCAAAAGACCAGCACGCGACATACTGCAGCAACGAAGGCACGGCGCAACCAACAAACACTCCACTTCACAAACTCGTGACTCACGGATCAAATTTCTCCTCCGTTGTGTTCTTGATGGTTTATACGTTATTTGCGGTGTAAGCACTTTAAAATAAATGTAAAGTAATCAGTATTTAACAACACCGGTGACTAATCTGCGTGTTTCTCACTGGGACATCGGATGATACGTATCGAAAATATAAGTATCTCATTGTTTCAAAATTAGGTAGGTACATTTATAACTGATGATTGTGACTTTGGTACCACAATGGAATACCAAGTATTTAAGCTTTATTTTAATGTTTTGGTATAGTATAGAATTGTGACCAACATTCGCAAAATATTTTCATACCTCTTCGTCGACATATTTGTTGTGTCATTTATACGAGGGGCGTACTGTATATTTTTACACTTCATTTTTGTCCGTCCGTATATGGTTCAAGTTTCACTTTTGAAGGTGGTGACGTGTAACTAGTGTCTTGTTCCACCGTTTGGTAGCAGCACACACACAGGGTCCAACGAATGCACTCGCCATGGCCATTTCATAACAACACTGTCAGCGTAGGAGCAGACACCATGGAAAGCAACCGTCAGGGACAGCGCAATACGACTTGGTTCCTATAGAAAGAAGGCGTGACCACTGCAGAAATTCATCAGCGCTTGGTGGAAGTCTGTGTAGAACATGCACCGTCACGGAAAATAGTTTACAACTGGGTGGAAGGTTGAAAAACAGGGCGCACATCGGTGGACAAGGGAACCAGCTCTGGAAGGAATGTGACAGTATCAACACCAGCCAACATTGCCCGGGTCGAACAAGCCATCCAAGGAAACAAATGCATCACATTTACGGAAATGGAGGCAGCCACGGGAATTAGCCGAAACGCCAGGCAGCGGATTGTGTACGGCCCCTTGCAGTTGGGGAAGGTGTCATCGGCGTGGGTGCCTAGACTCTTGTCTGGAGACGAAGAGCAGAGGCGTGTGGACGCGTGCAGGGAACTTTTGCAACGCATGATCAAGATCCTGCCGACTTCATGGCTAGGCTTGTGACTGGTGATGAGACATGGCTCCATTACCATGAGCCACAAACGAAACAAATATCGATGCAATGGAAGCATAGGGACAGTCTACCGCCAAAAAAGTGATTATCACCCGTTCGGGAATATGAAGAAACCTCTGCATGGTCACCGTTTTGCGGATTTTGCAGAACTGGCCACAACTGTCAAAGTATGGGTACGCAGAACTCCGAAAAAAATGTTTCAGGAAGGTCTGGAGAGATTGACACATTGATGGCAAAAGTGCATACTGTTACAAGAAGGTTATATTGAGAAGGGGGACGTAACAACTGATGTGTAATGTATTTTATTTGGGTAGACAAAAATAAGGTGTAAAACAATATAGTACGCCCTTCCTATTATTGTAGCCCTATACATCGTTGTAAGAGTTGTGTTAAGAACCAGGGTGGTACTGATCATATTCCTCATTTTTCTTCAAAATACACAACTCATGTAACACTCCCATTCCGTAAGGACTATATTGGTCTGCTTGCTCTCTTTATGCCAGTATCATAAAATGAGCCAACTTTGCATGAGGAACCAGACTGCATGCAATCCTCATACCAAAAGGAGAGGATCATTCCACGAATTGCGTTCTGTTACAATGTGTATGCGTTATACGATCAATTTGATGGGTTGAGCGATATGCTATGGTGTAGTAGAAGGCTAAATGTATGTCGTAAACTATGAGCAAGAGATATGACACAGGAATTAAACCTATCAGACTGGGTCAGTGAATTGGATTACGCTGCTCGTCGTCATGATATACACAGAGGAACATGACGATAGTGGGGAGGAGGGAGTCAAGGGAAGATTCACATTCTAGTGAATTAACATACACTTAAATCAAGCTCTGTCTTCTCTGCTCTAGCCCTAAGGGGAGGCGGTATCGCCCTCCCCCAGGCTGAAAATGTATATTTGAAAACTGTATTTTGTAACCTTGAAGTGCATTTATTGTATATGAGTAACTGGACCGTCCAGAATAATTCTTAACGCATTCAAAAAATTAAAAGGACGAGCTGACACTTGAGGTTCAAATACATTCATATTAGTTCCTTTGGAAAAATAATATTGTTGACTATCATTAGGGAACGTTTTTGTTGTGTCCATTTGTATTGTGGCTGCTTTCATTTAAAAGCCTCTGTTAAGAATACTTGCTGATTCTACAACTAATCCATAAATGGTGTAATTTAGAACTCTAATGAATCATTCAACAGTGCCTTATGGAGTGGGTTTCCAAAAGCAGTGTTTGTAAGGTATCAGTTATTTTGCAATGGTGATTGAGATGTTTTAATTAATTGCAGTGAGGGGTGCGCTGGTATGATGAAAGTAATGTAGCAATTAGGGATAGAGCCAGGAGTGAACACCTTCCGTATATTTCAAGTAATTGATGACTTGAGGAAGAAAATGTCTGACCTGGATGCTTCTATTATCTCCAATGTATCAAGAACTGTGCAGACAAACCAGAAAAGTTTTACGGAAGATGATGATTATCCCGATCTTGATTTGTTTTTCTTGTTTTTCTCCTTTGTGTTTTTGTGGAAAAGACACCATTATTTAAGTAACTACTGGGCACATGAGCATGAAATTTCAAACACATTTACTACAGTATTGGTTGTTTCACACATTTCAGAGTTTTTAAGCTTATTAATTAAAATTGTTTTCAATTTACTATAAGGTCTTAAAGTAATAAAACATGGGCCTCAATTGAAAATTACACACATTCAGTATGTTTAATATTCAAAGTCTATAATTAACGTTGACACAAAAGCTCTCAAGTTGTGTGTGTACCAAATTCACAATGATATTACTGATAGTCTTCCCAAAATGTATACATAAATTTGATAAAATTAACATTGTGAAGATAGGGGGGTACCACCGCCCCTTAATTTGACATACTTAACGTGTGAATTTGTATATGACAGTGTTGTAATGTAAAGCTACAGTAGTAGTAAGCTCAACATATTATAGTACTGTAAGCCGTAGTGTCAGGCACTGGAAATACTTAAGCTGTGTGTGAATTTGTATATGACGATGCTGGATTTAGAATGTTAAACTAGTAGTATTTTTTGTAATAGTTTCTTTCCATGGAATTTCTTGTTGTACCTTTGTTGTTGTAGTAGTTTTTGTTGTTGTTGTTTTTGTTGGAGTTTTCTTCACACACTACTGTAAGTGATTATTCCCACCGGGATATTTCCCAACTGAGATGCATTTGTTAATATTAATAATGTAACCAAACAGATTTCAGTAGAAACACAAACAAAAGACATATCTACAATTAAGGAAGGAGATATAAGTCCATCATACCTTCACACTGTGGGGCATGTCCAGTCCAGTGGCCATCGCGCTCACACGTTCGGTTGGGCTCAGCCAGCAGACGGTATCCAGTAATACATGAATAGATTGCAGTTGAGTCAGACGTAATCATTACCTGCCCTGCCACTGGTTCTTCAGGATCTCCGCACATTGTTTCATCTGAGTAAGGAGAAAAGTACATTCAGTTAGAAATTCCGAAATCTCATTTACTATGAGGTGTCACAGACATAGTACTTTTACATTCATAAAACCAGAAGACCAATGTGATAGACACACACACACATCCCCCTCTTGGGCCCTACAATGTACGCACTGTCGTGCATTGATTGATCCTACCCACTCACTGTAGTCGCACAGATTTCGTGACCCGAAATTCTTGCGCCACACTAACATATTCAACAGTGTTCCGTTCCAATGCGTGGGTAGGAACATCTAGTGTCTTGTGATGAGATTTTTCTGACACGTCAGTTTTCTCTTGCAGGCTTAGTCAGCTAAAATATTCACCTCAGATTACTTCCAAGGAGAATCGTTGTTTGTTGTGTGTAGAAACACTGGAAAAAGCACATCTGCTGAGAATCCTTAAGGAAACAGATTCAGCTAAGTCAAATACTGTATATTGATACTAAATCTAGTGCTAGAAATAATTCCAAGTAATTGTTGCGTGATTAAACCAAGAATGGATCGCACCGAGAGAGACAACAACATTATTTACTGTAATAAAAATTTGTGGCAAACGAAAATCATTTAACGTCTAATAAGCACGATTTTAGATAATAGAGGATGGGATGTATGCTTTTCCTACAATATATAATACAGTTTAACAATAAGGACACCGAGACCAATAGCTGCAGTCGCTTAAGTGCGGCCGGTATTGAGTATTCGGGAGGTAGTGGGTTCGAACCCCACAGTCGGCAGGCCTGAAGATGGTTTCCCGCAGTTAATATCTTAATTAAGGCCATGGCCGCTTCTTTCCCACTCCTAGACCTTTCCTATCCCATCATTGCTACAAGACCTATCTGCGTCGGCGCGACGTAAAACAACTTGTAAACAACTCTTACAAGATAATCCCAAACAATAAGGACCAAGCTCGATAGCTGTAGTCGTTTAAGTACGGCCAGTATCCAGTAATCGGGAGATAGAGGGTTCGAGCCCCACTGTCGGCAGCCCTGAAGATGATTTTCCGTGGTTTCCCATTTCCACACCAGACAAATGCCGGGGCTGTACCTTAATTAAGGCCACGGCCGCTTCCTTCCAAGTCGTAGGCCTTTCCTATCCCATCGTCGCCGTAAGACATATCTGTGTCGGTGCGACGTGAAGCAAATAGCAGACAATAAGGACAAAAACTTTTCTTGATAAATTGTAGAACAGGTATAAAACACTACTTAAATCCAATTATAATTTACAACGCGGTAATAGGCGCGAATAATAACTGTAATCAAGGTTGTTATAAATTGCATTTTTTTAAAACAATTCGTGTTACAATCAATTAGTACTCTATGAACAGTTTGTGGTGATCCAAAGCTTGGGGAAGGGAGTTCTGTATTAGGTTCTGTTCTGTTCTAAACAACTTCTCTAAGCCGTTGAAGACATCAATCCATTTCCACTTTCCGTCAAGATAAAGTAAGGGCCCGTACCAAAGCGTGCGTTAGTTTTCTAATACCGGTAAGATAACGAGATAACTACCTTATACTATTTTCGAAGCCCGGCGTTACAATCATTTGTACTGCGCATTCAGAGGTGCAATTATTTTCAGTATAAGATAAATACTTTTTGAAAGAATAATATATATTCAGTTCACCAGTCGTGAACTGCCCTGCTGATCATCAGACAGATGGCCAGTACTGCACACACTACGTGCCCTTGACGTAGCGTTCCAGTAAAACTGACATAACGTAATCAATTACAATCTGTCAAAATGTATGTAAAGACACAAAGTAAGTCGATAACTACAGTGGTGTATTTACAATTTTATTTCAGGGACGGCTATGCAATTTTTTCCAAGTACTTCCTAACGCATTTAAATTAATCCATATTGTTTCAAAATAACACGTTTTAAAGTACTACAGACATGGGCTGCATTATCTTTTTATTAATGTAACAGTTCAGGTTGTGAAAATAACACCAGAAAGTTAAAGAACGGGTCCGCCTCTGTGGTGTAGTGGTTGGTGTGACTAGCTGCCACCCCTGGAGGCCCGGGTTCGATTCCCTGCTCTGTCACGAAATTTGAAAAGTGGTTAGAGGGCTGGAACGGGGTCCAATAAGTCTCAGAAGGTCAACTGAGTAGAGAAAGGTTCAATTCCCACCTCAGCCATCTTCGAAGTGGTTCTCCCTGGTTTCCCACTTTTCCTCCAGGTAAATGCCGGGATGGTACCTAACTTAAGGCCACGGCCGCTTCCACCCTCTTCGTTGTATATCCCTTCCAATCTTCCCATCCCCCACACAAGGATCCTGTTTAGCATAGCAGATGAGACCACCTGGACTAGGTACTGGTCCTCATCTCTAGTTGTATCCTCCGTACCCAAAGTCCATCACTCCAGGACACTGCCCTTGAGGTGGTAGAGGTGAGATTCCTCGCGGAATCCGAGGGAAAACCAGCTGTGGATCCTAAACGGATTTTAAGAAATAAATAAATTAAAGAACGAAGTCAAGACATCGGTTACTTTGCTTTGCTTTGCTATCATGAATATCCCATTCAAAAGTGCCTCACTCATTAATTTCCTCAGATACGTCTTTTGCCTCTTCAGGGTGGACTTCGATACTGCTAGTGTTGCCAGAAGTTAGAGTAACCATAGCACGTTAGGGTGGATTTGACGATCTTGGATGGAGAAAGCTTTCTTTTCGCATTATGTGGCAATACAGTAGCTCCGGCCGACTGAGCCGGTGGAGGTAGAGTTTCAACTCGACCTTCGTCGTTATTAAATCATATTATCAGTTGATCTGGTGCAGAGAATACATGCGACTTTTCAGGTCCATCAATAACATCTATATATGTGCATCAGCAGCTGTTATAGCCAATTCTTTTTTGTGCTTAGGTACGTATGTACACAAACGGTCTAACGTTGCCCCTCCTTTTCCACTCATTTTATTATACAATATTTGGGGGGGGGGTTACACGAATTGAACCCAGAATGCCCCCTCTCAGTACGCCACTGGATAGTTTAGTTTACGCTACCTAATTTAAAATAGTAGTGGTGTCGTGGCAAATTAGTGTAGGGACATTTCTTGAGATAGGTGTGTTACTGTCCCGTATCAAAATTTCAGTGATGATATTACGTAATTGTTCTGAATTTGAAAACAAAAGTGACAATGAGCGTATTATTGACCTCAATTGAGCAAAACCACACGAATTACAATTGCACCACTCGCTACCAATCTGCAGTTTCACTTATACAGCCGAATTCTTTAACAAGAACGGTTGCTTGAATCAAATATAATCACTGTGCAAACTTCCCCGATTTCGACTTCATATTTTTCAATTCTTAGGTATTTTAGAAATGTAGTTATTCCTGGTTTCCGGATGACAGTCAACTTTTTTGCACTCACGAAGCTTCATTGCTGGTAGTAGAGCGTTGTCATTTTGCTCTCATTCTCCCTGCTATACCACAGCTTGTGGCAACCAGTTTACTATTTCTAAACCCAAACCCCATGGCACTACAGCCCTTGAAGGGCCTTGGCCTACCAAGCAACCGCTGCTCAGCCAGAAGGCCTGCAGATTACAAGGTGTCGTGTGGTCAGCACGACGAATCCTCTCGGCCGTTATTCTTGGCTTTCTAGACCGGGGACGCTATCTCACCGTCAGTTATCTCCTCAATTCTAATCACGTAGGCTAAGTGGACCTCGAACCAGCCCTCGAGTCCAGGTAAAAGTCTCTGACCTGGCCGGGAATCGAACCCGGGGCGTCCGGGTAAGAGGCAGGTACGCTACCCCTACACCGCGGAGCCGGCAGTTTACTATTTTTAGGTCCGATAAATGGCAAAATAGTCAACATTCCCATGATTTAGTATTGAGCAGAGTTTCCGAATTCAAGGAATTGAAAACTAATTTTAATAAAGGAAATGAGAGTTAATTTGAAAAATAGCTACTACGTGAAGTTTGATGATGGGAACTTCCATAAGCACAAGGAATATTTTTAAAAAGCTAAATGATTTACATTAGCAGCAACAGATATGGTAATAATTATAAAGTAGAAAGATTGATACTTCGGTACCCAACTGGTATAAGTATCGATCTCATTTGGTAACGAGGCTTCTTAAGGGTGGGGCGGGGATATGCCTACTGAGATTTCAAACCAAAAATGGGAATAATTTCAAACAGTTAGGCTGCGGTTACGGAACATTTAGCGGGTACCAGCGCGAGCTAACGCTAGCTAGCGCTACAAGTTACAAACATTGCTCAGTGTTGAAGCATTTGAAATTCTCACTCCATCACGCGCGAACTGGCGCTATTTAGCGCCAATAAAGCAAGTGAAATTGTCCGCTGTCGGTTTTCTCGCGCTGGTTGAAGCTTGTTAGTAGAGTGGTAGTGATGGACTGCGAAAATTAATAAACGAAGTCAATTTGATTTTATTCCATTCCACTCATATTTTGACATTTTAAAAGAATTATGTATAACACAAAAGAAAATATAGAAATTAAAATATTATTGTATTCCAAAGTAATTTAATTACATCAGTTCCCTTACTACATGCTTCTCTTCTGCTAAAATGGAATGTTTTCCTGTTCCTTGTAATAAGGTGCTTTATATTACCTAAAGAATAGTAAAATGCAACTGGCCTCATCCGTTAATATTCCTGAAATTTTTGACAGTTGTCTTTAGCATTCTATGTAAATGATGGAATTCACCGAGTTCAGGTCGATGTTCATAAATTGGGTGCGCTGAATACCTTCGTCTATGTAAATATCTAGATTTCAAAAAGTGATTCTCATATAAAAGTAACTCTTCGCTTGTAAAGAACTCGCTCAGACTATCATCCAGTCAACTATCGAGATTAGCGCGAAAGCGTCTACTAGCATGTTAAATCGCTCGTAGAAGCGAGATGTTCCGTAACCACAGCCTTATATTTTGATACCAGTAGACACTCCAGGCTACCGGGCGAGTTGGCCGTGCGGTTAGGGGCGCGCAGCTGTGAGCTCGCATTCGGGAGATACTGGGTTCCAATTCCATTGTCGGCAGCCCTGAAGATGGTTTTCCGTGGTTTCCCATTTTCACACCAGGCAAATGCTGGGGCTGTAACTTAATTAAGACCACGGCCGCTTCCTTCCCATTACCAGGCCTTTCCTGTCCCATCGTCGCCATAAGACATATCTGTGTCGTTGCGAGGTAAAGAAAATAAAAAAACACCACTCCAGACTTTACATGTGTGGCCATTTTCAAAGAGTCTGCAGAGATATTTATGTCACAAAAGGGTACCCTCTTCCTGGGCACGCCCACTCCAGTTTGCTTTCTCTCAAATATAACTTTTTCTAAAGCTCAAAATCCAAGACCAGTATTGTTCAGTAGATCAGCCCAGTCGTGGTCA
The DNA here is from genome assembly GCF_040414725.1 of Anabrus simplex. Classification (NCBI taxonomy): domain Eukaryota; kingdom Metazoa; phylum Arthropoda; class Insecta; order Orthoptera; family Tettigoniidae; genus Anabrus; species Anabrus simplex. The sequence goes on along the minus strand of NC_090266.1, from coordinate 1,211,887,028 downwards.
CGGCCCAGTGCGGCCTGGCTTGTCTGAAATGCGGGCAGTTAACGTCACATACAAGCGACAGAGCGAACACAATCGGCATTGCACTAGAGCAGTGACGTTCGATTGTGACTACAAAGCTTTTTTCGCACCATTTTTAACAAAATATTGGAGTATAATTTAAAGAGGACACTACACGTGCAAGTTTCTATATAAAATTCATATCTGATTTAAAATGCGCTCGATATTAACAGACAAGTCTTTATTCTTCTATATTTACTCATTCTAAGAACACTGGCACTTTTTTGTTAATAGGCCTATGTACAAAAATACATGGTTTAAGCATGCAAGGTATGATTTACAATTTCTGGGATGGGAATGGCACAATTTCCACTATGAAAAGAAAAAATCCTTTTATTCATTCAGTTAAACATTATATATAATTCAGCAGGTTTTACACTGGATTTTACACAGTGTTACAGTGTTATGCGACTCCCAGTTCATTGAGTTTACGAGAGTAGTATTTAAAATGTATCTTTAAACATTTTTATTTGATCATTCCCTACAACTGTCTCATCCGAATGAGCATGGTTCGCTTTGTAGTGGCCTTCCACATTGTACCATTTCGATACAACATGTTGCACACCTGTAGACATTTTGCACGATCTCCTGTTTTCACAAAAGTACTGTTCTTCCTACTTGCTCTCTGAAGTATTTTTCGGTGAAACCCTATTTATTCATTAGTTTCTGCCCCTGTTTTGTGCTCGGCTGTCACCGCAGACCTTCGCGCGACATTGGCCTTCACGGTTTGTGGCGTAACAGTTACGTCATTATGGCTGAAGCCTCATGTAAAGTCTGGAGTGTTTTTTCTATTTGCTTTACGTCGCACGGACCCAGTTAGGTCTTATGGCGACGATGGGACAAGTAAGGCCTGGGAATGGGAAGGAAGCGGCCTTGGCCTTAATTAAGGTGCAGCTTATACGCTGTGTGCCCGCGGGACGAAATGCTGCTCCAATTCTAACTCGATTAGCTTTAATCTTTGCGCCAACGCGCTCATGTTATTAGTCATAACTGATAGCACGCACTTCGGAATTGATTTTAATTTTTCAGTAGCACCTTGAGCCAAAGCATAAAAAAAACTGTTTTTAAAATGCTATGCCACTTCTTAACAAAAATATGGTTCAAATATCAACTTTTATTTAATAATAAACATTACATAATATTGCACATTATTTCCTTGACCTACCTAAACATATAATCACATCTTATGGAAGTCATAAAAAAGTAGAAAAACATCTCAAAAGTATAGGAAAGAAGTACTGAGTGCCTGTCTAAACCATATGCCCGTTCTTATACATTTGCAGATGTTTCTGAAATATTTGATGACCCTATGCCTAAATTGCAAGTTCCTAGGATCACGTTAAAATGCCATACAACGTGCTGAATTGCCGTGAGAAGTGGGTTTTCTCGACGCTGGGAGTTTGGTGAAACGAAAACACACCCTGTGCCTGGGACTCAACGCTGATTACAATGTAGACTTGCCGGAACACACCAATTCATCCGAAGGAATACTTGCGTCAGTTACCCTGTTCATTGTTAAGAACAATGAATATATCACCTGCAGTTTTCTAAGGACTATAGCAACTAGACCTATGAGCAATGGAAGGCAGCCTTGAGACGCAATGAATGCTGGGTGACATTGAACCATATTAACGCGAGGCTCCAAGTGTACCGCAAACAATCCGAATCAATGGATGCACAGCATCACATGTTCAAGGCTCAAGCAATGGTGGTTGGACTGCTAGCATAGGTTGTATCCTCTAAAACCTGCAGATGGACGTGTGCACCTCTGTAGATAATTGCAGCCTATTTTGATCACGTGCATTCCTTAATGGCTTTGGCATATCCAGAACGGAACAGGTATTCTGTTAGGAAGATGATATCGTTCATGGAGTATAAGAGAGTTTTGGCTTTTCTTCGGCAGCCCCTCCATGTCTCCCTGATGTTAATATTATCGACCAGTAAAAGATAGGAGTGGAAAAAGCAAATCGAGCATGATCTGCCACCAGAACCAGTTTGCGGATGTTACGAAGCGTATTACAGGATTCATTAAGAGCATTTTCATGATATTGTGGAATCTATGACACGGCAAATGCAATCATTGTGGAAACTAAAGATGTCCAAAAATAATGCCTAGTAAGGTGACTATAATTATTTGGATGTTTAGCTTAGCCGATATTTCTAATTTTATATGAAATTTTTATTTCGTACTGGATAAGTGTTTAAGGGTATTTTGCACATTTCACGAGGTTTTACTCACCACAGTCTATATTTACACACAATCGTTACACTATCGTTAGTAAATTAGGGAAATGGAGATTGGTTCTTGGTTACGGGTTCGTCTAGGAGATACAGTAAATCTTATCAATGGTTTTCCTGTATGAAAGTAAATTGTTTTGTAAAAATACTTATCTTTAATGTACGGTTGAAGAGAGAAGCACATGGGTGAAAACAGTCACATAAAATATATCTATTGTAATAAGAATAAATCAGCACAACAATTCATTCTTCATATAATATACTTATAATAGATATATAATTATATTTCTGTGATATATTAGTGTTTTATGATACTAACGTATGTGTAATATGAAGTTCTTCGATCTATTCATGTAACCGATATTACTGTTGAACTTATTTGATGTTACAAGCTTATAATACCAGAGTGAACTTATTTATTTAATAAATAATCTGTGGTGATTGCAGTATTATGATGTACTGCACCGCCGTGAGATTCAGTTCAGGTGCTTTGATATAAAAAAATTGACAGTTATTATTCAGGAGTCAACGCAGTGATGAAAACGAATTTGATGTAAACAAAGGAACATTGCAGGTACAAAACCTTGATATAGATAACTCAAATGTCTCGTTGATTCTCCGGACAGTAATATATGCAGTGAGAGGCAGAGAATGCTCTAAATCTGAGACTTCTGGATAATGTGAACATCCATCAATGTCAAGTTACGAACCTGGTACGTGAAGGAAGGAAAGAGATTACGAAAACAGAAAAGAGGCATGACTATGCTGATATAACTAAGGACGCATGAAGAGCTCATGTTTCACTCAAAATCATCCTTTGTACCTTTGAAAAGCCATTTCAAATCAAGCAAAACCTTTACTAACAAAAGGGAAGAGAAAAAGGATTATTTTGGAAGGGGCTTAAATATCATGGGCATTAGACAGTTACCATTCCTGTTCTCGTTTGATATAATTCCGGAATATGTTTAAACCTCATAGCATACGCGGAGTATTTTTTGACCCCCATTTCATTCTAAATCTTTTATACCTCGAAAGTTAAAATTCATACATGTTTCATTCTCTAGTTATTCACGTTGCAGAAATTCTACCTACAATATTTTATGTGCACTGATATACATGCTGCACAGGCTAGAAGTATACAAACATGTATGATTTTATTTTAGAACCCAGAGGATGCATTAAGTTTATTTGAAGACCTCCTCGGTGTAAGGAGGGGGCTATCTGGCCGAGGCGGAAAAGGCGTGCTCGGTTCGGCCGGAAGGACGTCGTAAAATTTAAGAAACGAGATTTCCACTTCCGGAGGTGCATATGGCCCGAAGGTTCACTCAGCCTACACCAAAAATGAGTACGAGGTTAATTCCTGGGATAAAGGCGGCCGGGCGCAAAGCTAACCACTCTAGCCCATCACGTGCCGAGGCTAACAATGGTGGAAGCCTTTACCTTCCATTCCACCAAGGGCCTTCATGGCCTGTATGAAGGTGACTTTGCTTTGCTTTTGCCTCGGAGTAAGGATGTTACCAACAAATCAGTACTTATTCAGGAGAAAGGAAATCGTTTTTGGGGTTTATTTCATGGTATACATTACTTGAACAAGTTGCCTATGCGAGTGTACAAATAAGTTCATCTATTGTTATAACTTTAGGTTTTAAAAATAATTGTAAGTGATACAATGGAAAATAATTTGCAGTTTGTATATAACAGGAGATAAATCCTGTGCATGTACTTTGACCAAAAATGATAGCAAATAATATTAGTGTAATAATAAAAATAACAATAAAATTTTCAAGAATTGTTTTCAAAATATACATGTGATTTCCGATGGCCTTTATTTAAATGCCCTATTACACCGGGTGATGAACCAACACGAGCATTGCCCATCGTCTTGACTGATATTAAATCCTTACGCCATGGACAAAGTTCTGCTGATTTTAAACCAGCTTGAAGTTCAAATGTAAGGCATACGATGACACCACAGCATAGAGGCTCGGTAATACACCCTATTTCCACTGACATCTCACTTTTCAAAGCCGGCCCCGTGATGCAGGGGTAGAGTGCTTACCCCTACCCGGAGGCCCCGGGTCTGATTCCCGGCCAGATTAGGGATTTATGCCTGGACCTGAGGGCTGGTTCGAGGGCCACTCAGCCTACGTGATTAGAATTGAGGAGCTATCTGACGGCGAGATAGCAGCCCCGGTCTAGAAAGCCAAGAATAACGACGGAGAGGATTCGTCGTGCTAACCACACGACACCTCGTAATCTGCAGGCTTTCGGGCTGAGCAGCGGCCGCTTGGTAGGCCAAGGCCCTTCAAGGGCTGTAGTGCCATTGGGTTTGGTTTGGTTTTCTCACTTTTCAAGCATTTGTTGGTTGTATCCTTGTTCCGGGGATGTCTTAATTTATCCAACATTGTTCAAAGTAACGCAAATAGCTTTTATGCATGTTGGTACACTTCAGTGTGGGCACCATATCGAACTTTCCTTTCCGCTCCTCCATTCCCTTACCTCCCACCAACAGCGCGTGGCAACCCATCCAACTCCTGACCACGCCCAATGTTGCTTAACTTCGAAGATCTTACGGGATCCGGTGTTTCAACACGGCTACGGCCGTTGGCCAAAATTGAAAGGGTTGAGTTTATTTTTTCATGTCACGATGTTATTCCGCTGAATTCAAACAATGTTTCACTGTAATAATGCTTTGTTTGCCAATTGTAATTTTTCATTTAAATCCCATTTTCTCCCATAATATTCTGCCAAATGTAACAATATTTTTATGGTATATGTATCACAGCTATGTTAAGAAACCTGCGTACGGAATTTTTTGATTGCAGAATTTTTCAAATAGTAGGGATTTATAAGTCCATAATTTTAGAACTAAAAACTTACTTAAACTTAAGTAAGATATATCTCCTTATGTAAATTATGACCGAGCTCGATAGCTGCAGTCGCTTAAGTGCGGCCAGTATCCAGTATTCGGGAGACAGTAGGTTCGAACCCCACTGTCGGCAGTCCTGAAGATGGTTTTCCGTGGTTTCCCATTTTCACACCAGGGAAATGCTGGGGCTGTACCTTAATTAAGGCCACGGCCGCTTCCTTCCTATTCCTAGGCCTTTCCTCTCCCATCGTCGCCATAAGACCTATCTGTGTCGGCGCGACGTAAAGCAACTAGCAAAAAAAAAGTAAATTATGTACAGAAAAAATCGATACGTAATACTTTTAAAAGAAGTATTATCTACCTAATTACAAATTTATATTAACATGTTAATTACATTTCATGAAGTACATGGAATTAAAAATTCTAAAAAATATTTTGGAAAAACTGTTAATTTTATTGTATATGAAAGAAATGTTCGTGATATCTCTACTTTTATGTAGTTTCGTGAAAATCCATGCATTACGTATAAATATAATATCATCTCCGGGGTATCGCCTTAACGACTCCACAATGACATGAAATGTTGATAATCAAATGTCTGGTAAATCGTCTATCGATTGAACATTTACCTAAAAATACATGCTGAATAGTTCCCACATTATGATGTATAATTTTTGTATTCCTCTAATGCGGACACGGTGTATTTATTCATATTTCTCTGTAAAAATAATTCCTTTTTTCAAAGGGGGTCATAAGCTACCCCTTGCATACAGTGTAGTATTTTTAATTTTTGTTCATATTGTACCCCTTTGCTATCTTTTGTTACTATACTAACAGTTATGTGCAATATTGTCGCTTTCATCTGAACTGTTGTAGACTTCTATTATTGCTAGTTCTCATTACTGAAAAAAATTGTTATTAAGACGTTTTTCAATTAAATATTGAATCTTGGCATTGAAGGATTTAATGAAGGAATAGGGGTGAAGAACAAGAAAGAGGGAGAAACTGAAGGTCCGAAGGAAAGGAGATGTTAAATCAGTCCAGAAAAAGAAACGCCTTGGAAAATCAATCCGGATCATGAAACTTGTAGAAAGTTCACTTGCAAAGAACGTTATAAAGCAATGGTATTTCGTAAAACATTTGTCTCAAAACCAGCCGACAGTGATCTAGAGTGATGAATAATAAACTGATAAACAGCAGTTTTTAAAAGTAAATGACCAATATTGTACCGGGAACGCCGCTACGAGAGAAGTCCGAAGTATGTTTGTTGAACTTCGCGCGAGGTGGAAGGTAGGCAGCCCGCCGAACGCAGTGACGTCCCCAGCGAGTGACGTGGCCGCCGTAAGCCAGCTATTCGTGCCATATATGGTAATGTTCCAGCTCACCCTCAAAAGTACATTTTGAGCTACTTTATCGCTATTTTGACACTGCCATCTTAAAAACCTTTACAATGGACGTCATCTGTCAAGATTTCAAGAAAATCCACCGAGTATTATAGAAGTTATAAGGGTAGATAGTACCCGAGTTCTAGACACTTACATGCGAACGTGTATCAAGGAGGACCGCCCGACCTACGAATTCAGTGTCTGTCACTCCGCCGTCTCTGTGACACGGGTGACAGGAGAAGTATTGTGTGTGTCGAACTTCTGGTTGACAGTCTGCGAAATCCAAGTATTGGAACTTCGGTATTTTCTCTAAGTGTTGTATCGGGACTTTATCATATTCTTGAAGTGCCTGAATGGGACTTTGTTATTTTCTGCGAGCATCATATTGGAACTTTGTCATACTGACACATTGGAACTTAGCCATTTTTCGTGTGTCGTGATTGGACTTTGATATTTTCTTAAAGTGCCATATAAGAACTTTGTTATTTTTCTGATGCGTCTCATTGGAACTTAGTTATTTTCGCCAAGTGTCGCGGTAAGACTATGATTTTCTTAAGGTGACATACTGGAACATTGTCATCGGAACCTTATTTTCTTCGAGTGTCGTGTTGGGACTTTAAAATTTTGACATATCGGAACTTTGTTATTTCTACACATTGGAACTTTGTTATTTTTTTGAAGTGCCACATAGGGACTTACTTATTCGACGACGATTGAAAGGACTTTGAATTTTCTCGAGTGTTGTGTACCGCATTGAACTTACGTTTCGAACTTATTCGAACTTGTATTTTTTGAATCAATTTCTGGAACATTGAAATTTTCCGAGCGTGTAGGATGAACTTGTGCCCTACCAAAATAAACTTTCGTGTGAACGATATGACTTGTTTTCTCAAGTGCCTCATTGAATTTACGCCTTGTAAAGACTATGAAACTTAGGGGACGTTCAACATTACGTTTAATTGTGAAATATGCAATACTTTCCAAGTGCTGCACAGCGACTTATGTTTTGATTCTTAAAGACTGTGACAATTCAGAATACGCATATCGCGTTCCCAGAAAGCCTAGAACTTTCCAGTATTTTGAGTGATCCATAATTTATGAAGTCAGACTTTTTCTTTCAAATATTATTTTCTTTAATGGCTATTCACTATTCCTATTGACGGAACAGGACAGTTTCCGAGTGCTACTTATTCAGTTCATTGCCAATATGTTTTAAATCTTCAGAACTATGCATTTAGGACTGCAGTGACAGTAATCCTCTAGAACATTCTGACTTACAGTGAGCTTGCATTGTGAACTTGCATTTCTACCAGTACTTGTTCTTCGAGTGATTATTCCAGAACGTTTTGATTTAATATCTGGAGTGCAGTAACCATAATTAAAAGGTCATATCTGTTCAGACAGTGCCATGAATGTGTGGAGTGCCGTGCAGGAAATTCAAGTGTGAATTACGTCTCGAATCGAACCCAGGAACATGTGCCAATCTTCGAGACATTCCAGAACGTCGAGACATGTACGAAGGTGATATGAACTTACTTTTGATGGTCAATAAACTCAATTTATCAAAAGAATCTCTAAAATTGATAACTATACCTCTCTCTGTACCAGCTCCAATGATAAAGCCACTCCCTAGGTTAAGAATCATGCTCGTTAATTTAATATCAAGAGCCTTAAAGATATGAACACATTTTTACGGGTACAACATATTTATAACATCGTGTATAACGTTTGATCAAATACACAACTTTTATGTGACGTGTTACAGAATTCAGTAATCAGACAAGGAATTCAAAATCAGAAAACCTCGATAATTACTGCAAAGTTTATATTAAGCAATACGGATACAGCTAGGGTCAAACATATGCCCTCTATGTAGTGTGCAGGTATGTTTTAGGGTTAAATACTCGAGCTGTATGAACACTTAGCAAAACAACTACTTAAAATCAGAATGAAATACCAATTATATTACAAAATATTTGTAGAATGGGACTTAAAAATTTTCTGTCTGCCGAAACACGAAATGAAACACCTAGAACACTGTACATGTGTCGAATATTAACTGTGTTGACAATGAAAGAAATGGCTTCCTTCTTAAAAACAGAACATTTGTATACAGTCAATTATTATTTTAAGGACAACTGGTCGTGGAAAATAATTAACTTCTTTGAATATAGTAATCTTTTCTAAAACCCAAGATGTGTAATATGTGCATGTTTCAGCAACAAATATGTATTTTGAATGGCTATTTGAATGCGGCAGCACTACTGTTACTTTGCCTGAGCTCTTAGCTAATATTATATCTCCTAAGTTAATTAAGAAGGAACACATTTTATTTTCAGTGTCGACTTACTGTAGTTAATAAAATTTTTAAGTTTTTCTGTGTCTCGAAGCACGAAATATGGCACTTAGAATATAACATTCGTAAAGTAACTGTAAATGTACATGAAGCAAATATGTTACACGTAATAACGTTCTAAAAGTTAAATAAGTGAGACTCGAAAGCTTGAAAGTTATGATTCCTGAGCCACACGACACCTCATAATCTGCAGGACATCAGGATGAGCAGCGGTCACTTGGTAAGCTCGGGCTCTTCGGGGCTGTTGCAGCATGGTGTTTGGTATTTCCTTCAGTGATGTTTTAATCGTTATGTTCACTTTCACACGAACCATAATAGATAAAGACTTTTATATTCGTTTAATTGTCAAAACGCTACATGTAAGTCTTGGAAAATGTATATTTACCCTGACATTTAAAAAGTATGACAATAGACACTTCAAAATATTTTTAAGACTCGGTTTTAATAGTGTGTTTTTTTTACAATTTTCTTTACGTAGCATCGATACAGATAGGTCTTATGGCAACAAGGGGGTAGCGGAGAACTTGGAGTGAAAATGAAGTGACCATAGCCTGGATTAAGGCACAGCCCCAGCATTTGTCCGGTGTGGACATGGGAAACCAAGGAAACCCATCTTCGGGGCTGCCGAGAGTGGGATTCGAACCCACTAGCTCCTAAACTCAAGCTGAGAGCTACGTGAACTAAGCCCCATAGCCACCCGCTCGGTATAGGGTAAAATAATGTTGCGATGCATTTATTAATAATAATAATGTTATTTCTTTTTTTACGTCCCACTAACTACTTTTGCGGTTTTAGGAGAGGATACATTTGTAAGACTACATTGTAGGTACTAGTGTTATTAACATGCACAAAAAATAATATGCCTTGTAAAATAGTATCTTCCTTAAAAATTTACGGTGTCCTTTATTTATACCAGAAATTTGAATTTTAAATGTCACATGTTGCTATTTGCATTCCCGTTGGTGAAAACTACTGTAAGGGAGATAGGGAGTGGATATTATGCATGTATTTTCACCTAACTGATATTAAAGGGTGAGAAATGTTTGGTAGTCTTGAAAGTAGTTTTAGACATATGAACCTAAAGAACAGGCCTTACAATATGTAGGTTTTATGTCCAGATTCTTAAATTTCATTGAACGATTATGAAAAGGAGTGTTAAAGTAATACCAAATAATAAGTGAAGCAGATTCCATATCAGGGTGGAAATATGAAAGCTATGCACAGAGTTAATCTGAAATATGTTCGGACCATTTCGGAGGTAGTTGAAGATTGTATTTACTTTAGAAAGTGTAGGGATATTTCTCGATTTGAACAATAGTTTTCAGTAACATAATTAAGTGGTTTTAGACTTTCGCATTTCTCTTACTAAAGTTGTTCATTCAATCCTACTCTCCCGCGCGCCAGTACATCAGAATTAAGTAGCTTATGAAATGAGCTCAAATGAAGTCTGTGCAAAGGCAATTAGTTAATCTTTAAGTAATTAAGAAAAAAACGCTGCCGCTTGAATATTTTAGTATGTACTTTTAGGACGTCTCTTGCTTCAGCTCAAAAAGCTATTAGTTTTATTAAAGGGTAAATTATGAAATAATTTTGTCAAATATTTAATTTACTTGCATTTCCAAAAGAAATGTTACCTCCACTCACCTTCTAAAATGTTCTTGCTAATTTCAAATTCACACCACGTAATGCTTTTATTGTTGATGAACAATATAGGCTACTTGAGTTCGTTCATCTACCTCACGTGATCATTTGATATTTGACAGGTCTTTCTACCGTTTCCAAAGATCTGTTTGGGGTATATCATTGGCGATCTAACACCACATGTTTTTCTATATAACAATAAGACTCGGTAGACCTGCTTGGAACATATCATTTGTGATTTGAAGCCAAGCTTCGTTTTGTATCGGAATCAGGCTAGGTAGGACGGTTTGAAGCATGCCGTTTGCGATATAAAGCCAAACAACGTTCTCTTCCAGAGTGCGACTTAGTAGACTTGATTATATGTAATATGCCGTTTGCCATCTAACAAAAAATGTCGATCTCTATCACCAAAAGCATGGTATTCACGATGCTGAATGAAGTGATGGTCTCGGACGGCCTGTGAGACTGGAGATTTTCTGTAAGCGTGATAGTCATGATCACGATAAACACGTGCTTGATACTGTTCTGATATTTCTCAAATTCTAAGATTATGTTGCCTAACGAGCTGATAACGAAGCCTTTCGTCACCCTCTGACCGACTCTCTGACTCTTTGAGCACTCTGGATTTCTTCGCATTTAAAGTTGTCTTTCCTTAGTCTGAACGTTTTCCCAAAAGAAATACAAATATATTAATGTAATGAGAAGAATAATAAAACGAAAATATTACAGATCAAAATACGGTATTGTTATAACTAATCAAATTAAGGTAAGATTAAATGCCCTATACCGACAATGTTAAATATTCTATATTGGTGACCCATTATCTCAGGAACTATTCAAGATAGAAAGCTATAATTTTCATCCGTTTTACATAGAACCTGCGACAGTTTACTGATCTAGATTCAAGCAGATCAGATGATTAGGAAAAAACTGTATTTAAAAAAAGTAGTTATTATTTTTTTAGAAAATATTTACATATTTCTCGTCATAAAACGAGTTCTACCAGTGAAATACAGCTGAGTGTAGATCTACATATGCAGTACCTTATATTGAATAATATGTGTAAAAATTATATTTCTGTTGTGTCTCATTTCTGAGAAAATGGTACAAATGTGTGGGAAAAAACTAAACTGAGAAAAACTGAGTTAAAGTTTCATGATGTCAACATTCCTATTGTTTGTTGATGCCCTACTGCTAATAGCATCCTGCTTCATAGTCTGAGCCTCCTACTTCATCCATGATACCTAATTTCTTCCTTCTTCTCTTCTTTCTTGCCACCTTAGTCATTTGTTCAGCCGCAATTTCAGCTTTGCTCACTCGTAATTTGTCAAGGTGCAGCAGGGCTCTTCCCGTGTTACGTCCTATCTTCACTCCCAGCTTATGGAGGACCTTGATCCTACCCTTATTGCCATAATTGAAGGTGATTACAGCATCTGATACACCCAGCCTCAATTTTTTTACACCAACAAAGTTATTTTTTGGTATTCGAGACCAGATAATATTGTTGAATGCCTCGTTGACATTCTGTGTCCGCCCATGAAGACACTTTTTTAGTAAGTTAGGGTGTGCTAAATTTCTGAAAACTGGTTTCACTGCCTCCATTACTGACTGAGGAATGGAGTGTTTATGCTGGAACTCATTCAATGTGCCAGCTGCCTGTGCTTTTATGTACTTACACCATGTGTTTGGTGCAGGTGGGCACAGGTGGTGAACTGGGTTCTTATCTGTAGACAACCTATGGAAGTAGGTTGCCCACACAGCCCTTTTCATTGATTCCAAATCATGGGTATTTTCTCTGATAGCATTTCCATAGTACTCCTGGAATTCATCTACGACATTATCGGTAAGCCTACCAGCATTTTTTATGCTTTTGCCATCAGATAATTTCGTGTCGCGCGGTTTGCTTTTCAGTTGACGAAAACGTGCTCCCAGACTGAAGATAAACAAAGGACAATCACTAGAACTCCAAGAAATAAATAGCAGAACAATCCACAAAGAAATAATCCAAACCACAGCCTTCTAGATCGAATAATATTCTGTAGATGAACAGTTTTCCAGTGTGATGCCCAGAGGCCATGTTTGCAGTCATGTCACATAATTTTAAAAACTCTGTACAAAACATTTATAATTAGATTTTTATGATAAATAGTATACCAAAATATTCATAAAAGTCCAAATAATTATATTATGCAAAAAAAAAATGTTTCAATATTTTGAAAATTTGGCCTCTGATATTACCTGCAAAATCAAATCAACCCAAAGATAAATGTTAAGAGGGGGTATAAAGCTCTACAATCGGCAAAATGATTGTTAACTTAAACGTGTATTTATTAGTAATTAGAAACGCTTCATATTGCCTATCACTGATACGAACTATACAATAAACGAACAAAAATCTATTCAAAGGGAAGTACTGAGAGTAAGTATATAACACGAACATCGGCGTGATCAGTGTAAATTACTATTTTCCATTGGTTAGATGTTGAAAGCAAGTGAAATTATTATGTAGGTAACTTATGATGACAACTAATCATGAAAAGAAAATGAAATTAACTCATAGAAAATCGCGGTGGGTGGTCATATAACACCACGATTTGTAAGAAACGGTACTAACTACTGGAATCTGCAAGTACTGCAGCTTAAAACTGAAGTCTCACAATAACACGTACTGGTGTACGGAAATTGAGTGAATAACGATCAAAAACAGACAAAATATGGTAGTCAGTGCACATAGGAAAAATACAATATTAATCAAGGGGAAAATAAAATGAATAAGTTCTTTTACTGAGCATCAGAGGGAAAAGGGAAAAGAAAAACATTAGTTCCTTAACTAATAATATGGATAACGGCCAAAGGGAAAAGAAGAAATATAGTTTCTTAACTACAGTAACACTAGAGATATTTACAATGAAGCTACATTTTGTATAGATGGTGATCACGGGCTAAGGTCTAAGTTTTTAATGTAGTCAATTGCTCCCTCTGTGCGTAGCTTTCTTATTTCCACTCTGATGTGGAACCTGCTTCACTTATTATTTGGTGTTATTTTAACACTCCTTTCCATAATCGTTCAATGAACATTTAAGAATCTGGACATAAAACCTACATATTGTAAGGCCAGCTTTTTACGTTCATATGTTTAAAACTATTACTTTCAAGACTACCAAACCTTTCTCATCCTTTAATATCAGTTAGGTAAAAACACATGCATAATACCAACTTCCTATCTCCCTTAGTTTTCATCAACGGGAGTACGTCCGACTCGTTGGCTGAATGGTCAGCGTACTGGCCTTTGGTTCAGAGGGTCCTGGGTTCGATTCCCGGTTAATTCCAATGGCCCGGGGGCTGTTTGTGCTGTCCCCAACATCCCTGCAACTCACACACCACACATTAAACTATCCTCCACCACAATAACACGCAGTTACCTAGACATGGTAGATGCTGCCCACCCTCATCGGAGGGTCTGCCTTACAAGGGCTGCACTCGGCTAGAAATAGCCACACGAAAAGAAAAATCAACGGGAATGCAAATAGCAACACGTGACATTTAAAATTCATATTTCTGGTATAAATAAAGGACACCGGACATTTTTAAGGAATAAATAAATAAATAAATAAATAAATAAATAAATAAATAAATAAATAAATAAATAAATAAATAAATAAGTAAGTAAATAAATAAATACGCCTGATATAAAATATTTGTATTCTCATGATGATGTTTGTTGTTTAAAGGAGTCTAACAACTAGGTCATCGGCCCTTAATGGTACGAGAAGGAACGAAATGACACGATAATTCAAACTTCAAAATGTATCCCCTGACTACAGTACAATCTAAAACGAATGATGATGAAAAAGTGACCATGAATCCAAACAATCAGTGAATCCAATTCGCAATTTCTTATTTTCTGAGATGATGCTTGTTGTCCAAAGGGGTCCAAATTCCAGGTCATGGGCCCCTCGTTTTAGTACTAATCTCAGGTAAAGCAGAACCATGGTGTTCCTCCTATAGTGATACCAATCGCCGATAACGTGGACTCATGGTGTTCCTCGCATTGTGGTACCAATCATAGGTGATGTAGACCTATGGTATTTCGCACATAATGGCTCCACTCACAGGGATCACAAGCCCATGGCGTTTCTCACGTACGAGCACCACTCACAAGCGACGCAGACGCATGGTGTACCTCACATGGTGGGACTAATCACAGGCTACGTCCAGACCCATGTTGTTCCTCACGTAATGGTACTAATCACAAGTAATCTCATATATCGAATTCCATCATCCCTTGGTCGCCCCATTTAATCGCTTCTTACGACAGGCAGGGGATACCGTGAGTGTGTTATTCGTCTGCATCCGCACCTACAGGGGGTATTCGTATTCTAACTAGCAATGATCAGTATATCATAAATACCTCGATGTAGTGAAATGTTCAGGAGGATCAGATTTTTAACCACACCACGAACCGGCCAGTGCCGACACATCGAGAGTTCGGATTGAAAATCTACTTCTCCGAAGCACCTACTACTTTAGGCCACCCATCTTACTGGGCTGAAAAATGAAATGGCGTATGGCTTTTAATGCCGGGAGTGTCCGAGGAAAAGTTCGGCTCGCCAGATGCAAGTCTTTTGATTTGACGCCGTAGGCGACCTGCGCGTCGTGATGAAGATGACATGATTATGAAGACGACACATACACCCAGCTCCCGTGTCAGCGAAATTAACGAATTATGGTTAAAATTCCCGACCCTGCCGGGGATCGAACCCGGGACCCCTGTGACCAAAGGTCAGCACGCTAACCATTTAGCCACGGAGCCGGACCTTACTGAGCTGAATGCACCTGAGTCACGTGGTACTTAATGGTTTATCATATGAAAAGGGGTCGGTTTTCATTTAGATAGAGCGAAATTTCCTTGACCACTGATCTGAACTCGTTCTGTTATGGAGAAAATTAAGTCTTCTTTGCTCATGTCTGGCTCCATGGCTGAATGGTTAGCATGCTGGCCTTTGGTACAAGGTTCACGGGTTAGATTCCCGACCGGTTTTTAACTTTCATTCATCTGACTCGGGGGCTGGGTGTTTGTACTGTCCTCATAATTAAGGCCTTATCCTCGCACATGCACAAGTTCCCCACAGGGCGTCAACTCGAACGACTTGCAGCAGACCTCTCCGCAGGCCACACGCCGTTATTAAACTTTTCTTATTTTTTGGACTCTGATTCTGATTAGGGGTGACTCCTGTCGTAATCCTGCTGACGAGAAATTCTGGTGATGGAGGGAATGAAGACAGTCTTATGACAGGAATATATTCCGCATTATCTCTTTGAATACTGAACTCTGCATTCTTAAGAGTCGATTTCTTTTCATAAAGTTAATCCATGGTAGGTTTGTTATCAAACAGGACTAATATCTGAGATCGTCTAGTGGTTGGTAATAATAATAATTTCGTGTGGCTCTTTCTAGCCGGGTGCAGCCCTTGTAAGGCAGGCCCTCCGATGAGGGTGCGCGGCATCTGCCGTGTGTAGGTAACTGCGTGTTATTGTGGTGGAGGATAGGTGTGTGAATTGACGGGATGGGGACGGCACATACGCCCAGTCCCCGAACCAAGGAAATTAACCATTTAAGGTTAAAATCTTCGGCCCGGCAGGGAATTACACCCGGGGCCCTCTGAAAAGAACAGCATTGCACCGACCATTCAGCCAAGGAGCCGGACTAGTGGTTGGTAAAATGGTAAGGTTTAGAATAGGTGAGGTTACTTTCCACTAACAGTGTGTCCATCTATACAAATAAACTTATACTTTTCTTTGCCCGATACTTGATTTTTATCCCGGATTGTGTACAGTATAAAAATATCGAAGGTAGGTTCAGTTCAATTTTTGTTTCACTGTCCGTTTGTTACGCAGTCACAGGAAAACGGCTGAACAGAATCTTTCGAGAGTTGTTTAGTGGAAATATTAGGAAGACAAAAAAAAGAAATGTGACATTGATTCCTTTTAGCTATATCGCAAATTATACATTCTAAAAATTGTAAAAAATGTACAGTTTTACACATTAAATGTTTCATGCGTTTTTACTACACGAAACATAATGACGATATTAATGATTATTACATTTTCTCTTAAACCTCCAAATATCTCTGTAAATATTAGTTCCGCTTAAAAAGCGTAAAAAATAAAATTACAGGAAATATAATTTTAATACACGTGTCTGATTAATATTTGGATGTAAACGAATTCATACTTTTTTTGCTTAGTCCATGAATGATGAGCATCGCTGACGTGGATATATTATTTAATCGTGATGGTAATGATTTTTATTGTGATGGCTTTTATAAACTGTACAACCACCTGGTAATTAGCCCCTATTGACGTGGAAGATAATTATGATTTAAATAAACGAGAAAAAATATGAATGTGGGGAAAGGGATTCATATACGGGGGAGGTGGTTGAAAGCTTAGGCGTCTAATGCTCAAATATTATGTAACAGGAAAGGGAAAATGTGATTACCTTCAATGTCACAACACCCTAAATTACACTGAATCATTATTGTTACTGTTGACAGGTGCTCTGTCTCTTCAGCTACCACTCGTATCCTTTTGAACGCTTTATAGCTGCAATTGCAAAACCAAACCCGACGAGGACCAGGACTCAACGGTGTTGTCTGTACACAAATATGAAGATAAACATAAAAATATACTAATGTGATACCCACATACCTCTATGAGAAAAGACTTCAACTTCGCACAGTGCAAAGTAATCTTGGTCTCTTCTGTCGTCACGAATATAGATATAGCGGCCTTGATGACCATCACCATCATTGCAAGTGAACAAAACCCGTGGAGTCTGGAACCGTCCTTTGAACGTAGCACAAGGCTTGTAGAGGGCTTCACTCTTGGACAGCAATTGGATAACAAAGATGGTGAACTCCTGGTAGATGTCTGCAACAGAAAAACGTTGGTCCAGATTGTAGGCGAGTCCGTATAAGAAGTCTGGGGCATCTCTGTGTACTGCCGAATTTTCTATGACAGTGGTACATTCCATTTTTCAGTTGAAACAGTAAATAACATTAAAACACTTGAAAAATATTTTCACGAGACGTAGGTGTTTTTCATGGACTGCCTAGAAGGATGAAGTTTCCACTCCCCGTAAGCGTAAGGAAGTCGACGAATTTTAGAAACGAGACATCCACCAAAAAGGAATGCCAGGTTCATTCCTGGAAGAAAGGCGAACGGACGTAGAGCTAACTACCCTTTAGCATGTAGAGCCTTCATGGGCTCTGTGGAGATGGCTTTGATTTGTAATTCCTTTTCTTTCTCAGTTCTCATTCCCTTTATGAGGCAGTGATATGGGAACCTATTTTAAACGCAACTGAAAACAAATGGGCGAGATAACAGTTAAATCTAACCCCATGGCACTAAAGCCCTGAAGGACCTTGGTCTATCAAGCGATCGCTGATCAGCCTGAAGGCTTGCAGATTACGAGATGTCGTGTGGTCAGCACGTCGAATCCTCTCGGCTGTTATTCTTGGCTATCTTACCGTCATATAGATCCTCAATTCTGATCACGTAGGCTGAGTGGACCTTGAACCAGCTCTCATATCCAGGTAAAAGTACCTGACCTGGCTGAGAATCGAACCCGGGGCCTCCGGGTAAGAGGCAGGCACGCTACACCACGGGAAAGATAACAGTTATGGTGTATAAATCTTGATATGGAGATAATCAATCAATCAATCAATCAATCAATCAATCAATCAATCAATCAATCAATCAATCAATCAATCAATCAATCAATCAATCAATCAATCAATCAATCAATCAATCAATCAATCAATCAATCAATCAATCAATCAATCAATCAATCAATCAATCAATCAATCAATCAATCAATCAATCAATCACTACTGATCTGCATTTACGGCAGTCGCCCAGGTGGCAGATTCCCTATCTGTTGTTTTCCTAGCCTTTTCTTAAATGATTGCAAAGAAATTGGAAATTTATTGAACATCTCCCTTGGTAAGTTATTCCAATCCCTAACTCCCCTTCCTATAAACGAATATTTGCCCCAATTTGTTCTCTTGAATTCCAACTTTATCTTCATATTGTGATCTTTCCTACTTTTAAAGACACCATCCAAACTTATTCGTCTACTGATGTCCTCCCACGCCATCTCTCCACTGACAGCTCGGAACATATCATTTAGTCGAGCAGCTCGTCTCCTTTCTCCCAAGTAATCCTAGCCCAAACTTTGCAACATTTTTGTAACGCTACTCTTTTGTCGGAAATCGTCCAGAACAAATCGAGATGCTTTTCTTTGGATTTTTTCCAGTTCCTGAATCAAGTAATCCAGGTAAGGGTCCCATACATCGGGACCATACTCAAGTTGAGGTCTCACCAGAGACAAATATGCTCTCTCCTTTACATCCTTACTACAACCCCTAAATACTCTTATAACCATGTGCAGAGATCAGTACCCTATATTTACAATCATATTTATGTGATTACCGCAATGAAGATCTTTCCTTATATTTATACCTAGGTATTTACAAAGATCCCCAAAGGAACTTCCACCCCATCAACGCAGTAATTAAAACTGAGAGGACTTTTCCTATTTGTGAAACTCACAACCTGACTTTTATCCCCGTTTATCATCATACCATCGCCTACTGCCCATCTCACAACATTATCGAGGTCATTTTGCAGTTACTAACAATGTTGTAACCTATTTTTTACTCTGTACAGAATATCATCTGCAAACAGCCTTATCTCTGATTCCACTTCTTTACACATATCATTGTTATATATAAGAAAACATAAAGGTCCAATAATACTGCCTTGAGGAATTCCCCTCTTAATTATGACAGGGACAGATGAAGCTTCACCTACTCTAAATCTCTGAGTTCTATTTTCTAGAAACAGACCCACCCATTCAGTCACTCTTTATTCTAGTCCAATTGCACTCATTTTTGCCAGTAGTCTCCCATGATCTACCCTATCAAATGCCTTAGATAAGTCAATCGCAATACAGTTCTCCTGACCTCCTGAATCCAGGATATCTGCTATATCTTGCTGGAATCCTACAAGTTGGGCTCCAGTGGAATAACCTTTCCTAAACCCAAACTGCCTTCTGTCAAACCATTTATTAATTTTGCAAACATGTCTTATATAATCAGAAAGAATGCTTTCCCAAAGCTTACATACAATGCATGTCAAACTGACTGGCCTGTAATTTTCAGCTTTATGCCTATCACCCTTTCCTTTATATACAGGGGCCACTATTGCACCTCTCCATTCCTTTGGTAAAGTTCCTTCATGCAAACAAAAATCAAACAAGTACTTCAGATATGGCACAATATCTCAATCCATTGTCTTTAATATATCACCTTAAACCTTATCAATTCCAGCTGCTTTTCTAGTTTTCAAATTTCGTATCTTACTGTAAATGTCATTGCTGTCATAGGTAAATTTTAATACTTCTTTAGTATTAGTCACCTCATCTATCTGGACATTATCATTGTAACCAACAATCTTTACATACTGCTGACTGAATACTTCTGCCTTTTGAAGATCCTCGCATACACACTCCCCTTGTTCATTAATTATTCCTGGAATGTCCTTCTTGGAACCTGTTTCTGCCTTAAAGTACCTATACATACTCTTCCATTTTTCACTAAAATTAGTGTGGCTACCAATTATGCTTGCCATCATGTTATCCTTAGCTGACTTCTTTGCTAGATTCAATTTCCTAGTAAGTTCCTTCAGTTTCTCCTTACTTCCACAGCCATTTCTATCTCTATTTCTTTCCAACCTGCACCTCCTTCTTAGTCTCTTTACTGCTCTGTTATAATATAGTGGATCTTTACCATTCCTTACCACCTTTAAAGGTACAAACCTATTTTCACATTCCTCAACAATTGCTTTAAACCCATCCCAGAGTCTGTTTACATTTTTATTTACCGTTTTCCACCGATCATAGTTGCTTATTAAAAACTCCCTCATGCCTGTTTTATCAGCCATATGGTACTGCCTAACAGTCCTAATTTTAATCTCCTCCTTTCACATTTAGTTTTAATTACCACAAAAACAGCTTCGTGATCACTAATACCATCTACTACTTCGGTTTCTCTATAGAGCTCAACTGGTTTTACCAGCACCACATCCAGAATATTCTTCCCTTTAGTTGGTTCGATCACTTTCTGATTCAGGTGCCCTTCCCATATTAACTTATTTGCCATTTGTTGGTCATGCTTCCTGCCGTTCGCATTACCTTCCCAATTCACATTTGGTAAATTGAGATCACCCGCTATGATCACGTTCCTTTCCTCATCGCTTTCCATATAGCTGATCATCTTATCAAATAATTCTGTATCAGCATCTGCGCTACCCTTTCATGGTCTGAACACTCCAAAGACATCTAGTTGCCTATTATCTTTAGAAATGAGCCTTACCCTAGAATTTCGTGCTTGTTATCTTTAACTTTTTCGTAGCTTACAAATTCTTCTTTCACGAGAATGAATATTCCGCCTCCTACCTTTCTTATCCTATCTCTACGATACACCCTCCACTTCCGTGAGAAAATTTCTGCATCCATTATATCATTTCTCAGCCATGATTCAACTCCTATTACAATATCTGGTAAGTGTGTATCTATTAAATTACTTAATTCTATTTTTTCTTTACAATACTTCTACAGTTGAGCACTAACAGTTTTTTGTCATCCCTACTTGATTTCCTGTTCGCTGTTCCCTTAACACCGCTGCCTAGCACACCCTGTTTCCCTGAATGCACCTCCCTATAACCCTTCTAAACAAATTTCCTAACATATATGTACCACTGCGGTTTGAGTGAAGGCCATCTGAGCGCAGATCCCTATCTCCTACCCACCCATTAGGATCTAGAAATTTCACTCCCAGCTTCCGACATACCTACTCCATAGTCTCATTTAAATCCCCAATCACCTTCCAGTCAGTATCCCTCCTACACAGTATTCCACTGATAACAATCTCCGCTTCCTTAAACTTCATCCGTGCTGCATTTACCAGATCCCACACATCCCCAACTATGTTCGTACTTATACCTGCTTGTCTTATGTTGTTAGTACCAACGTGAAACACTACCACCTTCTCCTTTCCCTCCTCCTTCTCTTCTACTTTTTTCAACATCTGCCTTAACCTAATTCCTGGATAACACTCTACCCTGGTACCCTTTCCTCCACACACTTTCCCGACATGTCTAACGATAGAATCGCCCATGACCAGAGCCTCAACCCTACCCACCTCATTTGATCCCCTCCCCTCCTTGTCAGTCCTATCATTCCTGACAGCTGCAGAAGCTACTTCCTCCGCCCTTTTCTCCATGCCATGACCCTGTTCCACCTGTCTTTTCCTATCCACTACTCCACATTTCCCTTTCCTACCTCTTCCCTTTCTCCTACTTCCAAACTTCTCGGCAACAGTTCCCTGTTCCTCATCTTCCCTCGGTTGTTCTACCTGCAGTGACTCGTACCGATTTCTCACCGACACCTGTCCTAAATTTTGATCCTGAATGGAGCCCTTAGCCTGCAATTTCCTTCCCCTTTAAAACATTAGACCACCTGTCTTCCACAATTCCCCCATTTCCTTCCAATCCCTCTATTTCACCTACTGTATCCTGTACATTCTTTGGAGGCCTACTTTCCTTCCTGTCCTCTGAGAGTATCCTAATTATCACCCTCAAGCTCTCCAACTCTTCCCTCATACTCCTTAATGCCTGGCCACACCCACAGTTCCTACATTCACACTGCTTAGCCATTTTTTACTAAATAATGAAAAGAAAAGGAAAAATAAGATAACTTATTCTGTGCAAAATAAAAATGAAAGGAAAGAAATATTGTCTAGGTTAGTTCACAAAGAAGTAAGTTATTTAATATAGGCTACTACTACACTACAATACTACTTAATTGTACTATTTTTATTCCTTCAACACGCTAACACGGTGAAAATTGCTGTTAATTAGTGGAAACAGAATAATACACAAGAATTACACAGTTCTTAACTGCAGTTAAGTCTACCCTAATTACAACAACAGAATTTTAGTAAGAGAGTTACTACAGATACCACAGAAACGGTACTATACTATACAAATATTTCACAGTAATACACTGACTGACAGAGCAAATGCAACACTAAGAAGGAGTATTCAGAACTTTATGCCAATTGCAGGGTAGACTGACGTCACTGAGGTATGCTCATGATGTGAAATGCGCCGCTGTGCTGCGCACGTAGCGAACGATAAATGAGACACGGCGTTGGCGAATGGCCCACTTCGTACCGTGATTTTTCAGCCGACAGTCATTGTAGAACGTGTTGTCGTGTGCCACAGGACACGTGTATAGCTAAGAATGCCAGGCCGCCGTCAACGGAGGCATTTCCAGCAGACAGACGACTTTACGAGGGGTATGGTGATCGGGCTGAGAAGGGCAGGTTGGTCGCTTCGTCAAATCGCAGCCGATACCCATAGGGATGTGTCCACGGTGCAGCGCCTGTGGCGAAGATGGTTGGCGCAGGGACATGTGGCACGTGCGAGGGGTCCAGGCGCAGCCCGAGTGACGTCAGCACGCGAGGATCGGCGCATCCGCCGCCAAGCGGTGGCAGCCCCGCACGCCACGTCAACCGCCATTCTTCAGCATGTGCAGGACACCCTGGCTGTTCCAATATCGACCAGAACAATTTCCCGTCGATTGGTTGAAGGAGGCCTGCACTCCTGGCGTCCGCTCAGAAGACTACCATTGACTCCACAGCATAGACGTGCACGCTTGGCATGGTGCCGGGCTAGAGCAACTTGGATGAGGGAATGGCGGAACGTCGTGTTCTCCGATGAGTCACGCTTCTGTTCTGTCAGTGATAGTCACCGCAGACGAGTGTGGCGTCGGCGTGGAGAAAGGTCAAATCCGGCAGTAACTGTGGAGCGCCCTACCGCTAGACAACGCGGCATCATGGTTTGGGGCGCTATTGCGTATGATTCCACGTCACCTCTAGTGCGTATTCAAGGCACGTTAAATGCCCACCGCTACGTGCAGCATGTGCTCCGGCCGGTGGCACTCCCGTACCTTCAGGGGCTGCCCAATGCTCTGTTTCAGCAGGATAATGCCCGCCCACACACTGCTCGCATCTCCCAACAGGTTCTACGAGGTGTACAGATGCTTCCGTGGCCAGCGTACTCTCCGGATCTCTCACCAATCGAACACGTGTGGGATCTCATTGGACGCCGTTTGCAAACTCTGCCCCAGCCTCGTACGGACGACCAACTGTGGCAAATGGTTGACAGAGAATGGAGAACCATCCCTCAGGACACCATCCGCACTCTTATTGACTCTGTACCTCGACGTGTTTCTGCGTGCATCGCCGCTCGCGGTGGTCCTACATCCTACTGAGTCGATGCCGTGCGCATTGTGTAACCTGCATATCGGTTTGAAATAAACATCAATTATTCTTCCGTGCCGACTCTTTTTTTTTCCCCAACTTTTATCCCTTTCGAACCACTCCTCCTTGGTGTTGCATTTGCTCTGTCAGTCAGTGTAGAATAAACACACTACTTTCTAACAAGATTCTATAATACACTACAATAATTTTAAACTACGTTCAGACTAAGTACAGATACTACAATACACTACAATTATTTTAAACTACGTTCAGACGTGTTCTAATTACAACAGGTTATTAGCAAGCAAGAAAAAAATTACCATTAAAGTTCGAAATTCGCAAAACTACTCGAAATTATAGAATAGGCACTCTAATTTCTATTAAGTTAGTATACTACACTACAATAATGTTAAAACTACGTTCGGACGTATCCTACCTTCTTGCTAAGCACAAATAGAAATGAAAATTTCAATTAGGCCTAAATTTAGATATTCGCAAGAACTACCGGTAGGTACTCAAACATTACCAACAAAGTTAAACACGTATAGCCTACAGATTAATATTAGTAATACTTTATCCTACTATGCTGTAATAGAAATGAAACCTGCCGTTTGCACAAAAATACGCACGAATTTAACAGACAAGATACCATCTAATATACTGTATCTACACTACAATTCTCAACTGAAATGCGGTTATGTGAACTTTGCAGATGTTGGATTACTAATATTTTCCCTACTCCGCGGGACGGAGAATAAAAATGTCCTTTATCCATGGAACATCCTATTTCACGGGAAATATGAACCACTATTACTACAAAAATGTCCGACTCGTTGGCTGGGCTGTCAGCGTACTGGCCTCCGGTTCAGAGGGTCCCGGTTTCGATTCCCGGCCGGGTCAGGGATTTTAACCTTAATTGGTTAATTCCAATGACACGGAGGCTGGGTGTATGTGTTGTCTTCATCCTCATTATGACGCGCAGGTCGCCTACGGGAGTCAAATAGAAAGACCTGCACCTGGCGAGCCGAACTCGTCCTGGGATATCTTGGCTCTAAAAGCCATACGACATTTCGTTTCAGTACAAAAATGTTGTAATTCCTCCCGGGGGGTCCTATTAGAAGGTAACGCAGTCTCTCAGGCCGGGAGACTTTATACGGTGAAGGAGATGCTCGGATAAGGTGAGGAGGCAGGCGGCCGTGGCCTATACTAGGTACTGTCCCGGCATTCGCCTTAGTGCACGAGAATGGCAAACCACCGAAAACCATTCTCAGGACAGTCGACGGTTGGAGCCAGCCCGGTCCCGCCTCCTGAATGCAGAGGCGTAGAGCTATGGTAGAGCCGTGACCACCCCTCCTCTACTCGGTGACGAGCCGTGGCCGAGACCCACTCAGCATGCCCCGACATATGAACCAAATAATGTGACTTGTCATTTCACACCCGTCGCTTCGTTCGTATGGAATGTAAGGAGCACCTTTTAGGTGCTTACTTTGAGAGTAATGGTACAAAGAGTAAAGTTTATTGAGTAATAGGAGAATAAATCTTAACTTGGGATGTTCGATACAAAATGGAGGATACTTTGTAATTACTTGCGCTGTACCACGAACAGGGCACCAGAAGGTCTCATAGCGGAGAGATTTGGGCCATAATACTCAGACTGGCCTTAAACCTGTAGCGGTCGCACTCATTTTGGGACAGGGAAGCTCGAACTGTCAGGCACGTCTATAAAAGTTTAAAAAAAATATATTAGAGATCAATAGTGCATTTTTTAGAAATATAAGCATTTTCATGGAAACTGTACTCACATCTTTTAGAATTATTAAAATTTTCATATAATATAATGACCGGGCGAGTTGGCCGTGCGCGTAGAGGCGCGCGGCTGTGAGCTTGCATCCGGGAGGTAGTAGGTTCGAATCCCACTATCGGCAGCCCTGAAAATGGTTTTCCGTGGTTTCCCATTTTCACACCAGGCAAATGCTGGGGCTGTACCTTAATTAAGGCCACGGCCGCTTCCTTCCAACTCCTAGGCCTTTCCTATCCCATCGTCGCCATAAGACCTATCTGTGTCGGTGCGACGTAAAGCCCCTAGCAAAAAAAAAAATAATAATAATAATATAATGGATGTAAAATTTGAATGATTACGTTTGCGTCATTATGACAAAATGAGATGTTGAACTTCAGAACTTCAGACAGAAAACGTATGACATTGAAATAACTGCAATGATACACAGAATCGTGTGACAACTTCACACATTAATCAGTCATATGTTTCACATCCTGGTCACTATCACTGGCATTCCTAAGACATTCTCGACACAGAATTTTTATGTGTTCGAAATAAATAAATGTTCATCACTCTCTGCTGAAATACTTGACCCCGGCCTTCCTGACTGCTTCTACAATTTCATTTTGTGGGCTGTTCCTCCAAAGCGGGTAACAGTCACAGTCGAGTATGCAATACCGTTATGGGGCCACACAAATGGTTTTGGAAGGTGGGACCGCCGACCTTGAAAGGTCTTTTATCCCAAGATAGCTGGTTGAAGTTTTGCTTGGTGCAGGTGGTTTGTTTGTGTACTGTATGTGCGACTAGGAAGTCTTGGATACAGTGTATTAGATCAGTTGCTACTTGTGTGGTGTGATGATTCTACGTGAATATTAGGGGTCGCCGTCCTTATAGTGATGCAGGTTTGCCTAGGGCAGGGTTGCCTGACTTTTTAATCGTTGAGTGTCGCTGACATAGACGTGGTATAGATGAAAAAAAAATGAAATGGCGTATGGCTTTTAGTGCCGGGAGTGTCCGAGGACAAGTTCGGCTCGCCAGATGCAGGTCTTTTGATTTGACTCCCGTAGGCGACCTGCGCGTCATGATGAGGATGAAATGATGATGAAGACGACACATACACCCAGCCCCCGTGCCGGCGAAATTAACCAATTAAGGTTAAAATTCCCGACCCTGCCGGGAATCGAACCCGGGACCCCTGTGGCCAAAGGCCAGCACGCTAACCATTCAGCCATGGAGCCGGACACGTGGTATAGATATGAGACTTATTACTCCTTAACTGTATCCAACCCGCTAAGTACACGATGTATTGCGGGCTGGTGGCAAGCCTTCTCCTGCAATTATTGGAATGGTCTTTTATGAGAGTAAGAAGCGATTTCTCCTGTAATGTGAGCAAGACTGACCTGTTGTGAAAACTTGGATTGCAGTTAGGTGCGAGCCTTACCCTGTAACTACGAAGGTTCGAACATTCATAGTGGTAACCATTGAATTATCTATACTAATATTATAAAGAGGAAAATTTTGTTTGTTTGTAACGAATAGACTCAAAAACTACCGAACCGATTTTAAAAATTACTTCACCTATAGAAAGCTACATTGCGAGTTAGTAACATAGGCTGTATTTTATTTTCAAAACAATTCGAGGTGGGGGGCACGGGGGGGATATAAAAATAATAGGCTAATATAGGCAAAATATCGAATTTGTCGTATAAGGACGAGACAAAGTTCAATTTAATCCTCTTGACGCAAAGAACAAAACTCGGTAAGCCCTACGGGCCCGAAAACCATGTTTTAAGGCCCTAAAACCAACCGTTAAGGAGATATTGGCACCACACTACCCCTGCTCGAGGAATCGGATAAAGTAATGAACTGCCGTAACTATGGCAACGTCAGCTCCATTATTCCGTATGTATGTTCAGTCCGTCCGCGATGCCACTGGTGGGATCCTCAACAGCTCTGCCATCAGCTGTCATAGATGGCCTAGGCATCACTGAAGAGGCGTACTAGGGAAATGAGGAGTGAGGTAGTTTCCCGTTGCTTTCCTCACCGAGCCAGAGTTGCTATTACATATTAGTCTGCCAAGCCCACTGAAATGCATACACCAACCGACCCTATGAGCAACATTTTCACACCATTCATAGCAGGGACTGGCTGCATCCAGGATTCTACATCAGGGAAATTATCTATAATAAATCACAAAAACCTAACATGTTACAGACATGAAAATTGACATTTGGAATCCCCTTTAAAAATAAAAGAGCACAAATTTTCGTTTTCAGAAAATCCATTTAAGGGGGGTGGGAGTGTATGAAAAGAAGTGAGGAAGAAGTTGAATTATTTATATGAGGATACATATATCTCAAAAAATGAAGATGTTACAGACTTTAAAATTGGTACTTGGAATCTCCTTTAAAAATGAGCACACTCTTTTTGGAAAATCCACTTAAGGGGGTGAAAAGAATAAAAAAGCGGGTGAATTTTTAAAATTAGTATCTTCTTCTTCTATCACTTTACCCATACCTGTGGGGTTGCGGGTGCGAACTGTGTCACACATATATGTATGTATGTATGTATGTATGTATGTATGTATGTATGTATGTATGTATGTATGTATGTATGTGGATTTGACCCTGTTTTGCGGCTGGATGCCCTTCCTGACGGCAACCATATATGTAGGGATGTAATCTATACTTCTATACTATATATATGTAGGTATATTTGTTTGTAACGGATAGACTTAATAACTACTGAACCGATTTTAAAAATTACTTCTCTTATGGAAAGCTACATTTCCAATGAGTAACATGGGCTATATTTTATTTTCGAAACAATTATAGGGGGCTGGGCGACGGGGGGAGATATAAAAACTATTAAAATAATAGGCTAATATAGGCGAAATCGAATTTGTCGTACAAGGACGAGACAAAGCTCACTTTAAGCCCCTTGACGCAAAGAACAAAACTTGGTAAAACCTTCGGACCCGAAAACCATGTTTTAAGGCCCTAAAACCAACAGGTATGGAGATATTGGAACCACACTACCCCTGCTCTAGGAATCGGATAAAGAAACGAACGGCCGTAACCATGGCAACGTCAGCTCCAGGATTCTACAGCAGCGAGATTATGCATGTACGTTTGGGCATAGCTGCCAACCAAAATTGATACACATATGACTTACTATCTGGAAAAACAAACTGTTGTGTAAGACGCTCATAGCACTCCTTTGGGCGGGCATGGAAAGAGAGTGAAGTATAAAAATAATAGCCACGGAGATCTCCGTAGTATAGCGACCAGCGGTTGCCGACGGGCCTCCGTTTTTACGTAGGCCTACTGGCTTAGGTTTCTGCATTTTGCGGAGTCTGTTACCTGTATTTTAAACTATTTTCTATCAAATCATGGAGTAGTAGGATCACTGATGTTATTAGTGCCGATATTTTGGTCCACTTTTACGATCATTGTAACCATGAAAACAACCTATATACTGTACACAATTGTCAAGATGACTTGAAAAAATTTCTCAACATTTATATTCAGATTCATTATATGACGTGCGACATGAGTGACAAGCCCTGAAAATTATAATTCTCGATAATTATAGTAGTTTATTTTATGCATCGCGTATTTCCTTGATCATTTGTAATACTTACGAAATGTCGGATCAAACAAATACATTCAATAATATTTACATTTGTGGTACTATCTAGCGGAAGTATACTTACACTAAACCTGCAACTTTGTAAAAGGAGCAGGTATATCTAGGTGGGAATGAAGGAAAAACATGGCAGCAAAAGATCTTAGAGGTCGACGCTAATTAGGAACTAATATTTAAGAGGTCCCCATGAAGGAAAGAAGAAGAAGATACACTATAATTCCAAACATACACCAGTGATATAAATATCTAATGAAGTCGGTCACACCGATAGTATGAGTAACTAAAGACAGTTTCTGACAACCCATACGAAGAACGGGTACTTCTGCTTGTAACTGATAGAAAGAAGATAGATATTACCACGTTTTACTGTCCTACAGATTAGTCACCAGCATTGTGTACAACCCGCTGCCAGCGATGTGGCAGTCGTAGGATGCCTTTAACAGCGCCTGTTTTGTTGATAGTTCGAATGGAGCTGTTTACTGCCTGACGAATCTGTGGAACAGTTCTGAAGCGAATGCAGTTGAATGTGCCACATAGTGATGTGCGCGAGTAACGCTTGGACTCGCGAGAATCGAGTCTGGCGAGTCCAAGCCTCGCCGAGTAACCCGTGCGAAGTACTCGAGTCTCCACGGTGACGCCACGACTCGTAACTGCGACCTGTTGCCGAGCAGTCGGAAAAAATGCCCCAATCATTAAGTACTATTACAACAGCTACGTAAATGATGACCATAACATGAAACCGCGAGTGTAAGACCGTGACATATTTGTTTCGAAATGCCATTCGTTTAGTTTGTCACACAATGACATTATTCCTTTTCTCCTTTGTCTATATTTAGTTGGGCTCGTTCCTTACAGCAACACTGTAGCGTAACGGACAGTGTTATTAACTCCCAATGTTGGAAGCGTGGGTTCGAATCCCGGTGCCGCCAGAAATTTTAGAATGTCAGTACGGCTGGCATGTGATTTTAATGGTACATGCAGCTCACCTGCAATGGGGGTTTTCGCGAAAGGAGTTGCACCACCCCGGGATGAGGATATGAGTTTGCATATTTGCATTATATCGCCCAGTAGGTTAGACTTTGGTAACTTGCGATACGGAGTGAAGATTATGAATGGGGATATGGTGAATATGATTGTATTTCTAAATACAAATTGGAAGGGCTCATAGCCCACAACACCGCTCAGTGTGAAATGTCAGCGTTCTAGGTGGACAAACATACATTTTCAAGTTTATAAACAAACTTCAGTCCGCCTCTGTGGTGTAGTGGTTAGCGTGATTAGCTGCCACCCCCGGAGGCCCGGGTTCGATTCCCGGCTCTGCCACGAAATTTGAAAAGTGGTACGAGGGCTGGAACGGGGTCCACTCAGCCTCGGGAGGTCAACTGAGTAGAGGTGGGTTCGATTCCCACCTCAGCCATCCTCGAAGTGGTTTTTTTTCCGTGGTTTCCCACTTCTCCTCCAGGCGAATGCCGGGATGGTACCTAACTTAAGGCCACGGCCGCTTCCTTCCCTCTTCCTTGCCTATCCCTTCCACTCTTCCCATCCCTTCACAAGGCCCCTGTTCAGCATAGCAGGTGAGGCCGCCTGGGCGAGGTACTGGTCATACTCCCCAGTTGTATCCCCCGACCAAGAGTCTGAAGCTCCAGGACACTGCCCTTGAGGCGGTAGAGGTGGGATCCCTCGCTCAGTCCGAGGGAAAAGCCGAACCTGGAGGGTAAACAGATGATGATGATGATGATGATAAACAAAGTTCTACAATTTACATTCATAATTGCATAATTACTGTTACCTAAGTTAAATATAGTTCAGTACCTGCTAAAAATTATTTTTTTCTTTAGGGGAAGATTGAATAAAATGAGGATATTTTGTAGGTAGAGACCGTGAACAAATTGCCCTTGATTTACTTACCTTAGCTTACGGAATAGACTGCAATGAACAGAGATTTTAGTATATTACTGTTAAAAGCATGTAATATTAGAGATCAAATAGAAATACGAAGTTAATACCAAAATGTATGAGATATCGTAAAGGGACTATTTATCCGGATTCTAGGTATAAGTTACGGTGTTAACATAAAATCATTGCGACCAAGTCTTTATTTATTTCACTTTAGTGTTGATTCAGAAAACAAATGTAAATGTTAGAAAATGTTATGTCGAACTGACACTTTCAAAAATATCATCATCATCATCATCATCATCTGCTTACCCTCCAGGTTCGGTTTTTCCCTCGGACTTAGCGAGGGATCCCACCTCTACCGCCTCAAGGGCAGTGTCCTGGAGCTTCAGACTCTTGGTCGGGGGATACAACTGGGGAGTATGACCAGTACCTCGCCCAGGCGGCCTCACTTGCTATGCTGAACAGGGGCCTTGTGGAGGGATGGGAAGATTGGAAGGGATAGGCAAGGAAGAGGGAAGGAAGCGGCCGTGGCCTTAAGTTAGGTACCATCCCGGCATTCGCCTGGAGGAGAAGTGGGAAACCACGGAAAACCACTTCTAGGATGGCTGAGGAGGGAATCGAACCCACCTCTACTCATTTGACCTCCCGAGGCTGAGTGGACCCCGTTCCAGCCCTCGTACCACTTTTCAAATTTCGTGGCAGAGCCGGGAATCGAACCCGGACCTCCGGGGGTGGCAGCTAATCACGCTAACCACTACACCACAGAGGCGGACTTCAAAAATATTTTGTTGTTAATTTTGCAATGGAATAACCTTTTTTTGTCTTTATTTATTTCACTTTAGTGTTGATTCAGAAAACTAATGTAAATAATAGAAAATGTTATTTCGAATTGACACGTTCAAAATTATTTCGTTGTTAATTATGCAATGGAATAAACAATTTTGTTACACTCAAAATGAAATAATGTCTTGATTCATAAAAAAATCAAGATAAAAAAATGACAAATTAGTTATAGATCATAGGTTTGTCAAAAAATACACATTGTAAATTTAGTACATTCGTAATATTATAAATTACATTCATGAAATATACGCACATTTTGAGCAGTGTGATTAACTGCCAGCCCCGGAGGCCCAGGTTTGCTTCCCGGCTCTGCCACGAAATTTAAAAAAGTGGTACAAGGGCTGGAACGGGGTCCACTCAGCCTCGAGAGGTCAAATGGGTAGAGGTGGGTTCGATTCCCACCTCAGCCATCCTGGAAGTGGTTTTCCGTGGTTTCCCCACTTCTCCTCCAGGCAAATGCTGGGATGGTACCTAACTTAAGGCCACGGCCGCTTCCTTTCCTCTTCCTTGTCTATCCCTTCCAATTATCCCATCCCTCACCAAGGCCCCTGTTCAGCATAGCAGGTGAGGCCGCCTGGGAAAGGTACTGGTCATTCTCCCCAGTGGTATCCCCCGACTCAATGTCTCACGCTCCAGGACACTGCCCTTGAGGCGGTAGAGGTGGGATCCTTCGCTGAGTCGGAGAGAAAAACCAACCCTGGAGGGTAAGCAGATTAAGAAAGAAAGGTAACAATCTAGCTGTATCCCTATTTCACATTTAAAATATCTTAACACAGTCGCTGGTTACGTAGATTCATCTGAACACACTGCAGACAATTGACAGTGCGAGAAGCAAGGTTCGGTAAGGGGTGCAATGTTCACACAATTGTAGAGATCAGATATACCACACACAGCTTTAAAAGCTTTGCGGTCAGGTATTCCTTGCATAGTCACGAGCGTACAATAATAAACAGATTAGTCGTAAATGTACTTTTGTCCTGACTGATCTCTACAATTTCACACTGTGCGCCGGTAAAATGAACTGGCGTATGGCTTTTAGTGCCGGGAGAGTCAGAGGACATGTTCGGCTCGCCAGATGCAATTCTTTCGATTTGACGCCCTGCGCGTCATAATGAGGATGGAATGATGATGAAGACAACACACACACCCACCCCCCGTGTCGGCAAAATTAACCAATTATGATTAAAATTCGCGACGCTGCCGCGTACCGAACCCGCGACCCCTGTAACCAAAGGCCAGCACGCTAACCATTTAGCCATGGAGCCGGGCTGTGCTTGATAAGCACCTGTGTCCACACGTTCCTTAGTTTACGTTACAACATGGTTTTGTTGTGTAAATACGGCATAATGGACATGTTCGGCTGTATATATTATTGTGCAGTAGCACAACGAATGCCCTAGTTAAACGTCCACAACGTTCAATTGATTGAAGGAATGCTCTGGGCATTTGGTGAGGTATCAAAGAATAACAATTATATTTTTCCCACCTCCGGTATTTTGTCCTGCCGTATAATATCGTACTTATTTTTTCGGTATGGTACTGTGTGTATGCTTCGGGATTAACGACTGTTTCAAAGGGCGACTTTGTACACACTTCTTTAAAGTGATGTTAAGTACCGCATCGCAACATCAGTTTGTAAATTATATCACTGTGCCATATTTGGAAACGGACCCAATACTTGTCCTTGGCCTACCTATAGTACAATATTAAGCATCGTGTTGTTTCCATACACGGCTCGCAGACAACGCTGCCAGCGTTCTCGGCCTCGAGTCCGGACTCGAGTACCTCGAGTTTTTCGATCCCAGACTCGAGTCTTCGCGAGTCCATTCGCAGCCCATCACTAGTGCCACAGGTCGTACGTCACGCGACAGTGTCATCAAGGTCTTCCAACAGGCTTGCGGGGAATCTGCAGTGCCTTACAGAACAGTGGCATGGTAGGTCCAAGCCTCTTCCTATTTCCGTCACATACATAGCTGATCGTAGAGAGTTACATTCAACAATGGAATTATTCCCGCAACAGACATGCGCTACTGGAGAAAAGGAGAAGTGTCGATGTTTTCAAATGTGTCGCCGTCAGTAGGTCAAAAAGACAAGGACTACGTATAACCCATACCTCCTCTAAGATGTCACCGAGAAGAGTGGACATAAAAATAACCTCTGATGCATCACCCTCATTATGTCTTCGACGTTCAGTATGTTGGCGCCACCCTATATGAATAGATTATTATTTATGAAAGGGTATAAGTCAGTTTGTTGTTAAAATGTTTTTATGGTGTTAAACGATTCTTTGCGTGTAGACGCATCATTTAGTTGTGAAAGGATGTATGTCTGACCCCTAGAAGTGTATGAAACCATCCGTCCCTTTTATCCGTTTATTTACGCAATGACTTAGATCAGCGGACCTACGACATTTCTGTGCTCATTGTTGGGAAGATCATATCTGCATTCTTCATTTGTTTCCGTTTAGCAGTTTCAGGTACTGCTAAATCTTTTGCAATACGGAGGGAAACAGTGTTACGTTTACTGAATGTGTAGAACTATGGGATTTTAGTGATGATGTTAAACCTACAGTTTTTGTTTATCGAAAGAGGTAAGTCAATTCCTCAAAAGTATTTGTGTGCTTCTGTTACTAAGCTACATTCTTAAGGATCAAACATTCATCGTGTAAACTCGCTAAATACGTGACGAAAAACGTTTATGGACTTTGTTTTCATAAATGATGATCGGAGAGATTTATTAAGTTTTTTGCCCTTTCCGAAAAGTCGACCCTATTGACTTATGCCCTTTCATAAATAACCGACTCATAATACCTCAATAAGCAGACTAGAGGTCCGGATCTGTGGCTAAATGGTTATCATAATGGCCTTTGGTACAAGGGACCCGGGTTCAATTTTCCGCCGGGTCGGTGACTTCAGCTTTCATTGGTTAACTGCTCTATCCTGGGGGATGGGTGTTTGTGACGTTTTCAGCATTAGAATTTATCTTAGGTGGGGCCCCATCCGTACAGACGTGCAGGTCACCTATTAATTACTGCGATAAGTACAAAATTATTACCTGAATAAGGCCTCTTCGGAGGCCAAACACAATTATTAATAGCTGACTAGATTATGTTAAAAATGACTATTTCTAAAAGTGTCACTGCGTATAAAATTGTTGTTTTAAATGGAAAGAAAGTCCTTTCAGATGCTGGTAGTGCATTATGGTGAAAGGTTTCTATCATGATAGAAGAACATTTTACTCAATTAGAAAATATGAGTTTTTCCTTAAACAATAAAATGATGGGATGGCAATAAATAATTCATAGTCAATCATTAGATCCATTATTCATTCCGTAACGAAGGGTTGTGAACACTTTAAAGCGTTTCATAATAACAATAATTAGTTAATATATACACTGCAGTTACTTTATTAATATCAGAATGATTAATAATTTTCAATTAGGTAATAACTGTATATTTAGCGCAATAATTAATAGACTGACATGTGACGCACCTGCATCCATCAATCTTGTGATATTATGTCACTTTTTTAGTTATTGATCAATTATTTAGTAGTTAATTGAATATAAATATTCATTATCAGTCATTTTAAAATGAGATTTCACCCGCCAAGTCGTTATTAAATTACTAAATATTAACAACAACAACAACAACAACAACAACAATAATAATAATAATAATAATAATAATAATAATAATAATAATAATAATAATAATAATAATAATAATAATAATAATAATAATAATAATAATCCTTGATGAGGGCTTCTGTTGTTACTTCCTAGTTCCTGAGCAAAAGACAATAGCGGAGTGGCCTAGTAAGTGATCCTGAGAGTCGGGATGCCATCTGCTATGGAATAGTGCAGGGCATCTCAGACATACTCTAAGTCATGGCTCTGCCTATGCATTGGCGGCCAACACCGTTCAAGCCAGCTGTTAGAGCGAAACATTCTCACTTCGACTGTATGTAAGACTACCACACTACAGCACAGAAATTTACCTATCAGAATACTTTTAACACGCCTTGGACCCACAAGGGTGAGTCTCATTGTGATTTGACAGTCAGAGACTCGTACCAAACAACGAGGTGACCGTAATGTAATTCGATGTGGTGCTATCAGTATTAATAGGACTTACAGAGGAAAGATAATGAGACTGACTGAGTCAGCAAAAACGATGCGTTAGGAGGTAATGCTGTTCGAGTATGAAGTGATAACGAGACAAGTATAAGAAATTACAAGGTGGTTTTAACAGGTGTTGAAAAGGGAAAGGGAGACGGTGGGGTTGCATTGGTAGTAAGGAGCACCGTATCAGGCAAAATAGTTTTTGTTAGGTACGTACAGGGTGGCTAGAATTAGGACGAGAATCATCTCAGTGTATTCACCATGTAAGGGAACATAAGGTGACGTTGACAAGTGTTACGAAGCACTGAGTGACATCGAGGTCAGGGTCAATAGCAAGGACGAGATCGGGTGACTTCATTGCCAGAATTTTTGGAATAGAACTGAAGCATACGAGAAGAAAATTGTAAATATGTGGAAGCTATAGTAGCTAAGAGGAGCAGAAAATTTTTACTGGACTACTGTGTCTATATGGGATTAGCAGTTGCTACACGTCGGAGGGTAGGATCATCAGGTCCCTAATAGCACATATCATAACTGATTTTGAATTCAGAAATCTATTTAAAAACAATCTTGTTGTAAAAGGTAATCTTTTGATGAAATTACGAACAATAGACTTCATGGGGAGGAGAACAATGATAGAATAAACTACGCCCAAAGAAGTGGAGAGGATGGTAAATAGAATACAGTGTCATAAAGCAGCAGAATTTAATCGTACTGCAAATCGCAATTTCTGGTCCAGTGAGGAAAGCGATGGCAAACTACGTCACTTCTCATTTTGACTAGTATGTCTCATTTTGGTGTCGACATCAGTTTTGGCAATTTTCCTATAACCGCATAAAGTTTGGTTGTGTTATCTGATGATCCAGTCAGCTGATAATAATAATAATTTCGTATGGCTATTTCTAGCCGGGTGAAGCCCTTGTAAGGCAGACCCTCCGATGATGGTGGGCTGCATCTGCCATGTGTAGGTAACTGCGTGTTATTGTGGTGGAGGATAGTGTTATGTGTGGTGTGTGAGTTGTAGGGATGTTGGGGACAGCACAAACACCCAGACCCCGAGCTACTGGAATTAACCAATGAAGGATTCCCGGTCGGGAATCGAACCCGGGACCCTCTGAACTGAAGGCCAGTACGCTGACCATTCAGCCAACGAGTCGGACAATCAGCTGATGGCCTATTAGACAGGAGCAGGGTTGACCAGTATGTAAAAGAAGATTAGTTTGGTTTTAGATAAGGAAGAGGGAGCAGAGGGGCAATTCTGGCCTTACTAATGGTCCTGGAAGAAAGGTTGGAAATGAACTGGACTATTTGTTGTCTCAGAAAAGGCCTTTGAATTGGTAAATTGTAAATTGATGTTTGAATGTATGGAAAATTATGAATTGACTGGAAGGACAGGCAACTGATCTGAAGATTTACTAGAAGCAATGTACCCAGATAACTGTGAATGGAAATGAAAGATCAGCAAGAATCTAAACAGGTGTGAAAATGGGTACACCATACTTGTTCAACATGTTTATTTAGGAAGGCATTGGTAGTTTGAAAGCAAATGAGGCAGAGAGACAGTGGGCCATGCCAGAGTCGGATGGAACTGAGATATTTTGAGCTTTGTGTTTACCCTAATAAAGATAAAAATGTTCGTCTTAACATATATTTTATTGTTTTCCATCTCAGAGTATGTATACATTTCAAGCTCCTTAGGAAAATTATTTACAGGATTCAACTCCATCATTTAACCGTCTACTTAGTCCCCTTTCTCCCACAAACAAACAACCTTGCATTACAATAGATCCATCTGCTCTGTAACGTTAGTTCATTTTCCTTATCTCTTTTTATGTCAGAAAGTTTTTTCTCTTCGTTTCCTTTCGCTTCGATTCGTCTGAACAGATTCTCCATGGCTATATTAATATCTGCTCGTACTAACATACCGAGCGAGAAAATTGTGCAGCTTTTCCCTCACTTACAGCAAACAAATCTGTATTTAATCTAATTGTTAACTTTTTGTTTTGTTGAAAGTTAGCGAGAGACTGAAGCAAGTAGTAAGGCAAACATGTGTGATACGTGGTATCAGCAGTTGCATGCAATGTTAAACCTGTAACGGATAGCCTATTAGAATTAATCAACTTACATGGTATTAGCACACAGTAATTTTATGGCACTGCACCATTTGTTACGTACCTGTCACTAGAACAGTTTTATAGAGCAAAATATTCTCCTGCTGTAATTATCATAATCTCATTTCCACCAAAAGGCTTTAGAACTTGGTCATCGATATTTATGTTATACATACTTTTTAGACAGAACTAACGTTTAACGAGATACAGTATTTGGAAGACTGTGTCCATCTCCCTGGCTGAGTGGTCAGCTTACTCTTCTTCGGTTCAGAGGGTCTTTGGTTCGATTCATGGCCCGGCCGAGGAATTCAACCGTGTACGGTTAATTCTGTTGGCCTGAGGGCTGGATGTTTGTCTTATTATTAATACACTTCTCTTCATTACGTGCAATGTATTGCCTCTACAAACAATCACAGAAACCCGCAGTGGTGAATACATCCTTCCGCGCAGGATGGGCATCAGGAAGAGCAACTCGCCAAATAATCTACCAAGGCAGGTGTTAAATAAATTTCCAAATTTTATGAAATTATGAAAGTAAAGACTAGGTAAATAACTGATAGAGAATCTGCCACCTGGTTGACTGCCGTATATGCAGTTCAGTAGTGATTGATTGATTGATTGATTGATTGATTGATTGATTGATTGATTGATTGATTGATTGATTGATTGATTGATTGATTGATTGATTGATTTCCGCACTTCAATCACGTCAAGCACTTGGGCGAAACGGTAGGCTTTTACAGATTAAAGATCCATTTTAACACGTAACAGTGCTTCTCTTCATCTTTGCCCAATGTAGCCCTGTTTCCACTCCTTTTCCATTCCGCCTCTCTTAAATTTCCTATCCTGTACTGACTGCAAATATCACACAGAGTTATCCTTTCTAAGTTGGTATAGGAAAAGTCGAAGATCCTCAAACATTTCACTGATGAATCGTGAACTAATATTACTCAATTTTGGCCTAAACGTTTACCAGGCACAGAACATAACGTTCCTTTTTTATGAAAATATGGCTCCAAATAAAGTTTTTTGGTGTCTTTCCTGGAGTAACGGGACGACATTTGTGGTATTATTTCCATAAACTCTCAAAATTTCTTATTATTTTTCATTTCCTCTTGCTTTATTATTGTTATTTAATGTCGCTATATCGGCATATTTACACTCATGTTCATAAAAACCAGAACACATTGAAAGACTAGAGATAGGAAGTTCATATTCACAAGACATGTGCATTAGTATGTTCTGAAGAAATAATTAGCATTTGAACTGTGTCGGCCCTCAGGTTGAAGGTCCACATCTGCGCACCACCACCGACTGCGGCTCTCGTTGTCGCTATAAACCGAAGATAATTGATCAGTGTTAATTGAGCAGACGTGCAGGATACCTCGCAGACGTATGTGAGAACCGTACCGTCAAATGAGTGAGTTCGAAAGAGAGCGCATTATTGGCGTGAATGAATGTGATTCATCCATCCAGTAAATTGCTGCTCGTGTGGGACGAAGTGTGTCGGCAGTGCAACGAGTGTGTACAGAATGGTTCTCAGAAGGCCTTATAACACGACGAGATGGGTCTGGTCAAGGGAATTCCATCCCGGCCCTTATTTATAATCCCGGGATTTCGGGATTACACTTGATCAGTCCCGGGATCCCGGGATTATCCCCGGATATAAGGTTACAAATAAAAAATAAGAAAAAATTACGGAAATCAGCTGTTTAATCGGCCAATCGAAATTTAGACAAAATCAACGTATTTTACGGTATACACCTAGCTAATCAAATCACTCTAACTAACCAGACTTAGATTCAGACTAACCAGATTTAACATCACTCAGTCTCTATGTTAAAATTATTCTTTTCCAAGAATCAGTGAGATCTCTTTAGCAAAGCAAAGTCAAAGCAAAGTCACCTCCGTACAGGCCATGAAAGCCCTTGGAGGAGTGGAAGGTAAAGGCTTCCACCATTGTTAACCTCGGCACGTGATGGGGTAGAGTGGTTAGCTCTACGCCCGGCCTCTTTTGCCACCAGAAATTAACCTGGTACTCATTTTTGGTGTAGGCTGAGTGAACCTCAGGGCCATATGCACCTCCGGAAGTGGAAATCTCGTTTCTTAAATTTTCCAACTTCCTGACGGGGATTCGAACCCACGTCCTTCCGGGCGAACCGAGCACGCCTTTACCGCCTCGGCCAGGCAGCCCCTGAGATCTCTTTAAACTTACATAAATTAAAAAACTGTTACGTAACAAACTATGCAAATAAACTTTGGAAATTAACAACAATCTCTCTGAACATAGACTAAATAGACGACTTTCATGTAACAACATAATAAGTAGGTAGAAATTTTCTTAGCAAAAAGTATTTAAAACAACATTAATCAGTCAAATTTCGCATTTTTCGTAAATATAACGAAAACCAATTAATATGAACATTCTAATTTAAATTGCGAAAATATGATCTGGGAAATAACAACGCGTCCAGTGGCTCATCACCAAGCCTGCTTCTCAATTTGTTGCACATATATGCAGCTTCTGATAAAGCGCGTTTAGGTTCGGTGGAAGTTGGAGGAATCGTTAGTAAATACTTACAAGCCTGCTCTAGGTTATAGCTCCGAGTAGAATTTGAAGACTCATATAAGTTCATTTCCTTCTAAACAATTCTGGAAAATACATTTTCAATGCTTCGGGAGACATAATTTTCATGGTATTTTCTATTTCCAGCTGATGCTTTAATTTGAGGGTCAAATCAGTTTTTTCGGTATTTGTAGGCTCGACTTGCATATTTTGTTCTTCCTCTTTGTCATTTTTTACCATTTAAACTCTCACTTAAATAAACAACCTGTTTTGTTATCAGGACTTTGCTCGGACTTGAAAATGTACGCTTTATTCCATCATCGAACGCCAAGGCCACATTGTCACTATGAGGATTTTG
This sequence comes from Anabrus simplex, assembly GCF_040414725.1. Classification (NCBI taxonomy): domain Eukaryota; kingdom Metazoa; phylum Arthropoda; class Insecta; order Orthoptera; family Tettigoniidae; genus Anabrus; species Anabrus simplex. The sequence goes on along the minus strand of NC_090266.1, from coordinate 1,211,845,763 downwards.
TAGATAGCATAATACGCCACTCAACTCATTTCTTAGGCGATCTTTCATGCGCTTTTGTAAATGTATCTTGAATTTTGAAGCCAACTCGGAATTATTGTCATTTAACTGCTTGAAAAGAAATTTAAGGGCAGCATCAGCTGTGCATAAATTCGCATCAGTGCAACAGAGTGCTTCTACAGTTAATTTGACTGGAGCCAAGACTTTAATGATTTCATCGATGAGCTCGGAATCGGACTCTTCCAACTGCACTGGATTATTCAAATCTAAATCAACGCTAAATTTCAGGATGGCAAAACGCTCGAGCATAGTGTAGAGGCTGTTCCATCTGGTTTTGCAAACAAGCAGTAAACTTACCTCCTCGCCATGCTCTAACTTCACATATTTTTGAAGAATGGTATCATTCTTCATGGACGCTCTTGTGAAAATAAGAACCACATTGTGAACGGGTTTTTTTCATCCTTGATGTTCTGGTAATTCGTCAAATCCAGGAAATTTTCTCTTTCATCAAGGTCTAATCCTGATTCAAGATCTTCGTCATCATCATCATCATCATCATCTGAGTCTATATCGTGGAGCTCAGTGGCCTCATTTTCTGAAGCCGGTATACAGGTTATACTTTCTTTATAAAGTAAATCGCAAACGGCTAAGTGAATGCCGTGAGCAAAACAAACTTGGTGCTCTAAATTGACAAGTTTTCCGACTTAGAGCATGACATTTGGACCGTCGGTTACGATTGCCACAATTTCGCTGTTCAGAGAAATATAGAATTGAGAAAGCCGCTCCTTTAAAACACCAACACATGTTTCCGCCTTCAAAGATCCATCAGTACGAATAAGACCTAAGCTCCCAAACTTTTTCTCGGAATGAATATTTACATTCATGAATCTTTTGTTAGAAGTCGATGCCCATTCATCAAAGCTCAAACTAAAGCGCTGGCCTTCAGTTTTTAAAACAGTTAATTCAGCTTTTATATGCTGTTTAATTCTGTAGCTGTAATTGACGACACGGTTACTAACTGAATATATTTTGATAATAATAACAATGCTACTGGGCGAGTTGGCCATGCAGTTAGGAGGGCGCAGCTGTGAGCTCGCATCCGGGTGATAGTGGGTTCGAACCGCACTGTCGGCAGCCTTGAATATGGTTTTCCGTGGTTTCTCTTTTTAATACCAGGCAAATGCTGGAGCTGTACCTTAATTAAGGCCACGGCCGATTCCTTCCCATTCCTAGGCCTTTCCTGTCCCATCGTCGCCATAAGACCTATCTGTGTCGGTGCGACATAAAGCATCTAACAACAAAAATAACGCTCTCAAATCTGTTGAGGTTACAAAGACACTAAAAGGAAAACCATCTAAAGCCGTCATTCGCGCTAAAACATCGTCTTCGCCACTTTGGCTAGGTGATGAGGACGGCCTTGCAGTAATAACTTTTTTTGCGAGGTTTGGTTGAAAGATGAGTGTGTAGTCCTTTGGTAGACCCTCCTAAGTTTTTTAATGTAGCCGGGCAGTATTTACACTGCATTGTTTTGCTATCTTTAGCGACCAAAAATGGCTCCACACCGACCTCTTTTTTATGTTTGACGTATAAACTTTCTTTAGATAGAAACATAATCACTATAGTCGGTCATAAATACCTTTAAAGAGAAAAAGCTATATTAGTGCAGTATAAACATAACTTCTCAGAACAGCAGGAATAGTATTCGTTTGTTATTGATATCCATATATTCAAGTACCGGTACCTACTAATTACAAGTTAAGTAAAAAACAATAATCAACTCATGTAATAAGAAGCGCAGGTTTTCACAAGCAACCTCTTAATCTGCTGGCGTAATCGCTACTAAATCCAGCTGGCAAAACAAACCTCAGTAAGGTGCGTGGCATGCTAGTTACATACCGGTCTGTTGAACTGTGAAGCAACTTGACTGTAGCACTACCGCGCATTCAGCAGGAAGTTGCACATAGAGGATAAACCCTTGCCTTATGCATCGAGTGCGGTAAGGCATTCACTCATCTCATTCACACGGGAGAGGAAATGTATTATTACATCCATTATGGTCAGAATTTCACGCACATAGGGGATGAACAATACAGTCATACTTTAAAAGAAAACAGGCATTTACACACCGAAAGGACGCATAAATAACGCATTGATAGTTTCGCTTCACGCAGTCTATTTTGCTATTTCTTAAAAATGATGCCAATCACAAAAATCCCTGGACCCGAAAAACTTAATCCAGAAAACTATGGGATTGAAAAGCGGCCGGGATCCCGGGATCGCGAAAACCGGAATCCCGGGATCGAATCCTCTAGTCTAGTCGCACCACCCAGACCACCCCCCGAGAAGATCGACACCTCATCCGAACGGCATTGCATTACAGATCTGCATCCTCCTCGGCTCTGGCGTAACAGTGGAACAGTGTAACACATCGTACACTATCAGGAGTGACAGACCGTCGCCGTTTATTATGGTTTGGGTTACCGGTGCGTCGTCCACTTCCCCGCTTGCCTCTGACTATTGTGCATGAACATTCTAGACGGCAATAGTGTATGGATCGAAGTCATGGGGGACAGGAATGGCAGCAGATAGTGTTTTCGGACGAATCCAGGTTCTGTTTGTTTGAAAATGATGGTCGCATTTTGGTTCGCCAGAGACAGGGGGAGAGGCATCACATTGACAGCATTTGTACATTACACACAGCGCCAACTCAAGGCGTTATGGTGTGGGGTACTATTCGGTACAACCTCAAATCACAGTTGGTGCGTGTCCAGAGCACTGTGACCAGTTTGACCAACGCGAATGACATCCTGCGACCCGTAGCCATACCCTTTCTGCACGACACCCCAGACACCATATTTCAGCAAGAAAATGCGCGACTACATGTTGCTGCACGAACAGGTGCCTTCTTGTTGTCACAGGATGTCAGACTGTTGCCCTTGGCTCGCCCGAACACCGGACTTGTCGCCAATTGAAAATATGTGGGATATGGTGAAACGACGGGTGCGGCGCTGTGACCCAGTGCCAACCACCAAAGATGAACTGTGGAATCAGGTGAATTCAGCATGGATGGCTATACCCCAGGACTCCATTCACGCCTTATACGCGTCGATGCCGTCACACATGGAACAAGTTTTCAGTGCCAATGGAAGGCCCAGTGCCTACTAGGCAACAGGACACATGCTGAACCTAGGTGACTGAAATGATAATCGTTTCTGCAGAATATACTAATGAACATGTCCTGTGAATATGAACTTCCTATCTCTAGTCTTTCAAGGTGTTCTGTTTTATATGAACATGAGTGTAGAACTCTGAACTTCTTGTGTTCCGGAATTATCACAGATTTGATGATATTGTATCATTATTATTCTCTTCCCTTATCAAAGTGAGGGAGAATTCCTATATCTGTTTCTAAGCCATCCACTCATTAATTTCCAGCGTATTCCGAAATGTTTCCTTATATAAAATCTTCCATGTGTTACTCATTTTTAAACAATTCACGCAAGTAGCAGAACATCTGGAATGTTTAAGACCCTTAATTAAGTGTTATTTTGGAACAATTATATCGATGTGATATGCTACATAACCATTAAGTATTACAATTAGTCAGCATCTAAAGCATCATTCCTTCGAGTAAATTGAACATTTAGGAAAGAGCACAGTATTTCATTTACACATCTGAACACGAAGGTTTAACGGTAAAGAAAGACTGAACTAATCTCCCGGCATGTGGATACTATTTATAATAATTATAAATTGCTAGCTGATGAACCCCTTGTATGGCAGACCCTACGATGAGGGGTTAGCGCCATCTGCCGTGTATGGGAAACTGCGTGCTACTGTGTGGAGGGTGATGTTGTGTATGAGTTGAAGTGATGTTGGGACAGTCACCGATCCAAGAAAATTAACCAGTGAACCCTTTGTTGTCTGAATAGTGAAAAATAATAAGTATACTTGATTTTTTTCACCTTGTTCTAATGGAATATGTTCAAATAGTAAATGCTAATACTTTAAGATCATAATTTTAATTTTTGGTGTTTTTTGGGGGCCCGGTACTTTTAAGTACCGTCAGGCATTTGGGAGGCTTCATATTTGGGTAGATAAGAATGTTCAAATTTTGGAATTATATCACGTTTATTGTCTCAAAATATTAGTAGAACATGTTTTTCGTACCTAAAACTATTATAAAAATGTAAAAGCAAAATTTAAAGCAAATATGTGTAATAAGAGTGAAGTTTCCTAATATTATTGTTCATATGTAGAACATCTTTCATACATCCTATTGTACCAGTAAAAGAGCCCGACTTTAATATTTATTTTCAATGCAAGCATGGAATAGTTCTCAGGGCTAAACTGGATGAATAATAGCTAGGGCTTGGTACAGGAGGCAGGGTCCTATCTACAAGAAAAATTTGAATCTGATTTGATAAGAGTTTATTCATGTAATGCATGTTAAATTACACATCACCTCATGGTAGATAGGGGTTGTCTTCCACATTGTCCTTTAAATGGCCCGGGTCTCCAGCTCACCAAGCCGCACCGGCCGGAACACGTTCCAGAAGATGCTCAAGTACTCCGTCAAGATGTGGACGGACCATCCAGGTTGGTTGCACGGAATACGCCTCAAGTTCCCGGTGCTCGTGATGACCTCCGCTGGTTCCTGACGATGTTGAGGGTAGTCACATTACCCAAGTACAATGAGGTTGGTAGAATCCATGCAAACTCCGAAAATGTGCTCCTCGTCACTCGCAAAATAAATCAAAGTTCATGAAAACCTTGAGTAATGAGTTTTATCACCACTAGTAAAAATCACAAGACAATATCCATGAAGACTTTCAAGAATCCACTCTTTAACACTCATGGAAGTGACAAGTCCGTGGTCATGAAGACTTTCAATAATGTTGTAGTTCATCAATGAAAAAAATTACAAGTCTTTAAGTAATCACTGGCAAAGCTCACAAGTCTAGGCTCACGAAAACTTCGAATAAATTTAGTGTTCACCACTCGTGAATATTACAAGTCTTTGAATAATCACTGGCGAAAAGTTAGAGTCCATCACTGCTAAATATGACAAGTCTTTGAATAATCACTGGCGAAAAGTTAAAGTCCATCACTGTTAAATATGACAAGTCTTTAAATAATCACTGGCGAAAAGTTAAAGTCCAACACTGGTAAATATTACAAGTCTTATTGGCGAAAATTTAGAGTTTAACACTCGTAAATATTACAAGTCTTACTGGCGAAAAATTAGAGTCCTCAACACTCGTAAATATTGCAAGTCCCATTTATAAAGACTTAGAAAAATTCAGAGTTTCTCAACACACGTAAATATTACGAGTCTCGTTTATAAAGACTTAGAAGAATTCAGAGTTCCTCAGTGATACTGTAACCACACGAAGATAGCTTCCGACGATAATGGCAGCGAGTAGGGCCACGTTAACTACTCGACTGTCACTGACTGACTGAGATATCAGGCTATATGGAGCCCTCCTTATATTTGGTTTGGGGACATTACGTCACATATGCCGTGAAGCTGGTTACCTCCTGAATCCCTCGACGGATTTTCTTGAAATTCAAGCATTGCGACGTTTATGTAATTCCCTTTAAAATGACATGTTGATCAAGTCGCTACCACAATTATTATAGGAGTTTTAATTTTTTTCTCCATCGAATGTTCCGGAAGGTGTGACGCTTGAATCTGGAACATACGAGTTCAGGCTAGCTGCACGTGGCATGACAGGCGGGTGATAACTAGCCCCTGCGGCTACGTCACGCATACAGTTGTTCTCAGCTTGCTCGCTCGTCCTGCTGAATGTAAACAAACCAGGCTTGCACGGAGTAATACGCGTGGTGATAAAACACGATCAACTCTCAAAAAAAATATGCATGTACAGGTCGTAACCGGTACACTATACAGCTGACACATTATGATACTCTGCAAAGCAGTTCTTTTTTCATTGCAGCAAAGAAAAACACTACATGTAGTAAACTTTGAATGCGGTCTTGACTGCACCTTCTTTCTCGAACACACCTCACATCGACCACGGTTTTTTTTACAAAAACAACAAAATGATTTCCACGATTAGTTAGTCTGACATCACTGGGCACAGAATATTCTGTTTTCCTCCTTTTTGGTAGACAAGTTTGCTCTGGTGACTGTGATGACCTCATATCACGTAAAAGTTTTCCTGGAAGAGGAATTTCTTTCTGGTTCATCGGTCCTAGGGCCACATTACGCCGGAATGCCATTAGAGGGACTTTTTCATGCAGATTACAGTATATGATGTAGGCATTGACAAATTCTATCTCAATCATTCCCCAAAATAATCTATGCCACCATTTTTGGATCGACGGTCTAAACCATATACGCCTCGAAGTCTGTCAGCGTAATCCACTCCACCCATGTGAGCGTTGTAGCCTTGCACAACAACCGGCCAATCAACAGTAAAAATTACTTCCATCCTTCTGTTTCCTAGAAACAGTTGTGGCTTCTGTTCCATGGAAATTAGATGCTAAGCACACACCTTTACTGTCTTTCCATAGAAAAACACTGGTGTCCATCGAAGTAAAGCATTACTTTCGGTTTTGGATATGACTAACATGAGACCCTCCATATGGCCTGACGGTACTTCTAAGTACTTCGCCCTTTACTAGCTATATATTCACACAATTGCAAATTTCATCAATTTGAATATTTTATTGCATTACAGAAGCACACTTACATGTACTAAGATCACTTGCAGGTCGAATGTAACAATAGGAGCTAAGAAATAATCAATCGAAATGTCATTTGTTTACAGTGGTAACACTATGACTACACTCCTAAGAATAAAACGATCTCCCGCGTTTTTCATCAATACCAACCTCAAAAATGAAATATCTCTGTTTCAAGAATTAGTTACTTGAAAGTACCATGAGGAAAATACAACGGTAGGATTTACTGAATAATTCCAAAGCCATGAAATATGAGATGGTACTTTAAAGCACCGTCAGGCAACAAAGGGTTAAAGTCCGTTGAATCAGTCGGGAATCGAATTCGGTTTCCCGAGGACCGAGCCAGATGTCACAATCCATCAATGAAATAATTTTTCTCTTTTACTTGAGTTAAGAACGGCTTTACACTCGAGGTCTTACAAGAGATGTAACTTTAAACTGTTTCAGTCTGTCGACCGCTAATTATAACACCTATAATATACCTGCAAAACACACTTGAAATATCATCATCAGATTCTATGATGAAACATGTCTAGAAATGTAGAAATTTTAAACTTTATGTATACCCTTTAATAGCTGAAAGATTGAACTCATCTTAATTAACTGCGCCAGCAGTATAGTACGTCCTCTCTTCTTGCTAATCGAACAAAGAGAGCGAGGTGGTGCAGTGCTCTGTCCCTGGCTCGAGGCCACTCTCGTTGATGTCACCGGCCACTTTGAATGGTACTTTCAACTTTATTGTTAATGCTATTATTGTTATTATTCTCGTATTTTAATTGTTTTAGAAATTACACAGGGGTTCTCTAATGAGCGTTTAATGGGCTGACTATTTTAACGGTAACTTTCGTTATGTCATTTTCCGGCGCCGTCAATATCATTCGTGGAAGTGTATTTGTATTATTATTATTACTGTGCATTAGGGAGTACATATAAGTTAATGATGTGATAAAATAAATGTATGAAACTGAATTAAAAGAGTACCTTGGTACGACATTATTTTTAGTGGTAAATAGTAACCTACTAAATCGTCTGAAGTGGCTAAGACGCAGCATAAATTCAGATAAGAATATTCTAAGCATTATTCTAGACATAAGTCAGAGTATATTTCCAATTAACTTTGATCAATTAAAAATAAAAGTGATTTGGTAGCATCGGATGATGTTTTTTCAGGAACGGCCGGGCTGAGTGGCTCAGATGGTTTAGACTCTGGCAATCTAGCCCCAACTTGGCAGGCTCCCTCCAGTAGTATTTGAAAGTGCTCAAATAGTCAGCCTCGTGTCGGTATATTTACTGGTACGTAAAATAACTCCTGCAGGACTAAATTCCGACACCTCGGCGTCTCCAAGTACCGTAAAAGTAGTTAATTGGGCGTAAAAACTTTTATTATTATTATTATTATTATTATTATTATTATTATTATTATTATTATTATTGTTATTATTATTAATAGTGTTGGACGGACTGAAGAACTTTAAAATTACGTTAACTGAGTCTATACTGAAAAGTATGGCACCCTTCTTAACAAATCTTCAGAGATAACTGTTTCTCACGCAATGCAGGTCAGCGACCTGTTCCATTGTGGTTGAATGTTGTGAGGTTCGAATAGCTAAGCTATATTATTCCTTTGTAACCGCGCAGTATATTAATATATGCGGAATGTATATAGCCTATGTCTGAATTATGTATCTTCACGTCGATCGATAGTGTGATGACTGTAGGCCACGTAGTTCGCATGTATATGAGTACTCACGTACTGTTCAATGCGCCAGTGAGGGAGAAATTACTTTTCAATACTTTAAAATTAATGGCCGCTATGTGTGTCACTTTCTAACCTAAACATCACTGTATTGGTGCACTATGAGTTCTTTAAGGAAAATAGTACCGATCAGTTTAGCTCAGTGTGTTGCGACACGTTGAGTTACGGTTGCTAGCTCTCTACTCGGCAATCTTCGAAATGGTTTTCCGTGGTTTTCCATTTCAACTCCAAATAAAAATTGGGATGGCACCTTTCTCAAGGCTATGGCCGCTTTCTTCCCATTCCTCGCCTGTACAATTTCATTACTAAAGTTGGCGAGGAAGATATTTGTAATGAATATTCTCATCTGCGGCTCTAGAACATAGAGAGACCTCATCCACATTTTATCACAGTGTACGATTAAGACAATAATTGTCGAGTTTGGTGCTTCAGAAGATATATTTATTTAACATTATTTTTAATACAAGATATTGTCCACCTACTTAATGTAAGAAATTATTAGCTGCCGTCCTCGGAGGCTCGGGAGTTATTCCCGGTACTGCCAGACATTTAAGAATGGCAGGAGGGATGGTATATGGCTGAAATGGTACATGCAGCTCACCTTCAATGGCCTGTGGCGTATTCCTGAAAAGAGCCGCACCACCTCGGGATGAGGACATGAATAAGCGTGTTGATGCTACTACAGTTACAGGTTATGTAATCTACTGTACATAAATAAAGTTGTAGGGGGTCCGCTGTCTGTAATTACGTTTGTTTTGCCCATTTTTATGATATTAATCCCATTTAGGTTAACTTAAGATCGTAACAGAACTATCTTCCTCAATTAATTCGTATGTATGCTGGTGCTAATCCAGAAACCTGAAAACTCTTTCCTTTGAGGAAAAATTGTAATCTGTTCAAATGTATAACTTTTTGCTCCCGGAGCATATCGAAATATGAAGGCAATTTCAATGACGGGGGACATGTTCTTTTCGACGTAATTGGTGGCTAAATGGTTAGTCGTATCACAAAACAGAAAACTCAATCGCATTTAAATTTGGAGAGGTCTACAACTTTGGTCCTATGACATATTGTCGTATCACGCTCTCTTATACGTTAGATAGAGCCGCATTTCTCAATTTTAAGTTAATTTTGTACCTTTTACACGTATATATTGCCGTTTGGCACACTTATAGCAAAGATAGAATCATGAAATTCGGTATGCACATTGACATGACCTGTGATCATGTTAGCCAAATTTTAGGATTCCAGCTGCCGCATAAATATCCGAAAAAGTAATGTGTGACACCTGTACCCACATTCCACCCTATTTAATGTTTCTAACTCAATCTAACCCATAAATGTAGGAGATAAGAGGAAATGTCATAGGACAAACCGTGTGGAACACTAAAAGTGGCGTCTGATGGCGGAATCAATTTGCTGATATGACCTACCGTTTAAGAGCAGTAAATCTCAAAATCTCGAGATGAAGGTCTGCACTTATATAAGTGCTCATCTATATAAATATAGTTGCAGGGGATCTGCTGTCTATATTTTTGTTTGTTTTGCCAATTGTTTTAGATATTTATCCGATTTAGGTCAACTCAAGACCGTATCAGTGGTTTTTATCCTTCGTGTCTGTCCGTCTGTCTGTTTTCCGTCTGTTCCACCATCACGGCGAAACAGCTGGACATATCTCGACCAAAATGCATATATAGAGTATACTAATCCAGGGAAAGGTTCAGATATGCGTATGATTTAAAAATCACTGAATAGGAAGGTATTTAAGGGAAATCACAACACTTTTCTTCTATTTTCTCTTATAGTACTGATTTTCTGTAAAATCCGTGGGCTACATGTGAAGCGTCCCAACATTTTAAACAACTTTTGTTGTGAGCGTAACTTCGCATACTCTTCAAACGACGGCGAAAATTTCTACATTCTGAGGGTTTCATGCTCTGCATTGAGTGGTTGACAGACTGACAACGAACCTAACTGTTACCATGGCAACTTCTCTGGCGGTTTTCCGGCAGGAAAGTAATATAGGTTAATATCATTTTCGTTAACTTTCCTGTAAACTCGTGGTTGTTCCTTGCGTGGAAGGCGAGAGAGGTGTCATGCTGCCATTCTGCGAATATTTGCGGAATACCGTTGGAGGTTACAATCGTCTTCGAATAGCTCTAAAGGGGCTGTTAATATTTGAACTGTACCGCGGAGTGTGCCCCATGATTTCACACCGTAAGGCATTTTCTGACATTTGATATAAATTTTACTGTATTTCTCTTCTACTTTTGTTTTCCGCTTTCATTCCTTGCCTCTCTCTTTCCTCTTTAGGCTTCTTCTTATGTCTTTACCTATGAATCCCTGCGCCTACATTTCTCCTCTGTTACTGCCTTCTTATATCCGTAACTCATATCATCACAATTTAGTGAGGGAAATTTCATTTTACAATACAACCACTTGGTATTTACATATTTATCCCATCCTCAGTTATAATCTTATTTTCTATTAATTTCAACTTTCTTAAATGTAATACTTTCTTCCTTAATTACTCCGTATGTTTGCGAGTGCTAATCCAGAAACCTGAGAACTCTTTCCTTTGAGGGAAAATTCCAGGCTGTTCAACAGTAGTACTTTTAGGTCCCATATAATATCGGAATATGAAGGCAATTTCAATGACGATACAGACCTTCGTTTCGTGGTAACTGCTTTATAAACAGGAAGTCATTTCACAAAGCAGATGACACAATCGCTGCTCAGTTTGGAGAGATCTTCAAATTTGACCTTATGCCTTATTGTCGCATCCCGATTCTTTATAATTTAGACAGCGCAGCATTTCTCGATTATAATCAAACCTTTCCAAATCGATTGTAATTGGCATAAGGAAATGTGGCCTGCCATTATCATCTAAATTTCCCGAACGTGCACCTTACATCGGAAGGAACGTATGGGGTCCTCCCCGTTTTGTTTCTCGGACAGCGCTAGGAGACATGCAATTCAATATAATCTTAGTGCGTGTGCAATAACTTACGTAGAACTCCCTATACATGGTAGAATACTAGCGAAGCACGGGTACATTTACTAGTTAATAATAATAATAATAATAATAATAATAATAATAATAATAATAATAATAATAATAATAATAATAATATGTCCGCCTCTGTGGTGTAGTGGTTAGTGTGATTGGCTGCCACCCCCGGAGGCCCAGGATCGATTCCCGGCTATGCCACGAAATTTGAAAAGTGCTACGAGAGCTGGAACAGGGTCCACTCAGCCTCGGGAGGTCAACTGATTAGAGGTGGGTTCGATTCCCTCCTCAGCCATCCTCGAAGTGGTTTTCCGTGGTTTACCACTTCTCCTCCAGGCTAATGCCGGGATGGTACCTAAATTAAGGCCACGGCCGCCTCCTTCACTCTTCCTTGTCTATCCCTTCCAATCTTCCGATCCCCCTACAAGGCCCCCTTTCAGCATAGCAGGTGAGGCCGCCTGGGCGAATTACTGGTCCTCCTTTCCAGTTGTTTTCCCCGACCAGAAAGCTCACGCTCCGCAGAGCACTGCCCTTGAGGCGGTATAGGTGGGATTCCTTGCTGAGTCCGAGGGAAAAACCAACTCTGGAAGGTATACGGATTAAGAAAGAAAGAAAAAATGAAGTAATATTAAAACAAAGCAATATATAATATACACATACGAAACACATATGGAGAAAAGGAACATAAATACAGAACTATACACAGTGGTCCATCATCATTTTCTTACAAGCTGCTTTACGTAGCACCGAAACAGATAGCTGTTATGGCGAAGATGGAAGAGGATAGGGCTACCAGTTTGAAGGAATCATTAATAATAATGACATATAAATAATAATAATAATAATAATAATAATAATAATAATAATAATAATAATAATAATAATAATAATAATAATAATAATAATAATAATAATAATAAAGCTTTTACGCCCCGCTGACTATTCTTTTGACGATTTTTGGGGACGCGAGAATGCCGGAATTTGACCCGCAGGAATTCTTTTAGATGCCAGTAAATCTATCGACATGAGGGTGACGTATTTGAGCAACTTCAAATACCACAGGAGTGAGCCAAGTTTGGGTCAGAAGGCCAGTGCCACAACCATCTGAGCCACTCAGCCCGGTTGTGAAGAAATCGTTCGTGGCTTTTTAAAAAGGTAACGGTACAGCCCTAGTTGGTGTGAACATGGGAAACCACGGAAAACCATCTTCAGGGCTGCCCACAGCGGAGTTCGAACCCACTATTTCGCGAGTGTAAGCTCACTGCTGCGCGCCCCTAGCCGCACGGCCAACTCGGTCGGTAGGTCCATCATCATCTTATAGTTCATGAAGATACGCAACCCATGTAACGCAGCTAGTTTTTACTACCTACACGTGAGCAACGTGACACGAGGAAGACGATTACAGTATATGCAGTCTTCGCACCAATATGAAAAGACCATTTCACAAACGTTCTGTTCAATACAGGGAGGGGTGGGCGACCTAGTAGGTTACGTCTACTTTCTGACCAGGTCTGCAGGAAGCCTTAGACCTGTATATATGTTTATAAGCTTAATTTACGCCTCCTGTTCTAGCGAAAGAGTTATTCGCAACAGTGACCGTATCTATCATTGAATTGCATTAGCCACAGCATCCTACACCAACTGGTTTAATAAATACATGTAACTCCCTGCTGCTAGTTTCTTTTATCATTTTCGGCGAATGAACATTTAAAATTGACATGCAGACTACTAAATAAAGAAGTAACGTATTGAAAGAAAATACTCCTCTCAAGGAATGCAGGAAAGTCCCACTACTGTCCACTTGTATTTTAAATAGGAAATGGAAATGAAAGTGCCATTACTAAGAGTGGAAAATAGCATGATATTTCTGCTGGCAAGGGATGTCCTAAACACAGGCAAATAACCGATCTTATTCGAGATTGTTGAAGTTGTCCTTAATTTCAAACTGAATTAAGGCCACGATCGCTAACTGCCCAGTTCTATCCTCTCCCCATCCTCACTTCACCGGAAAACCTTCGGTGTGTTACTGCAACGTTAAACCACTAGCAAAAACAAAAATACGTTCAAACTTACATGCTGAAATGTGCTGCTGAATGTAGAATACGCTATAACTGTGATAACTCTTAAAATGAGTAATTGCAAATACCCATATAGATGTTCAAAATGTCCATGCCTTATTTATAAGTTTGTAATATCTGAAGCTATCTCTTTTCAGATTTGGATCACTTAATTTATAACTGTTTCAGTCTGTGGAATCTAATTTTGAATAATACATTTATAAGATAACTGAAAAAGAAAACATACGGTAACAGTACTATACTTGAAAAAGGAATTAAATATTTGAATTAATTTGCCTAGTGGGAAATGGAACATAACGGAATTCCATCTTCACGGCTGCCGATAGGGGGATTCGGCCCCACTATCTCCCGAATGCAAGCTCACAGCTACGTGACCCCAACCACAAAACCAACTCACCGATGAAGAGAGTAGCAGTGACAAGGATTTTATTACGATGTTATTGTGTTTTGTACAAAATAGCGTAGCGCTGAGAGATGAACACCAAAACCCACCCTCCCACACGGCAAATATTCGTCTTCAATTCTCTGCCAGCAGGCAACCATTCCAGGCGTGATCGACTTGTCGATCGTGGCTGGGACCAGCAGTTTCACTAACGAGTTTCAGACTCACTCCATAGGTGGCAGGAGTGTTGCTGGCGTGCAGGCGATACGCTGGGAGCGAGACAAAGATTCCCTTCAAGTTCGGTGAGCTATTGGGAATATTGGGCCCATACCCACTCGATCGCAAACTTGTTTATTGAGGAACAAGTATATGTTACAATATACGCTCATCTGAGAATCATTTTCACTGAATCTGAACATTTAATAATTGTATTGATCGAGCTGCCTAGCCGAGACGGTAGGCATGCTGTATGTTTATCTGGGAGGATCTGGGTTTCATTATCTATCATGATGTAACAAGTTCAGAAAAGAGACCCAACGGGGTACGGATACTCGACCTATGACTTAGTGGACAGCTTACCATAACTATTGTACGGATCTCCAAGGTCCGTACGCAGAAGGATTTCTTCGCAAATATCTTCGTCACTTTCATTTGTTAAACAATAATGTCACCTCTCTGAGCCACAGCAAGTGAATGGCAGTATTCAAAAATTACATCCTGTTCATCCACAGGTCGAAAATAAATACACGTCAGTTTACTTATTTTATTTATTTATTTATTTGAATCATTTCATTCCAAAAATATGACATATGAAGATAACCATGAGCAGAAAATCCGTATTGTTATACCTGGATGTTATATTTCATATATTTAAATAATCTATATTTACTCATCATTTCAATTATTACTGCAAATAACATAAAAAACTGACTTAATGTGCAGAGTAACTACCGAATGTGCTTGAGGGTATTAAAAGTTACGTTGTTTTGAAATAAAAATGTTACCTGTCGATTTTCTTGGTACCGAGCTCGATAGCTGCAGTCGCTTAAGTGCGGCCAGTATCCAGTAATCGGGAGATAGTGGGTTCGAGCCCCACTGTCGGC
Organism: Anabrus simplex; assembly: GCF_040414725.1. Lineage (NCBI taxonomy): Eukaryota > Metazoa > Arthropoda > Insecta > Orthoptera > Tettigoniidae > Anabrus > Anabrus simplex. The sequence continues at coordinate 1,211,830,726 of NC_090266.1, read as the reverse complement.
AGCCCTGAAGATGGTTTTCCGTGGTTTCCCATTTTCACACCAGGCAAATGCCGGGGCTGTACCTTAATTAAGGCCACGGCCGCTTCCTTCCACTTCCTAGGCCTTTCCTATCCCATCGTCGCCATAAGACATATCTGAGTCGGTGCGACGTTAAGCAAATAGCAAAAAAAAAAAAAAAAAAAAAAATTTTCTTGGTACACAGAAATATATGTTTAATAAAATCTATACTGTGCATTTCAGATATTCTTTGATAATTTAGTCAATTGTTATTTTATGCTCAAAGTAAAAACAAAATTCTCTGGGTTCTGTAATTTCCACTACGTACATTATTTGAATTTGTGTGGGAGAATATTATATAACTACTTCGGTGAAAAGTACCGTAAACAACATTTGCTGCGTTGTGTAGTAGACATCGGTGAATAATTCGACACAATAATATATATGTAGTTGGGAGGTAAAAGATTCAGTTTTGATACATCAATCGCTAATCACTAGAATTACGAACACACTCACTAATACCGTACTTGCAGATTTAAACAAAAATGAAAGAAAGGAGGGATAATGAAGAAATATTGTGGATCACAAGGAGCCTGTAGGGATGATGTAATTCAGATCCAAAACTTTATTGCCTATTCGACCTCCGCAAAGTTTTGAATTACCCTCTGTAATACAGCATTAATTATGACATTGTGAATACTGGGTCACCTGCAATACGACGTGCTTGGTGCAGAGGACTTCTATTTACAGTAGAATATGATATTAATGTTTCGCGATATTGCGACAGATTTATTGAATAAAGATGAACTTCAGTAAACCTACCACACATCATAAATCTGAATTTAACTTTAATTCTGACAAAGACATTTTACTAGCCTTTTAGAGAAGTTCAAATATAGAGATTATTTATATAGAATACAAATGGGCAACTATCCTCGGATAGGATAAGAGAGGGCTGGCCTGGAATGGGACGGAAGTGGAGGAAGTGGCCGCGTCTTTTGGTCAGGTACACTCTTGATGACAAGAATTCCGGGTGGAAAAGGAAATAGGTAACGTTCGGGCGTAGATTTTGGCCAGCCCTCAGGATGAAGGAGAAGTAACCAAGGCAACGAAAATATCTTCCTCTTCCTGGAGGTGTGGCTTGCGACGTTGTGCACTCAGACGTCACTCTGAACTCCATTTTGTGGAACGCATTTAAGATGTTTGTGTGGTTGAATATTATGGCCGCACTGGCTTTTACTAAACAAGGAATACAGTTAATTAACTCTAATTTAATTATGAAGAAGTGCGCAAGATGTAATCCCGTCCCAATATATGGCATTTAATTGTTTGATCAGTGCCGACAATAACTCCATAAGAACGGTTTTTCAAACACCCTTGCGTCTCTGATCATAAATATTTAATGCCAGGTTACTTTTACTACGGTTGTTGAGGATAAAAATTATTATTATTATTATTATTATTATTATTATTATTATTATTATTATTATTTTAATACTATTGATAATAATAAGGATAATATACCCTATGAGAAATAAAATCAACAGTTATTTAAATTTCAACAGCTTGATTAAGGTGGAAACAATGGTCATAATAAGAAGGAATATTTTGATACCACTTAAAAGAGTTAGCACGCTTCCCTTGTGAATAACTTCTGCACCCGTAATGTATTTTCGGCAATATAGAATAGCACACAGCACCTCGACCCATTCGAATACTAATCATGATCAGTCTCACATGAATACGGGTATCACACGTAATTTAGTGTTTCTAAATGACTAAAATAACGGAGGTACATGTACACGGTAAAATGTCTCAGTAGTCGATAACTGTTATACGTTTCCAGTGCTTTAACTCTACTTAAGTCTTACTGCCATCTCCCTCTTCAAAGTCTGTGCACAGGGGAAAGGGGTATGGAAAAACACGGACAAAGTGCATGAACAAGTCATAAGGAATGGAAGTTTGATATACCGGTAACACTCCCTCCGACTTCAAGTGAATGGAGTATACATGAGTTACACCTACCAGTTCCTACACAACAGCCACCATGCCTTACACATCCGAGGTGAAGAGGGGCCGCATTGTAGATATGTGGGAATGTCGTCGTCCGATGTCAAATATTGCTGAAGCGGTCGATCACTCAGAAAACACAGTTCGGTTTTGGATAAGAAGATACTAGGAAGAGGGCACGGAGGGCCTTAAAACTCGCAAAAAATCGGGGCAACCTATGAAGACAACTAGGGAGCAAGACAGAACTATATTAGAAGCCATAAATGAAAATCCTTTCCTTTTAGCTATAGTGCTCACTAGAAACCTAGGCCTGCCGGTGAGCGCATTAACAGTCCGCCGCCGTCTTCATACTGCTGGCATCCATCACCGAGGACCTGCCAGAAAGGGAATCCTTACATCTGATCACCGAGAATTACCCGTGGCTTTCTGTCTCCAGTATCTTCCAGGGTCACAAGACTTCTGGGAGTCTGTTATGCGGTGCGATGAGAAGGTTTTCTCGATGCCGATGGCAGGTAATCACTGTGGCGACCCAACAAGACGCGCTGCTCTCCTCAACATGTTGTTATTGATGCACGGAGCGGAAGAATCAGCGTGGGCTTTTGGGGGTGGATGAGCGCCAATGGATTAGGAGAATTGGTGTAAGTCTCATCTAGGATGGACTCCCAAGGTTATACTCGGATTCTAGAAGAGTGTATGCTTCCTACTGTCTGAGTTCTCTACCCCACGGAGGATATGCCTACCATCCATCTAGTCCATGATAACAGCAGCGTGCACACATCACACACGACCAGAACGTGGTTCTTAGAAGACCCGGAAGTGTCGGCAATGGACTGGCCCGCTAAGTAACCTGATCTCAATCCCATAGAACATATATGGGCGTTCATGGCTAGAGAGTGGGTGTCGCGACAAGAACGCACAACTGAATATTTTAAGAATAAAGTTCTTGAAGTCTGTGAGACCATCAGGGGACACCCTCGTATCTGTAGTTCTCTGGTCTCCTCCATTCCTCGAAGACTCAACGAAAGTTTTGACAATGACAGTTGGTGGTCGTCCTATTAATCAATTAATGAGGAAACATTAAGTTTCAATTTTACACTGATTAGTTTCATTCAATTATTACTGAATGGCTATAAAATTATTGTTTTTGTAAAATAGTGCATTGTTTATGATTATACTCTACTTCTCATTTTATAAAAATGCAATTACTTTCGAGCGCAGGAAGCGTTCGTTTTATTTATGTATTTTCTTACAAAATGCGCTCCCTTGTTTCTTTCAGGACAGTTCATTATGATATTATGAGAATATCTTACTTTTCTTTATTACAACTCGCCTATGATTATTCAATTTTTTTATTACGAAGGATATTCATTTACAAGTTTTTGTAAATGGAAACATTATTTGTCTTTTATTTTTGTATGTCAATTGTCCCATTTAAGTTGTCTCCAATTTCCATAATTATATTAAGAAAAAGGAATGTTATAATATTCCAGTAAAATTGTAGGCCCTAAGTCTTTAAATGAAACGGATACCTTCTTTCATCTTAATTTCTTGCGTTCAAATTTGATATCCGTAAACATTTTAGTGCAAAGTATATTAATTCTTCTTTTGACAGTGCTTGCAAGAGTATTAAAATAGTTTAATTTAACAGGCCTATATTGACGAAAATAAGGGTCATCCTTTCCTACAATAGTTGAGAGCGATGTCATTTGATAATTCTAACATTTCAGCCAGTCATCGCACACAAGAATTACAAAGAAACTGGAGACTTTGGCCCTCAATGAGTTGACATACACATTACGTCTCTTGCGTTGAAGGAGCCGTGTGGTTCCTGCCCTCATTCTCCTCTCTCTTCATCTTCTAGCCAGAGGGACGTATGGGCAGGTGGGAAAGTAAGTACCTTCCCTTCCGCGTGTGTTTCGTTCATACTAGATATCCCGTTCTCCGATCTCTCCACCTCCCCTCACTCTTCAGATGTGTACATGTGTTACGCATCTAATTGATATGACCAATGAGAGAGAGCGTGTAAGCAGGTACTGGGTGGTTCTGAGGGCTGTACTGATTTCTTGCCTGAAATGAATAGTTCTGACCACGAGATACTGAAGATCTCGAGCGTACAATCTGCAATGAAAATACGAAGCCACAGACAATCAATTTATGGCTGCGAAGCTGTTGTACGAATGCAAGCTTACAGCTACACGACCCGTACCACGCATGGATACTGACCGCCTCTGTGGCACAGTCATTGTTGCTCTCCTTCCAGTACAGCAAATCGAGCTGTCATGGCATCTGAGGTTATAGAATAAAACAAATCTGTGTCGATAAAGAATTTCAGCGGGACAAAACTCCGACACATCAGAAGTTTCTTAAAATCTGTACCCATTGAAGATACGTGAAACGAAAAACATAAATTGACCACCTTAGCTTGTGTCCCAACGCTCTACTCTTCTGGCCGGGAGGAGTTTTATAATTTGTCATCTTTGCTTTTCTGTAACAAAATATTTAACGTCCTTTTGCAAACTTCTCTTTATTATTTGATATAGAAGAGCATCACGCTGTTATTGTAAAGATTTTAATTTCTCTGCATTAGTGAGAGAAATATTATATTAATATATTTTTCCTTGTTCGCTATAGACTTGTTAGATTTACAGCATTTTCATGACACTGAGCAAAGTAAAGTAAGCATACAGGCCTATATTCATTATAGACAATTATGCTTTATGGCACTGAGTCTGCAACTCTACTTGAATTAACTATGTGCCTTCACATACGGCCGGGCTGAGTGGCTCATGCGGTTGAGGTGCTGGCCTTCTGAACCCAATTTGCCAGCTTCGATGATGGCTCAGTCCGATGGTATTTGAAGGTGCTGAAATACGCGAGCCTCGTGTCGGTAAATTTCCCTGCACGTAAGAGAAATCCTGCGGGACCTAATTCCGGCACCTCGGCGTCTCCGGAAACCGTAGAAGTAGTTATTGGGACGTGTGGCCAATAAAACACTCATGCTCTGAAATTAAGGATAATGCTGATACATGGTGAAACAAGGCTATGGTGGGAGGTTTGCGGTTTTAAATCACCTCAGGGTATGACCATGTGGTACTTTTGACCTACGGCCGTCGCACGGTGGCGCTGGCAGCAGTCCAAATACGCAGAGGTGTGTGGTGCATGTCAGAGTACGGTGCAGCGAGTAAGTGTGCAGATGTTTTCAGACGTGCTAATGGTGACTGTGTGGTGAAAATGGCTCAACGAACACATACTGATGACGTTATGAGGGGTAGAATAATAGGGCGACTGGAGGCTGGTCAAACACAGCAGGTCGTAGCACGGGCCCTCCGTGTTCCACAAAGTGTGATCTCAAGATTATGGCAACGATTCCAGCAGACAGGAAACGTGTCCAGGCTCTACAGTACGGGACGTCCGCAGTGTGCAACACCACAAGAAGACCGATATCTCACCATCAGTGCCCGCAGACGGCCACGGATTACTGCAAGTAGACTTGCTCGGGACCTTGCCACAGCCAGTGGAACACTTGTCTCCAGACACACAGTCTACAGACGACTGAACAGACATGGTTTATTTGCCCGGAAACCTGCAAGGTGCATTCAACTGACCCCTGTTCACAGGAGAGCCCGTAAAGCTCGGTGTCAAGAACACAGTACATGGTCATTTGAACAGTGGTCCCAGGTTATGTTCACGGACGAGTCCAGGTATAGTCTGAACAGTGATTCTCGCCGGGTTCTCATCTGGCGTGAACCAGGAACCAGATACCAACCCCGTAATGTCCTTGAAAGGGACCTGTATGGAGGTAGTGGTTTGATGGTGTGGGGTGGGATTATCATTGTTGCACGTACACCCCTGCATGTCTTTGACAGAGGAACTGTAACAGGTCAGGTGTATCGGGATGTCATTTTGCACCAGTATGTCCGCATTTCCAGGGGTGCAGTGGGTCCTACCTTCCTTCTGATGGATGATAACGCACTGTCCCACCGAGCTGCCATCGTGGAGGAGTACCGTGAAACGTAAGATATCCGGCGAATGGAGTGGCCTGCCTGTTCTCCAGACCTAAACCCCATCGAGCACGTCTGGCATGCTCTCGCTCGACGTATCGCTGCACGTCTTCAAACCCCTAGGACACTTCAGGAGCTCCGACAGGCACTGGTGCAAGAATGGGAGGCTATACCCCAGCAGCTGCTCGACCACCTGATCCAGAGTATGCCAACCCGTTGTGCGGGCTGTGTACGTGTGCATGGTGATCATATCCCATATTGATGTCGGGGTACATGCGCAGGAAACAGTGGCGTTTTGTAGCACATGTGCGTTGCGACGGTTTTCTCAACTTATCACCAGTACCGTGGACTTACAGATATGTTTCTTTTTTGTTCACTATGTGCCTATGCTATTAGCGCCAGTCTTGTGTAGTGCCACGTTATGTGGCCCCGTAATATGCAATTATCCTTTATTTATGAGCATGAGTGTATTATTAATACTCTATATGAAACAAGCTCTGTTAATTCGTTTAGTTTTATACGTGTTATCGTTAAATCATTAAAACTCAGTCTAATTGCCGCCCTTTTGATCTACGTATAATTCTGTTACCCTCCTTAGTCAAGTTCATTATTTCTCTAGGCAACTTATCACGTTCCATTCGCCTCACATGACCCTACAAGAAACCAGTTTAGACGTACAACTTTATCCATCAAGTTCATCGTCCACATTATGAATACCCCCCTGCCATTGTATAACTTAGGTAAAAGAGGAAGAAAATGATTAATTTAATGTTCATACCACTGAAATTACAGTGAAAGAAACGGAGCATGCAATTAAAGGCCTTAGGAACAACGAAGCATCAGGGCTTGATGAAATTTCTTCGGAGCTTTTAAAATCGGGTGGCAAAAACAATTGACACAGGTCTTCAGTAACTTCTGGCAACGACATACGACTCCAGAGGACTGAAGGAAATTGTACTGCTGCCCAAGAAATGTAACATTTCGTTGTGTGATTTGGAGGGGTATTACAATTCTTTCAGTGAGTGGACAATTTTCCCGCTGGGTTTTTCAACGACTGAGAAGTGCCAATGATTGGTAAAAACTGGAAAAACAATCTGATCATACTCTGAACAGACGTCTGACGTAAAAATATTGAACAATGCATCGAATATCATCGTTCACTCTAATTTTTGTTGACATTACGAAGACATTTGACGGTATTCATCACGAGTCGCCGTGGGCGAACCTCAAACTTTCATAGACATCCTTAGGATCATATATTTCAATTCCTCTTGTTTACCAGAATACAAATGTCGGACAAGCATCTTTTTCGAAATCACCGCCGGAGTTCTTCAAGGATGCATTCTCTTAACAATCGTACTCATCATTGCTTTAGACTTTGTAATGAGGAATGGCATGTCGTATGGGAGACTGGGCAGTAGTTGGACCAATGAACGACGGTTGTGAGCCTTTGATTTCGGATATGACATTCCACTATTGGTCTAGGATGATATTCACCACCAAATGATCACCCAGACCGTATCTTTAAAGCCAAGATGATTGAGTTACGTACGAGCCCTAATACTATCAAATCATAAAGATCGAAATGGAAGCTTGCGAACCGATATTAACAGTGGAAACACTCGTATGGGTCGGTCCATAAATTCACTTAAATAGGCAGAATTGTCACATCTGACGGTGATAAAGGGACTGAAGTTGTGCTCGTCTTAGGAACACATAATAAAGGAGAGTACAAATGATCCACCTTATATCAATACAAAATCTGTTGCTAATACAAGATCACAACATTTTTATTAGGGACCGGTTTCGATGTCCTTGAACACCATCATCAGCCACAATAGGTCAACTGAACAAATATATATATATACTAGCAAGGTACCCGTGCTTCGCTACGGTATTATACTGAAATTTATAATTGAATGCTTATTGTTTTAGATATATAATCCGCCTAAATTCGCGATCTGACACGTTTTCAGCTAGAATCCACCAAAATTCCCGATCTGACTCGTTTTCTATTAGATTACGGCACGTTTCCTCCCATTTTTCAATCTTCCTTTCCAGCAATCGATTTCGTACTTCCCGGATTAGGCTCAGGTATTCTTCCCGGTCAGTTGGGTCCGTAAATCTTTGCCATACCGTATTTTCCTATAATCATTTTTAATCTGGATAAAATCCTTCAGGAGATCCGGCGTGGTGTCATATTGGGTGCCTTGGCGGCACTCAACCCGCGGCCGGACTGCATTCTTAGTCATTACTCGTCCAGGAGCCGTTTCCAGCCCGGTCCGCGCATTTGACGACGGTCCGGAATATTATTATTATTATTATTATTATTATTATTAATGTTATTCTTCTTCTTCTTCTTCTTCTTCTTCTTATTATTATTACTATTATGTGTTGCTGGGATGAATGATGACAGGGAAAACCGGAGTATCCGGAGAAAATCCTGTCCCGCCTCCGTTTTGTCCAGCACGAATATCACATGGAGTGACCGGGATTTGAACCACGGAACCCAGCAGTGAGAGGCCGGCGCGCTGCCGCCTGAGCAACGGAGGATCCTTATAAGTACATTAAGAACAGTAAAATCAATTGGTCTCACCTCCTTTTACACCCCACCGCCGTTAGTTTTTACTGCCAACCCCCCCCCCAAAAAAAAATTAAAAGAAGGCGTGTTTCTTTATGTTTAAGGGAGATTCCAAACACCAATGTCACGTCTATTACCTTCAGTTTTGAGATATAAGTATCCCCATAAATATAATTTACTTTTGTCACTTCATTTCAAACTACTCCCCCCCCCCCCTAAGTGAACTTTCCCGCAAAATGTACTTGTTTCTTTAATAGTGAAGGATCTTCTAAATACCATTTATCACGACTCTAACTTATTCACTTTTTGATTTATGTGTCCTCATGAAAGGAATTCAATTCCTTTGCACTCCCGCCCCCCAAGATGGTTTCCCCCCCAAAACGCGTTTTTCTTTGTTTTTAAAGGAGATCCAAATACGGATTTTCACGTCTGTAACAACTTTAGTTTTTATTAGATGTATATATTCTCATACAATTAAAGTCAATTAATTTTTCAATTCTTTCACCCCCCACCCCCCGCTTCATTGGATTTTCCGAGAATACGTGTTTCTTTACTTTTAAAGCAGATTGCAAATATCAAATTTCACGTCTGTAACATCTTCATTTTTAAGATATCAGTAGCCTAATTAAAATAATTCAACACCATTTTCAGTCACTTTCGCCCCCCTCCACCCAAGTGGTATTGCCGAAAATTAAAAATACACGTTTCTTTATGTTTAATAGAGATAAAAATACCATTTTTCACTTCTGTAACATGTTAAGTTTTTTTATATATACTGTAAAAATTCTCATTTTAAAATTTCACCCCTTTTGGGTTCCCCTTAAGTGGAGTTTCCAAAAACAAATCACCTATGTTTCTTTACATTTACAGGAGATTCCAAACACCGACTTTTTACGTCTGTAACATTTTACGTTTCCAAGATAATCTTTCAAAAAATTCACCCCAATTTGTCACTTCTGTTTAACCTCCATTAATAGGATTTTCCAAAAACTAAAAAAATACGTGTTTCTTTATTTTTAAAGGAGATCCCATATACAAATTTTCAGTTCTGTAATATCTTCCGTTTCTGAGATATATGTATCCTCATTAAAGGCATTCAACCCATTTTTCACCCTTTTACACCCCTCCTATTTGGATTTACAGGAAACAAAAAAATACGTGTTCCTTTATTTTTAGAGGAGATTCTAACTACCAATTTTTACATCTGTAAATTTTAAAGTTTTAAGATGCAGACACATTCATTTTAAAAAATTCACCCCAAGTAGATCCCAAATACCAATTTTCAGGTCTGTAATATCTTCAGGTTATAAGTAGCCTCATTAAAGGCATTCAACCCATTATTCACCCCTTTACACTCTTCCTATTGGGATTTTCCGAAAACAAAAGAATACGTGTTTCTTTATTTTTGAAGGAGATTCTAAATACCAATTTTTACATCTATAAACTGTAACAGTTTTGAGATGTAGATACACTCATTTTAAAAAATCACCCCCTTTTCATCCCCATTAATTGGATTTTCCAAAGACAAAAAAATACGTGTTTCTTTATTTTTAAAGGAGATCCCAAACACCAATTTTCACGTCTGTAATATCTTCAGTTTCTGAAATATAAGTAGCCTCATCAAAGGCATTCAACCCCTTTTTCACCGCTTTTCACCCCTCCTATTGCGATTTTCCGAAAACAAAAAAAAAACGTGTTTCTTTATGTTTAATGAAGATTCTAAATACCAATTTTTACATCTGCAAACTTTAAAAGTTTGGAGATATAGATTCGCTCATTTTAAAAATTCACCCCCTTTTCACCCTCCCATTAATTGGATTTTACAAAAACAAAAAAATACGTGCTTCTTTATTTTTGAAAGAGATCAAAAGTACCAATTTTGAGGTCTGTAATATCTTCAGTTTCTGAGATATAGGTACCGGTATCCTGATTAAAGGCATTCAACCCCTTTTTCACCCCTCCTATTGGGATTTTCTGAAAACAAAAAAATACGTGTTTCCTTATTTTTAAAGAAGATTCTAAATACCAATTTTCACATCTGTAAACTTTTAAAGTTTTGAGATATAGACACACTCATTTTAAAATTTCCCCCCCCTTTTCACCCCCTTAGCGACGGAATATCCAAAAACCCTCTCTTAGCGAGCACCTACATCTTAATATGAATATATCCCCAAAATTTCATTTCTTTATGTCCAGTAGTTTTGGCTCGGCGATGATGAATCAGTCAGTCAGTCAGTCAGTCAGTCAGTCAGTCAGGACAAGCTACTTTATATATATAGATTACAATACAAATATAGACCATTAGTAATAAAATAACATAAAATGGGAGAAATATACAACGTGATGGTGCATAAAAGTCATTCTTACGAAATTTACAAGTTAGAGACTTGATGGTCAGATAATAAATTAGGAAAGCTGCATCTGTGTTTCATCGACTGCATCCGATCTGCACTGCAAACTTCATCACTCCTAACAGCTGTACTTGTCCAACATTGTAACTGCCACGATCCATGTGAAATAATATTAGAAGACGTCATCGAGGAGGGTAAATTATTTTCCTTATCGTTGTTTGCCGTTGATTTTGAGGATAAGGTACACTGACCGTGCCACCCATCAGGAAGTACTGTGGGACAGTGGCATGCCCAGCTTGCACGCCATCGTTGCTCACCGTCGACTCCATTTAGCTGGCCATGTTCTACGTATGCCCCAAAATCGCATACCTCCTGCAGTCCTTCTGCTAGCCAGACATATAATAGTCGAGCATAGGACAACTGGCGTGAATGTGCACCTCAAAACTTTCGACCTATCTTTGAACGAACTAAAAACCTTGCGAAAGACCGATTGTGAGGCAAAGACATCGTCACCCAATGTAGACAACAACGCGGGGGGAAATGACACTGAGACTGATTCCTCTAAGACAACGTTGATGGTATTTTTCCAGAGATTGTGTTCTCTGTAAGTATTCTACTGTAAGGCTCGCATCCATATATAACTGGTGTCACTATGAAACCGTAAACATGTGGCTTATAAGGGACGCTGGCGTACCGGAGAATCGCTGATCTTTCGTAAATTCTGCACGCACCGTAAATGAGCCAAGAGTACCACAGCGACCGAAATATTTATTTAGGAAATTAGCTCGTACGACCAGTGGAGAACATTAGAATTTGCATGTTTGAATTATTGCGCTGGGCTATGCAGGACTGCGGCGCGTGCTGGATTCACCCTTTGAGAGACTGCGTCACAAATGTTCTCTTTCATTCCGTTAACAACCGCGTAGCGTGCCGGAAAAATGTTGTATCGTCATTAAATTATATAATTGACTCGTATTTTCTGGACAGCAGACAATGGTATGATTTTAAACGTGATGAAAAGTCATTTTGTAAGTTTCGCAAAGAGGAAAAGTTCTATCAGTTCTAATTACTGTGGTTATGGGGTGAAAGAGCGTAACGGGGATCACTCTCAGTTATATTAACATAAGGAAAGATCTTCATTGGATTAATCACATTAACGAGGTTAAGGCTACCGATCTCTTCATATTTTTATGAGGGTACTTTATGGGTTGTTGTAAGGATGCAAAGGAGAGGGCGTAACATGTGATACTTCTAAGAGTACGGTTCCATTGTATGGGAACCACACCAGGGTCACTTAATACAAGAACTGGAAAAGATTGAAAGGAAAGGAGAATTACTTTTTTCTGAGTGATTTCCAACTTTGGGCAGGAAATATTTAGAACCAAGGAGACAAGCTGCTCGACTAAGCGGGATGTTCCAAGCTGTCAGTGGAGATATAGCGTGGAATAATATTAGAGTACAAATAATCCTGAATGGAGATCTTAAAGGTAGGAATGATTATAATATGAAGACATCGTTGAAGTTAAAGAATTGAACAATTCATCAAGGGAAATATTCCATAAATTTCCAAGTTCCTTGAAACCTTTTAAGGGAAGCCATTGGTAGGGAATCTGTTATCTGAGCTACATTCCTAAATGTTGATCAATGATTGATTGTTTGATTGATTGATCGATTGAAGAACTTATGTTTTTGTTTCAGGACACCTCCACATGAAACCTGCGTGTTTTGAGGTCCACGGTTCGGTTAATAACCTAAAAACTACTTGTTCCAAGACTACCACACTTTACTCACCTCCCAACATTAAATAGGGAAATATACATGCGGACGATTAACTACCTAGCTCTATTAATCCATAAACGGAGATACAAAAAACAAGAAATCATGATTAAAAATTAAAATTTCTGCCACAACTTGACATAGAATATAATTTATGAGTAATTATTTTTCCGCAAGTTAAAAATACTACCTAAGTGCAATAGAAAATTACGAGTGTATACAAAGGATATTTTATCTTTTCATACGGCCTCTCAAGAAGATCATAATTTGGAGTTTGTTAGTTCAACACTGCTCATATCTTAGAAATACTATCCTTTCGTTTTTCAATCTTTTCGTGTAGCTATTAGGAAATTAAATATGTGTATTGAATTTGATTGCTCTAGCTGTTAGGTTTCCTGGCGAAGGTGAACCAATTTTTTTTCTTTAATGCAACTTTTAGAAATGCAATATTAGCTGACAGATGATGGGATGTGGCAGTGGTGCTGCCATATTTAAATAACAAATTTTAAAAATCTTGTTGGTGGAACATAAACCGATTACCTATTTTAGGATTCAGAAAAGCTTACGCTATTTAAGGAAGTGAAAAGCTACACGTGTATTTTTTTTACTTTTATCGTCCCGGTGTCAATTTCTAATCCAACACTAGTATCCGCTTCTTTAAATGTATTTAGTTTGGCTTGAAAGTCTTCGTGCCGGGCTGAGTGGCTCAGACGGTTAAGGCGCTGGCCTTCTAAACCCAACTTGGTAGGTTCGATCCTGGCTCAGTCCGGTGGTATTTGAAGGTGCTCAAATACGACAGCCCCGTGTCGGTAGATTTACTGGTACGTAAAAGAACTCCTGCGGGACTAAATTCCGGCACCTCGGCGTCTCCGAAGACCTTAAAAAAGTAGTTAGTGGGACGTCCTGAATTAGCAAGATTATTAGCAGACAGGTCCGGTGAGTGTGTCTCAGTAATTACACCAGACAACTGACGTCTAGTTCTAGTAAAAACATGTCCGTAAAAAGTGTAAATAAGCGTGTGTCGGACTTTGAAATAAAGTTTGTTAAACGGATGGATGAGTTCCAAGCTCGCTTGGAACAGTTGACATCAGCCAGTGCCAGCAGGGCTGCCAACACTAACGACCGCGCCGATGAAAATCTGTCTTCCCTCTGTTCCGAGTTCAAAGACTTTCGCCAGTACATCTCGGCGGAAATTTCTTGTGTAAAGGAGGAGTTACTAGTTGTTCAACAGCGTCTTGACCAGCACGAAGCCAGGGCTGACGAAGCCGAACAATACAGTAGACGGAACTGTCTACTCATACACGGGGTGAAAGAAGAACCGGCTGAGAATGTCTATGCCAAAGTGATAGAGACAGTAAAATCTTACCTACAAGTGGAATTATCGATGGATGACATCGATCGCTGTCATAGATTGGGACCTCTACGCAGATCAGCTGCGGAAGTCGTGACCTCGGGAAACAGGCCGATTATAGTCAAATTCGTCCGGTTTCATGTTCGCGATCGTGTCTGGCGCGCTAAGAAGCTCTTCAAAGGCACCAAACTATTGGTTACGGAGTCACTGACTGCTTCTAGAAAAGATCTGTTAAATCGAGCCCGAGACCAGCTCGGAGTGCGTAACGTTTGGACCCAGGAAGGAAGAATAGTAGTTCTAGGCAAAAACAAAAACAAATTCACTGTGACCACTACAGCGGAACTAAATGCTGTTATTTCAGGGCTAGGTGATTAGTAGAGTACATGACTCATGGATTTACGATTTAATTATAAGTGGTTTTATTATAAGTTTAGTGTGAGTGAATGTTTAAATGATTCAAGTGGCTTACGTAGGCAAGAGGAAACCATGGTAAGTTGCCCTCTGTTTATTTTTGATTATGGCTAACACAGGTAATAACGTAGCTTTCTCCCTGGGCAGGGTAAACAACCTTCACCTTGATACTGAACCCTCCCACCCTTCTCTTTCCCTGACCCCCTCTCACCCCGCCCGCAGTCACCTGGAGAGAGAATTCTCGTCCTTTCCCCGCTCATTATTGTGTGCCCATGTCAATGCTCAGTCTATAATTGCCCATCACACTGAGCTGAAAGCTATTTTTGAAGGAAGCATGGTAAATGTTGTAGCAATTAGTGAGAGTTGGATGAAGGACTCGGTCCCTCTGAATTCGGTAAATATAGAAGGATTTAATGCAGTTTTTCACAATAGACCGAAGCGCCGTGGAGGAGGAGTAGCTCTATACTACAAAAATAATTTAACGGGGAAGATTATACATACTTCGACATTATCTACCGGTACCTTAACTGAATATATGTTTGTAGAACTATCTGTTGATAAGACTAAAGTACTGATTGGAGTTGTTTACAAACCACCAAAAGCAGGAAACTTCACAGACTTCGAAGAAAATTTACTAAGACTCCTACCTATCTACGAACATGTACTCATATTTGGCGACTTTAACACAAACCTGTTAATAGACTCCGTTGAAGCAAATCGTTTACAGAACATATTTACCTCTTGTAACATGTCAGTGTTGCCACTTAATCCCACTCACCACGTGCACACGGCTAACGGATCCTCACACACTCTAATAGATTTACTTATCACAAACAATCCTCAGAAAATACTAAAACACGGACAAACTTCTGTACCTGGTATTTCATACCACGATCTCATATATTTAGCTTATTCTTTGAAAGTTCCCAAAACAAAGCCGAAGTGGATAACCTATAGAGACATGAAAAATTTAAATCCTCAACAATTGATACAAGATGCTAATCTCTGCCCGTGGGACGAAATACTGCACTTGACTGACAATGACGAAAAAGTAAAGAGGTTTAACACATTATTGTTGGGATTGTATAACAAACACGTACCTAAACGTACTGCTAGGGTGACTCGAAAAGCTGCTCCATGGTTAACAAATGACATTAAGTCCGCAATGGCTGAACGAGATGCACTACACAGATGTTACAAGCAGACATTATCATCTGAAGATTTTGAAAAGTACCGTGTGCTTAGAAATAAAGTTAAACAAATAATCAGAAACAAAAAATATGCGTACTTCCAACAATTAGCCAGTAACTTAAACACAAAAAGTACCTGGAAACAACTCAGATCCGTAGGTATTGGGAGGCAAACTACAAACTCCAATACGCATGACATAAATCCAGATGAATTAAATGCCCACTTTACTAGAGAAATAGTTAATACCCACCCTCATATTATACAAACAACAATAAATTCTCTTCAATCTACTCCATTACCACAACGGCCTTTGTTCAAATTTCGTAAAGTAAATGAAAACGATGTAAGAAGAAAACTAACATCAATCAAATCGCAAGCAATCGGAGTGGACGACATCCCGATATCCTTCGTCGTTACCTTGATAGATGTAGTACTGCCAATTTTAACCCACATATGTAACTCATGTCTTTTGGAAGGCTACTTCCCAACTGTTTGGAAGGATGCCTTAATTTTCCCAGTACCAAAAAAATCTCTAGCAAATTCTCCATCTGACTATCGACCTGTCTGTATACTTTCTTCACTTTCGAAAGTCTTCGAAAAACTCATGCATGAACAACTGCTCCAATATTTGATGCATCATTCGTTACTTGATCACCTGCAATCTGGATTTAAAAAAGGACATAGTACATCTACTGCTCTTCTAAAAGTTACGGATGACGTAAGAAAAGCAATGGACGAACGCAAAGTGACCGTGCTCATTCTCCTAGACTTCAGCAGTGCTTTTGACACTATCAGTACGGACATATTAATAGCGAAATTGCATTCCTACCATTTTAGCCACGCTGCTCTCAAATTGTTCGCTTCCTACCTCCATAACCGACGACAGTGTGTTGTCATGAATGATAAGAGAACGGAGTGGAAGTACAAAGTTAATGGTGTGCCACAAGGTTCTATACTCGGCCCCCTGTTGTTTATTTTATATTTGAATGACATCTCTTCTAAGTTGAAAAACTGCAACTACCATCTCTATGCCGACGACCTTCAAATTTACTGTCACACAAAAGTGAATGACATAAATGCAGCTATTGAAAATATGAACCGAAACTTAGAACAGATCAGCTGTTATGCAGCTGAGAATTCTCTCTCCATCAACCCAACGAAAACACAAGCTATTATACTAGGCCAGAGGAAACTGCTTGCCCATCTACACAGTCTACAAATTCCAGTCATTCAACTAAATGGCGTTGCTATCCCATTCTGTAAATCAGTAAAAAGCCTTGGAGTCACTATAAATGAAACTTTAAACTGGGATGAGCATGTCACTAACGTATGCAGGAAAGTTCACTCATCACTTCATCCCCTTAAGATTCACCAGACCGTATTACCTCTCAACTTAAAAATAAAACTGGTTCAAACATTGATACTTCCAATTTTTAACTATTGTGATGTTGTGTTGCTGGATGCTACCAGTGAACAAAATAGGAAATTGCAGAGAGCTTTAAACTCCTGCATTAGATTTATTTTTTCATTGAATTTTGCCTCGCATGTATCCCCTTTTTATGCACAACTTTCTTGGTTAAAAGTAGAGAAGCAGAGGAATCACCATGTATCAACCCTTATCTATCGACTCTTGACCGAAAATATACCTGAATATCTCTCCAGTAATTTCCGTTTTCTATCCTCCTTTCATGACCGTGACACGCGATCTGGGTCAACAATTGCAATACCTCCACATCATACATCTGCCTTCAGTAATTCTTTCCTTGTGTCGGGCGCTAGAATTTGGAATGCTTTACCCCCTGAAATTAGAAACTGTTCCTCATTAATTACCTTCAAAAGACAGTCTAAAGATTTCCTCTTGAATACGTAGGCTATATCATGTAGTTATGTGTGAATGTGAGAGTGAATGTCTGTAGTAAATAGTTCCCAAAAGTTTACATAAATTACTGTTATATTTTATGATTTCCACCTAGAGTAGTTAATATTGAATTTATTTTTCTAAATTTAGACTTAGGATGTAATCTTTTAGTTTTAGAGTTTATTAAGTTATATTACTATTATATTATATACACTGTGTTAAGTTTGAATATTAAGTTTGGATTCAGTATTAAGCCGCATAATGTGGTTAAGTGTAAGAGAGGGCCAAGAGCCCTAACTTCGCCACAAATAAAGACATCAATAAATAAATAAATAAATAAAACAAATAACATTATTTAAAAGAAAGTCTTCGTGTGTATTGACTAGAAGAACATTGACGTCTCTACCACATCGAATAGATAGACTCGGGTAGAATACGACATTTATATGAACTGTTTTTCACAGGGACTTTAGGAATTTATTTCAGCAATGCTCAACTTTTGATACATTTATTTGCATCTGTTCTAAACATTTGTATTAGCATTCGGACTCGAGTATGATTAATCACAATTTTTTTACATTCATTTAAGTGCGGGACAGCCACATATTCTGTGTTTTACAGAGGAGAAACTCCACAGCTGTGTTAAAAATAATCCTGCTTTCACACACAGATGAACATACAGGGTTTAAAATCACACCATGGAAGTCAGTACAGCAGTGGTTTACAAATATGGGTGAGGAGGTGGGGGAGCTGGAAGCATGCAGGGTGGAGCGGTGTTCAATAAATAAATACAACACTGTGGTTGTCTATAAAATATTAACACAAAAAATGAAATAGAAATTATCAGATGTATCATTGCTCTCACTACGTTATAATAATAATAATAATAATAATAATAATAATAATAATAATAATAATAATAATAATAATAATAATATAATAATAATTACAATTTATACTATCAGGGCCATGGCTGTAGCACGGTTCAGATAGATACGAAAGCGTGGAATCCGAGTGATTGCAAGTGAATTTTAGACCGTGGTCTAGGGATTAGAATA
Source organism: Anabrus simplex (assembly GCF_040414725.1). Classification (NCBI taxonomy): domain Eukaryota; kingdom Metazoa; phylum Arthropoda; class Insecta; order Orthoptera; family Tettigoniidae; genus Anabrus; species Anabrus simplex. Next base: position 1,211,812,141 of record NC_090266.1, on the reverse strand, counting down.
TTAAACTCTTACCCTGTTCTGCCACAAATCAGAGACTGATTTGGAAGCATTGGAACTAAATCCCCAAGCGACACATGATAAGAAAAGGGGCTCTCAGTTTTTCATGGTTTTCCTATTGATATCGAGGCAAATAATGCACAGTATAACAGATATATATAATTATTTTGTTCAGTAGTTTTTTTAATAATTGCATAGATGTATTTTGTTGATAGACATTTTTCATCCTTAACGCAGATCTAAAAGAAAGAGAAAAAATAACCAGTTAGTTGCCTTGAGTGCGACAGAATAACAGGCTCGTTTCAGTTCTTCTAACGTGTATAAGTTTCGTCCGTTCACTTTGTTCTTTTTTTTATTTATTAAGAAGGAAGCCATGCTTTCCAATGTCGACTTAGTTAAATGTAAATTAAAAGCTTTTCAGTCTATCTAAAACACAAGGTAAAAATAAATATTACACTATAATAATAATAATAATAATAATAATAATAATAATAATAATAATAATAATAATAATAATAATGGCGTATGGCCTCCGGAGAGGCCTGATGCAGGTCTTTTTCTAGTAAACGGCCTATTAGGCGACCTGCATGTCTGTGAAGATGAGTACCCTACCTAGGATGATTTCTAACGTTGAATACGCCACACATACCCAACCCCCGAGCCATTGGAATTAACCAATTAAGGTTAAAATCCCCGACCCAGTCGGAAATCGAACCCGGGACCCTCTGAACCGAAGGACAGTACGCTGACCATTCAGACAACGAGTCGGACAATATTACGCTATAACACACCTGTACAAAGAATGAAAATTCTTAGTTTAATAGTGCGTATTTTTATTCTGTGTCTAATAATGTACTTTTAAGTTACATTTAAGTTACACTTTGCCCTTCTTTGCTTTCCCTCCAAACAGGTCACGATCACTCAACAACACCTCTCCAAGATTTACGGCCCTATTCCCAACACTGCCATCGTGAATTTGACATGATGAAGTGGACGTGATGTCCACTTTGAGAAAAACCAGTCACGTCACGTAATGATTATGAAAGAGACATCTCCGAAAAGAAGTTCTATTGCAAATAGTTACGTCATGTGATGCCCACGTTCAGATCTGGTTATTTCTAGGGTTACCAGACGTCCGTATTTACCAGGACATTCCCTTACTTTTATCGTCTGTCCTGGTGTCCGTATTTATTTTTTAATTATTTGCTGATTGTCCGTATTTTCGTCTGTAATGTTGAAATGAACTTTCTGCAACTGGAAACCCATTTTCATAAACTTAGACTCGCTTACTCCATAACCTTTGACTTCAGCTGCAGCTTGAACGTTTTAAATTCCTGTAGTCTTTGGCTAGTATATTATCGCTGGTCGAAGTTGGAGATAGCATACGGAAACGGAAGCTGAAGACAAATAATTTTCGTCCATATTGCTGCTTAGTTGTGCCACAATCCTTGTGATCTACTCTACAATATCTGTTGTGATCTTTTGGTACGTTAAATGTATTATGGGGAAAAGAAAGTGTAAGTTCACTGCTGAATTGGAGAAAAGATATAAATGCTTCAAAAAGGGCCGCACCGACTAAGAAGCCATGTGTCTAGTATGTAAACCAGGAACATACGTTTCTGTGGCTAATCGTGGAGCTATGGATTTAGAAAGTCACATTACAACGGACAAACATAAAGCTAATGTTCAAAGTGCATCAAATTCAACTCCAAATAATGTGTTGACATTTCTCAAAAAGATTACATCACTAAACGAAAATGCGATTGCTGCAGAGGGAGTTCTTGTGTACCACAAAATGCTGTTCATCATGGGAGCTACAAAACTATGGATTGTATGTCTAAGCTTCCATCTAAATTATTTCCAGATTCTGAAATAGGGAAAAATATTCAGTGTGCTCGTACAAAGTCTGAGGCCGTTGTCAATAATGTACTTGGACCTCACTGTGCCATTAAACAAGTCAAAGACGTATCATAGATTGGTGCTTGTACGAATGGCAGCAATCATGGCAATATAAAACTGTTTCCTGTGCTCATGCAGTATTTCCACTACAGGAATGGAGGGCTGCAAGACCTGCGCAGTGTTAGTAATGAAAAAGCTGCAACAATCTCTTCAGTGGTGTTAGATGTCCTGCAACAAAATTTCGGAAGTGCATTGCTTTTGGAGGAGATAACTGAAATACGAATTTTGGTGGCCTGAAGAGAAGAGGAGATAATAATGTATTTTCTAACCTCAAATCTCAGCTTAATGAAACCTTGATTGGAGTAGGCTGCCCAGCACACGTGTTGCATAATTGTGTTCAACATGGAGTTGATTTATTGTCGATTGACTTTGAAAGCATTGTGTTAAAAGTGTTCAACTACTGTTCTACGCTCACCATAAGGATTGAAGAGCTAAAAACATTTTGTGAATTTGTTTAAGTGAATTACAAAACCCTATTGAAGCATACAAAGACTCGTTGTTTGTCCATTTTTCCAGCTGTTGAAAGGATGCTTGAACTGTATCCAGCACTTCGGTCTTATTTTCTACCTGTGGATAACCCGCCAACAATTTTGAACAAGTTTTTCATCAACAAGTTAAGTGAAATGTATTTAATATTTTGCCAGTCTTTAATGTCAGTCTTTCAAGAGAACATTCTTCATGTTGAAAAGGAGAATAATTCGATTATTGAAGTGAAACAGGAACTTGAAGAAACTTTTGACATTTTACAAGCTCGTTTTTCATATAATTTTGTTCCTATGAAAGTGAAAGAAATGATGAAAACTTTGAAGGAGGAAGGGTTGCAGGAAGACAGTGATTCCTTCATGAAAGAAGTCCATGATGTATATAATGCATGCCTCGAGTACCTTGGAAAATGGTTACAACCACTTGAAGAATTCAGTACTTTTAAATGGTTGACCTTAACTTCAGATTTCAACTGGACTGACCTTTAAAATACTGTTAAATATCTTAGTGCTAAATGTGTACACATTGATGATGTTAGATTATTTGGCAAATTTGTAAATCTTAAAATGTATGTTGAAGTGCGAAAGCAGAATGAAAATTTCTTGAAGGAATCAATCAATTAAAATGGGCTGGTTTTCTAAATAGTGTCAACATTACATGTTCTTCCGAGCTACTGAAATTGGCAGAAGTGTATTTTGCAATTCCTGTACATAATGCCAACGTAGAAAGGATGTTTTCTTTAATAAATGCACAGTGGACCAAAGAAAGAAATGGTTGGTGTCAATGAAATTTAACATGAAAGACTTCACTTGTAACGAGTTTTATGACTATTTAAAGGACAATAAGGAGTTTCTCAATAAAATAAGTAGCTCTGACAAGTACAATCAACATGAATAAGGTGTCAGTGACATTCCTGCTTTCGAGACTTCACTTGTAGCCAAGTAGTATGAATAAGGTACGCTAAATAAATGGTTTTAACAAAAAATTTAAGCAATTTTAATGCTGTGCTGGTTTTGTCCTGCTTTTTGAACTCAAAATTCCTGCTTTCGAGCCGTTGTCATCTGGTAACCTTAGTTATGGCAACAGTTACGTCGCGTGATGTCCACGTTGAGAAGTGGTCATGGTAAGTGTCACATCACGTAACATTCACGTTGAGAAGTGGTCGTAAGTGTTATGGTAACGGCCAAGTAACGTGATGTGCACGTTGAGAAGGAGTTATTGTATCAGTCACGTCACGTAATGTCCATATTGAGATGTGGTCATGGTAACACATCACGTGATATTCACGTTGAGAAGTGGTCATAATGTTATGTCACGTGATGTCTACATTGAGAAGTGGTATAGTAACAGTAAAGTCACGTGATGTCTACACTGAGAAGTGGCATAGTAACAGTAAAGTCACGTGATGTGCACGTTGAGCAGTAGTTATGGTATCAGTCACGTCACGTGATGTCTACACTGAGAAGTGGCATAGTAACAGTAAAGTCACGTGATGTGCACGTTGAGCAGTAGTTATGGTATCAGTCACGTCACGTGATGTCTACACTGAGAAGTGGTATAGTAACAGCCAAGTCAGGTGATGTGCACATTGCGAGGTAGTTATGCTATCAGTCACGTCAAGTGATTGCCGCATTGTGGACTGCTTATGGTAACAGTCACGTCACGTGATGTCATTGATGAGAACTGGTCACATAACACGATTACTGATTCATCTACGATTGGTTATCGTTTCAGTTCTATGGTACATTCCAGAGTCACCCCTTAGTCCAGTTGAAGTACAAATACACGAGTGACTATGTACATTGGGCTGCTGATCATCGTGGTGATTATTTTCTTAGAGGCCAAACATCGTGGTTATCGGCCGTTGGCCACATGACACATTAACAACCAACATTCCTAATCAGTCCTGGAAGGAGAACTGGACTAGGCAATTCGTTCATTCTTGTAGAGACCGAAGACCAAACTTGTAAACATATTACATAACATTTCCCACATTTGAAATATCTTTCCTTCTGTCAACCGAGTAAAAAATATCAGCGACTATTAATTCATCAGCCTGGAGGGTAGGTGGATCCTCAAATAGCACAACCAAAGGTCATGGGGTTACGGGGAAACAGCAAGAACCAATGATGTTACCACAAGGAAGCCCACTAAGCAAGATAAGGTGTGAGGTAGTTTGCCACTATGCCAGAAAGTTCTATTGCAGTACGACTAAAATTCAGACACACAAGTTGTGTTACCCAGCATAAAGTAGTAAGTAGTAGCAACCGGCCGATACTGGTCAACAGCTTTGAAGGTGGCCACGTGGAATATTGATCTCTTCTCAACGTGCGAGCTAAGTTTTCTGTGCCTAAGGCTGATATCGATACCGATACCGATATAAAGGGTTGTCTAAATGTGAAAGACGCGAGTCTACATTGTCCGAGCAGTCGAGTAATGATTGTGACACCGGACACATTTTTTTGTTTCCATAGAGCTCTAGTAATCTATGATACCTTGGGCACCAAATATTACAAAAAATAATTTACTGTTCATAGCCTCCGTGGCTCAGGCGGCAGCGCGCCGGCCTCTCACCGCTGGATACCGTGGTTCAAATCCTGGCATTCCATGTGAGATTTGTGCTGGACAAAGCGCAGGCGGGACAGATTATCTCCAGGTACTCCGGTTTTCCCTGTCATCTTTCATTCCAGCAACACTGTCCACAATCATTTCATTTCATCTGTCAGTCAATCTTTATTGCCCCAGAGGAGTGCGACAGGCCTCGGCAGCCGGCACAATTCCTATTCTCGCCGCAAGTTGGTCCGGTCATTGACTGGAAGACGGGTTGTAGATTTTCATTTTTCAATGAACTGTTCACGTTATCTGTGCAGTATTAACCATGTAGATTTTAGCATGCGTACGAAGGATGATGGGTTCGAATCTCACCGTCGGTAGCCCTGAAGATGGTTTTGCACTTTCGCACCAGAAAAAGGAGGCTACAATGTTTCTTTACGTCGCACCAACACAGATATTTATTTTGGCGACGGTGGGATAGGAAAGGTCTAGGTGTGGGTGGGAAGTGGCCGTGGCCTTAATTGAAGTGCATTTGCCTGGTGTTAACACGGAAAATCTTCTTCAGGGCTGCTAACACTGGGGTTCGAACCCACTATCTCCCGAATGCAAGCTCACAGTTGTGTGACTGTAACAGCACGGGCAACTCGCGCGGTAAAAATGACGCTACTTTCCCAGTCCTAGTACCTCCTACCCCATTGCTGATTTGCTAATGAGACGTTAAGATACATTGACAGAAGTACAGGAAATTGTTAAAAGGGTAAGTGACACAAACATGCCTCGCCGACCAGTACGAGCAGTGCCAAGGCCCCATGAAGCCGCGGATCCCAGCCATCAACAAGGCACCATACAGGCAGGTGGTAGCTACATAATGGAGTGGGGTGTGTTCACGTGGCATGGGCTAGATCCACTGATCTATCTGAAAAGGTATTTGACCACTGACCGCTGCGTTAAAGTGCTTAGTGACCGCGTACAGGCCTTCATGAACTTCACATATTCCTATAACGATGAGATAATGCACCGTGTCATCGGGCCCAAGTTGTCCAGAATTGGTTCGAGGAGCGTTGGTGTTGTAGATAGTTTCAACGACTACTGCCGCCCCCTCGTTCACCTGATCTGAACCCTGTCGAACAATAAATTACGGGACGTGGTGGTGAGGTCCATTCAAACCCAAGACCCTGAACCTACAAATAGCAGGAAGCGAAGCTACGGGCAAGTATCCAAACGGCATGTGTCAGAATTTCTCCCCAGGTGTTCCTCCCACTTGTGCAATCAGTGTCACGACCAGTTGTGGCACTTGGCCGAGCTAGAGGAGGGTCTACATGATACTAGACCCCTATCCCATAACTTATGGCAGGTCGACGTGTATACACGAAAGCAGCCTTTAATTTCAATTAAATACATGAGACGAAGTTTATTACCGCGTTAGAAATCATTTTGGTAGAAATAAATAAGTAAAAGATTGAACAGGTAGTAACTGAATCGCTGCACGTTCAAAGGAGCTCACTACATGGTACTACGTTCAAGGAAAAGGAAAATGAAATAAAATTTAAAGTCGTAATACCAGTACGATAATATCAGTCACTCATTTTTGTTCAAGTACAATTTGAAATTATAATCGAGTCATCAACAGATCTGTGTTATAAAGGGTTCAAATGCTCATTTCAGTTAACTACCACATCATTAATGATATTGCTACCCTAGTTCAGTATTAACAAGACTTAAAACGACAATCTTAATATAAAAGCCTAGAAACATTCGATTTGTATTCTGTAATTGAGGAAATGAAATTAGGGAACAGTAAGACATTGTTCTCGGGGTGTGAACTAACTGGAAGTCAAGATATCGTAGAATAGAACCGGACCGAGGAAGAACTTCATTCTTTGAGACTTGTTCTTATCTCAAATTCCTTTTTAATATGTCTTAGTATTACTAGAGTATCAGTCTGTAACATGATTGACGTAGGTCAGTGTTTCTATAACTGCTGTGACAGGAGAAGTCTAACACACGTCGTACTGAAACTAATCTTGAAACATTGTTGACATAACCGATGTGCTACAAGAAATTAACTGCCTCTTTCCACTGCAAGACTCAGAAATCGAAGCTGGAAACTGACGTGGCCAGACGGTAACACGATGCAGCTGGACATCCCTGCTTCACACGGTGTTCTGCCCACAGTGAGGGCTGTACAGTCCAACTTGTAGCAACTAGTATCACTTTCCTATTGCTTATATGGGTAATTCAGGGGGTTTATTTCAGTGGCAGCACGCCGGACACTCACCGCTAGATTCCCTGGTTCAAATCCCGGTCACTTCATGTGAGATTCGTGCTGGACAAAGCGGAGGGAGGAAGGTTTCTCTCCGTGTACTCCGGTTCTTCGTGTCAAATTACATTCCAGCAACACTCTCCAATATAATTTCATTCCATACGTCAGTCATGATCATTGCCTCGGAGGAGTGCGACAGGCTTCGGCAGCCGGCTCAATTGCCAACCTCGCCGCTAGATTGGGGCTTCATTGATTCCATTCCTGACCTGGAAACAGGCTGAGGATATTCATTTCAGGTGGCTAATTATTTGAATGTGGTGTTCTCGAGGCACGTTGTGTCACCAAGGATGTTTTTTTTTAGTGGATTTACGTCGCACCGACACAGATAGGTCTTATGGCGATGATGGGAGAGGAAAGGCCTAGGAGTAGGAAGGAATCGGGTGTGGCCTTAATTAAGGTGCAGCACCAGCATTTGCTTGGTGTGAAAATGGGAAACCACGGAAAACCAACTTCAGGGCTGAAGACAGTGGGGCTCGAACCCACTATCTCCCAAATGCAAGCTTACAGCTGCGGGCCCCTAACTGCAAGGCCAACTCGCCCGGTTTTCTTACAAATTGAATCGACTGAAGGATAACATATGTTTAAACACCGTTGTAATGATGAGTATGGAGAAGGCTTAGCAAATACATTTCGCGGTTAGAAACGGAGAGAATGAGCGAGTTGTGAGATAGTAAACAACATCTTCACCCCTAAGTTACCTTACTTTGGAGTTGAAGAAGCGAGGTTCAAGTCAACACCGTACGCTTTCTGCTCGACATAATTCGCACAGTTCGCAAACGCGATGATATTTGTGGACTAACCAGGTGGACTGTGGTATTCAATGTAATGTACGTACGAAACTTCTAATTTATGCGGCTGTACCGCGATTGGTTGCCCAAATTCCATTCTCCACACCTGATGAAATATCAGAATATTTTAATTTCACACTATAATATGATCATGTCGAAAGAATGGGAGCAGAGCGTTGATGAAAAGTTGTCTCCAGCTGTCAGCGGTCGTAGATGATGTGTGGAGACTTTTATCTCTTTAGTTGCTGTTTGAATTTTATGATCTGATCGATTCTGTGACGCCCACTTCACAGTAGTTTTATGTTTATTGCCCTGTGATCGAAGTTGCAGTGTAATAAACAAAGTTTTCAACTTTCTTATCTTGAAAACTGACTTTTTGATAAGTATTTTTATAATTAAGTATAGTTTGTTACAATTGGTGATCATGATACGGCCCATACAATGGGAACGGAGTATTCTATTTTGACAATTGTAAATGATCCATCTTGAACACGATAGCAGAAATTATTCTTGGCATGTCCTAACAGATATTAAACAAATTGACGAGTTTGGTTTAGAGATCTGCACTCGCCTTGAACTTCGTTAATAAATTTAAAAAGATACAAGATCACCCTTATAACAAGACAATTTATTGTAATCCTCCTATTCATTACACGATTAAAAAGTATCGAAGACAGACATTTTTTGCTTATATCAAACACTAATGTGTTATTTTTGAAATTCATTCAAGAAGACGTCCAACCTTACAACAGTTGTTTATGTGTTTTATCAGTTATGTCAATTAAGACAACACCAAGATGGACTCCTTTATATTAAGTAAAATGGAATTCATCAGAGACATTGTAATAACAGCATACTGAGCCGTATCCTGACGGCCCATAAGAGACACTCAGATTATTATTTGCCATGTTATATAATTTTATTGAAATAAATTTCAGTCAGTCATGGTAAAAAGTAGTGAATCGCAGGATAGCTGGGACCAGAAGTCCATAGAGACATCAAGCCGCTGGATATTGCACGATACTTCCTCGGGACCGTGAGAAAGGCTTAGCGTTACCAGAAGTTAGCACATCTCGGCACGTGTAGAAGATGTTGGCCAAGAGGAATATTCAGCCAATGAGAACGCGTGGATGTGGCAAATATGGAGTCTGGATCGCCCGAAATCATAATCCCAGGTTAACCAATATGGACAATTGCATGAAGAAGATAATACTATAAAGGAATTAGTTCTGTTAGTTGACGGATTTACACAGGTCGAAAAGTGTAATATAATCAGGAATACGCTATAGAATCTGAGTAACTGATATCAGTTGGAGTGTGATTTATGGTGTATTTTAATTAATATATAAGTCATTGTGAATGGCAAGCCTGCTGATTGATTGCTCTTTTAAACATGCGGGAATCCCATAGCTACAACGGCGTTATCCACGCTTCTTCAGCGTCCCAAGCTTTGGAGGGGATCACTCTGATTAAGTGAATCTTCGGTATTGGACGTTGTTCCGTATTACTCTGATACTTGTGCGTGAATGTTACCACGTGGGTAGAGATACATAACAGTGCATGGTTTTATGACCGAAAAACAGTGCTTTTAATCGTGAAGCTTACTAAATTAACTGGTGCAGTGTTAAGTTGCTGTTTTTATTATGGCGCAAAGTTTTACTCCAGATAAATTGACGGTAATAATGGCCGCAGACTGGAAAGTGAAGAAGGAACGCTCAGCTGTATTGCATTTTCGTGTCGGTCGCGTTTCGCGAAGAACTTTCGAAAGATACCGCGAGCCGCTCTAACTAACTGTATAAAATAAACCCTAATAGTTTAATTTCAAGTGTGTTTGTTTGTCAGTAATGTTGGCTTAGTTTACAGCTAACAAGGGTTTGTTCGGCACGTGCAAAATCGAGCGGTGAAGGGACATTCACCTAAAGTCTTCTGTGTTGCAGTGTACAGGAACTTTCATCAAGAAGATGGCACCGTCCATGGAAGAAAGGAGATTGTCTCCACGTGTTAAAGCAGTGATTAACATGGAGTAAAACCCACAATGGCAAGGATGTGAGCCATTGCCAATGTCCAGACAGTCGTCCAAGATAAGACGCATGTTTTCTTAAATGGCATGTTATATGAATTATGTTTAAATACTAGTGCAGTTTAGTGTAGGGGTTTTTCTTTAACGTAAATTTAGCCTGACGGTATGTGCTATTTCACACTTGTAATGTTGTAAATACGGATAAGAGAGGAATGCATGATTTCTATATTTTTATTTTACTTCACGATTAGTTAGATGCGATAATGAGGGAGTTGTTAGGATTTATTTTGTTGTTACATTATGCATGATAATTAGCTTAGTATTATTCCGATGTTCTTGTATATTAGTGATAGGAGGATTAGATTGACAAGGTCATCCATTTTCCGAGTTAAACACCTGCTACGCTGAGAGTAAATTCAATTTAATTTTGGTCATTAGGAAGTTAATAACAGTTAGATTGCATGACGCATGGTATTTCAGGAGCTGACACGTGTGGAGCTGCAACGCAACGTTGAATGAAAGGAGTCTTCCAATGTAGGTTGGAGACTGTTTCGACAATGATTTGTATGGGAATCGAACCTGGATTCATAATGGGAAAGTTTGATGAGATTGTAAGAAATATAAGAGGTTTTAATGCATGCTGATTTATGAAGTTGATTATGCAGGCCGATTGCATGCCTGATGAAGTGAAAAAAATTATGTGCAGTGAATATGGCCCTGCTATTGCATTCTGAGAGAATATTGATAATCAGAATTGACGGAAATTGATGCCAGGCCAGTGAGTCTGATGTGTGTGATAAATTATTGTAGCATGCTAGTAAGAAGCACGATTGTGAGTTTCCATTCAGTTGAGGAAATGTGATATCGACTTACAGGTTTACTTATCAGCCGTGTTTACATAGACAGCGTGAATGAGATGTTATTTCCGTGATACAATCTTGGCGAACAGCAACCAAGCCTCAGTGCAGTATTGAGTTCTAACGTTCTTTTCAGCCCACAGCACAGCAGGAAATAGGTGACGGATGAACGCGCTTTTGGGTGTGCAAATGCAGCAGAAGAATGCAATGTTGCCCATTGCTTTCCATATGTTTAATAAAGGATAATAATATGTTTTCTCTTACAGGATGGTGTTCTGTGATATTTCATGTTGTTTGCATATGTTGTCTTGTTGTTTAATGGGGAACAGCCCGAGTGCTGATTGAATATTGATGGTCAATCTAGTTCTCACTAGATCGTTTGGTGAACCGCATTTCACGTCGAGTCGGTGTAGTATGTAAGATTTCTATTTCTTTATCCGATGTAGATATTTGAGATACTTTGCTTATTTTGTGTTCATTGTAAATATAGCGTAGGGAAATGCCACTAGTATTTTTCATAATTCATATCACGTCCCATTGCGTCTTAATTTTCTTTTTTATGTTAATTTTCGCGACGACTCTCTAAAATTTAAAACTGTATCAATGTGTTACTTAACATCGTGTTACTCCATGCGAATCGAATACGTACTTGTATACGCATACGTATACCATTATAAATATGAACTCTGGACAATCAGATGAAGAATATTTTAAAGTTCACAAGTATTCAATGTTGTGCCTGAACTTTCATTTTACATTTGATTATTTGAATAAATAATTTCCAGCTCTTTTCATCTTTGAGATTATATTACTATATTTATTATGTGATTTCTTGTTTTATGTTAGTATGATTCGGGTTTATTTTGTGAATAAACTCATCCTACCCCATATTATTGTTTCTCATTCGAGTTATACCTCCATTTTCCTGTCATTTACTTATAATTAAGTGAGAAACTTCGACTTTTAGACTTGCCCATCGACAACCAAACCCACTTCTCTGCCCAAACCTGAGTTAGTCGGATGTTTATACAGGAATGGAGGCATCGTCCTAGAGGGTTGCTACCCCTGGGTACGGTACAATACTATTAGTAAAATGTTTTATAATTTATGTTAACCCACTGGGGATGATTCTATCAGGTTTAAACATATTTGGGTAAAAAAGTATATCTTAATAGATGTTACCTTGTAATGGTAGGAGGATTACAGTAAATTATCTTGTTGCGAGGTTCAGCCGTCAATACGATATGAGTTCATAACCTATAATTGCTTAGGGTCCTATATAAGATAACCCGTGGACTTCTAAAGAGTTAAATACAAAGGCATTTACTCAAGTTCATATAATCCGATAGAGGTAGACAAAGCGGTAAAGTCATGTTCTGCTCACCTGCAAGGACTTGATTTCGATTCCCGCCGGGAAGTCGAAAACATTAGAAATGAGGTTTCCACTTCTGAAAAGACAACTAGCGTAGAGGTTCACTCAGCCAACACTAGAAATGAGTACCAGGTTAATTCCTGGGTTCAATAGAAGTCGGGCATAGAGATGATCACTCTTTCTTATATTTAAAAATAGTTCATATCTCACACCTAGGATATAACATTTATTCCGCCATATGGAAATTTTTCGTACGACAAATGGTTTCCGAGGGATGAATATTTTGTTTTCGAATCTTAACCTCCATTTAACTCCCTGAGAGCTTAAGTTTTCAAACATTCCACGATTTAATACTGTTACAGAGTTATCCGTGGAAGTCAGAGGTGAAAGAAGGTGCGGGCTGGAATGGGTCCAACTACAAGTTCGAAAAAAGAATGAAAAATTTCAACAAGGTTATATTTTCAAAACTTAACAATGGTGAAATAGAATTTTGAGCGTACAACAAATAACAACAAATTAAATCAGGTACACAACCAAGAGAAAAATTTAAACAGTTTCCACTAGGGGGAAATGACAAGGAAAATCAGGTACAATGCCGCTTTACAAGAAAGCACCAGTAAGTGGTCTTTACAAATTCTGGGCTACGGGCCCAAATTCATCAATCCTTGAGCTCTCAGCTCACGATCACAAAACACCAAAAGGCAGAAAACCCTTAATACATGGAGCATTAGCTCCGAACCTTACATTTCATGCCCCTCTAAGGCACTTTTATCACAACACCATAAAGAGCTGACCCGCTCTCGATAGTTCAAGCCTATCAGAAGGCCATAAACAAACTTTACACTTGACTGCCCTTAAGGCATACTTATAAATAAACAGGGGTATCTCGTACCCAATCTACTGGGCCTTAGTGTGCAAAAACCAGGTTAATTTAAATGGCCCAAAACAAAAGGATGGAGGCGTGAATTTGCACTCCTAAATCTACATTTTAAAACCTAAGTGGATCTAGGCCGATACACAGGGGCTAATCCCAAGCTAGGGAGTGACTCGTATGAAAAAACTTTAATACATTAAGGAAGAGAAGAAACGGTTATGAAAACGTAGTCACCTCAATTTCAAAAAGAAGGGGAGCTCGAGAGGGTGAAGCACTCTGTATCCCCGCATTAAAGTTCAAGAAAACTGAAGTTTACCAGGAAAAGGGTTTACATGTTTAATAGGTTACATATTAAAGGTTTCGAACCCTCCCCGAGAGTTAGACTGCTCAGCTAGCAAGAAATAAAGATGCTAAAAGGCCATTACCTTGTTGAAGATCTGCTGTCTGAAGAACCTGGCGCTTCCCGCCCCCTGCTACATATTCACACACTGAGTTAGATGTTATATTAGTGGCCTCGAGACAAGAAAATCAGCAGTTTTTATACCCTCGCGGAAAATTTGAGACCTTTCAGGGGTAATTAAGACCCGCCCTCTTAACTTTATTGGATAGCTTAGAGCTACATATCCATATCGAAGAAGACATACATGATTGGCTGAGAATTAATTAAAGAAATTCGGGATTGGCTAAGTTCAAACCTGGCGGAAGGAAGGATTAATATTGCCAACCCAAAAATAAAAGAAGAAAATTTAGTAAAGACAACAACTTTTGAATACAAAATTTCTTCAAGAAGGTTCATTCCTTTGCACCGGAGTGCATGATCATAGTTTTTTTTTGAGACGTCTGGTAGAGAACGTCCACACTTCTTGATCAATGACAAAAAAAAACACATCATAATTCACACAGAGCCATCTTTGGAGAAACTGTTGAGTTAATACAGTTTTTTAAAGTTCAGCGCAATATTTGAACTAGCGGCGTGGAGGTGTACCGCCCGGTACAAATACATCGGATATAATTGAAATTTTAACTTCGGATGTCAAACGATTTCAGAGAAATGAATATGTTTGTCGTAAGAGCTCCCCAACCCAGAAAAACTCCTAGGGATGTATGGTTTAGAGACCACTCATTATTTATTATTTAAAATCTTAAGACGTATTGGAGCAACCATCACGCGCAAACTTGCGTGTCCAGTGGTTTTAGAGAAATGAATAATTTTTTTCATCAGGACTCACCCCGCAATCAAAACCTCTTGGGGGTGAATTCATTTAAAACAACTTGTTATTTAAAAACTGAGACATAGAGGATCAACACTCATATGCAATTTTTACTCCGTAATCAAACTGTATCAGACTCACCGCCAGAGAAAACCCCTAGAAATGTATTGTTTAAAGATCACATATTAATTCAAATCTAAGACATAGGGGAGCAACCATCATCATGCTCAGTTTTAACGTCGCCTGTCTAGCAGTTACAGAGAAATTCATATTTTTGATACCAGATCTCCCCCCACCAATCAAAATCAGTTACGGGTGTGTTGTTTTAACATGAATTATTTAAAATGTGGATTTTTTTTGCTAGTTGCTTTACGTCGCACTGACACAGATAGGTCTTATGGCGACGATGGGACAGGAAAGGCCTAGGAATGGGAAGGAAGCGGCCGTGGCCTTAATTAAGGTACAGCCCCAGCATTTGCCTGGTGTGAAAATGGGAAACCACGGGAAACCATCTTAAGGGCTGCCGAAAGTGGGGTTTGAACCCACTGTCTCCCGGATGCGAGCTCACAGCTGCGCGCTCCTAACCGCACGGCAACTCGCCCGGTAAAATTGTGGAATATGTATGATAAACCATCATGTGAAATTTCAACGTCGTCAAAAAGTTTAAGGGCAATGAATATTTTTGTCATCTGCCCTCACGCCCCTCCCTCCCAGTCGAAACCCCTTAGGGGTGTATTGTTTTAACACCATGATGAAATAAGTGATTCGTTACTTGTGTTGTAGAGTGTTTATGCTAATTTTCCAGAATATCTGACCAAAATATATTTTTTTCAATACGAACTTATATAGCCGCTTTTTACCCATTTAGGGGTTGATTTCCAAGAAACAAACAATACATATTTATTTAAAATTTGGAGTACGCGTTTAAAGCGTGTCACCATAAAAATTCTGAATTAACCCTTTAGGGGCTGCATTTTGAGAAATCCCTTCTTAGTGAGTCTCTACATTATGAATGGAACTGAAGAAATTTCATAGTTATAGCTTCAGTGGTTTCGGCTCGGCAATGATCAATGTATCAGTCAATCAAACAGGACATGCTATTTTATATAGAGAGATTATTCTGCACCGATAACAATACATTTTTTAACTACAGCTTAAGAATTCATCTATTAAACGCAATAAATAAAAGGGAGTGTAAGGCTACTTTAAGACCTGGCAGACCGGGGAATTGAACTCAGAATCAAAAGGCGTGTAGCTGCGATCTTACAGATAAGAGTGGTCTCATGTCTAATTGTGACTGCGAAGAGTTCTCATGTTAGGCCCCCAAAAATCATAAGAACGATCTCTTTAATCTGCACATCTCAGGGTAACTCTTTATAAGTAGCTAAGGACATTCCTTTCCCATCTACTCTTTTGGTCTCCATCACCATCGAACCGTGCAGTTTGACATCTTTAAGGCATTGATCATTGCTAAAAAAAAGGAAACCTTACTAAATACATCCTTTGGCTATAATTGTAGCAGAAACGACATATTTCCTGTTATTCTTTTAAACAATGGAACACTGTACAAATTCAAAACGGACTGCATGTCGGTTTATAAAAGCAATATTTGCTTATGTCTGGTTGACTGTCAAATATAAATTTTAAATACGTGAACCTGTGGTATATGTTTTAAAGCAGTGGAAATGCTACATGCCAGATATAAAAATATTAAGCGAAATGAAGGGTGAGAAGGGAAAAGCAATATTCGGAAAAGAATCTTAGAGGATACCTTTTCTCGTTCTCTGGCTCCTAGGCTGTACGGGCAGTGCTGTGGCCTTCAGGTCAGTGAGCCCTGGGCTTATGTATCGCCCGGGTCTAGTATTTTAACAGCGTGCGATTAATTCTTCTGGCTCGAAGATTGGGTATTTGCATTCATCTTAATATACAATTCTGCACCTATACATGAAATACCATACCACACTACCAACCTCTACAGAAGCCTACAGTAGTGAATACATTCCTTCACCAAGCAAATGACCGAGCGGTTTCGGTCACGTAGCTATCAGCTTGCGTTCGGAAATACTGGGTTCGGAGCCCCCTGTCAGCAGCCCTGAAGACGATTCTCTATGGTTTCCCATTTTCACACGAGGAAAATGCTAGGGCTGTACCTTAATTAATATACAGTAATACGTATTTTTTACACGATGTGAATGCACCAGCCTAATTTTCCATTGTCTAAAATTTGTTACACACATACTGTATTTAGTATAATCAGGTTGCCCTCTATGAATAACTGGGTTTGTATTGTACCCTGGTGGACGTGTAAGCTGCGTCATTCAATCATTTATGAAGGAATATGTTTCGGATACGCTAAAGCATAAAGTATAAATTGTACAGGCCAGTCCGTAAGGAGTTGAGACCTCCTACAGACTTCTGTCTCCAGTAGGATTAAGGAATCGTCAGGAGTCAGAACATACAACAAAAGGGCAGAAATATTCTATCCAGTAGCCTTATCTTGATGGAGGATGCAGTAGTTATTTCCGAACTGAGAAGGGAAGTACATAGCGTCAGGGCTGGGGTCTGCCAAGAACGGGCGAGCGTAGCACGTAGGATTTCTAGGATATGACGACTGGGAATAACCACCTCCTCCGGCGTTTTTCGAATGCTGCAGTTGGCAAGACTAAATCTTAGAGCAAGATTTAAATCCCCGCTTAGCCATGGGCCAATGACAAATTTCTCATAGGAAACCTTTACAGATTCAATCACCAATATACATTGTCCGTTACTGGACATTATAAATTTTCCGGTTAACTCATTCCTGGTTGCCAGCGTTTCGCCCCCGTGTGCTAAGTTGGGCTCATCAGTTGGTACAAAGCACACCCACCAAGACGCCAACGCTAAATTGTGGGAGGCGCTACACGGATAAATTTCGCAAATAACATTAGTAAATAAAACTGAGTACAGATTAAGAATGAGGACGAATTTAGAAGCATGACCTGATATAAAAATTTGGAAATTCATGTAAATTTACAGTAATTATTCTCAGAAATCACTGATGCTATTCTCTGATTGGCTGAAAACAAGGGAAGCTAAAAATGGCGCGAGATTGCCCGCTAAGAACACAGGAGCTATATTCATTATTATTATATTAACCTGTGATGGATCTGAGTTCAAACTTCGCACAGAGACAAGAAATGATTGCTCGCACGTGTGGACCACGAATTAAAGCCCCAGGCAGATCTGCGTGTAGCCAAAGGGGAAAATTGGAGTTTCTCACTCTAACGTGACGTTCCACGAACCAGGAAAAGGGGTGAAACTAATATAAATAGTAGGGTATGCAGCACACACCACCTCAGTCTGGAGCCGGCCCACCAGGAGAGGGCCTCCCAGCCGCAACCCAGGACTGTTCCCAGGATAGCAGCCGACCGAGGATTCAAACAGGGGAGGACCTCAGCGGGTAGCGGCAATCAGGTGAGACCGAAACGTCCCCCTCGGCAGTTCTTGCAGTGTTTCCGCTGCCTGAGGTGTGGCCACCGTCAGGATAAGTGTGGGCTCTTAGTGAGGTGCAACCGTTATGGGGGTGACGCCACTACACGGCCTA
This sequence comes from Anabrus simplex, assembly GCF_040414725.1. Lineage (NCBI taxonomy): Eukaryota > Metazoa > Arthropoda > Insecta > Orthoptera > Tettigoniidae > Anabrus > Anabrus simplex. Next base: position 1,211,794,121 of record NC_090266.1, on the reverse strand, counting down.
CGTAGCATTTCAAGAGCGTCGCTGTGCGCCAACTGCGCGGGGGGCACCCGGCCGCCCATTGCAGTTGTCCTGTTCACAGGGCCATGGCACGGGCAGAGAAGAAGGAGGCCCGGCGTCATGTACCACCCTCATCCAGGAGGCCCTCGTGTCCGGAATCGGAGACTGGGTACGAGGGACTCCAAAGAGGCGAAGCAGTGCGGCGGGCCCTAGTGGCTATCAACGCATGGCTCCGGAACCGGCCAGGCCCGCTCTAGCTACAGCAGTGCCCAGACGGACTGATCCCTTGATAACTGGACTGGCGAAAATATGGATCGTGGCTGGTGCATTATACCTTTTTCTACTAACACAAACACCTGGACCTATCCGGAAACCACATCCTTGCAAGTGCTATCAAAATTTGTCAGGTTTTATGTGTAGGCTCTTTCTTTTTCCGCCTATGTGGATTTCCCTGACCCTTAATACCACGCCTTAACCACCTTACCAACAGAAATCTTGCCTGGTAACGCGTCTGACGTGCAAACCGGCAGGTACACCTGTAATACCTTCCCACCCTTCCCTGCTAACTCTTTTCTCCTTAGAAATTAATAGCAAGTCGGAGGCAATGCAGATTGAGTCAATAGCCACGCGGGGGGATCAGGCTCCGGGGGCCCCCCGAAAAAAAAAGAAAAACACACTACCTCAGCCTGGAAAGTTTATTCGGGCCGTCACCACGCGTAACAGTACGGTGGGATAGTATGCGTTAGGGACTTGGAAATTTCACCATTATCATGAGTTCGGAAACAGGAGGAAATGTACCAGTAATTACCTACCGGCAAATAACTAGAAATTTAAAAACATTTACGGATGTGTTTGAAAGTAAACCTACGAGTAGAATCGACATCAGAAATTTAGGAAATGTGAGAAGTTTGCGAGACCAATCGCGCTAGTTCGCGTAAGCAGACGCCTAAAGACATTCATATTAGGAATGATACCTGGTCAATCTCGCGGACGTTAGCCTAGAAAGACGCAAACATTACGGAAGTGCCGAATTCCGGAATTCGAGTACGCGCCGGGTCGCTAAAGGTGATATCGTTGTGTCACAAATTTCTAGTGCCGGGGAAGGAACGAAGAGTGTCTATGTGTAAATTAAACGGGCCAGATAAAAGGCCGGAAGTGTAAAATTTTCATTTCAGATTTATTAAGTGTTAAAATCTCTAAATGTTGTTTCCTTGAATGTAAAATACGTAAGGTTGAAAAGTGAATTGGATTGCCTCTACATGTTGGCATAAAAACCAGTAGGATGACGTTGTAAACTGGACAGGCCTTGTGCTCTTCGTCCACGTGTTAGCAACTACAGGCGGAGATTAGTACTATACCAATATCATTATGCAGATTTGCTAATGTTAACGGGGGAATTATATTCTTTAAATATGGTAACTTAAACGTTAAGCGGACCGCTTCCTGACTCGCCAAATTAAGATATAGATAGACAAAAGGACACATTACTTTGTAAATAATTGTAACAAAAACTCTTTATATTTCTTGTTTTTTATTAGGGATACTTAGGGAGCTTCTAGATTTGTTTCAGTGCTTGATTTTGTTCATTTGTTGTTGTGAAGGAGCATCATTCAATTCATATAATTTGAGGTTCATGTTAAAATTGTTCCAGATGTGTCTGACTGACTTATGTCAGGTTCTCTTGTTTATTTTAGACTAGCTGATGTACCCGTGCTTCGCTACGGGATTCTCAGAAAAACTGTCTTTGTGATTTTCTAACTGAAGTCAACATAGGTCATTACAAAAATGTCAGTAGGAACGTAGCGATTAAAAGCAATGTTGTCATATAAAATACACGATCAAATGAAAAAAACGCACATTTTCCTACTCTTAACGAACAGTAGCCTACTACGGCGCCGATCTGACAGTCCAAAATCCCAGTGCAGGAATAACCAGACCGCAGATAGCCGTGAACACTCCTCTGCCATTATTTATGTAAGTGTACACACTGCTCATTCCAATCAGTGCAACAGAGTAGGGATTGAATACCTCGAATGCTATAATGAATCAGTGTGTTGCGTACCAGTACTACCAGAAAATTTATGAGCTAGAGGAAAGGCATGATAAAGAAGAAAGTTATCTAACTCCCCAGCTACTTCCCGGCAATATTCAGACAGGCTGTTATACATGGTACGACCGGCCGAGTTGGCCGTACGGTTAGGGGCGCGCAGCTTTGAGCTTGTATCCGGGAGATAGTGGGTTCGAACCCCACTGTCGGCAGTCCTAAACATGGATTTCCATGGTTTCTCATTTTCACACCAGGAAAATGCAGGGACTGTTCCTTAATTAAGGCTACGGCCGCTTCTTTCCCAATCCTAGACTTTTCCTATCCCATCGTCGTCATAAGACGTGCGACGTAAAGCAAATGTTAAAAAATATACTCTGTACGCAACAGTAATCCCATCTATCGGAGATGAGTGGCAACAGAAGACACAAAGCACATCACAACAAACAATGGTCAATGTAATGTAATGTTGTGGATCAATTTTATGAGCTTTCTATATTGTAGGCCTTCACATTTCGTTTTCTTTAGACTCTGTGGTATTAGGGCGTTTTATGAAATTATTTATAGCCTAGTCCCGCTGCATGGCTAAATGGTTAGCGTGCTGGCGTTTGGTCACAGGGGTCCCGGGTTCGATTCCTGGCAGGGTCGGGAATTTTAACCATAATTGGTTAATATCGCTGGCACGGGGGCTGGGTATATGTGTCGTCTTCATCATCATTTCATTCTCACCACGACGCGCAGGTCGCCTACGGGAGTCAAATCAAAAGACCTGCACCTGGCGAGCCGAACATGTCCTCGGACACTTCCGGCACTAAAAGCCATACGCCGTTTCATTTTATTTATAGCGTAGACTGTAGTGTCTTATTCCCCGACATCGCATACTGATTTTCATTAAATTCTGTTCGCTTATTTTCTCGTGACTCGCCAACAAAAATCCAAATTCATAAATATCTGTTGTCATAACCGGTACGGTAAAAAAAATAATGTATAAGACATAAATGACCGGAAATTTAATAGTATATTACTTTAGTTCTGTAGTATTTATTGACAGGACCACTAATGACAAATATTTAAGAATTACATTTGAGGCCTTCGCCTAAACTACCATTTCACTCTTCGTGAATAAAATTATTTATAGCCTAGATTGTAGTGACTTATTCCCCGACTTTTCATACCGATTTTCATTAACATAAGACCTTTAATAACATAAATATCCGAAAATTAAAATTTAGGCCTTCCACTAAACTACCATTTCTCTCAGCGTAAAGAAAATTATTTTTAGCCTAGATTTTAGCGACTTCGCATACCGATTTTCATTAAATTCTCTTCAGTCGTTTTCTAGTGATGCGTGTACAGACAGACAGACAGACAGACAGACAGACAGACAGACAGACAGACAGACAGACAGACAGACAGACAGACAGACAGACAGACAGACAGACAGACAGACAGACAGACAGACAGACATTACGGAAAATTAACAAATGCATTTCCTTGTTACAGTCGACATGACCGATACAGAACTACCATTCTTTTCAAATTCTGAGCAATGTACAGACAAAACTGTTATTTTATATATATATATATTAAAGCACGTTGTATGAAAATGCAGAGATACAGGGTTGCCAGTGAATTTTAAAGTTGTACAGGAATGATGTCCGGTTGTTATTGTAAATATCCGTGAGTCTATGTGTCACGAATTTTCACCGGTGAACGTCAGTTATACTAATCATTCAAAATATCGAGGTGGTAAGTGGAGACGTGTTATGCCTAAAATTGTAATAATAATACCTTGTGAAAAAGGCACGGGCCTGATTTCTAAAAATGATTTAAAGAAAATTTTCCAGTAACATGTGACACGCGGAAGCCTTTAATTAGTTGCAGTGAATATGAATTTTATATATTTTTTGATGTTTTAATGCTTTGGACTCGATAATAATCAAAATAATGTGTTTAGAGGCGATAGAGGCACTAGGATATAATGGTCGCACCATGTTGAAGGCCCGGAATGGGTTAAGCCCATCTTTGTTTTCCGTAAGTCGTGTGGGACAAAAATCCGGCATAACAAAAAATTGAGCCGTACTGATGTTGATGAAGAAATAGATGAATACCGAGGCCTAAGTCGATGTTATATGCGGATTCCGGTGTTTGAGTGGAAAAGAAGTCCCTGCACCAAGAATTAATGAATGAAGTAATTTGAAGAGTTCCAGAGAAAGAAATGGACTTCATATGAGAAAGAAGGAATAATTTAGCATGCGCAGGGACTGGGTGGACATTTCCCAGGCGCGAGGTGCCACGGGATTTGAAATTTGTCTTGGGAGGACATGGTGTTCCCATAAATTAATTACAGTACGAAAGAAGAAAGGTTGCGGGTCGATTACCCTTATTGTTATAATGAATCAATGATGACTACGGGTTAGGATAATAATGATCATCAATAATATTAATAATAATAATAATAATAATAATAATAATAATAATAATAATAAAATTAATAATAATAATAATCTAAATGTGGATGCATTAGGATGATGATGTTGACGGTGACTAGGGAAGTCAGCTGGCAAATTTACGTTATTGTGTCCCGACCGATGAGAATTCGGAAGTTGGTTGTTCATCTGGGATTTAACATGTGTGACTAAATTCTAAAGATTGGAGATCAAAAATAATTATAAATGCAGTTAAATCATGATTTGACCGATAGATTAGTGCCGAACACGATCCGAATCGTATAAATTGTGGATTAGTAATAACAGCTGACTGCTATGAAAATAATTTAAAATGTTAAAAATAAGCACAAGAATAATAAAAAATATAATTTTTAATAATAATGGTGAAAATGAAAATTAAATAATAAATCAATGATGATTACGGGTTAAGATAATAATAATAATAATAATAATAATAATAATAATAATAATAATAATAATAATAATAATAATAATAATAATATGGATTAATTAGGATGATGTTGACTGTGAATAGAGACGTCAGCTGGCGAAATTACGTAAAGAATGACAAGATGCTGTAGATAGGAAGCTAGGATTTGTGATATTATTGATGACAAATCCCTACATCTGGATGTTTAGGTTAGGGTCCCTTTGTAGTATTCCTTCCGTTAACAGTAGCATGTCTTGTGTTATGAGCCCGGTCTCATCTCGGGAAAGGTGGAGGCGGCAACATAAGTTATTTGCTCACGCCCACCTTTCCAACAGGTGAACGGTCTCGACCATATTGGTCGTGGTATCATCGTAAGTGTGGCCGTTTCAACACTCGGCGATCATGGATTCAATCACCGAAGTGGATGTGAGGTAAGCAAATTTTAAAATCTATTTGTGTTTGTTACTTTTTAAATTGATTTTTTAAAATTGATTGGCAAAGGAGGGTCAACAATGTTTGTTTATGTTCCAGAAGTAATTTTGAATGAAATGCTCCTTAGACTTCTTGCTTTTGTTCTTGTAGACACTAGTCGACCCCAGGTGACCGATTAATATATCCGTCCCACATTCCTAGGACGGAGCCTCCCGTTCTCCCTTCTGATCTGGTTTAGTTTATTTTGTTTTTACCATTGTTCCTTAACATTAATCATTTGAATGCCCGTTCAACACTGTAGTACTGATTTCATTGCGCCAATATTCTAATTGTAGATTCTGAATCTTTGTATTCATGATTGTTTGTTTGCGCCGTGTATCGAAACGTAACACACCTGAGATCACATGCTGGTTGGGAATCAGGCGTGAGCGGGTGAAGTATATAATGAATGTATCGAAGGGATTTTGTAAAGAACTATGTTTTGTTGGACTCTGTATAAAAGCAAGTACGAGTACAATACTTTTCCTCGCAGTTTCCACTGCCTGAGATAAAATTGATGTTTGCACAAATTTATCAACGGCATGTTCCATTAAACATTTTGTCGACCGCATTCGAAGTTCATCATGGAAAAATCCACATATTTCTTCATAATTTCTTTCTTGACATTTGAATCATTCATATTGTCGCACCGTTTTATCCTGGCAGAGGTGTCAAACAATGGCGAATATACAGATATGCAAAGACTGTCGTCTTTGCAGGGACAAAACCTTCTGTGATAAATATTTTTGGAGATATACTGACCCGCAGCACATACATTATGAAGAGCGAGAATGCCTTTACAGTATTCACACAATATTGCACCTTAGGAATTCTTTTGCTATGTGCTTTACGTCGCACCGACAGAGGTAGGTCTTATGACGACGATGGGAGAGGAAAGGCTTTGGAATGGGAAGGAACCGGTCGTGGCCTTAATTATGGTACAGCCCCAGCATTTTCCTGGTGTGAAAATGTGAAACCACGGAAATCTATTTTCAGGGCTGCGGACAGTGGGGTTCGAATCCACTATCTCCCGGATGCAAGCTCATAGCTGCGCGTCCTCAACCGCACGACCAACTCGCCCGGTGCACCTTCGGTGACAGAACCTTACCGGCCAAAGTTCTAAGCTAAAATATTTCACATAGGAGGTTTTGTCCCGGCAGGGACGATGTACTGTATGCTCTAAGCAGTGGTTCTCAACATTTGTGAGCCTGCGCCCTCTTTTCATCCTAAATTATTTCACATCCCCCTAATGAATTATTGATTTACACAACTTCTACTTTTCTGTTAGATTAATATCTCAAAAACGTATTATTATTATTATTATTATTATTATTATTATTATTATTATTATTATTATTATTATTATTATTATTATTATTAACAACAGTGCTTAATACATTACATATTTGTAGGTAATAATTAAAATGCAATCACTTTACAATGAAAGTCATGAATTACACAGATAATAATAATAATAATAATAATAATAATAATAATAATAATAATAATAATAATAATAATAACACAAGATAATACAACGAATGGCAGTAAATATGTTACGAAGAACTGTACACTCACTGCAATTAACATTTCTAACTACATTATTTGATGTGATTTTGTAAGAACAGTATTAATGTTTAATGAGACGGCTGGCACTGTTTGTCTTTCACAATTGTTAATTTTCCAACTATGGTAGTGCACACCTCAGATCACTTTCAATATCTAGCCGTGTTCGGTATTTTGGTTTGATGTAAGCCAGAGGAACTCAGATTCGGATAGGTATGTTGATGGAAATTTCACAATACAATTTGAAAATACGAGATACGAGTAAAATAAGAATGTTAAAATTATTTCCTGTAAATTTGTCATGCATTCATATTTATCAGTTGATTTATTACTTTATTTTCATGTGTTTTAATTTTATTACATTTCTCATACACGCAGAAAAATGTTTGTATAAAAATGCATAATGTTTACTATACTTCATTATAAAAATTCTAGTATTTTTATAATTTGTTAAATATGTCATTACACAATTCATAAAAACGAATTCCTTGTCCCAACGTCACTATAACGTATATTCATTTTAGGAAAACCTTTTTCCTACGTGCACGATTTAGCGGTGAAGGGAAAGGTTTTTGTAGTAAATTCTTTTCTTTGTCACAACTTTTTACTGTTTAGCAAATTTGTGTGTGTTTTTCATTACACACCATGCCTCCCCTGAAATTCTCCAACGCCTCCCTAGGGGAGCGAGCCCCCCCCCAGGTTGGGAACCGCTGCTCTAAAGTATGCTCGGTAATGAATATATTTGTTACTGTATTTTTTTGCATAATTTTATAATTATATCCATAGTTTTCAGATTAGGCTGCAAGCAAATATATGCCTACGTAAGTCAGACAAGTTAGACTGTAAGTTCGTAGATGGACCGCATGCACTTAATCACGGAAATGAGTCCTGCAGAGAGCCTTGCGTAACTCTGATAACTATGAGTCTCAGGAACAAGCTATGCTAAAGGAGACGGGACTGGGGTGAGGAAATAAGCAGTTTTATTCTCCTAAAAGCTACAACCCTCTCAGCATGCACTGGAATGACATCAGACCTCGTTATTTTCCAATAGAGAACCAACGCTTCTTTATCCCTGTTCACAATCTTGCAGTGCAGTCTTCAAATGTCCTTGACGGTTGCTGTATGAAGTGAGTAGTGTTTTCAGTTAGGAAATGAATTTAATAGTTTATGCAGCATTGTGATAATGAGTGGCCGCAGCCTTTTATGGTGCCGTCATGTAGGAATTCAACAAAAAAGTAGCGGTGGCTGGAATTCACGTACAAATAAATTGTATAGTTTTGAACATACGAACGGCATACTATATTGTTGTACACTTTATTTTTTGTCCGTCCGGGTATGGTTCACCTTTCACTTTTGAAGGTGATGACGTGTAACTAGTGTCTTGTTCCACTGTTTGGTAGAAACACACGCACAGGAGCCAACGAAGCAGTCGTCATAGCCATGGAAACATTGAAAGCAACCGCCAGAGACAGCGCTATACGACTTGGTTCTTATGGAAAGAAGGCGTGGCCACTGCAGAAATTAATCGGTTGGCAGTGTGTGGAGAACATGCGCCGTCACGGAAAACAGCTTACAACTGGGTGGAAAACAGGGCGCACATCGGTGTACAAGGGAACCAGTTCTGGAAGGAATGTGACAGTGTCAACACCAGCCAACATTGCCCGGGTCGAACAGGCCGTCCAAAGACACAAATGCATCACATTTACGGAAATGGACTCAGCCACGAGAATTAGCCGAAACACCCTGCAGCAGATCGTGCACGGCCACTTACTGTTGGGAAAGGTGTCATCCACGGGGTGCCTAGACTCTTGTATGCAGACGAAAAGCAGAGGCGTGTGGACGTGTGCAGAGAACTTTTGGAACGCTATGATCTAGATCCAGCCGACTTCATGACTTCATGACTTCATGCCCCCCACACACAAGCAGAGAGACCACCGCTTCCATTGATAAAATGAGATTCACGGTGCTGCCACACCCGCCATACTCTCCAGACTTGACACCAAGTGATTATCACCTGTTCGGGAACATGAAGAAACCTCTGCGTGGTCGCCGTTTTTGCAGAACTGGACACAGCTGTCAAGGCATGGGTACGCAGCGCTTAGAAAGAATGGTTTCAGGAAGGTCTGGAGAGATTGACACATCGATGGCAAAAGGGCATACAGTTACAAGGAGATTATGTCGAGAAGGTGGACGTAACAACTGATGTGTAATGTACTTAATTTGGGTAGGAAAATATAAAGTGTAAAACAATATAATACGCCCTTCGTACTTTATGGTAATAATAAGTATAATAATTCCATGAAATTAATTACAATATTATAATTATAATATTAAAATACATTAATTAAATGCCCCACTCCTCGGCTGAATAGTCAGCGTTGAGGCCTAAGGTTTAGAAGGTTCCGGGTTCGATTCCCGATAGGGTCTGAGATTTTAATCGTGTCTGACTAATACTTCTGGCACGGGGACTGGGTGTTTGTGTTTGTCTCAATACCCTCTTCTTCAGATACAGAAAACAACCCTCACTACCAATCACAAGAGAAACAGGTGATAGTGATTACATGCCTCCATATAGGGTTGGCGTCAGGAAGGGCATCCGGCCGTAAAACATGCCCTAATACATAATATGTGGGACTCAGTTCACACAGGCGTGAGAAAAGTGGTAGAAGGAGAAGATATTAAATCAATTAAAATATAATCAGAATATTCAAATTATAACACACACACACACTGTGGCGTGTCTTTGTCAATGTGGGGTGCCAATAAATATTTTATTCATACCAGTGGCAAAAGGAAAGAAAACCTTAGCATAGAAAATGAGATGGTCGACCCACAACAACAAAGATCGTCAAAAGATAATCTTTGGGACACCACAACGCTCAAGGCAAACCAAAGTTATTTCACTGGTGGTGACTTGTCAGACCACGGAAAGACTTGCGGTCAATGCCTCGTTGGGTGAAACCTAGTATATCAGATTTTATCATTCACCAATCAGCAGAGCCAATGGACGCCACGGCGGGCTACCCGAGAGGGGTGTCCGTGGTAAGTACAATTTTTTTGTTTTGAAAGGAAGAAGGGAAAGGGGAAAGGTAAAGAATGAGAGAGAACGCACAACTGACCAAATGTAAGAAAAGGAGAATGGTTTTAAAACAAGTTGTATTTTAAACTTCAAATGACTAGAATAAGCAGGGTACAACAAGCAAAGAAGGGGAATTACAAACTTTTGACAAGGGCTCAGCCCGTTTGACAACCAAGACACAGTCAAGAATAACAATCATTAAGATTTCTTGGGAACTATTATTATGACTTTCAAGAAAAGCCCAAGAGCAAGGTTCGACAGGGAAAACTAGAATCAACACCTATATAAGTACACAAACACATTAATTAAGAAACAAAGCCACTAAATCTTAATATAAACAATTATTTAAAGCCACCCTTACAATCTTGATTTTGCACCCAAATGGAGGGCAGGAAAGTTATAGCGCATCGGAGGACAAGAATTTTTAGAACTCAATATCCGAAAGGAAGAAAAGGAAAGAAAAAGGAAGCGGAGTAAGGAGGGAAGAAGAGAAAAATAAACGGAATGAAGAGGGGGTGGGGATCCTTCCAGGCTGCTCAGACGCTATCACGTTGGCAATGTAAACGACCACTCGGGTCAGTGAAAAGTTCAAGGTGTGGCAACACTACTCTCACTTGTCCAAGCACAGTTGATTCTGCCGTATGAGGTTGATATAGGTTCCAGTCTGAAGGACTTAGTTAGGATTGAAACCACGAAACCCCTAAATAATTTAACATTCAAAGTTCAAATATTGATATTGAGCGCGAAAGATATAAAAGGTTGTGACTTTTGCTCACCCAGTCTGTTGATAAATTAATGCAGCAATTCACAAAATAAAGTAGGTAAAACGTCGCAACGGACCAGCCGTTGGCGAACAGTTCCGCTCTCTCCACTCGAGTTGATTTCCAACTGAATGTCTGACCGCCGAGAGTAAGGAATAGCTTGCTTATATAGGTGGTGAACATATTCGAGAAGTTACTCGATGAAAAGTACGTAGGTGTGACGTCACAACGAGGAAGCAGCAGCAGAGCCAGAGAGCAGACCAGTTAGTGAACAGCTGGGCGAGCAAGCAGATGAATGCGACAGAAGGCAGAAGGTAAGACGTTGTAGAGCGGTCATAACAACACACAAATGTATCACCCGCCAATCAAAAGTTCTAAGGCATTCTGTACGATGATGAAGTGGTACTTCAAAAGTTTATTGACAGCCAAAACTAAAAAAATCACTTCGACTGTAAGCTAACAGAACAAATCACTTTTCTTGAGGTAAGCCCATTGTGTACCAACCTCATTCAATACAGTGTAACAAGACCCCTTGCATGCATACAAGAAGCCATCCTACGTGACACGCTGCTCACGCGTTTGTTTGATCATTGATGGTCTAATTTATCCCATTCTTCAGTGGCAATCCTGCGTAACTCCCGTAGATTTCTTGGTGAGGCAGGACGCGTTCGCACAGCTCTTTTCAACCGATCCCAAGCGTGTTCAATGGGATTCATTCTGCGGGAACATGAAGGCCGATCCATTGTGCAATAACGGCACGATTGATCAAACAATTGGCAATGCCTGCACGATAAACGCGAGAGAGCTCATCCATAAACTTGAATCTTCCGCGAATTGCTGATGGAACGGTTCAACGATGGGTTGGGGAAAGTTATCCCTACATTGGATTGGACAACAATGATGCTCTGATCCGCCACCTTGCTGTACTCGATGGACGTGCAGCATTACCAGGTGCCCTCAACACACATGGTTGACAGTCATCGGGTATCAGACATATGCAGCATTCATCAGTGATGAGCCCGGCTTCATGGTTAAATGGTTAGCGTGCTGGCCTTTGGTTCAAGGAATCCAGTGTTCGATTCCCGGTCGGGTCGGGGACTTAAACTTTCATTAGTCAATTCCTATTGCTCGGGGGCGGGGTGTCTGTAAGGTCTTCAGTATTATATTTCAGCTTAGATCCGGCCCCATCCTCACAGTCGCGCAGGTCGCCTATATGGTGTCAAATCGAAAGACCTGCACCGGGCCTCTCCGGAGGCCACGCGCCATTTATTTTATCTGTGAAGAGAACTTTTAGCCATTTTTCCATAGTTCATTCTTGGTGATCTGGTGCCCATTTGTACCGTTCACCACGGTGACTTGGGTTAAGGATCGGGCATCTCCACGGCCGTATACGGAGTCTGTTTCGTACAGTCTGGTTGGACACACGCCCCTCATTGGTAATCATGGTGGCAGTGTGGTCGGGGTTCCTGCGGGCTAGAAGTCGCAGATACCGGTCAGGTACCGCAGTTGTTGTCCTAGGGCGACCAGTAATGAACACAACTAGTGTTTTAAAAACGATTCCAGGTCCCTAACCTCATCACTCTTACTCACTGCTATTCGCATTACAATGTTAATCATTACGATATTACGCATCAATTCTGCATCAGGTGTTCGGATTACTCGGGTACCGTATGTTAAAAGATCGTTTTCAGAAAATATATTTGGGAAGGAGTAAATAACTTTAACCTTTAATTAGTCGCTCACGGAGATATTCTCCGGGCTGATTACATTTTGTACGGTACTGAACTTCCCAGTTGAACTGTGGGTCTCCCCATCCCTATACCTTTCTCCATGTTCATTTGGACTCATCCTGACTGCATTTCGGCGCGATCGTGCATTCTGTGTGCGAGTGTGGGATCATTTTTTGACAAGTGACATCACCTGGACGTTTTCTCCGTGTGCGATTAAGTAAATTACCTTACATTTTAGTGCATATTTTTTATTTATTTTGGAGGTCGATTACTTTGTTGTTTTGTTCTTCTAAACTTATTTTAGAAAAAATATTATTTCATATGATGTAATGGCGAGTCTCACGAATTTAATATCATAATATCATTCGACATAGTTAAGGTCTACAGTATTCTGCTTTAGGATCAAACACACTGTGTAAAATGTCCTACATGTACTTAAAATAGTTTATTTTAATTATACCGAAGGATACTGCAAACGAATATGCCAAAACAACATTTCAAAGGACGAAAATGACGCCCATTTTTTAATCCCGGAGGTTATCTCCGTGCGCGATTAGTAATGTAATAATTTTCTCCAATTAGACAAGGGTTAAAGAAAACAAAACCGTTAGTTACATCATAAACAGTTCCTATTGACAAGAAGCAACAATCCGTGTAGATCAAACTTTGATAATCGTCGTCTTGCCTTCCCAGAACTTCCATACACTGATTACAAAAGCCCTACACTGTTGTCTGAATGAAGGTACACATGTAGCTGCCTCAGCGACATTCAACGAAATGGGTACGCTTCCGTTGGATGCCGCTATGCGAAATTTTGTTTACGTGTTTAGACAGTTCTAGTACGAGGTGTTTCGCTTCATGTCAGAGTAGGACGAGGTGGAATGTGTTTATGGCATATTCAGGTGATGCATAACATTTTGATGCGTATTATAATTCGCGTAATAATTGGTATAGTTGAATTGTGCATGGCTACGACTTGAATAAGCGCGTCGTCACTGGTGACAACATAACGCATTGATTGCTGTTCTCTCTATATTACTTCACTCAAATTGCATCAGATATCTGTTTCAACGGTACAAGTCCTGTCGTTGTAAGCTTATATTCGGGAGATAGCGAGTCTGAATTATATTATCGGCAACATTGACCATGTTTTCCCATTTCTACACCAGACGCCGGGTGAGTTGGCCGTGGGGTAAGGAGCGCGCAGCTTTGAGCTTTTAGCCAGAAGATAGTGGGTTCGAACCCACTGTCGGCAACCCTGAATATGGTTTTCCGTGGTTTGCCATTTTCACACCTGTACCTTAATTAAGACCACGACCGCTTTCTTGCCACTCCTAGGCCTTTCCTATTCCATCCTCGCTATGAGAACTATCTGTGTCCGTAAAGCCAATTGTCTACACCAGACAAATGTAGACCTAACATTATAAAGGAGCTGTGCGGATCCATGGCTAAATAGTTAGCGTGCTGGCCTTTGGTCGCAGGGGTCCCGTGTTCGATTCCCGGGAGGATCGGGAAATTTAACCATCATTGTTTAATTTCGCTTGTACGGTGGCTGGGTATTTGTGTCGTCTTCATCATCATTTCATCCTCATCACGGCGCGCAGGTCACCTACGGCAGTCAATTTAAAATAGATCTGCACCTGGTGAGCCGAACATGTCCTCGAACCCTCCCGGCACTAAAAGCCATGCACCATTTCATTTCTAAAGTGGCCAGGCGCTGATTTCTCAAATGTAATTTTATTCACCTTGTTGGATCTATATCCGTATTAATGTACCATACTAAGTAGGCTCCGTCATAGTTCAACTGCAAAGGAGTCATTGTCGCACCGACAGAAGTTATTCGGGGTATCTGACGGACATCATCGTTCTTAAAGCTGCATATTTGGTGCCAGATCATAGCTTCCTAGTCTGTGACCGACATTTCACTTTAATTGAAAAGCGCACAAGGCACAGAAATCAATTATACCTGATGATCATCAGGAAGTGATTACATCATCTCGGCTTTCTAGGCTAATTAAGGTACGGAGTATGGCATTGGGTGACTCCATGAACTACTGAGCTGTACCCGGTACTTACAATGTTAATCATTACATTACGCATAAATTCTGCATCAGGTGTTCGGATTACACGCCAAGGTATTGTGCACCGTATGTTAAAACATCGTTTTCAGGAAAGATATTTGGGAAGGAACAGAAAACATTAAAGCAGACAAAACCGTTAGTTCCATCATAAACATACATTTGACAGCATGTGACCATGTTCCCAAGATATCCCCTGAAAAATTAAAAGATTTCAAAGTAGTGGTTCAGTACCTCCCACAAGAATAGGGCCAGTTTTAGGTAGGTTTGTGCTGTGGTAAGGAAAACTGAAGCATTGTTTCTGTCGTGATTCAAATATTTTGACGTGAATTATTATTATTATTATTATTATTATTATTATTATTATTATTATTATTATTATTATTATTATAATTTCCCTTAAATCAGACGTATTGAACTGATAATATTATTTACATTAATTTCCTCAGATGTTGCACATGAATATACGTACAGCTTGGGGATTTGTACACATCTGAAATGTTCATTTTAAAATGTATATGTGCTTTTATTACCTAGGTAATATATGTTGCAATTTGCTTTACGTCTCAACGACGCAAATAGGTTTTGTGGCGACGATGGGATAAGGAAAGGGCTAGGAGTGAGAACGGGACGACTTTAGTCTCATTAAGTTACAGCTCCAGAATTGGCCTGGTATGAAAATAGGAAACCACGGAAAACAATCTTCAGTGCTGCTGACAGTGTGGTTTGAACCCACTATCTCCCGAATGCAATCTGAAATTGTATTCGCTGAAGGATGTATTAAAAAACATGCTACCTTACATGGCCACACTTGTTTGTATGTGTGCTTAATTAAGGGTTTTGTCACACAAAATTACTGAAAACAATTTGTTGGAGCATTTGGCGGTGTTTTTCATCAATAACTCTTAAGGTTATTTTTGATACTTAGCCCTACAAATGTCATTTTGAAGGAAGACTTTGAGTGTTTAAACAAGTTACGAGTGTAGTGCCGTCTGGTGACGACCTAGAACAGTATCGCATCTTGGGCTTTGGTTGCTATGGTGAAAGCTTATTTTGTTACATGTAACGGCTGCTGGTGGCGTACTACAGCATTTATTTGTCAATATTTTGTATCCGTAAGGATATATAATATTCTAAATGTGTAAAGAAACGAAAAAGAAAGCTTTGGTAAACGCTGGTTGTCAATTTGCCGCATATCGATGGCCTAGATTGAATACCTCGCATCTCACAAAGTACTTCCTATCCATTACTTCCCTTAAGATTGGTTACGCCTCCCAGCCACATATGGATATGGAATCCATCAGAACAATGTTCGTTGTGTTCCTTTTTCCTATGCCGAAGTGTGAAGGAAAATGAACCTTACCGTACCATACAATAGGAAAGTATGTTTGGGTGACGTGTTTACTAACTCCTAGAGTATATTATTATAAGATTCATTTTCCTTTACTCGTAAGCATAGGAAAATAAATCCAACGAACATTGTTCTGATGGACTGTATAACCAAATGTGGCTGGAAGGCGTGACCAGTCTTAAGGGAAATAATGCATATGAAGAACTTTGTGAGATACGAGGTATTCAATCTAGGCCATCGAGATATTGCGGATAACTTCACTAATGAATCAAATTTCTTCAAGAAAGGTAAAAATATTGTTGATTCATAACTTTATGAATGTGTATTTTACGACGAAAGGCATACCTTCCTGGGTGTCTGAATCAATTTTCAACGAAACACTGAATTAATTAACACAGGGGTACTAAGCAGTTTACATATCGGTTGACAGAATCAGTCTTTTTGTAAGATGGCAAGCTACAAAATTTAAGAAATAAGCAAAGTCTATACATTAATGTACACTTTTATTTTTCGCAAATCCAATGTGGATTTATATCCCGGTGGGAGAAATGCGGATAGTTTTACTCATAACAATAAGGAAGACCTTTCTCTTAAGCACGATGTCTACAGGGAGTTTAGAATCACAATGTCGGTTATTACCAATGCAATTGTATGTTTTGAGGTAACACTGCTCCTGACTAGCGAATTGGCAACGTTGTACTACCGTACTTCCAGTTGGGAAACCATACTGAAATATTTATTTTGAGTAATTTTAGTTCTATTGACACATAATTTAAAGAGTTAATTTGTGCGGCTCAAATTAAGGAAACTTCAAAAATTTACCTAATTGGAGGTAATATTTCTGAAATTATGGTATTTAAAATTATTTGGTCTACTTTCAAATTTAACGGCCGTAGCCGTGTTGAAACACCGGATCCCGTGAGATCTCCAAAGTTAAGCAACATTGGGCGTGGTCAGCAGTTGGATGGGTCGCCCCGCGCTGTTGGTGTGGGGGGGGGGGTAAGGGAATGGAGGAGCGGAAAGGAACTGGCCACCCTACCGCTCGTAAACTCAGGGCACAGGAACACCTCTGCGGAGGTTCGGACCTGCCTTCGCGCAGAATAATCCTTACCTACCTTTCAATTTTCTCAGGTGCAACAATGTTTGATTTATTATTCTGACACTTTTTTTTCGCTAGTTGCTTTACGTCGCACCGACAAAGACAGGTCTTATGGCGACGATGGGACAGGAAAGGACTAGGAGTGGGAAGGAAGTGGCCGTGGCCTTAATTAAGGTACAGCCCCAGCATTTGCCTGGTGTGAAAATGGGAAACCACGGAAAACCATTTTCAGGGCTGCCGACAATGGGGTTCGAACCTACTATCTCCCGAATACTGGATACTGGCCGCACTTAAGCGACTGCAGCTATCGAGCTCGGTACACTTTGTTTTACATGTGTGAGAAGTTGAAGGAATGAATCATGATATTATTTCTGTTTGCACTGCATTATTTGTATTTTTGTTATAATGTAATAATGCATTATAAGCATTTAATATTTTAAATATTTTATCCCAAACTATTTATAAAACTTGCCAACAATTATTAAATTCATTATTACGAATTATGAATGCTATACGAGTGTACTTGTACGCCATATTTGAAGACAGTCGCGTTAAAACTACACCGTAAGGATCCTTTTGAAGTTTGGAAATAGTTATTTTAGAGTATTTTACGATGTAAGAAGGCCCTGCTTTAACATTTCTGATTCAAATTTATGATTATGGAAGTAGGGACATCATCTCATCGTTTCTCGATATTTGAACACGTCCACTTTTGAATTTTCTCCCCATTGATATTCTGCAGCCATTATGATCAAAATGCATTTTATTTTTAGGATTAATCGTACCACATCACTATTTATACAGATTGGGTCCTTGGATGAGTGGTCAAAATGCTGGCCTTCAGTTCAGATGACTCCGGGTTCAATTCCTGGCCGGGTCTAGTGTTTCAAGCGCGTATAGTTAATTCCCTTATTCTGAGAGCAGCCTTTGTTTTTCGTCTTATTACATTTCTTTCATCTACACACAGCACAACACAACACGCCTCAATACCAACGAACACAGAAACACGCAAAAGCGGATATATCCTTCCATATTGTGTTGACGTCGGGATGGGCACCAAGCATAATATTTGGTCAAATCCATTCGTAGTGCCAACCCCAAGTAACTGGGATAAGATCTGGAAGATGTGGTCGTCAACCGGCCATTTTCAGGGCCACATAAATATTCAATCACTGAAAATATTTATGTGAGGCAACATCCCCGTGAAGTAAGTCTAAATTTAAAAAAAAACAGCACCTCCGGGAATTCGAACCAGCTCGCACTTTATCCGAACGCTCATGGGTTCACTGCCGGTTCCAGTAAGCTTGGCATAAAGATAATGCACACTTCCACGCGTATATAGGTTTAATTCTCTCTTGCGAATAGCTAATGAGTCTATTCAGGGGCGCTACTACTCCCAAATCCATAGCATAAGGCCGTTAGTGCTCTACTGAGTGTACTCACTAACAGCCGTAATATGTGCACATCTTTATGGCCCGATGTTTTTTAGACTCTCTATAAAATGGATGTGTGCGAAGTGTGGTCTAAAACTACTTTCTAAGGTGCACAAGACTCTCACTGTGTATGACTATAATAAATAAATAAGTAAATAAATAAATAAATAAATAAATAAATAAATAAATGCTCTAGCCAGTAAGGCTACTATTATTCTACACTATGAAGGTCGTCTGTTAAAGATCTTTTACAAATATGTTATAAAGTTCACTTTTATGAAGGATTACATCATGCAGACATTTGCCCAAATACGATACATTCAATATTTCATCATAGTTCAGCAAAAATGACTGTGGAAAGAGCTATTTGCTTGTTAAGCTACATTAGTTTAATAGTTTGAATATGTATAGCGGTACTACCGAAACACACACAAGAACAGAAAAGGAAAGATAAAAGAACGAGGTAACTCATATATTGCATTACATGATAAGAAAAGCATCCATGAAATGTTACTCAAAGAACTGGAATTTGACGACATACACAGTTACATTAATTACTTGACAAGGGATGAAGATTCCTTTCCATTCGTAGCAACCAACGTGTCATTATTTATCGCTGAACAAAGTGCACACCTGATAAATTGTATGGGTGTCGAAGATCGCATGATAGTCAATAATAATAATAATAATAATAATAATAATAATAATAATAATAATAATAATAATAATAATAATAATAATAATGCCCACCTCTGTGGTGTAGTGGTTAGTATGATTAGCTGCTACCCCCGGAGGTCTGGGCTCGATTCCAGGCTCTGCCACGAAATTTTAAAAGTGGCATGAGGACTCGAACGGGGTCTACTCAGCTTCGGGAAATCAATTGAGTGGAGGGAGATCGATTCCCACCTCATCGATCACAGAAGTGGTTTTCTGTGATTTCCCACTTCTTCTCCAGTCAATTGCCGGAATGGTACCTAACTTAAGGCCACTGCCGCTTTCTTCCCACTTCCTTGCCTAACCCTTCCAATCTTCCCATTCCCCTAAGAATCCTTAATAATAATAATAATAATAATAATAATAATAATAATAATAATAATAATAATAATAATAATAATTGTTACCGTGTTTTTGCGGTAGTTATGCGTGAAAGAAGGTGCGGGGTGGTGAATAGGTCTCAGGCTACGAAATTAAAGTGAATTTAAAATTTAACAAGGTTATATTTTCTTTTCAAAAGAAAGAAATAACAAGCATGGCAGGTACAGAGTAGCAAGTCAAAAAGGTAGTTACAATATTTACAAGATTTGGGCTTCGCGCCCCGATTTCACAATGCTTGGGCAATCAGCCCAACCTTACTTCAAAATAAGTATTAACAGAGGGGCAGAAAACCCCATTCATGCTCAGGAGCACTTGCTCCAAATTACACAGAAAAGCCTCCTCGAGGCATACAACACTCAAGTTTCGAAAAAGAGCCACACGCTCTCAACTTTAAGCCTCTCAAAGGCCACACCAAACTCCACCTTCAAGTTGTCCTCTCTGGACATAGACACAGGGGTAACATACCCAACCTACTGAGGTCTATTAAATGAAAAAGGGTAATTACATGAGCTCTAAAATAACAATTTGAGAGGAGGCGATCTGCACTCCTAATGTATTTGTTTCAAAACCTAATTTGGCTCTAGGCCACTGATGCAAGGGCTAATCCCATACTACGGAGGTGACTTTAGAAAAGAAACAAATTTACATAATGTTAAGGAAGAATAGGTTGAGAAAATAAGTTCACCTCAAAACAATATGAGTGGGAGCTCGAGAGGCTTAAGCACTCTCTATCCCAATATGTAGTTTAAAAGATAGAATAGATACAAGTTTCTTTACATTTTAAGGAAGGTTACATAATGGAAAAACTTCGGACCCGCCCCGAGAGTTAAACTGCTGAGCTAGCAAGAAAAGAAGTAATTAGTCGACCATTACCTGGTTGTTGGCTGTCGCCGAAGAAAGAGGCGCTTCCCGCCCCCTGCTATGTACTTTACACACTGAAAGATGGAACAGAAGTGGCCCGGAGACCCTAAAATCAGCAGTTTATATCCTCTCGCGGTAGGTTCGAGGCGTTAGGGGAATGAGAACACCCTCCCACAAAAACTTTTATTGGGTAGGATACAGCAACATATTCAAGTTGGGGGAAGATATATCCAATTGGTCAGAAATTAATTAAAGAAATTCGGGATTGGCTAAATACAAAACAAGGGGAAAGAGAGGGGTATACAGCCAACTTAAACAATAACAGAAAGAAATTTAACAAGAAACAAACTTTTGAAATAAAAATTTCTCCAAAAAAACAGTTCTTTCACTCCGCACTAGGGTGCACTATTGTTGATCTTCAGTAGTGTCCTCTAGAAGAGAAAGTTCACACTTCTTACTACAAGCAAAACAAAAATACGTCGAAAATGACACAGTTCAAAAACTCCAAATTTTCCACGTAGTGACATCTTCTGAGAAACTTGAAAATTAATACCGTCAATAAAGTTCAGACTTCCTCCAGCAGAGGAGTTTCAATTGGCGCACATTTTAAATTAGCGGCGTGGAGGTGTACCGCCCGGTACAGACCTCCCCCCCCCCAAAAGTTCCTCCAGGGGTGACACATGAAATTTGTTTGAAAACAAGGTCCAAGTTTTGATGTAGATATGGAGATTAATTGCCGAAGAATTTATAAGATTTTCTTAATGTGGTTTGATTCAGTTTCAAAATTTTTGTTGTAACTGGAGAAGTAAAGTTTTTATGGTGGTAGAAGTTGAATTCAGAAGATAAACTTTTAATACTTAAAAGTGAAGAAAAATTTTGCAAGGTCCACCAAATATTGCTGTAGAATTCCCAAGTGCAGTAATTGCTGATAGTAATAGTTCATGTAGTTAATGTTGATTAAGTTGGATGGCCAGAACGGCCGTTGCAGCTTGCGTCCAGAGGAGGCCGCTCGGACCCCTCAAGTACCCTGAGATACCGCTCGCCCGCACTATGAGGGGAGCAGTGGTGTTGAAGCACACCGCGCCCGCGGTGAACATATACAGGCTGCGGTCCAGTAGCGGGTCGTGCGCCGCACATCAGCCTTGGCCGGGAGGAGAGCTCCGGCTCGCCGTGCACATGTGGTCCTCGCTGGGGAAGAGGGGGCCCTTCCTCTGACCCAGTCGCAGCACGGCGCCGCGCGGCTGCGGGGGCACTGAAACATTAAAGCTAGGCGGCAGAATTGTTGGACCATCATCATTTTTTGAGGGCACAGGCTTTGTGGAGAGGTTGAGGGGCCAGCGGCGTGCAGAAATCCATGGCCTTAACTAAGCCACTGTGTAGAGTGGAGCAGGAGGCGGGAGCGTGGTAATGGCCGTGGCAAGGACAGGATGGCAGTTTAACCGTGCGGGAGGGGTTTACAAAAAACTTACATATGAAACAAAATATTATAGAAGGGGCAGAATGCCTTAAAAGTGAAAACTCAAAAAAATATAACCTTCATATTCCTTTCACGATTATAGGAAGCAAGTTAACCCAGAAATTACACCGGTTTCACCTGTGACAGGTGAACCCTAAATATCCTCTCGGTAGCTGGATTACTTAATAATAATGTGACCGGCGTAAGGAAATCTAGAATGATACACGGCCCATGGAATCTGGGGGCAAGCTTGCCCGCGGGAACAAAATTCTTGACCATTACTTGGTCACCTACCTTCAAATGGGTGGGTCTCCGTCCACGATCATACCTTTCCCTAACCTTTTCATGAGACACTGTAAGATTGGCTTTAGCCTTCTTCCAAAGATCTTTAATGTTGTCCGGATCTATTGTCTCAGGTAGAATGTCACTCAGAGACCAGAGGTTAGAGAGCGGCGTGTTGGGAACAAACTTGAACATCAAAGAAGCTGGAGTAAATTTATATGATTCATGAACCGCCGAATTCAAAGCAAAAGCTAACCAATGCAGGGACGTGTCCCACCTGGAATGATCTTCATGGTGATAGGCAATAAGCGCGGACCTGAGATTACGGTTAACCCGTTCAGCCAGAGATGGTTGAGGGTAATAAGCAGAATTTGTCACATGAGAGATGGACAGGTCAAAGCAGAACTTACGAAGTAAATTAGATGTAAAAGCCTTAGCATTATCAGATACAATATATTGGCACGGACCGAAAGAAGCAAAAATAGAATTTAGGCAAGTAATGGTGGACTGAGCGGTAGCCAGCTTAGTCGGAAATAACCAGGAATATCTAGTAAAGCCATCTACGCATACAAAGATGAACTTGTTGGCATTTCCCTTTGACTGGGGGAAGGGTCCTACATAATCAATATACAGGCGTTCCATGGGACGCGACGCTTGATGCGAAGACAAAAGGCCTACCTTGGTGGACATGGTGGGTTTACTGAGCAAACAAGATTTACAAGCTTTTACTAGTTCACGGATTTCACCGTCCATACCTTTCCAGATGAACCTTTCACGAATCTTTTCACGAGTTTTAAAGATTCCAAGATCCCCTCCTAATGGGGTCTCATGATAGTATTTGAAGATCATAGACACAAGAACAGCTGGAACGACAACCTTCATCATCTTATCATGCCTCGAAGGGCAACATAGAACACCATTCCTCAGAACATAAGGGACAACATGTTCCCCAGAAGAAAGGGTTTCCATTATCGGAGCCAGCGTCGGGTCTTCACGTTGGTATTTCTCGATTTCCCTAAAGAGCATGGGAGCATCTGTTAAGATGGCATTAACATCAGATAGTATGGACTCGGGAGGTGATGAACTGTCGACCGGTTCATGGGTCTCAACGTCGTTGGAAAACATACGGCTAAGTCCATCAGCAACAACATTTTCGGTACCTCTGATATGCCGGACATCGAATTGGAAGGCAGAAATACGGATGGCCCAACGGGCTATACGACCAGTACGACGCGGCCTACCTAAGACCCAGCTTAAGGCTTGATTATCTGTCTCCAGGTCGAATTTGACATGTTCCAGATAGAGATGGAACTTTTCTAAGGCAAATAAGACTGCCAACCCTTCGAGCTCATAGATAGAATACTTGGCTTCTTGAGCCGATAGAGTCCTAGATGCATAGGCGATGGGTCGCCTCCCTAGTTCAGTCTCTTGAAGAAGGACTGCAGCTATTGCTGACGACGACGCGTCGGTTTGGACGATGAATTTCTTCGAGAAATCAGGCATAGCAAGTACAGGGGAATTACATAGAGCTAATTTAAGATCTTCAAAATCGGCTTGTTGAGAAGGTCCCCACTCGAATTTGATGCCTTTCCTACGAAGAAGGTTCAAGGGCGCCGCTCTATTAGCGAAGTTAGGAATAAACTTCCTGAAGAAATTCACCATACCAATGAACCTGGCGATACCTTTAATGTCATTGGGAGGTTTAAAATTACGGATGGCCTGTGTTCTAGAATGATCGACCGCTACACCATCAGGTGACACAATATGCCCTAGGAACGACATAGAGGGCTTAGCAAAGGCAACCTTGGACAACTTGACAGTTAACCCAGCCTTACGAAGGCGATCGAGAACTTCTCGCAGATGATCTAGATGTTCTTCAAAAGTCTCTAAAAATACGACGACATCATCCAAGTAGTGATATAAGTACTCAAATTTGATGTCGGAGAAGACCCTATCTAGTAGCCTAGTGAGTACAGCTGCTCCCGTGGGGAGCCCGAAAGGCACGCGGTTGTATTCGTATAAATTCCAGTCCGTGGCAAACGCTGTAAGATGTTTAGACTCTTCGGCAAGGGGAATTTGATTATAGGCCTGATTCAAGTCCAAGATAGTAAAGAACTTGGCCTTACGGAACCATGAAAAACAAGAATGAAGGTCGGGAAGGGGCACAGATTGTAACACCACCTTCCGATTGAGAGCCCTATAATCAATGACAGGCCTGAAGCCTCCTTGGGGTTTCGGGACTAGAAAAATAGGTGACGAATACGCCGACTTAGAGGGCCTAATAATACCGTCCTTCAACATCTGATCAATGATTTCTTTCAATGCCTTCATTTTAGGTGGAGATAGCCTATATGGTGGAAAACGGACAGGAATCGAATCCGTGACTTCAATTTTGTATTCAATAAGGTCAGTAACACCAAGAGTATCAGAGAACACCTCTGGAAATGACTGACATAATTTACGAATACTATCAGCCTGCTCCTCAGGTAGATGTCTAAGGTCTAACAACATCTCATCCTGGGTAGGCGAAATAGATGAACATGATACAGAATTACACTTTAGCAAGGGAATTTTACAATTGGACGCAAATTTGAACGTGCACGACTTACTCTGAAGATCGAGCACAAGACCAGTGTGAGAAATGAAGTCCGCTCCGAGTATGATGGGGCAAGACAAGTGCTTAGCCACAAACAGTTTGGTTTTCCATGTAAATTTAAAAATACGAATTTTGACATGTAAGGAACCTAGAATTTCTAATGGAGATGAATTAGCCGAAACATATTGAACAGGAGATGAGACATAGTCAGGTAGTTTACAAACAGATTTCAATTTAGAATACCATTCAGCCGAAATAATCGAACAAACACTGCCTGAATCTAAGAGAGCTGTTACAGGTTCATTATTTAACTCAATCTTAAGAAAAGGAACAGGCGCGGGGGAACCCGCCGCAATCCTAAGACACTCTTTAGGGCATTCAAAAGACGAATTTGAAGACTGATCGTTCCCTGAATTCACGACCTTTTTGCCAGGGGCTGAGCCTTGGGAAGCAGAATTAGTCGACTCAGCCGAAGCCGCTAGTCACATTTTATAATTGGCATTGGTGGAATTTGCACCAGAAGTTGAGCAGGAGGGGGTGCTATTTGAGTTTGGGCAATTCTTGGCGATATGTGAGAAAGCCCCACATTTAAAACAGCCTTGTGACGAACCAGCCCCATTCCTTGTCCCACTCGACTTGATCAGTGGACACATATTGCGAAGATGGTCAGGCGATCCGCAAGCATAACATTTACGGGGATTGACTGGTCGGCGAGGTGGAGGCCGAGGATTACTAAAAGAAGGAGGGGGTTCTTTCGCGACACGCAAAGAATCGGCGTATCTAACTCCTTCCGCTGAGACGGCCAATGCTTCAAGTTCAGAGAAAGTTTGCGGGCACGCCGCGAAACACAAATATGACCTATAGGATGGTGAGATACCTTCCACAATGGCTTGTACAATCTGATCCTCAGGGAAGTGAAGAGCAAACACCCTAGTATAAAACTTAATGTCCTGTATGAAATCAGCCATGTTTTCATCCAAGCGCTGTACACGAGAATAGTACTTCTGAATCAGAGATGACCTCGCGCGAGCAGGAATAAAATTTGCAAGCAAGTGTGCGTGAAAATCTTCAATAGATGACTGTTCAGCTATGGCTCTTACTATTTTGTCAGAGAGAATACCAATTGCATAAGGATAGATAATTTGCAAAATTTGACATGGAGAAAGAGAAAACACAAGGGCATGATCCTGAAATTCAACTAAAAATCTTAAAAATGAAATTACGTCACTGGTGGTATTAACGGAAAACTTAGAGATACCTCTGAGCAACATTGCCAATGGATGAGGCAAGCTGCTGGACCCGGGTGACATAGTAGGTAAAGGTTTCAGTGGCAGGGAAGTTAATTCAGAACGTATATTATTCAATGAGTTACGGCGTTCAGACTCGTTGTCCAATGGGGCAGAGATAGTTTGAGCAGCAACGGTTATCCTATTGACTTCTCCCTTAGGAGGCTCTTCCTCGCTACCTACATTCATCGTGACGGGTTGATCAGTTTTGGGAGGAACCTCCCCAGTTAACAATTGAGTGACCTTGCTAGATAATTCAGAAATATTTTCAAGCAGCGTACTAGCTTCCTTCTTCTGAACGTCATTCAACTTTAGAGACAACAGATCGTTAACTCTATTTGAAAAATGAAACAGCCTGGCTTGCACACGCTTAATTTGATTAGGAGAAGGATCATTTTCATCAAAAAACTAACTACAGAGGCTAGCCCAGTAATATTTTCGACGATCGTGGAAAGAGAGTCGTCAATTTCTTTCTCTCCCAAGGTGGGGATGGAAATGGGCAAATCAAGGGACTCTCTAAGCTTGTTTGTGTCTACTGCAACCGTGCCTCCAGATGCACATTTCTGATAGTTAACTCATAGATCAACTCCTCTTTGCGCAAATAGTTAAGATGGAGAACATCGCGAGGGCCGGGCATGATGACAGAACAATTTTGAAAAACTCAAAAAATTCCAGCAACAGAGAAAATGGTTAGAGTTTGAATCAAAGCAATGTTTAGCCGTCAAAAGGGGCTAAATTGAGACCCATTCAACCACGCTCTGCTACCACTTGTTACCGTGTTTTTGCGGTAGTTATGCGTGAAATAAGGTGCGGGGTGGTGAATAGGTCTCAGGCTACGAAATTAAAGTGAATTTAAAATTTAACAAGGTTATATTTTCTTTTCAAAAGAAAGAAATAACAAGCATGGCAGGTACAGAGTAGCAAGTCAAAAAGGTAGTTACAATATTTACAAGATTTGGGCTTCGCGCCCCGATTTCACAATGCTTGGGCAATCAGCCCAACCTTACTTCAAAATAAGTATTAACAGAGGGGCAGAAAACCCCATTCACGCTCAGGAGCACTTGCTCCAAATTACACAGAAAAGCCTCCTCGAGGCATACAACACTCAAGTTTCGAAAAAGAGCCACACGCTCTCAACTTTAAGCCTCTCAAAGGCCACACCAAACTCCACCTTCAAGTTGTCCTCTCTGGACATAGACACAGGGGTAACATACCCAACCTACTGAGGTCTATTAAATGAAAAAGGGTAATTACATGAGCTCTAAAATAACAATTTGAGAGGAGGCGATCTGCACTCCTAATGTATTTGTTTCAAAACCTAATTTGGCTCTAGGCCACTGATGCAAGGGCTAATCCCATACTACGGAGGTGACTTTAGAAAAGAAACAAATTTACATAATGTTAAGGAAGAATAGGTTGAGAAAATAAGTTCACCTCAAAACAATATGAGTGGGAGCTCGAGAGGCTTAAGCACTCTCTATCCCAATATGTAGTTTAAAAGATAGAATAGATACAAGTTTCTTTACATTTTAAGGAAGGTTACATAATGGAAAAACTTCGGACCCGCCCCGAGAGTTAAACTGCTGAGCTAGCAAGAAAAGAAGTAATTAGTCGACCATTACCTGGTTGTTGGCTGTCGCCGAAGAAAGAGGCGCTTCCCGCCCCCTGCTATGTACTTTACACACTGAAAGATGGAACAGAAGTGGCCCGGAGACCCTAAAATCAGCAGTTTATATCCTCTCGCGGTAGGTTCGAGGCGTTAGGGGAATGAGAACACCCTCCCACAAAAACTTTTATTGGGTAGGATACAGCAACATATTCAAGTTGGGGGAAGATATATCCAATTGGTCAGAAATTAATTAAAGAAATTCGGGATTGGCTAAATACAAAACAAGGGGAAAGAGAGGGGTATACAGCCAACTTAAACAATAACAGAAAGAAATTTAACAAGAAACAAACTTTTGAAATAAAAATTTCTCCAAAAAAAACAGTTCTTTCACTCCACACTAGGGTGCACTATTGTTGATCTTCAGTAGTGTCCTCTAGAAGAGAAAGTTCACACTTCTTACTACAAGCAAAACAAAAATACGTCGAAAATGACACAGTTCAAAAACTCCAAATTTTCCACGTAGTGACATCTTCTGAGAAACTTGAAAATTAATACCGTCAATAAAGTTCAGACTTCCTCCAGCAGAGGAGTTTCAATTGGCGCACATTTTAAATTAGCGGCGTGGAGGTGTACCGCCCGGTACAATAATAATAATAATAATAATAATAATAATAATAATAAAAATAATAATAATAATAATAATAATAATACTTGACCTTACATCCCTCTAACTGAGTTTTACGGCTTTCGGGGACGACGAGGTGCCGGGATTTTGTCTCGACTTCGTTTTCGTTAAGTAAATCTACCAATACGGGTCTGTCGTATGTGAGCATTTTCAAATCCCATAGGACTGAGCCAGGATCAAGCCCACCAACTTGGACTCATATGGCCAGCATCGTACCCCTTGAACCACTCAACCTGGCGAAAGTTGACTTTAAAGCGGATAAACAGGGATATTTATTTGTTTATAGGAAGAGTTCACCTCAGAATTTCGATCTCTATTTAGAGATATACCTATGACAGAGCTTCCTTGCACGGAGTAGGTTGTGTGATTCTATACAAAACGCGTGCATGCAAGGGCTCGAACAAGTGTGGAAGGAGTTCAGTATCACTTCGTAAATGTACATATCCTGAATGAAACACCAGTGGAATACTAAATGAGGGAGCACCATATGGCACAGTGTTAATTTAGTCAAGGAAGAATCACACTGGGAGTTGTTCATTTCATCGTTCGTACATACAAAGAGCAATAAAAGCCCGAGGAAGTAAGAACCGGACTGGAAATTGTGGGGGATATTCGCATCTGTTACATACGCTTGAGTTTGACGCACACACAGCCTTTTAAAAATGCATTATTAATGAATTCATCTAACATATACTGGATATAACTTTTAAAGTGATGATGTAGAAAAATTCTTAGCATATAATGTAATTTAATGCTATGTGTTTAATGCCTTTAAGGGTTATATAGGTGACTTATTTCACCTTGCAAAGTTTGGGACACTTGTACCTGTCTTATACTAAATCAGTAAATATACTGTATGTCATATAAACCGTGAATCTAACTCCTCCTCTACTATATATATAATACGTATATACAGTATAAATCAAAATAAATATATAAATATAAAATTGATTGTATGCTCTTCTACGTCATTCGGCAAACCAAAATATCTTGGATACGATACATAAATAAAATATTCTACATCTGTGGTATTTCCTAAATACAATAATGAAGTAATGTACATGTGGTAAGTTAAGGGTTATTCTGCCCGAAGGCAGGTCCGAACCTCCGCAGAGGTGTTCCTCAGCCGGAGTTTACGTGCGGTAGCGTGGCCAGTTCCTTTCCGCTCCTCCATTCCCTTTACCCCCACCAACAGCGCGTGGCAACCCATCCAACTCCTGACCACGACCAATGTTGCTTAACTTCGGAGATCTCACGGGATCCGGTGTTTCAACACGGCTACGCCCGTTGGCTGTACATGTGGAAATTAATAATAATAATAATAATAATAATAATAGTAATAATAATAATAATAATAATAATAATAATAATAATGACCTACACAACCTGAGAAAACTCAGCTTGGCAAAATTTCTCAAGTTACTAAATTCAAGAACCTAGGAGAAATCATTCAACCTTCAGGATTAAATCACGAAGAATATATAAAATACAAACATACTATATAATCACCTGGTGAATATACACTGACTGACAGAGCAAATGCAACGCCAAGAAGGAGTGGTCAGAACTTTATGCCAATTGCAGGGTAGACTGACGTCACTGAGGTATGCTCATGATGTGAAATGCGCCGCTGTGCTGCGCACGTAGCGAACGATAAATGGGACACGGCGTTGGCGTTGGCGAATGGCCCACTTCGTACCGTGATTTCTCAGCCGACAGTCATTGTAGAACGTGTTGTCGTGTGCCACAGGACACGTGTATAGCTAAGAATGCCAGGCCGCCGTCAACGGAGGCATTTCCAGCAGACAGACGACTTTACGAGGGGTATGGTGATCGGGCTGAGAAGGGCAGGTTGGTCGCTTCGTCAAATCGCAGCCGATACCCATAGGGATGTGTCCACGGTGCAGCGCCTGTGGCGAAGATGGTTGGCGCAGGGACATGTGGCACGTGCGAGGGGTCCAGGCGCAGCCCGAGTGACGTCAGCACGCGAGGATCGGCGCATCCGCCGCCAAGCGGTGGCAGCCCCGCACGCCACGTCAACCGCCATTCTTCAGCATGTGCAAGACACCCTGGCTGTTCCAATATCGACCAGAACAATTTCCTGTCGATTGGTTGAAGGAGGCCTGCACTCCCGGCGTCCGCTCAGAAGACTACCATTGACTCCACAGCATAGACGTGCACGCCTGGCATGGTGCCGGGCTAGAGCGACTTGGATGAGGGAATGGCGGAACGTCGTGTTCTCCGATGAGTCACGCTTCTGATCTGTCAGTGATAGTCACCGCAGACGAGTGTGGCGTCGGCGTGGAGAAAGGTCAAATCCGGCAGTAACTGTGGAGCGCCCTACCGCTAGACAACGCGGCATCATGGTTTGGGGCGCTATTGCGTATGATTCCACGTCACCTCTAGTGCGTATTCAAGGCACGTTAAATGCCCACCGCTACGTGCAGCATGTGCTGCGGCCGGTGGCACTCCCGTACCTTCAGGGGCTACGCAATGCTCTGTTTCAGCAGGATAATGCCCTCCCACACACTGCTCGCATCTCCCAACAGGCTCTACGAGGTGTACAGATGCTTCCGTGGCCAGCGTACTCTCCGGATCTCTCACCAATCGAACACGTGTGGGATCTCATTGGACGCCGTTTGCAAACTCTGCCCCAGCTTCGTACGGACGACCAACTGTGGCAAATGGTTGACAGAGAATGGAGAACCATCCCTCAGGACACCATCCGCACTCTTATTGACTCTGTACCTCGACGTGTTTCTGCGTGCATCGCCGCTCGCGGTGGTCCTACATCCTACTGAGTCGATGTCGTGCGCATTGTGTAACCTGCATATCGGTTTGAAATAAACATCAATTATTCTTCCGTGCCGACTCTGTTTTTTCCCCAACTTTCATCCCTTTCGAACCACTCCTCCTTGGTGTTGCATTTGCTCTGTCAGTCAGTGTATAACAAAAATCTATATCCTGGGATGGAAAACTAAGACACTGCAGTACAAGGCAGTAACCAAACCCGAAGCATGTGCATCGGAAACCCGGATCACTGGAGGCAAATCTCTAAAGGCGTAGAAAAGCAAGAAAGGAAAATCACACGGAAGATTATCGGCCCAGTCTGGATAGACGGAATAATCTGGATGAAAAGAAAATATCATGCGCTATATTGGCATTCTCAGATACTTTCAGTAAAATGGGGATTGATATTCTACGGTCTGATTCTCAGATTGAGCAATGATAGAATGACCAGAATAATATTCTCAGACCTGCCCTCTCACAGAAATTCAAGAATATATGGTTAATTTAAATTGAAAGAGGAACTGGCATTACAGGCGAAACTGTACAGGTCATATCTACATTCAGAACACTCGCCGATAACCACCAATGTTTGCAGACAAAAGCAAAACTAGAACATTTTCAACGAAAGGATGATGAGATTTTGGGATGAAGCACGTCAGCTCCACAGTTGGATACTACGATGTAAATACTAGTCTAATAATAATAATAATAATAATAATAATAATAATAATAATAATAATAATAATAATAATAATAATAATAATAATAATAATAATAATAATAATTTGGTTACTTTTGATTGTTTTTTCCACTCCGTTCTTCATAAATACAAATATTTTCTCATTTAATAATTATAATTTGCATTTGAACGCTAGAATGGGATATAGATTCATGCTCGGAGATCTTTAGCCAAGGAATCAACCTGGTATGTACTTCTACAAGACGAACAGTTGCATAAAAATTACGTGCCTTTTGATGAATGAAATAAATGTGACACCTTTAGCAAATGCTTTGAGTTTTATAAGGGACTGCCTGACCGAGGCGGTAAGGGTGTGCTCGGTTTAACCGGAAGGACGCGGGTTCGGTTCCACATCAGGAAATCAAACAATTAAGAAACAACATTTCCACATGGCCCTTCGGTTCACTCAGCCTACAAAGAAAATTAGTACTAGGTTAATTATTGGGGGATAAGGGGGCGGGCATAGAGCAAACTACTGTACCCCACCAGGTGTCGAGGTTACGGATAAGAGAAGCCCTTACATTCCACCCTTCCAAGAGTCTTCATGGCCGATACGAAGATAACTCTATCTCTTTTTATTGCTCTACGAGACTGTTGATTCGTTGTTGTTGTTGTTGTTGTTGATATTATTATTATTATTATTGTTTGTTGTTTAAAGGGGCCTAATATCTGAGGTCATCGACCCTGTGTTGATATTATGATTATAGCCACGTGACCTCAAATTTTATATGGGATTGGAATGACAGGGACATGATATTTTATTTCAAAAATTCTACATTCATTGACCGGCACTCAAATCGCAGCCACCTTGATGAAGAGTGAGCTAAAGCAAGCTGTTAGTTTTATGTAACTGTGGATATCGTGTCATAGCCACGGGACCTTGATGAAGAGTGAGCTAAAGCAAGCTGTTAGTTTTATGTGACTGCTGATGTCGTGACATAGCGACGGGACATTGATGAAGAGTGAGCTAAAGCAAGCTGTTAGTTTTATGTGACTGTGGATATCGTGTCATAGCCACGGGACATTGATGAAGTGTGAGCTAAAGCAAGCTGTTAGTTTTATGTGACTGTGGATATCGTGTCATAGCCACGGGACCTTGATGAAGACTGAGCTAAAGCAAGCTGTTAGTTTTATGTGACTGTGGATATCGTGTCATAGCCACGGGACCTTGATGAAGAGTGAGCTAAAGCAAGCTGTTAGTTTTATGTGACTGTGGATATCGTGTCATAGCCACGGGACATTGATGAAGAGTGAGCTAAAGCAAGCTGTTAGTTTTATGTGACTGTGGATATCGTGTCAAAGCTACGGGAACTTGACGAGAAGTGAGATAAAGCAAGCTGTTAGTTTTATGTGACTGTGGATATCGTGTCATAGCCACGGGACATTGATGAAGAGTGAGCTAAAGCAAGCTGTTAGTTTTATGTGACTGTGGATATCGTGTCATAGCCACGGGACATTGATGAAGAGTGAGCTAAAGCAAGCTGTTAGTTTTATGTGACTGAGGATATCGTGTCAAAGCTACGGGACATTGATGAAGAGTGAGCTAAAGCAAGCTGTTAGTTTTATGTGACTGTGGATATCGTGTCATAGCCACGGGACATTGATGAAGTGTGACTCACGCGGAAATGTCAGTTGACAATTTTTTCCACTTCCATCCAGCAGGATTCTCTTTGATCAAAGACAATATGCAAACAAATTGATTTGACTGATACGGAAATCTCTGTCTGCTTATATGGACCTTGATCCCTTTTTACCGCTTATCACTTGTATACAGTTAAACTCAGGGAGAAGGAGAAATTGCTCTCTCCACCCTTCACCCGCACCTCCACAATGCTACGGAACTCATTGTCGGGGGATGCGAAGAACATGTCTCTTCCAAAATTACAATGATATACAAAGGAAAAGCATTTTTATAGGAACTGCTGCATTGATAGAGTAAGTGAATGACAGACTTGTAGATCGGAATGACGTGCGTGTGCACGCGAATGAGTGAACGAATTGGTTACTAGAATTTATTAGTCGAATGGTTGACTGAGAAAATGAATGAGCAGGAAGGATATATGTATACACATATTTTTTTACCGGTATTTATTTTACCGAACTGAATATCTCAAGCTTTACACTTTTTCCTTTACTCATTAGCATAGAGAAATGTGCACAAGGAAAATTATTCTGATGGACTGCTTACAAAATATGTGGCTAGGGAACGTGATCAGTCTTAAGGAATGTAATGGCTAGGAAGAGCTTCGGGACACACGATGTTTTTAAAGGAAGCCATCGATTAGCTTAGCACGTTATGATCATTTATGTAGTTGCTAAATTATACTTAATTTCCAAAGACCTCCGTATAACTTATAGGTTGTAGTGTTCATTCAGTGAGGAACTAGCTTCAAATAACGTAATTTTTACAAAAAGTGTCTCTGTTCTTTAAAACACGAATCTTGTGACCACTGGAAGTATTTTTACCACACGTGCACTGTCACTGCTCAAGTAGGTTGAGTCACATGTTATAAAAATAATATTATGGTTTATACTGGTGATGATCTTAGTCGAGCTCTTGGCTGAGTGGTCAGCTTAGTTCAGTGGGTCCCGGATAGAGACTTGCATGGGCGAGTGTAAAGACCATTAATTAAATGAACTAGCCTGACACCCTGCTATATCTAAAAACCAACAAACGTTTCCGTGAATTATTTTTGTATACTGCAGTCAAATATGAATAATTTGACAGCGTTTATTTAATTTATTAATACCCATCCAACCATAAAACGGGGCCAAATCCACATGTGCGAGCCCGCAGGTGTGGGAAAAGCGGTAGAAAAAGGAGAAGAAGAAGAAGAAGAAGAAGAAGACTGGAGATTCGAGAGAGGGTATTGTTTATTGTTATATTTTCTTTTTATACGAGCAGCTATAAATAATAAAATCATGCAGTAGAAAGACATAAAGAACAATGCGTCGGGAAACCAGCTTTAGGGTAGTAACCAAAATTTAAGTGATTACAGATCGAACAGAGAAAGAATGACCTGAAAGGTGTATCAAGGTATTATTGTAAAAAAATAAACTTATCGGACATGCTATAGCGGTCCATAGGATACCCCTGAAACATGAGTTTCCAAAGTGAAGGTCACCAGAGTAGCCCCTCCATGCCATGTCCGACACCTCAAGTAAATATTAGTATTAAACTGTCAAGAAACATCTAAACTAATTAGAATATGACGCTGTTTAACAATATAATCTACGTACTAATTGCTCTAGACTTCCATAAAGTAATATTTTCTAGATTGACTTAGGTACATTAACCACCATATTAAACTCTTAATCACCGGACGAGTTGGCCGTGTGGTTAGGTTCGCGCAGCTGTGAGCTAGCATCCGGGAGATAGTGGGTTCGAACCCCACTGTCGGCAGCCCTGTAGATGGTTTTCCGTGGTTTCCTACTTTCACACCAGGAAAATGCTGCGGCTGTACCTTAATTAAGGCCACAGCCGCTTCCTTCCCACTCCTAGACCTTTTCTGTCCCATCGTCGCCATAAGACCTATCTGTATCGGGGCGACGTAAAGCAAATAGCAAAAAAAACAAAACAAAAAAAAACATTAATTCTCCTTTTCAATAAATCAATACTGATCTGCATTTAGGGCAGTCGCCCAGGTGGCAGATTCCCTATTTGTTGTTTTCCTAGCCTTTTCCTAAATGATTTCAAAGAAATTGGAAATTTATTGAACATCTCCCTTGGTAAGTTATTCCAGTCCCTAACTCCCCTTCCTATAAATGAATATTTGCCCCAGTTTGTCCTCTTGAATTCCAACTTTATCTTCATATTGTGATCATTCCTACATTTATAAACGCCATTCAAACTTATTCGTCTACTAATGTCATTCCACGCCATCTCTCCGCTGATAGCTCGGAACATACCACTTAGTCGAGCAGCTCTTCTTCTTTCTCTCAATTCTTCCCAACCCAAACATTGCAACATTTTTGTAACGCTACTCTTTTGTCGGAAATCACCCAGAACAAATCGAGCTGCTTTTCTTTGGATTTTTTCCAGTTCTTGAATCAGGTAATCCTGGTGAGGGTCCCATACACTGGAACCATACTCTAGTTGGGGTCTTACCAGAGACTTATATGCCCTCTCCTTTTCATCCTTACTACAACCCCTAAACACCCTCATAACCATGTGCAGAGATCTGTACCCTTTATTTACAATCCCATTTATGTGATTACCCCAATGAAGATCTTTCCTTATATTAACACCTAGATGCTTACAATGATCCCCTAAAGGAACTTTCACCCCATCAACGCAGTAATTAACACTGAGAGGACTTTTCCTATTTGTGAAACTCACAACCTGACTTTTAACCCCGTTTATCAACATACCATTGCCTGCTGTCCATCTCACAACATTTTCGAGGTCATGTTGCAGTTGCTCACAATCTTGTAACTTATTTATCACTCTATAGTGAATAACATCATCCGCAAAAAGCCTTACCTCCGATTCCTCTCCTTTACATATATCATTTATATATATAATAAAACATAAAGGTCCGATAATACTGCCTTGAGGAATTCCCCTCTTAATTATTACAGGGTCAGATAAAGCTTCACCTACTCTAATTCTCTGAGATCTATTTTCTAGAAATATAGCAACCCATTCAGTCACTCTTTTGTCTAGTCCAATTGCACTCATTTTTGCCAGTAGTCTCCCATGATCCACCCTATCAAATGCTTTAGACAGGTCAATCGCGATACAGTCCATTTGACCTCCAGAATCCAAGATATCTGCTATATCTTGCTGGAATCCTACAAGTTGAGCTTCAGTGGAATAACCTTTCCTAAAAACGAATTGCCTTCTATCGAACCAGTTATTAATTTCACAAACATGTCTAATATAATCAGAAAGAATGCCTTCCCAAAGCTTACATACAATGCATGTCAAACTTACTTGTCTGTAATTTTCAGCTTTATGTCTATCACCTTTACCTTTATACACAGGGACAACTATAGAAACTCTCCATTCATCTGATATAGCTCCTCCGACCAAACAATAATCAAATAAGTACTTCAGATATGGTACTATATCCCAACCCATTGTCTTTAGTATATCCCCAGAAATCTGATCAATTCCAGTAGCTTTTCTAGTTTTCAAATTTTGTATCATATTGTAAATGTCATTGTTATCATATGATAATTTTATTACTTCTTTGGCTTTAGTCTCCTCCTCTGTCTCGACATTATCCTTGTAACCAACAATCTTTACATACTGCTGACTGAATACTTCTGCCTTTTGAAGATCCTCACATACACACTCCCCTTGTTCATTAATTATTCCTGGAATGTCCTTCTTGGAACCTGTTTCTGCCTTAAAATACCTATATATACCCTTCCATTTTTCACTAAAATTCGTTTCGTTTGTCCTCATTCTCCCAATTAAATTGCAAAATTATCCCTGCGGTCTCTTTATTTTTGCACTGTGAAGCAATTGGTTGCTTTTCAATATTCTAAACTCTTATTACTACATTTTTCAAATATTCTTTGATGTTCTATGCAATCGCTTTTTCAGTAGTATTCCATTCGTACATTTCTAGAATGTTCCGTATCCCATCCATGCAGTGCAACAACAACAACATGTATTATGCATCCCAGGAACGAGTGCATCAAGCGAGGGGGATTTAAGTAAGGATGGGCTTCTGATCATTATTTGAAAAAAGCCAGCTTAATCCTGATGGGGTTTAACGACCTTTCCACAGAACATTTATTGTAAATTAATTGTCATTTCTACTGTTTTAATTTCTGTTATGCCTGAGAAAATATTTATTTTCAGTTATTGTGCACTAGAGATTAATTAAAAACGTTATTTTTCTTACTAAAATGATAGCGTAAAGCGCATTAGTAAAATATCCATCCAGTAATAACATTAATCATACAGTTAGCGGTTACGAATTGCAAATGACTATGGACACCATCTACATCATCTCTAAGAACCAGTAACACGTAAGAACAAAATGCAATTTTCACACAGGAAGAAAAAAGGAAAAACAACCAGCCTATACTGCAAAGCTATATACACTATGTGGTCAAAAGTATCCAGACACCCCCGAAAAACGTACGTTTTTCATCTTAGGTGCATTGTGCTGCCACCTGCTGCCAGGTACACCATAGCAGCGATCTCAGTAGTCATTAGACATCGTGAGAGAGCCGAATGGGGCGCTCCGCGGAACTCACGGACTTCGATCGTGGTCAGGTGATTGGGTGTCACTTGTGTCAGAAGTCTGTACGCGAGATTTCCACACTCCTAGACATCCCTAGGTCACTGGTTCTGATGTGATAGTTAAGTGGAAACGTGAAGGGACACGTACAGCTCGAAAGCGTACAGGCCGACCTCGTCTGTTGACTGACAGAGACCGCCGACAGTTGAAGAGGGTCGTCAAGTGTAAGAGATAGACATCTATCCAGACCACCACACAGGAATTCCAAACTGCATCACTATCCACTCCAAGTACTATGACATTCGGCGGGAGGTGAGAAAACTTGGATTTCATGGTCGAGCGGCTGCCCATAAGCCACACTTCTCGCAGGTCAATGCAAAACTACGCCTCGCGTAAACATTGAACTATTGAACAGTGGAAAAACATTGTGTGGAGTAACGAATCACGGTACACAATGTGGCGATCCGATGGCAGGGTGTGGGTATGGCGAATGCCCGGTGAACGTCATCTGCCAGAGTGTGTAGTGCCAACAGTAAAATTCTGAGGCGGTGGTGTTATGGTGTGGTCGTGCTTTTCATGGAGGGGCCTTGCACCCCTTGTTGTTTTGCATGGCACTATCACAGCACAGGCCTACATTGATGTTTTAAGCACCTTCTTGCTTCCCACTGTTGAAGAGCACTTCAGGGATGGCGATTGCATCTTTCAACACGATCGAGCACCTGTTCATAATGCACGGCCTGTGGCGGAGTGATTACACGACAATAACATCCTTGTCATGGACTGGCCTGCACAGAGTCCCGACCTGAATACTACGGAACACCTCTGGGATGTTTTGGAACGCCGACTTAGTGCCACGCCTCAACGACCGACATCGTTACCTCTCCTCACTGTAGCACTCAGTGAAGAATGGGCTGCCATTCCCCTAGCGAGAATGGAAGCTGTCATCAAGGTTAAGGGTGGGCCAGCACCACATTGAATTCCAACATTATCGATGGAGGGCGCCACGAACTTGTACGTCATGTTCAGCCAGGTCCGGATACTTTTGATAACATAGTGCAGGAATGATTCAGAAATCTGAGGAAATGGTCCGTTTTTATGAAATAGCTCAGCTAATTTGAGAGTAAGTAGTAAGAGTTATACTGCCCGAAGGCAGGTCCGAACCTCCGCAGAGGTGTTCCTGAGCCGGAGTTTACGTGCGGTAGGGTGGCCAGTTCCTTTCCGCTCCTCCATTCCCTTACCCCCCACCAACAGCGCGTGGCAACCCATCCAAGTCCTCACCACGCCCAATGTTGCTTAACTTCGGAGATCTCACGGGATCCGGTGTTGCAATACGGCTACGGCCGTTGGATGAGAGTAAGGGATAAGTAGTTATTTCTGTACGCATTTGTCCATGTTAGTTAAGCAATTTTGAACCACCACATTTGCCTGTATTCTGTTAGCTGTGCGGTGTTTTTATTAAGAGATGGTACAGTATATGCCAGGGCATGATCAGTCCACCGAGGCCTTCGGTTACTTCCTCTAGCCGACCAGCCACCGCAGAAACACGCACGAGTTAATACGTCCCTCCATATGGGGTTTGTATTAGGAAGGGCATCCGGCCGTGAAACTGAGCTTAATCCACATTAATGCCGATCCCAGACAACTGGAAAAAGTTCCAGGGAAGAAGGAGATGATCTTTTTTGGTACAGCCAGAACATCTAAGAAATTGGGGCTATTCATGGGAACTTACGATAACTTCATTTTGCTTCTTTCACTCAGATAAACCAAGGTCATAGTCATACGAAATAAAACTATGACCACCGAACGAGTTGGCCGTGCAGTTACGGTCGCTCAGTTGTGAGCTTGTATTCTGGAAATAGTGGGTGCAAACCCCACTGTCGGCAGCCCTGAATATGGTTTTCCTTGGTTTCCCATTTTCACACCAGGCAAACGCTGGGCTGCACCTTAATTAAGGCCACGGCCACTTCCTTCCCATTTCTAGCCCTTTCCTATCCTATTGTCAGCCATAAGACCCACCTGTGTCGCTGCTACGTAAAGCGGATTGTAAGAGAAAAACTAAAGAATAAACTATGACCTCAAATTAGAAATTGTTGTAGACCTACATTTCAGATTTAGAAATTGTATTATATTTCAATCTTAAAAATTATTATACCTTACAATATTATAAATTGTTGTATATTACGGTCAGAGAAAGTGTGCAACAATACAATCTTAGAATATGTGGTACATTATTGTCTTAGAAATTCTGGTACATTCCAATCGTTTTCTATTTCTTGAAATTAGGCTCTTGAAATCAAAAGGTTAAATCAGAAATGGCTTTTGTCTCACAAGGCACACTCGCGTAGTAATCTGAACAATAAGAAACTAATCATTGAAGTAGCTAAATAAAAAATAGCTGTACACTCCACGTTTCTTCAGAAAATACACTGCATTATTTAGTGTGAACTTATCAACTACGTAGATAATTCTACGAAATTAGCCTCGTTGTTATTAAACTGCCCTCATTTAAAAGCCCCGTTCCACTGACATCTGTTGACAACTGAGTGCATTGTTAGTGGCTCTCATTTATCATCACTACGTCGCAGTAAAGCTACCTGAATAGATACCACTTTGCCACACCGTCCTCATTGCGTTTTAATTTCTATCACATTCATTTTAATGAGTCGTTTCTTTTTCTCCTCTGGTCACGCACACTACTCATCATTCCGGGCAGCTTCTACTCCAGCAGTCCGTGCACTGGGTATTCAAGGTTTGCATACGTAATGAAGCTGGCCAAATTTATTAGTGTCTTAAGCTTCGACCACCGAATATTCATTTTTCAACATGAGATATACCCAAGTCGTAAAAGACTCCCTGTCATCATTTGTGCTTTTTTTATGTAGCCAACAAATTTATGAGCTTTCTTAATTAAATTGTGCCTTCAAATTCCCATTGTATGCACAATGAAATAGGATTCCCCAAAACCCTCCTGCAATGCGGTGTTTACGTACAAGCTCCATTCTGACAGCTACTTAATATCAAATAACTGTTTACAGAAACTGAAATGATAGTCAGTGTGTAAACAAGGGAAATCATAAAAACAAGTGACGAATTTCAGGTCATTATATGGGTTGAGAAATGGAAGTATTCTCATCACCTCTGAGGGCTAAGAAGCAACATGGCTGCTAACTTTGTCGTTGACTGTAAAATGCAGCGCTTGTTTGTCGAAGATACGTGTGATGGTACCGATATTGAAGGTAACTATTGTATGGAAACGGATGAAAAGTCAATTGGTGAAAGCGGTGAGAGTGATGGTGATGAAAGGGGTACCCTAAAAGTTCCGGAAAGGAATATGGTTAAGACAGTGTTCTAAATTTGTAGAAAAAAAAAAGAAATACTAGAAATGTCAAGATAGATGAAAAACATTTTTGAAGATCAAACAGGAGTTATAATACTGTATATGAATAAGTAAGAAACTATGTCTAAGTTTCCAAAAGTCATATTTTAAAATAGGTAAGTCCTGTTCTGAAAAATCCACTCTGTGTGCAAAAGAAACGAATATCGTCGTTGCCGGGACGAAACCTCCATGTGATAATATTTTTGGAGATATACTGACCCGCAGCACATACATTATGAAGAGCGAGAATGCCCTGACACTTGTCACACAATATTGCACCTTAGATGACAGAACCTTACCGGCCAAAGTTCTAAGCTAAAATATTTCACATAGGAGGTTTTGTACCGGCAACGACGATATATTATACTATAGGAGTACGTAAATTCGCCATGCAAACAAAATCCCTACAGTGAAGTACGGTAAGGTTCTTTTTCTTCTACACGCCAGCATAGGAAAATGAACACAGCGATAATTGTTTTGATGGATTACATATCAATATGTGTCTGGGAGGCGTGACTAGACTTAAGGAATATAATGGGTAGGAAGAGCACCGGGATATGCAATGTTTTAAAAGAAAGCCATTGATATGTACAGTACTGATAGTGTCTTCTGTTATTCAGTGCACTTGGGGAAATATGACCACCTCACATGACAATGAAATGTGCTGCAGTTCTAGAGAAATACCAAATTCAGAGAGAAAATTATATTCTCCGGCCTATTAGTTGAACTCATTTCACTCCTAGTTACAGTAAACGAGGCTGGTGGGTTTGTGTTCTCACAGCTGTAAGAGAGGTAACGTTCTCCCCTCGTGACCTACATCTTCGCTCTATCTTTCTACCCTTCAGCGAGCAGCAATGTTCTTACCGCAGCCCGGCAGGTCCCAGGTGTCTTCACCATTCTGCCATTTGTTGAAACTCCTCAGAAGGCAAGACAGCCCCACTTCTGGGCCATGACATGCACTTTTATTATGATTTTCCCTGCCATTCCTAGGTGCTCTGCGTCAGTGGATTACTTGCGCAGTTCTGCAATGTATCTTTCGTATCGCAGGCCAGGATGCATATCTGGGTCATTCTCGTCTATATTCAGCCTTTGATAATCCGGTAATAATAAAACCAACAATTTTGCCTTTTTTCGCCTTTTGAAAAAGGGCAATATTTTGGAGCGAAGAAATACGGGCTCATCATCAGTATCACTCTTCTAACTCTAGTGGGATCAGGATTATAATGCACCTTTCCATCTTTCTCTAACCAACCACTTGCTCTATGACGTAACGTATTGCAATTACTAAGTAATGATGGGTGCTTTTTAAATATATGAACCCGAACATTAGCGAATTATGTAAGTTAGATCTGTATTAGTTGTGGGAGTCATGCCTTGGTTCAAGTGAAATAAGATGCTGATATGACCCCGTTCTGCCACTACTCAGATTTCTACACCCGTGGCATAGTGCAGGGCAAGTGGGTCAAGGAGTTGCTCTTCTGGGTGGCACTATTGTAATGTACTTTCTGTCCCATTCTGATTCAATTGTTGAATGTGGAAATTTGGTCTTTTTCGCCGACTGTTACGTCCACACTTCCCTTCAGAAAGTGAAGATGGATTGTCGAAAGTATTTGCTTGATTCATCAATCTGACTTGTGAGACGAGCGAGGTATAAATAAGAGAATGAAAGGTTAAATAAAGTATTGTTTTGCGTAGAATATAGGTATTATGTATAGCCTCAGAGTAATTGTTTTCATTATTATTATTATTATTATTATTATTATTATTATTATTATTATTATTATTATTATTATTATTATTATTATTATTATTATTATTTGTAGTATCGTTTAATTTATGCACGGATTCTAGGCCGAATGGTCAGCATCACCATTCTCTGTTCAGAGGGTTCTGGGTTCGATTCTCTGCTAGTTCGGGGATTTTAGCCGCGTCTTGTTTATTCTTCTTGCTCGGGGACGGGGTATTTTTGATTGTCTAAATACACACCTATTCATACATGTACACACGGTACACCACCAACCACCATAGGGAGCCACGCAATGGTCAATACATTTCTCCACATATGCTTGCCGTCAGAAGGTCACATTTTGCACCTTCAGTCTAGCAAGAATTGGTTCTTTATATATCAGAAAATGGTTACTGTTTTAGAGCATATTTGACATCATTCGCATTAGCGATTCAAGCAATGTGTGGACAAACCATCAGAAGAAGAGGATGCGAAATCTCTGTATCATTACAATCATATGCCCTATGTAATAGTAGTTAAATCTAAATAAAACCGAGCGAGCTGGGCATGCGGGGGACGATGGGTTCGAATCCCACATTCGGCAGCCCTAAAACTGGTTTTCCATTTTCACACCAGGCAAATTCTGGGGTTGTGCCTGAATCAAGGCCACAGCTGCCACTTTCACACCCTTCCGTCACACAAAACCTTTGATGTGTTAGAGCGACGTTCAACCATGAGCAAAAAATGTACGAAAAGAGGTCTCAGAGCCTCCAGTGAAGACGATAATCTATTTATCTATCTAGAGAACACAAAACGAGCTGATTTACTTGCTTGTTCTAGAACATTCCCTCCCAGATGCTTTACATAATGCCACCCATTTTATCTGATGCGCAATAGTTAGGATTCTGTGTAAAATGAAGCTTCAGTGTTTGTGATCTCATCAATATTCACGTAGAACTGGAAGCTCACTTGCTTGCCATTTTCAATTTCTTGGACTTCCGAGTGATCTGTCATGTCAATAGTATTTATGGCAAATTTCCGTTCGAATTTTTACCTGTCCAGAGACGTATGTCACATTTTTCACCTTCAGTCTAGCAAGAACTGGTTCTTTATATATCAGAAAATGGTTACTGTTTTAGAAGTTCGTACATATTCCTTGAATATTTCTTCATCTCATTGCCATTTCCAATAATCCTGTTCAGATCACATTGACAAATTTGGTGTAAGGACCACATATTGATTTAAGCGTTTTGTAACAATCGCAAAATTAAAATACATTTTAAAGTAGGAACATTAAAATCTCTTCTAATGTGAATATGCCATCCGAAAGAGAGAATTTTTCTGACCTTATGACAAGTTACTTGCGACGCGATCGCAGTTTGTTAGTGCAAAATGCAATCGCGTTGCCAGTAACTTGTGTATTATATGAATGTGGTTGATGCGCATATTATAAATACCCACGAAATATACTTATGCCACCTTTAGTTATATTTTATGTTACTACCTCTTGATGTTTAACTCGCAAGGAACCTCACATTTCGTGATTTAACCCATATGGATGCAATAAACTATACAAACAAGGTCATCCCTATTGGACACAAAGCTTATCTTGAACCACTTTACGTACTGTATTTACGACAGTTCAAGGCCGTGTTGAAGTGGACTAAATATCACAACATCACACCGTTGATGCCGGATTCAATACCGTTCCTCATGTGTAATACCCAATCAC
Organism: Anabrus simplex; assembly: GCF_040414725.1. Taxonomy (NCBI): domain Eukaryota; kingdom Metazoa; phylum Arthropoda; class Insecta; order Orthoptera; family Tettigoniidae; genus Anabrus; species Anabrus simplex. Next base: position 1,211,749,199 of record NC_090266.1, on the reverse strand, counting down.
TTCTGTTCCCATGTCTTCCTAGACTTCATTATAAACTCCTGGATTATAACTGGATATTATATTACTTCACCGTCAGATCAAGGAGGTTTCAGGCACCACGGGGAAGGCTAATTGAAGTTGAAAATTCGTGTTATTCGGAATATCCACTACAGAAAGCTTTCATGAATTGCGCCTTCTGTGACAGGAGGTCAATTTCTGGGAATTCATTCCACGTGAACCTATGAATCTTAATATCTTACAGAAAGCCACTAAGAATTCAGTATTTAACTCACGAGGGAACACATACATGTGTTACACTCGGATTCGATTGAAATTCGGTAGGAATATTCGTGAGAGGCAGTAGAATGCCAAGGTGAAAACTGCATGTGCCCAACGAAAGTTTAAACACTAAAATTGAATAAATAAGTAGTCGTAAAATTAGAAGTGCCGCGGGAGTATCGCGGTGTGGCGGAGAGGTAGGGAGGAGAGAAGCAGCGGACGTGAACCAACCGAGCTGCGTAGACCTGCGCCAGCAGCCAGGCAGCGTATAGTTAGCGCGTTTCCCTTAACTTCCCGATTAGATGAGCAAAACGTAAATATGAAAACAGCACATGAAATAAGTGTACAAAGGACGATGTTTGAATACCGATGCCAATAAGGTTTGAAGAATTCACGCCCGAGTTCTTGTTACTCGTTGTAATTTTTCAAGCCTTATTGGCATCGTTGTTCAAACATCGTCCTTTGTATACTTGTTTCATGTCCTGTTTTCATATTTACGTTTTGCACATCTGATCGGGAAGTTAAGGGGAACGCGCTAACTATACGCTGCTTGGCTGCTGGCGCAGGTCGACGCAGCCCGGTTGGTTCACGTCCGCTGCTTCGCTCGTCCCTACCTCTCCGCCACACCCCGATACTCCCGCGGTACTTCTAATTTTACCACTACTTATTTGTTCAATTTTGGCATTTAAACTTCCGATGGGCACATGCAGTTTTCACCTTAGCATTCTACTGCCTCCCACGAATATTCCTACCAAATTTCAACCGAATCCGAGTGTAACACATGTATGTGGTCCCTCGTCAGTGAGTAAACACGTACAGTACAATGTGACTGACGATGGCTCATCATGTGAGCATATTTGTACTGTACTCGTCCACCGTACCTGCAAAAAATACAACTATACTGCAATAGCAATAATTTACGACTGGGTAATATTTCTGTGTATCTCACTCTTTCATTCGTATTCATCTTAGGTGTAACATTATGTACTGTACTAAAATATGCCGTATTAAGACTGAAGAGTTTTGAATTTTATCGTTCCTTTTGAAAGGATTCCGTGATTTATTTTCCCTTTGACAGATGCACAGATGTTTATAAAAACAGCAGTACCGTTAAGAAAGGTTGAAACGCGAGTGAAAAATGAAAATCCACGGCTTGTTTCCAGTCATTCGACCGGGTCAGGAATGGAATGAATGAAGCCCCCATCTAGCGGCGAGGATATGAATCGTGCCGGCTGCCGAAGCCTGTCGCACTCCTTTGGGGCAATGATTAATGAATAACAGATGAAATGATATGATATTGGAGAGTGTTTCTGGAATGAATTATGACAGGGAAAACCGGAGTTCCGGGAGAAAATACTGTCCCGCCTCCGCTTTGTCCAGCACAAATCTCACATGGAGTGACCGGAATTTGAACCACGGAATCCAGCGGTGAGAGGCCGGCGAGCTGCCGCCTGATGCACAGTAAATGCGAACTAGTGTATCACAACCAAACGAATAGAACTGTTGGGTGGTTTTGCATTCCTGTGCCCAGCAGTGCCCTCAGGACTTTCATGTTAAGCGTGTAAACAGAGGGCTGTTGAGGAGCCAAGCAATTAATGCATCAGAGTGAAAAGGCGGAGTCACTATCATTTTCGGGCTAAAAACAGAGTTCGAGCGCGGACGAACGGGCGGCCTTCGTAAAGGAGGATTTTCGTTCTGCGACATTACCGGCCGTATATGACATGACGTAACAACACTGATGAAAGTGTGGTGAACCAGAGAGAACCAGACGCACTGGACTTCCAGTAGTGAATCAAGAACAGTGGCGACGCCACGGGATGATAGACTTTTCGTCTGTAAGGCAACACTGGATCGTACAGCTCCATCACAAGTGTTAGCACAGGCTCGGAAATTGAGAGAATTTTTTTTTCGAGTTTCCGAAGACGAGGCCCAACATGATATATCGTCATTGCAGGGAAGAAAACCTCCTTTGTGATAATATTGTTGGAGATATACTGACCAGCAGCACATACATGATTAAGAGCGAGAACGTCTTGACAAAATTCACACAATATTGCACCTTAGATGACAGAACCTTATTGGCCAAATTTCTAAGCTAAATTATTTCACATAGGACGTTTTGTCCCGGCAGCGACGATATGTTCATCGTGGGCCATTATGGGCCAGAAAATGGTGGGTTCGATGTCTTTTTTGCTTTATTTCAGCATTTTTGGCTTATTGGTCCTTTTTAGCCTTTTCATAGGTCTTATCGACTTTGTTTTGGCAACGTCAACTCTTTTCGACTACATTTTATTGTCCATTCTCAGTTTGAATCATCATTAGTTCAAATGTCACCTCTTAAACATCTTTTCTCTAGTAAATACATATAGTTGTACCATACCTGAAAAGAGAGAAAATTAAATGAAAATGAAGTTAAAGGAAAAATGAAAACAACGGGGGTAACAAATTATGTGCAGCATAAGTGTAATATTGAGTGGAGAACAAAATAGTGTGAGTGTTTCTGAAGAGGAAGATCTCACTTAATTCAAGTATGAACCCATAACATCCTTTGATGTGCAGAGAAGTTGCTCGATATTTCGCGATGTGATGTCTGTAAACCGACGAACTGGTTTTACACCTAAGAATCTGGAGATGACTATTGTGATGCACTGCAAAGTCAATTGAGGTAAGGTTTCTGCAATTCCAATTTCTGCAACCCTAGTGTGGTTATGGTTATGCTAATTTAAATTTATTTCTCCAGGATGTCCATTGCGGGTGCGGTAAATTCATTCTTGTTGGAAAAAGTATTTCATTCTAAATTTTGCAAGCACTTTTTTAACAAACATGACATTCCTTTTTTAATTATGTTAATCTAGAATTATATGCCTATACTGTCTAAATAAAAAGAAGTATTTCACTCATAATTTTTTTCACTGTATGTCGCATACCACCAGAATTTTGCATCTATAAACTTTACACTCCTTCATTTTTAATTTATTTAATTTCGTGTGGCTGTTTCTAGCCGAGTGCAGCCCTTGTAAGGCAGACCCTCCGATGAGAGGGGGCGGCATCTGCCATGTCTAGGAAACTGCGTGATATTGTGATGGAGGATAGTGTTATGTGTGGTGCGTGAGTTGCAGGAATGTTGGGGACAGCACATACACCCTGCCCCCGGGCCACTGGAATTAACCAATGAGGGTTAAAATCCCCGACCCGGCCGGGAATCGAACCCGGGTCCCTCTGAACCGAAGGCCAGTACGCTGACCATTCAGCCAACGAGTCGGACTACTCCTTAATTAAGTATGTAATTAAAACTAATATAATGAGTTAATTTGGATCGCATTTTTGGCATACCCTTTTTGGGATATTTTTAGATCTGTTTATTAGTCCTTTAATGCAATTTATAGTTCTTCAACTTCCGTGCCCTACGTTATTACAAATGTCTGCTTCCACTGTTCGACGACGCCTGCTTTGATGACGGCTTTTTACCCGCACTCCTTTGTGGCGTATTACCTATTCCATTTACTATGGACTGTAGGCGTCTCAGGTTACGATGTTTTCGTGATCACACACAGAATAGCAACAGGACGTATCTTGGAACGCGTCACACCTCAGATTGGACCACCACGATGTGAACGCGCATTAGACGATATCGTGGTGAGCAGTATAACCCTGCATGAATTGTTCAGCGTCATAGCGCCAAACGTGGTGGTGTTGAGTGCCCTTTGGTGTCACTCATGATTTCAACTGATACGTATTGGGTGCAGTATCAAAATATCCGAAAGTGAAATTAATAAAAAACAACATCGAACTATCCCCTATTAATATGTAGCCGAGATACATAAAGTAATGAGTCTCAAAATGTCTGAGAAGCTGCATAGGTGACTGGGACTTCAAACACAAACCATGTTTACGTTTTCTAGCTGGGTGCCCGTATTTTGGTACGGTGAGGGTGAATTTTTATTCAAATTATGTGAAATAGATTTTCGACTTCTTCGACGATCAGTGGCTGGAGAATCCACAAAAGCCCCTTTAACTAACTGTCATGGAAAACGATATCGAACAAAGAATGTCGTTGAAGGATGGAATTCTGATTTCAACCATTTGAAAAAATGACCTCATTCCCGCTTCAAGGAGTTAGTATCTTATTTGAAAGAAAAGGAGCTGAAACATCTGATTTTCAAATATCCAAGATGGATGTGAATCTCGAAGTTCGAAGAGAAGAAAGAGATATTGCATTTTAGACGAAAGAATCAAAAGTTCTACAGCTAAATATGAGGACGACGGAGACATCGAAACTGTTTAAGAACAATCTCTTACGTCATTAAACTGGACTGACCGAGTGAGTTGGTCGCGTAGTTTGAGACGCGTGTCTGTGAGCTTCCATTCGGGAGATGGTAGGTTCGAATACCACCATCGGCAGCCCTGAAGGTGATTTTCGACGGTTTACCATTTTCAAACCTTAATTAAGACCACGGCTGCTACCTTCCAAAGCCGAGCCTTTTACTAGCCTTGTGTCGCCGGAAGCCTCCGATGTGTTAGTGCGACGTTAAACCACTGGTAAAGAAAACAAACCTGGAATAACCTCTGGCAACATTCCGATGAAAAAAATTGTAAATATTCTTAGTGAAAAATTTGTAAATAATCAAGATTTTACATATATGACAAAGCAATAGCTGCACATAAAAAACGGAACTAGGCCCAAATCTTTTGGCCACAAGACTGTTAATATACAATAAAAAGTAGGTGCATTTAACACTGAATTAGTTGCGGGTTATTCGAGAGATGGATTATTTGCTGTAACTTGAGCTTGCTTGGTGCTAGAAGTCCATCTCCCCGTCTAGCTTCCTATCTTGGAAGTGGTGACATCTCGTAACTTTGTGACTTAAATGCAATACAAATGTCACGAGCCGCTACTAGGTTTATCTCACAGATACGACGCGAGTAACTTTTTTCATGTTTATCTCTAATGCTTTTTATTTGCTATGAATTAGCTCATTATTATTATTATTATTTGCAAAACTATATTGTGTTCAGTGAGTTGATTGACTAATCGGTAACATTACAATCTCAGGTTCCTGAAAACTGTGAAAACGAACAATTAGAGAATTAGTTTAATTGTTTCAAAAATGTCAATGTTCTTTCTCAATATTGAAGTGGATGTATGTTGTATGTTTAGTCATCAGCCCGAAGGCTGGTTGGATCCTCAACAGTTCCGCCATGAGCTGTCATCGATGGCCTAGGCATCACTGAAGAGGCGTACTAGGGAAATGAGGAGTGAGGTAGTTTCCCGTTGCTTTCCTCACCGAGACAGAAGTTACTATTACATATCAGTCTGCCAAGCCCACTGAAATGGATGCACCAACCGACCCTGTGAGCAACAGTTTCACACCATTCATAGCAGGGACTGGCTGCGTAAGGAATGGCATTACTATCATCGCTCATACCTCAGTCACTTTCATATTGTCAAAGCCAAGGTTAAGACAGAGACAGATCAATGAAAGTAACAAAATTGCTCTAGCCCATAACAGAAGACTTAGTGCAGTGTAAACACTAGGTCCCGCCAGCAAAGGCATTTGAAGTGGATATGTTGTAAATAAATATTAAAGTGCATTTTATGTTGGTTTCTATCTTCCACAAATTATACAGGAGTTGTGTGGATGGACTTAATTTCCGTACCTCTCACATACGACGCGAGTACTGATGCTACTTTTAGGAGACGCCTAATGCAGTGTTAAGAAAATGGGATTAGGTCTATCTATGCGCGGGTTAATGGTGTCCGTGGGCTTACTGACCTCCTGCCGTATTCATGTTTGTGCGAGGTGGTACGGCAGGCACAACTCAAGATTGAGGTACCATTTTTTTTTTTTTTGCTAGGGGCTTTACGTCGCACCGACACAGATAGGTCTTATGGCGACGATGGGTTAGGAAAGGCCTAGGAGTTGGAAGGAAGCGGCCGTGGCCTTAATTAAGGTACAGCCCCAGCATTTGCCTGGTGTGAAAATGGGAAACCACGGAAAACCATCTTCAGGGCTGCCGATAGTGGGATTCGAACCTACTATCTCCCGGATGCAAGCTCACAGCCGCGCGCCCCTACGCGCACGGCCAACTCGCCCGGTCAGGTACCATTTTTAGAAGAGGTTACGCAGCCTGTGTTGGTGCTAACAATTAACCTCTTCGCACCATATTGTATTACTGTGTGCTTATTATAATGATACTGTGTACTTCCAGGCAGGTTCAAATTCGGATATTTTGAGACTCGTTGTCCAGTTAGCAAACTGACTTGTTAAACAGTCCCCGGGAATTCAGATAATTTGAGATTCTGATGTTTTGAGACTCGGATATTTTGAGACGACACGACGTATTGAGGGTAATCCCACCAGCAACCGATACGTCAGGGAAGCCGTAGTAGTAGAAGTTATATTCATCCTTCACCTCACAACTGCCGCTATATTCCAGCAAAACAATGCCTAAGCACATTTTTTCATGTATGTTCGAATTTTCCTCGGAGCGCTGCAGGTATGGAATGTTACAAGACCTGCCTGTTGATCTTCTATGGAATTTCGTTGGTCGACAACAAGACCGTCAAATTCCTCCAGAAGCCAGCATCAACGGACTGTGGTGTCGTATCAAAGCAGCTTGGCAGACATCCAAGGCCTTTTTATTCAATGGCAAGTAATATAACAGCTCATGGATACTTTAAAAAATCATTCATGGATACTGGTATTAATAATATTTAGAACAAATCTTATTATATTCTCATGAATCCTTCATGGTGTTGCAAATTTCATAAATGAGGAGTGTCTGTTCCAAAGGTGCTGTTTCCACCTTAATAAAGTTGTGGGTAATGTGCAAGAAAAGGCATGCGGAACATGCTCAGGATTGGATTTGGTCTGGATTTCTCATGAAAATCAATAATATTCGACTAGTATAATGCATGTGACCGAAATTTTGCAAGCGAAAATAGCTCCTTTTGAACAGACACTACTCACATGTTCTTGCTACAGGTCTTACCCTATATTCTGTATTATTTCCTTTTCACTTTGCGTCTGTCAGAGGATAATCAATCGAGGAATAATACTGAAGTTATTCCATTTTCCTTGTCGTTAGTGTAGAAAGAAATATGAAATTAGTAATGTCGTTGATTTATACAGCGCTCATGTGATGGCATACAGCCGAACACAGATCAAAATGAAACCAACTGTGACTAAACGTATCATACAATCTATTGGATTCAATTATGCACATCACAGAGCACCTGCTGTTAATCTTGGTGCAATGTGCAAGCGACAGTTTCGGGTATAAATTCCAGGTGACACTGAGTAAGATCATACCAAACTTTTCAGCGGGAGGTAGTGGGTCACTGGATAAAGGAGTTAGTTTCAGAAGAGAAAAAATGACGAAGATTGATCAATTTTCTGAATAATTATATTTATTCTCAACGGAACTACACTACCCTGAAAAAGAAATGTGTTATGTTCATCAAGTACAGATACATTTCTTGTAAGACATAGTGGTAGATCTTCAGGTATGGGCTAGAACAAATTTGTTACTTTAATTGATCTATCTTAGTCTCATTCTTGGCTTTGACTATAATTATCCGGGCTAGATAGCTCAGACTGTAGAGTGGTGTCCTTCTGATTCCAAGTTGACGGTTTTATCCTGGCCCAGTTCGGTGGTATTTGGAGGTGTTCAAATACGCCAGCCTCGTGTAAAAGAACAAACTTTCGGCACTTCGTTACGCCATGGGTTCGGATTTATGAACGTGTCTTTCGTAATCTCGGTTTGTGGGTACATGTCAGAGGGCTTGGCTGACTTGTACGTAATAGCTCTTTCTGGCTCATTGAAGAAAGCAACGGGAAATTACATGATGCAATCACTAGATTCTCTGTGGTTCAAATCCCAGCCATATGCATGTGTACATGTGCTATTCTTAAAATGAATATGTATGTCCCTGTGATTCGGATTACACGTAAAACTGGAGATCCAATGGCTATGATCAGATCAATCATCGCAATACTGCAAACTCACTTGTTCTTCAGATGCTTTTTGGAGTATCGGAAACACGTCACAATCAGATATAATTTGATGAAAAATTTCATTAGCTGAGTACACTAGAAGTTCATTTACTTTCCCACGCTGTTCACACCGAAAAAAAGCGGAAAATGTACTCAATAGGTTCCTGCTGTGGAATGCTCCAGGTTGCTAGTCTATGAATGAAACTTTAATTAAACAGCCTGCTTGAGGAATTTCTAACTTGCCACAAGCGTCCTCATGCAATGGTAGCTAATTATCGCCACAGTTTGCATAAGACGCGTATATCTTGAACTGTTATTTAGTTCTAGAGGAGAAATTTGTGGGCCATGAATTTAAATGCAAGCACGTCTGTTGATATAATCATTGTCACGGAACTTCCAATTTTATGTGAAATTCGAACCACAGAGAGGTCGTTCTTCATTTCAAAAATCCCATGTGTATGACCAGGATTGAAGCCACTTGCCAAGCATGCACCCTTCCTCTGTACTCGTTATAGTGTTACGAAAATGTAAGCCATTAAATAGTTGTGGTAACAGTAATGTCGAATGACCTCATGGTAATCTGAACTACCTGATAGTCTTCTTAAACATGGTTAATGACGTCCAATAGAATTCACAGCACGCTACATTTCAGGCCAGAGAGAACCATGTGGTATTTCTACACTAACTTCCGTAAAAATGTATTTTTGTGGTGGCATAAAGTCGGTTGCATCATGTGAACTATTCAATGAAAGAAAATGGCTGATTATTTTTATTTTGCCTACGTTGTATCCTATGGGGATACAGTATCAATTCATAAAAGCCGACTTATCACGAAAATCTACTAACATTCATCTCACTAGTGCAGCACCCATCATATGGAGTACTGATACCAACGTCAGAATGAAGTGAATTACATACGTAAGATGATGACTATGATAACGTGGATTAACCTAAGATCCAGTGATAGGAGAACATTTAGTTTACATTATTCAGTGACGTTAAAAAATATAATTTAAAATAGTATGAATTGCTTCATTCTTGTTGTGTTTGATCAGTAATAACCTGTATTATTCTCTGTATTTAACAAAATAAAATATCAGCACGTAACTCTTACAGTGACGATAAATATGAACATTTTAATTTTCGTGTATACTCAGAATAGTTATACATTTTACTTTACTGTATAACATAACAAGTTGATAATTAATACATTAGTTATAAAATAATTATGGTACGACATGTAGACAAACTCCACGATGGAGCACCATCGAGAGCAGGGCGACTTTGTCCTCCATGGGGTTATAATGGAAGGGCAATCCTTGTGTTGGTTGATCATCAGGTGTAACAGATCATTGAAATAAAGGCCACAGACGAAATCACATCTATAATTTGAAATATTTTCGCGACATTTTTGTTATTGTTGTTCATTTTATTATTATACTAATATTATTTGCTATAATTTTTGTTCCGAGTGCATCTACAGTAGTTCTCTTCTGTTATATAGAGACGTAATATACAGTATACTTGCAGACTATTTTCCTTTGTATCACTTCCAAATCACTCATTATTTTTAAAACCTGAAGTTTTAAATATAAAATATTGTTTTTAATATATCAACTCATTTGTACACTTGCGTATGCAATTGGTTTAGGTAGTGTACACCATGAAATTAACCCTAAAAGTACTTTCCCTACTTTCCCTACTGATTTATTGGCTACATCCTTATTCAGGGGAAGTCTTCAATTTGGGCCGTGTAAGTGATTTCCGTTTACATCTTTCTAGTAATAGTTCATATCTTGCGGATCATGTTGGCTAAATGTTCAACATACCGTAATGGTCTTCTGTTCTGCGGGCCCCGAGTTCTATTCCCAACCGAAATGGCGATTTTAATAGCATTTGGTTAGTCCTTCTAGCTCGGGGCTGGGTGATTGTGTTCGTCTTAATTTACTTCTCTTCGTCTCTATACGCCTACCACACACCACAAAACAAGCAGTAGTGAATATATCACTCCACATAAGGCTGTGAGTAATTCATCCGCAGTGCCCACTCAAAGTAAAAGCAGGAAAAGATCAGGAAGGATAGGAATAAGAAGAGCATTTACTAAGTATTTAGTGGGTCATAAATCAACACCATTATCGGTAAACAAATTATATTCTCAACTTAAACCTAAATTCAAGAAGAGGCTGTCCTTTCAAAAACGTCTATAGTACCTTAAGGTATTTTACAATTCTGGCCAAGATCTTGATCAGCCATATCACCTGAATCATTGGAAATTACTTTAAAATCACACATATTGTATTTACATGGAACACATTAGTGTAGTACTACTATTAAAAGAATGTACTTGTAGTTTTATTTAACAGGCCTGCAATTTGATACACTCTAGGTAGTGACGCTGGAAGGAAGTTGCTGAAGTGAGAATCATTACTACTCTCAGACACTATTAAAATTATCGAAGCATTTTTTATAATCAGTTTCAAGATTCTTTCCTTTTCCTTGTAAATATACAATATACTTTTAACATCACTATTATCCAGATTACTTTCTAGAGACATCCACTTACAACGTACAAATTGTTCAAGCAATGGAATACACCATTTCAAGTATTCATAGTCTGATTCAGACCAAAGAAAAATACCTTACTCCAGTAAATCATTAACCTCTTAATCAGAACTTAGTTTTCTGGCACTTTCCAAGAAACTTTTTAATTTTTTAAACTAATGAATTTTTCTTGCAGTCTGTTTAGGAGGACTTAGTATAATGTCTCAAAAATTTCCACTATTTCAGTAACAATATTTTCCTCTCTTTCTATTTCATCGCAGACTTTAAATGCCTTACGTAGGCTTCCCCTAACCTATATGCAATAAATGGTGGTAGAATCTTGGGTGGTTTACACAAAGATAGGAAATAAGACTTCAGTAGAGAGGCACTTTTCTAACCCTCCATCCATTTAGTTGTGCTATGAGAGAGAGGTTTCTTATAATTTGCCATCTAATGCACAGAAATACTTTAACTCCTTCTGAATGAGTTACCGGAGCGGTTCAAATCACGTAGCTGTGAGCTTGCATGCATTTGGGAGATGGTGGGTTCAAACTCTACTGTCGCCAGCACTGAAGATGACTTTCCGTGGTTTCCTGTATTCTCACCTGCTAAATTAAGACCACGACCGCGGTTTTTTCATTCCTAGGCCTTTCATATCATTGATTCGCTGAAAACGTTTCATTTGACCACTCCTACAGTATAAATGCGGAAAATAATTATACAACATGAAAATTAAACTCTCACTCAAACGAAGAGATAAAAAACCAACTCAGTATTGTATAACATTGTGGAAAATATAACCTGGACAGTCCACACATATTAAATTTTCATTTTAAAGACATTTTAATATTCTGTATGCATTATTCCCTTCCTTGAAATATACACCTCCAGAGTAAATATATTCTTTATCCCTTGTATAAGAACAAGGCCATAATTTAGTAGAGTTTGTATTACATAGCAAACTATAGTCTCCGATATTTTGCTTGGGCCTGATTTCGGCTTCTGCAAGCCCATATTAATTAAAATACTGAATGGCAATGCGTGTGTCCATGGTTGCTCGCAACAGTAGATACGGTATACCAAAACAATACATTCCATTTTAACATTATGCAATAATATCTAATGCGTGAGGAGGAATTACACGACTAATAACACACTCAGTTTTTGTTCTCGCCACTGACATTTTTCCCTACATTGAAATCGTAGAATATGGCTGATTTTAATATCGGTGTGCACTTCTTTGATCGGTAGCCAGAAGGAACAACGAAGAAGGTTCAAAACCTTATCCAGCAAGGAACCGAAGAGCTAATCCTGAAGTTGAAGGAATATCTATCCTAGACGTAGCCTGCAAAATTGAAGGCTTTTCTTATGTTTTTGGTTAGCCAAATGCTCCAGATCTTGTCTAAGTGTTTAATACAAGAAATAAAATATTGCTATGACTTGCCTTTTCGTGTTATTAAATATAGTGATTTGTTACTTATTATGTATTTATTCCATGATCCGAAATGAAACAATCATTAACGGTACAAGATAAGATATACTTTTACATTTATTTGAAACAGTTTCCGAATTCGTCAATTTTACATTCATCTTCAAATTTTTATATCTTCCCTTTTTTATCTCTGTACATTTTATGCGCGTACCTGAATTTCGATTACCGTTTCTGGCGCTCTGAAGGAATAATATCTAACGTGGACGTGGTCGAGGAAGAAAGACGTTACAGGAGAACACGTCATACAGCCTGCGAGAATACGGAAACGGATCAAGGTTTACTAGCTATCAGTGAGCAAAGACTTGATGCTGCTGCCACCTACAAGAAAATTACCTTAAAAGGGCGTCAACACAGATAATTACAAACTACAGGGCATAAAATTTGCGAGAAAGATGTATCACGATTTTTTCGTAAATCCATTTATATACACTATCCAGTGCAGAGGTTCTTTGCATAATCCAATGATCTCCTGTAGACAAGGTTTTTCGTTATCAGATAACATTCCGAATGAAAAGTAGATGATGTGCAATTCCTTCAACGATATGAGCAACATTGTGGGTTTCCCACGTCTAAGTCGGGCACGTTCCTCGTTAGTACCGAGGTTACGAGGTTACGCCAAGCGTCCCCATGGCCTTTGCGTTTGGTATCCGTTAGACCATTAAGAGTCAGAACAGGTGCTCAAGGAATTATATTAAAAATACCTTGGTGTTACGATAGTGCCGACCAAGTAAAGCCAAGGCACAGTATTTGAAAAAATGCACCAACTTACGAGGGCTGTCAAGAAAGAGTGACAACGTAGTGCAGACATTCGCAAGAGATCGGACAAATCCAAGTAGGATGTGGGAGTGGTCAGGTAGCGCTGTTGTTGATGTGTAGTGTGCACTTGACGGGCATTCAGTTGGGAGTGTTGTAACTGTGTGGCATTGAAGTGAAGAGTGTCGATTGCATTACTCTAAAGCACGTCTTCAAAAGGTGACCAGCGTTCGTGGATTAACATCGAGGTTGCTCGTGGTAAAAATGCATCAGAATGTAATCGAGAATTACGTGAAGCCAGTGGCGAGAACGCATTGCAGTATAGTACCGTTGCACGATGGTTAAAGGCGATTCGTGCGGGTCGGAACGAGGCTGCGGATTTGCACCGCACTGGTCAGCCGCCCATTTCTCAAGATCAGACTGACGTCGTGAGTGATCCCATTTCTGTTGACCATCAATGGACTGTTCGGGAGTTACCCGTAGAGGTTGGTCTCATTCATCAAGCGGAGTGGCAAATACTGAAGAAATGTCTTAACGTGAGGAAAATTACGTCCCGTTGGGTTCCACATCAACACACGGACGTTCAGATATGGCACCGGTATGCACTGGCTGATACCGCAACGAAGGATACGCATTTCTGCTGCGTAATGTCACCATTGATGAGACGTGGGCAGGACCCTATGTGTCTGAATTAAAGGGTCAGTCGAATGAACGGCGTCACCCTGATTCGCTACGTCCACATAAATTTCGACAGGAACGCAGTCGGGTGGAGCTTGTGCTGATTGTGGCATACAACTACGAGGTCGTTACTCTTACGCATGATGTGCCTGACGGAGAAACCTTCAGCAGTGACTGCTATTGCCGATTTCTAGAGTGACATCTGCGTCCAGCTATGCGACGCAAACTTCACGTTTCTTGCGAGACGATCGCCGTCGTTGTCATGTTACAAAGAATTTGGTGGTGTGAATAAAAATGAATCTAAGCGAGTGAGCGTGTGCTCGCTGAGTGCCTGAGTGTCTCCCTGCCGATGAGCTTCCACTCAGCATTTGCGGTGCATAAAAATATAGAGCGGAAGCACAGCGTACACCCAAGTGTCTGGAGCAGCCACTCAGTGTCACTGATCAAGGTCGTGCACGTGGCATGTATATAACACCTTAGACTGTGATAACACGTCGATGACTTCCGGGTAGTTCAATGCTTAACATGGCAGACGACAGTGTGGAATTCCAGTTCGCTTTTATCTCCATTTTAAAGGAACATAGAATTATGTTTTCAAAGTTACAGTTACCGGATAAGGAGCACAAGAAAACAAGTGCAATAAATGCAGTTCACTGTGAGCTACTCGCTGAATTTAACTTAAACATTTCCGTCTAACAACTGTCTGATTGGCTGAATGGTCAGCATTGAGGCCTTCGGTTCAGAGGGTCCCGGCTGGGTCGGGGATGTTAATCGCCTCTGATTAATTCTTCTGCCCCGGGGTCTGGGTGTTTGTGTTTGTCCCAACACTTTCCCCTTCATATTCGCACAACACACTATGCTACCAACCATCACAGAAACACGCAATAGTGATTACATCCCTCCAGGAAGAGCATCCGGCCGTGAAACAGGGCAAAATCCACATGTGCGACACAATTCGCACCCAGGACCACACAGAGGTGAGAAAAGCGGTAGAAGGAGAAGAAGAATGTCCGTCCAAGTGTTGGTAAAAAATTTCAAAACCTGAAAACGAGACTGAAATATAAAGTAGAATTAAAGCGTACGGGGAAACAAATGCATATCAAAAAATAATGGGAGAAGCGGCTGATGAATCTGATGCAGGGGGGGGGGGGGAAGAACCCTACCGTCGGTCGTTTGAAAAGTAGGAAATCATAGCCTGAATAGTACGACATTAATAAATTGAGGAAAATTGTAGGCCTATAACGTAAATAACAAACATTAATTATGATGAAAATGATATATTGACAATTGAATGAAATTTTTAAGGAGCCAGATCTGCAGGACCGGATGAGTTGGCCATGCGGTTAAGGGCGCGCAGCTGTGAGCTTGCATCCGGGAGATAGGCGGTTCGATTCCCACTGTCAGCAGCCTTGAAGATGGTTTTCCGTGGTTTCCCATTTTTCCACTAGGCAAATGCTGGGGTTGTACCTTAATTAAGGCCACGGCCGCTCCCTTCCTACTCCTACCCCATTCCTATCCCATCGTCGCCATAAGACCTATCTGTGTCGGCGTGACGTAAACAAGTTGTAAGATCAGCAGAAGTTGTCATCCCTTCGACTTCCTACAGAGGCATCATAATTCTGCAAACATCGGAGTTTCTCCAAATTCGGGAGTCATAGGCAGAGTCAGGCCATGATACATATATACTGGTTGAATGTCCGGCTCCATGGCTAAATGGTTAGTGTGCTGGCCTTTGGTCACAGGGGTCCCGGGTTCGATTCCCGGTAGGGTCGGGAATTTTAACCATCATTGGTTAATTTCTCTGGCACGGGGGCTGGGTGTATGTGTCGTCTTCATTATCATTTCATCCTCATCACGACGCGCAGGTCGTCTACTGGAGTCAAATCAAAAGACGTGCACCTGGCGAGCCGAACATGTCCTCGGACACTCCCGGCACAAAAAGCAATACGCCATTTCATTTCACTGGTTGAATTCTTCCTTTTCATTGCAAGTGACCTGTACATTCATGCTAGGGATGCCTTTTCTGTAAATGTAGTCATTCCCATGAACATGTGGCTTCTGAATTTGTACATGAGTACAGTCTACAGTTCCAACAGCTCAAACGTTCTTGCCACTTCGCCTGTGCTTCCTGCATCTAAGCAACATTTGCTGGAATTTTATCTAATAATCTGCTTTCATTTCTGTTCATGTCAAAACCTGCGAAAATGTATTTGACACAGATCTCCGAGATTTCTTCACCAACTCCACTCAGAAACCCAGGGTCACCAACATAACGCAAGAAGATTTATATTTTTTCTTCATTTGTTAGTGCACCACCTCTTGTTTCTTTGGAGTGCCCAAGGAAATGCTCCGCAAACCATTCAGCATGCTCCTTGAAACTCCACAGCCTGTTTTCAGTCATCTGACCGGGTCAGGAATGGAATGAATGAAGCGGTGAGGATAGGAATCGTGCTGGCTGCCAAAGCCTGTCGCACTCCTCTGGGGCAATGATTAATGACTGACAGATGAAATATATCGATATTGGAAAGTGCTGCTGGAATGAAAGATGACAGGAAAAACTGTAGTACCCAGAGAAAAACCTGTCCCGCCTCCGCTTTGTCCAGCACAAATCCCACATGAGTGGCCGAGATTTGAACCACGGAACCCAAAGGTGAAAGGCCGGCGCGTTGCCGTCTGAGCCACGGAAGCTCTTCAGCATGCTCCTTACTGGACCTTTATAAACACTCTATAATCAAGTTGAGATGATTCTCTGCGAAGTTTATATAATTTTATTTTCCGATCAACCACCACCATTACCTCTGCCATGGTATTGAACTTGACACTATCTTTTGGAGTCACCTACTGAGTTAGCTCAAGGAAACATGAGCAGGCGCTTACCGGAAAGAGTGCCTGCTTTATCTTTATTCACCAGAAATCTGGAGCGACCACTCTGCTACTCGAGCGACTGGAGTGTGTGCTCAAGGTCACAGGTCTGCTGTGAATGACTGCTTCCGACAGGCGGTTTTTATTCACCTCATTGCGAGTGCCTGCTCTAAATTCGCGAGTAAAGAGTGCATGCTCATTTTTATTCACACCACCCAATGTCAAGTTCTTATTGTAATGGTGACATTGAGAGGTCTTGGGACACCCTCCGTATTCACCGGACATGAGTTCTTGTGACTTCGGCCTGTTTCGGAAAATGAAGGAAACCCTCCGAGGCCGCTAAGTTTCTGAGGTGACATCTGTACTCTGCGCAGTAGAGCTGTCCGTCGCTTTCATCAACAGAGAGCACCTTTCCAACGGTCCCCAACGGCTTCCGGACATTTAGAAAATGACAATAGACTTTGTGGCTTACTACATTGGAGGAATGTAACGCAGTTGTACTTGTAATTTACTTAAATATTGCGTACTGTCAATATTCTCTTGGATTCCTCCAGACAGGTTATTAGACTGTGGCGTCTAAGAAGCTTGTAGTTCTACGTGACTGTTGATGTTTGGATTTTAGCAACGCAACATCCAGTTTTACGTGTAATCTGAACTACACTTTAAAAATTCCACATGTTCCGGCAGAGATTCAAACCACAAGAGCCCTGATGTGAATCCGGTAACAATGTCACTCGCCATGACCCAACCCACCTCCATCAGGGAGATCGGACGTCTCATTTTTAACGGGACTGTTCCTTTTATCGTTGTGTGTCCGGTTATGCCGCCAAACTTTTAACGGACGCCAAAAATCGCTTTTTTCTTTACTGGGCAGAAACTTGATTTTTTTTATTCCCTCCATTTTGTGTCATTTTGGTCTAATTCATTTTTGTACTTTTCTTACTGAGGTCTAGATGGGACTCAAATGGTTAAGGAGCTACCGCCAGGGAGCAGCTTTAACACTTGGCGTGGCGAGCTTGCTCCATTGCGTTCCATTGCTTGTCGTTCGTTTTGTTCGAGATACACGTGCGTATAAATATGGAGAAAATAAAGGCTTCTTTCTCCAAAACTCTGAAAGAAGCGTTTCCTTTCTTGAAGGAAAACACATTATCTGCGAAGGTGGAATGTACTTTACGTTGTTCAGTGTTTCCATTGAGCATATAGGACGTGCCGATATCACACAGCACATTAAGGAAAAGAAGAAGAAGAGCACTTTGACAGTTTCCACGAGAACTTTCAGTAGCATAAGTTCCATTGTAAGTACGAATACAAACTCAGGAAGATCAATGTATCGCTGTTGAAGAAGTGCTGTTTGCGTTTCATACTACAGAACAGAACCATTCTTTCCGTTCAATGGTCTGGCCAGCTCTTATAATCAAATAAATATTTGAGAAGAAATTCACGTGTTCCAGGACAAAGTGTGAGTCGATTTTAGTGAACGGTTTATCGTCGAATTCAATGCATGGAGTGCAATCAGAACTTAAAATGCTAAGCATGTTTCTATGACGGTTGATGCATCAAATTACAAAATCTTCAAATTGATGCTGATTCTAGTTAGGTATTTCATTCCTACGAAAGGTGTCCAGTGTAAAGTAATCAGTTTTCAGAACGTTGGTGGAAAAACAGCATAATTATTAGCTACTTATGTTCTGCACATTAAAAAAATATCATTTAATTGACAAGTTAGTCGCGTTTTGTGCAGATTACTGTGACACTAACTTTGGCGGGCATAAGATGGGCGGAACAAACAACGTTTATTCTAAACTGAATATTGTGCTCAATATGAAAATTCAAGGCCTTGGTTGTGCAGCTCATGTGGTACACAATGATGTACAGACCAGTGCAGACTTTTCCTCTTTAACATAGAGCGGTAGTGAATAAAATATTTCAATATTTTCACATTTATAACGTGCATGTTGAGGAACTGAAATTATTTTGTGATTTTGTTGCTACTGAGTGTGAGCTTGTTCTGGGCAGTGTTAAAACTAGTTCATATTCATTGTTTCCAGGAGTTACAAGAATTATTGATGAACCTCTAAAGACTTATTTCATATCTCAAGATAGGTGTCCTACATTGCTGAGGCAGATATTTTGAGAACCCACAGGAGTAGTATAATAGGGGGGTTCTGCCGCCTCCTCCTCCTCCCGCGGCGCGGGAAATTTGAATTCTGGCGGGAAATTTGAATTCTGGCGGGAAATTTGAATTTTGGCGCGAGATTTGAATTTGTAAACAAAGCCACGTGCTTTTTGACAGCTGTCATCGACAACAACGCATCGCTAACCTCACTGCTGCAATCTTGCCGGGCCTAAACCTCAGTAGTGCCAACTTAACCTAACTAGCGCGAGGTAAACAAAGCCACGTGTTTTTGGACAGCCACGTGCTTTTTGACAGACAACAACGCATCGCTAACCTCAGTACTGCCATCTTGACGGGCCTAAACCTCAGTGGTACCAACTTAACCTAACTAGCATGAGGTAAACAAAGCCACGTGTTTTTCGACAGCCACGTGCTTTTTGACAGACAACAACGCATCGCTAACCTCAGTACTGCCATCTTGACGGGCCTAAACCTTAGTGGTACCAACTTTACCTAACTAGCGCGTGGTAAACAAAGCCACGTGCTTTTTGACAGCCACGTGCTTTTTTGACAGCTGTCATCCGCCATCTTTAAACACTGTGCTGCCCTCTTTAGATGTAAAATTCGTCACCTGTCATCGGCAGTGCTGCCATCTTGACGGGCCTAAACGTTAGTGCTACCAACTTAACCTCACTAGCGTGAGATAAACAAAGCCACGTGCAGCTGTCATCCGCCATCTTTAATCACAGTGCTGCTCTCTTTAGCTACTTACCTTTGAAATGTGGTGGCGGATAATTTGAAAAATGCTTTTTGACAGCAGCCATCTTTGAGCACCGTGCTGCCCTCTTTAGCTACTTACCTTTGAAATGTGGTGGCGGTAAATTCCACGTGCTTTACAAACCTATATGCTTTTCTGACAGCTGTCATCCGCCATCTTTAATCCAGAGAGAACAGTGCTGCAATCTTTGTGGTGGCGGCAAATTCCACGTGCTCTTGTTTGGAAACAATTCAACATGCTTTTTTGACAGCTGTCAACCGCCATCTTTAATCACCGTGCTGCCCTCTATGTGGTGGCGGTAAATTCCACGTGCTTTACAAACCTATATGCTTTTCTGACAGCTGTCATCCGCTATCTTTAATCCAGAGAGAACAGTGCTGCCCGGTGGCGGCAAATTCCACGTGCTCTTGTTTGGAAACAAAGCCGTGTGCAGCTGTCATCCGCCATCTTTAATCAACAGAGCACCGTGCTGCGGGCATTTCGTCAGTTGTCATCCGCCATCTTTAATCCACAGAACACCGTGCTGCCCTCTTTATGGCTACTACCTTAAGCACGTAGTAGCGGGCAATTTGAAAAGTTCTGTTACCTATCATCCGCCATCTTTGAGCACCGTGCTGCCATCTTTAGCTAGATACCTTTGAAATGTGGCGGCGGATAATTTGAAAAAATGCTTTTTGACAGCAGCTATCTTTGAGTACCGTGCTACCCTCTATGTGGTGGCGGCAAATTCTACATGCTTTACAAACCCACGCGCTTTTTTGACAGCCATCATCCGCCATCTTTAAGCAACAGAGTACAGTGCTGCCCTCTTTGTTGTGGCGGCAAATTCCACGTGCTCTTGTTTGGAAACAAAGCCATGTGCAGCTGTCATCCGCCATCTTTAACCAACAGAGCACTATGCTGCCATCATGCGGGCAATTTCGTTAGCTGTCATCCGACATCTTTAATGAACAGAGCACCGTGCTGCCCTCATGCGGGGTAATTTCGTTAGCTGTCATCGGCCATCTTTTAATGAACAGAGCACCGTGCTGCTCTCTGTATTAGCGGGTAATTTGAAAAGTTCTGTTAGCTGTCATCCGCCATCTTTGAGCACCGTGCTGCCATCTATGTGGTGGCGGCAAATTCCACGTGCTTTACAAACTCACGCGCAGCTGTCATCCGCCATCTTACATCGCAAACCTCAGTGCTACACTCTTTAGTTGAAAAATGGTGGTGGATAATTTAAAAAGAATAATTCTACAGCAGCCATCTCTCGACGCTAATTGCACAAGATGGTGGCTATACATGACTCCTTAAAGGTTCTTATGCAAGATGATCGCTATACATAGACGCCCTTGGGATGCTTACGCAAGATGGCGGTTATACAAGGCTCCTTATGAGACACCCTAGGGATGCTTGCGCGAGATGGTGGTTGCTCTTATGAGGCGGCTTAAGGATCCTTGGCTAGAGACGCCCTAAGGATGCTTGCGCAAGATGGCGGCTATACATAGCTCCTTATGAGACAGCCAGTACTCGATACAACATGTGATCAGAACATTGATTGATGTGTTCAGAACACAAAATAAGTAGAATCGAACACTGTACTCGATACAACATGTGATTAAAACATTGTCTGGTGTGTTCAGAACACTACATAAGTAGAATCGAACGCTGTACAACATGTTAGGGGATACCTTTGTTTAGATTGAAACATAACAAGACTAGAATTGAACACTGCACTCGATGTCGTTACATGTGATCAGAACAATGATTGATGTGTTCAGATCACTAAACAAGTAGAACCGAACACTGTACAACATGTTAGGGGATACCTTTGTTCTAAGAAGATCAGATTGAAACATAACAAGACTAGAATTGAACACAGCACTCGATACAACATGTAATCAGAACATTGATTGATGTGTTCAGATCACTAAACAAGTAGAACCGAACACTGTACAACATGTTAGGGGATACCTTTGTTTAGATTGAAACTAACAAGACTAGAATCGAACACTGCACTCGATGTCGTTAACCTTAACATGTGATCCGATACAACATGTTAGGGGATACCTTTGTCCTAAGAACCGAACACTGTACAACATGTTAGGGGATACCTTTGTTTAGATTTAAACTAACAAGACTAGAATCGAACACTGCACTCGATGTCGTTAACCTTAACATGTGATCCGATACAACATGTTAGGGGATACCTTTGTTCTAAGAAAATTAGATTGAAACATAGCAAGCCAAGAATCGAACACTGTAAGAACATTGTTTGATGTGTTCAGTACAACTTCAATGATTTACTTAGTGTAAAACACACACTGTGCACATATCTCATAGCTATCTCAAATCAAAAAAACACACTGTGCACATATCGCATAGCTAACACTTCAAATGATTTGCTTAGTACGAAAATAAAAAAAATCTATACCGCGTAGCTAACTCGTTCATCGCACTGCTAAGACGCTTAGTAATTGCGAATACACTCATACGAAAATCAAGAAAGCACACTGCGTAGCCAACTTTCTCGGCTCACTCGCTTAGTAATTGCAACACTGATACACACACGGATAAGAATGTTGCGAGATACTACATACTTACATATTTTTTAAGGGGGGTGAAAGATCATAAATTATATGTACACATGTTGTCTCCTCCAAGTTGTAACATGAAATAGACGCAGTACTGCGAGTTTCCGCTCTAGCTGGCGAACGGAAGTAGCATGATATCACAGCAAAAAAAAATACGCGTGAGCTTGCAAGTCAGACACAATGATGGATACCGCGATTCAAATCCTGGCAACTTATGCCGTCGGGAAGGGCATCCGGCTAGATCATGTAATGACGATCGCGCAGGCTCCTCGCCTAGCATTTGCTATTTCTTACAGCTTCCAGTTCGAACCCGCTATCTTCCGAAGTAGTGAGAATGATTGAAGAGTGTTGAGTGTGATTCATTTGTCGGATGGAGGCGTTAAGCTGTGTGCAGGCTTCTTCGGTAGGAGTAGGCTATGTCGGGATATCTAGTTATCGATTTAAAATCCTAGTCAGGAAGGGCAACCGGTCGTATAAAACTATGGTGTATGATCTAAGAGGCGGGGTATGCAAAAAAAGCCAGCATTAAGTAAGGGCTGTTGATAGGGGGCGTTAAACCTTGTGCAGGCTCCTTCGAAAATGATTTTGAGTACAAGACGTTGAGGGTGATTCATCTGTCGGATGGAGGCAATAAGCCTTGTGCAGGCTTCTTCGGTAGGAGTAGGCTATGTGTCGGTACCGGGATATCTAGTTATCGATTTAAAATCCTAGTCAGGAAGGGCAACCGGTCGTAAAACTATGGTGTATGATCTAAGAGGCGGGGTGTGCAAAAAAGCCAGCAATAACTAAGGGCTGTTGATAGGGGGTGTTAAACCTTGTGCTGACTCCTTCGAAAATGATTGTGATTACAAGAGTGTTGAGGGTGATTCATCTGTCGGATGGAGACAATAAGCCTTGTGCTGGCTTCTTCAGTAGGAGTAGGCTATGTGCCGGTACCGGGATATCTAGTTATCGATTTAAAATCCTAGTCAGGAAGGGCAGCCGGTCGTAAAACTATGGTGTATGATCTAAGAGGCGGGGTGTGCAAAAAACCAGCATTAAGTAAGGGCTGTTGATAGGGGGCGTTAAACCTTGTGCAGGCTCCTTCATCAGGAGAAGCCTACATGCCGGCACCGCGCAGGCTCTTTCGATAGGGGTGTGCTATATGCTGACACTGTGTGTGTTTTAACCTCTCCGTACAATCATGATATTTTACGTTAGGAACTTACATAGGCTAAATGCTACACATTCCGTGGCAGAGCCGGGAATCGAACTCGGACCTCCGGGGGTAGCAGCTAATCACACTAACTACTACACCACAGAGGAGGTCTGTTTCAGTTTTACAGAACAGAATATTTTACAACCTTAATTGGTACTGTGTTTTAACCTCTCCGTACAATCATAATATGTTAAGAGCTCACATGGGCTGAATGCTACTCAGCTAAGAAGACGTTCGTGAGTTACAAGTCGCTTATCAGCACACCGTGTCTTCGTTCAAGGTTACTACTACAGATGGAAGATACGTGTACAATTTCAGCTAACACATGCATTCCGCGGCTCGCTCAGAATGACTGCGTCGATACAACTTCAAAGACTGTAGAACAAAAAAAATGTAACCCATAGCCTACAGTTTAGTTTAGTGTGCATGCCTCTCACCCGGTAGTCTCGGGTTCGATTCTCTTAGGGTTAAAAATATGTTTTACAGAGTTTAAATCGCAAGAATTTGTTGAGTTACCCTTCCTGACGCAAAACTGGCAGTATCTAGCCTCTTACATCATACACTATAGTTTTCAACCGGTTGCCCTTCCTGACGTGAAAGAACTCGGATTAAGAATCTGTTTTGTTTTAAGACTAGTTGCCCTTCCTAAAGCAAAACTGGTAGCATCTAACCTCTTACATCATACACTATTGTTTTCGACCGGTTGCCCTTCCTGACGACAAAGAACTCGGATTGAGAATCTAACACGAGAATCGGGGATTTACTGCTAGATGCTCTTCTTAGATTTTAAATCGCTGTATCACGAACTATTGTTTTACATCCGGATGCCCTTCCTGACGCAAAACTAAGATTTTAAATCGCAAGAATTTATTGAGTTACCCTTCCTGATGCAAAATTGGCAGTATCTAGCCTCTTACATCATACACTATTGTTTTCGACCGGTTGCCCTTCCTGACGTCAAAGAACTAGGATTAAGAATCTGTTTTACAACTTGAGAATCGGGGATTTACAGCTAGATGCTCTTCTTAGATTTTAAATCGCTGTATCACGAACTATTGTTTTACAGCCGGATGTCCTTCCTGACACAAAACTAAGATTTTAAATCACAAGAATTTGTTGAGTTACCGTTCCTGACGCAAAACTAGCAGTATCTAGCCTCTTACATCATACACTATTGTTTTCGACCGGTTGCCCTTCCTGACGTCAAAGAACTCGGATTAAGAATCTGTTTTACAACTTCTAACACGAGAATCGGGGATTTACAGCTAGATGCTCTTCTTAGATTTTAAATCGCTGTATCACGAACTATTGTTTTACAGCCGGATGCCCTTCCTGACGCAAAACTAAGATTTTTAAATCACAAGAATTTGTTGAGTTACCCTTCCTGACGCAAAACTGGCAGTATCTAGCCTCTTACATCATACACTATTGTTTTCGACCGGTTGCCCTTCCTGACGTCAAAGAACTAGGATTAAGAATCTGTTTTACAACTTCTAACACGAGAATCGGGGATTTACAGCTAGATGCTCGCCGGATGCCCTTCCCGACGGCATAAGTAGCCAGGATTTGAATCGCGGTATCCATCATTGTGTCTGACTTGCAAGCTCACGCGTATTTTTTTTTGCTGAGATATCATGCTACTTCCGTTCGCCAGCTAGAGCGGAAACTCGCAGTACTGCGTCTATTTCATGTTACAACTTGGAGGAGACAACATGTGTACATATAATTTATGATCTTTCACCCCCCTTAAAAAACATGTAAGTATGTAGTATCTCGGAACATTCTTATCCGTGTGTGTATCAGTGTTGCAATTACTAAGCGAGTGAGCCGAGCGAGTTGGCTACGCAGTGTGCTTTCTTGATTTTCGTATGAGTGTGTTCGCAATTACTAAGCGTCTGAGCAGTGCGATGAACGAGTTAGCTACGCGGTATAGATTTATTTTTATTTTCGTACTAAGCAAATCATTTGAAGTGTTAGCTATGCGATATGTGCACAGTGTGTGTTAATCATTGAAGTTGTACTGAACACATCAAACAATGTTCTTACAGTGTTCGATTCTAGGCTTGCTATGTTTCAATCTAATTTTCTTAGAACAAAGGTATCCCCTAACATGTTGTATCGGATCACATGTTAAGGTTAACGACATCGAGTGCAGTGTTCGATTCTAGTCTTGTTAGTTTAAATCTAAACAAAGGTATCCCCTAACATGTTGTACAGTGTTCGGTTCTTAGGACAAAGGTATCCCCTAACATGTTGTATCGGATCACATGTAACGACATCGAGTGCAGTGTTCGATTCTAGTCTTGTTAGTTTCAATCTAAACAAAGGTATCCCCTAACATGTTGTACAGTGTTCGGTTCTTAGGATAAAGGTATCCCCTAACATGTTGTATCGGATCACATGTAACGACATCGAGTGCAGTGTTCGATTCTAGTCTTGTTAGTTTCAATTTAAACAAAGGTATCCCCTAACATGTTGTACAGTGTTCGGTTCTACTTGTTTCGTGATCTGAACACATCAATCATTGTTCTGATCACATGTAACGACATCGAGTGCAGTGTTCAATTCTAGTCTTGTTATGTTTCAATCTAAACAAAGGTATCCCCTAACATGTTGTACAGCGTTCGATTCTACTTATGTAGTGTTCTGAACACACCAGACAATGTTTTAATCACATGTTGTATCGAGTACAGTGTTCGATTCTACTTATTTTGTGTTCTGAACACATCAATCAATGTTCTGATCACATTTTGTATCGAGTACTGGCTGTCTCATAAGGAGCTATGTATAGCCGCCATCTTGCATCCGCCATCTTGAGCAAGCATCCTTAGGGCGTCTCTAGCCAAGGATCCTTAAGCCGCCTCATAAGAGCAACCACCATCTCGCGCAAGCATTCCTCATAAGGAGCCTTGTATAACCACTATCTTGCGCAAGCATCCCAAGGGCGTCTATGTATAGCGATCATCTTGCATAAGCACCTTTAAGGAGTCATGTATAGCCACCATCTTGTGCAATTAGCGTCGAGAGATGGCTGCTGTAGAATTTTTCTTTTTAAAATTATCCGCCACCACATAGAGTGTAGCACTGAGGTTTGCGATGTAAGATGGCGGATGTCAGCTGCGCGTGAGTTCGTAAAGCACGTGGAATTTGCCGCCACCGGGCAGCACGGTGCTCAAAGATGGCGGATGACAGCTAACAGAACTTTTCATATTACCCGCTACTACAGAGAGCAGGGCGGATGGTAGCTGTCAAAAAAGCACGTGAGTTTGTAAAGCGCGTAGAATTTGCCGCCACCGGGCAGCACGGTGCTCAAAGATGGCGGATGATAGCTAACAGAACTTTTCAAATTGCCCGCTACTACGTGCTTAAGGTAGTAGCCATAAAGAGGGCAGCACGGTGTTTAAAGATGGCGGATGACAGCTGACGAAATTGCCCGCAGCACGGTGCTCTAGGATGGCGGCTGACAGCTGCACGTGGCTTTGTTTACTAAACAAGAGCACGTGGAATTTGCCGCCACCACAGGTATCTAGCTAAAGAGGGCAGCACGGTGCTCAAAGATGGCGGATGATAGCTAACAGAACTTTTCAAATTGCCCGCTTCTACAGAGAGCAGCACGGTGTTCTGTAGATTAAAGATGGCGGATGACAGCTGACGAAATTGCCCGCAGCACGGTGCTCTAAGATGGCGGATGACAGCTGCACGTGGCTTTGTTTACTAAACAAGAGCACGTGGAATTTGCCGCCACCACAGGTATCTAGCTAAAGAGGGCAGCACGGTGCTCAAAGATGGCGGATGATAGCTAACAGAACTTTTCAAATTGCCCGCTACTACATAGAGGGCAGCACGGTGTTCTGTAGATTAAAGATGGCGGATGACAGCTGACGAAATTGCCCGCAGCACGGTGCTCTAAGATGGCGGATGACAGCTGCACGTGGCTTTGTTTACTAAACAAGAGCACGTGGAATTTGCCGCCACCACAGGTATCTAGCTAAAGAGGGCAGCACGGTGCTCTCTTGCGGATGACAGCTGTCAAAAAGCACGTAGAATTTGCCACCAGCATAAAGAGGGCAGCACGGTGCTCTCTGGCGGTTGACAGCTGTCAGAAAAGCACATGGGTTTGTAAAGCGTGTAGAATTTACTACCACCACATAGAGGGCAGCACGGTGCTCTCTGGCGGATGATAGCTGACAAAAAGCGCATAGGTTTGTAAAGCACGTGGAATTTGCCGTCACTACATAGAGTGCAGCACTGAGGTTTGCGATGCAAGATGGCGGATGACGTACTACATTTCAAAGGTAAGTAGCTAAAGAGGGCAGCACGGTGCTCAAAGATGGCGGATGACAGCTGCACGTGGCTTTGTTTACTAAACAAGAGCACGTGGAATTTGCCGCCACCACAGGTATCTAGCTAAAGAGGGCAGCACGGTGCTCAAAGATGGCGGATGATAGCTAACAGAACTTTTCAAATTGCCCGCTACTACAGAGAGCAGCACGGTGTTCTGTAGATTAAAGATGGCGGATGACAGCTGACGAAATTGCCCGCAGCACGGTGCTCTAAGATGGCGGATGACAGCTGCACGTGGCTTTGTTTACTAAACAAGAGCACGTGGAATTTGCCGCCACCACAGGTATCTAGCTAAAGAGGGCAGCACGGTGCTCAAAGATAGCGGATGATAGCTAACAGAACTTTTCAAATTGCCCGCTACTACATAGAGGGCAGCACGGTGTTCTGTAGATTAAAGATGGTGGATGACAGCTGACGAAATTACCCGCAGCACAGTGCTCAAAGATGGCAGATGACAGCTGCACGTGGCTTTGTTTACTAAACAAGAGCACGTGGAATTTGCCGCCACCACAGGTATCTAGCTAAAGATGGCAGCACGGTGCTCTCTTGCGGATGACAGCTGTCAAAAAGCACGTAGAATTTGCCACCAGCATAAAGAGGGCAGCACGGTGCTCTCTGGCGGTTGACAGCTGTCAGAAAAGCACATGGGTTTGTAAAGCGTGTAGAATTTACTACCACCACATAGAGGGCGGCACGGTGCTCTCTGGCGGATGATAGCTGACAAAAAGCGCATAGGTTTGTAAAGCACGTGGAATTTGCCGTCACTACATAGAGTGCAGCACTGAGGTTTGCGATGCAAGATGGCGGATGACGTACCACATTTCAAAGGTAAGTAGCTAAAGAGGGCAGCACGGTGCTCAAAGATGGCGGATGACAGCTGCACGTGGCTTTGTTTCCAAACAAGAGCACGTGGAATTTGCCACCACTACATAGAGTGCAGCACTGAGGTTTGCGATGCAAGATGGCGGATGACAGCTGTGACGTACCACATTTCAAAGGTAAGTAGGTAAAGAGGGCAGCACGATGCTCAAAGATGGCGGATGACAGCTGCATGTGGATTTGTTTATCTCACGCTAGTGAGGTTAAGTTGGTAGCACTAAGGTTTAGGCCCACCAAGATGGCAGCACTGCCGATGACAGGTGACGAAAGAGGGCAGCACAGTGTTTAAAGATGGCGGATGACAGCTGTCGAAAAAGCACGTGGCTTTGTTTACCACGCGCTAGTTAGGTTAAGTTGGTACCACTAATGTTTAGGTCCGCCAAGATTGCAGTACTGAGGTTAGCGATGCGTTGTTGTCTGTCAAAAAGTACGTGGCTTTGTTTACAAATCTGTCAAAAAGCACGTGGCTTTGTTTACAAATCTGTCAAAAAGCACGTGGCTGTCAGAAAGCACGTGGCTTTGTTTATCTCGCGCTAGTTAGGTTAAGTTGGCACTACTGAGGTTTAGGCCCGTCAAGATGGCAGTACTGAGGTTAGCGATGCGTTGTTGTCTGTCAAAAAGCACGTGGCTGTCAAAAAACACGTGGCTTTGTTTACCTCATGCTAGTTAGGTTAAGTTGGTACCACTGAGGTTTAGGCCCGTCAAGATGGCAGCAGTGAGGTTAGCGATGCGTTGTTGTCGATGACAGCTGTCAAAAAGCACGTGGCTTTGTTTACAAATTCAAATCTCCCGCCAAAATTCAAATCTCCCGCCACAATTCAAATTTCCCGCCAGAATTCAAATTTCCCGCGCCGCGCGAGGAGGAGGAGGCGGCAGAACTCTCCCATTATACTACTCACAGACACTTTTTGGCTTCATATTATAAAAAACAAGTGAATATGTTATCAAATTCAATCCAAAAATCAGAAAGAAGCAATATTTCAGCCACTTAAGTAGCTGGAGAATTAGAATTGCTTAAAGACAAATTCAATAACAGGAAATGTAGTAAGTTTCAAACTTCAGTTATATCTTC
Organism: Anabrus simplex; assembly: GCF_040414725.1. Lineage (NCBI taxonomy): Eukaryota > Metazoa > Arthropoda > Insecta > Orthoptera > Tettigoniidae > Anabrus > Anabrus simplex. The sequence continues at coordinate 1,211,719,655 of NC_090266.1, read as the reverse complement.
AATTTTCATTAACTAATAAAACGAATGTCTTTTCACCTAATCAAACTATGAAACTATTAACTATTTTATGACAAATTTTAAGTTATTTATAAAAGTTCGTTTCTCCATATTAGACTCTGAAATCATTTCATTGGACAGCTTTGACAAATTCTGTACCTTGGAATGGGGATTTAAAAAGTCTGACAGTACATTTAGGTTCAACAATTCAGGTAGATGAAGATGGATTGTTTGATTAGGATATGTCAACAATACTGCATCCAGGAAATTTGAGGAATTCGGAAAAGTTAATGTAGAAATTCATAAGAAAGTGTGTGATGTCTTCTACATACACAAAAGTGCAGGCATTTCATGTAAAATATAGAGGTGGTTGTGGATTTTGTTCTGGCTGTTCCAAGCACACATGCTATTGTGGAAAAGAGTATTTTCAATTGTAAACTCCCTTTGTATTAACGAAATAAACCGTTTTACTACCGAAACTGTTCAAGCAAATGTAACTGTTAAGACTCACTTTTCAAAATCTTAGCTGTAAGGAATTCTACAATCTGCTAATAAGAAATTCAGAGCTCTTGAGAGATATCAGGTCTTCTGTTAAGTACAAAGTTAATAGTGGTGTTCCTGATTCAGAAGCCACAAGTTCATATTAAGAAGGTTGTTGATGTCAACTATTTACTTGTTAGGAATTATTCAATCTAATTGTTTATATTTTAAATTATGCCTCATTTCTTGAAAAACTTGATCAATGAATATAATAGGATACAGTGCCATGATGTGCGTGTATTTAAGTATGTCATTAAAATATATATATTTATGTGTAAATATTAGTTTTTATTTATCTCTGTAAAGCAGTGCAGTCATATATGAAGCATATTTTAGTTGTAAATAGTGATCTGTTTTGTCCCGTTTTTTAAATGTCCATATTTCAGAAATGCCCTGTTTCTTTGCATAAAAATCTGGCCACCCTGACTCATATGGAAGAGCAAATGAAGATGCATTAGCGAAATGTACAACACTACTTAACAGTTGTACATTTGTTGTGGACCAGAATGTAGCTTTTAAGCATCACTCTCCTTAAGCTAGTGACTTCAGTCAAACGAGACGAGACAAAACATACCCTCTGTTGACACAGCGAGCACAAGCAGTTACGTGGCCTGGGGCTACAAGCCTGTTCTAGTGTATACGACTCGCCAAGGAGAAGTTAAACACACGTAACATCTGCACCCAACAGAATACATACCTACTGCAGTACAGTATTAATAGATGTCCGCCTTTTCCGGTCCAAATACGACAAAATTCATGCTTAATATGAGCCATCCGTCTCCCTCAGTTCATCAATGGGGATGTACAGGGTGTATCAAAATTATACCGGAAAATGCCCTTCGCGTTATACCGAGTGATACAGCTGCCCCCTATTCACTCAGTTTTATGCAACCCTCAGATTATAGCCAAACCTAAAAACAATGACCTTGGCTACCCACAGTGATGTCTAGTCTTTCTACGCTTTATTTAATTCGTTAATTCGTGTCAACGAAATCGGCATTTACGATAAAATACAGAATGATTGTAAAGACTCGTGAACATTGTGTATCACAGAAACTTCATGTACAGAGAATATGATGGTTTAATGACTAGAAGTAGTGTTGATATAACGCTGGGAAGCGACAGCTAATGATAGCTGCGCATGCTTGAAGTTAGAGGAGAAAAGCGGTCCTCGTTAGTCGGAAGTTCGAGTCTTCTATAAGACGATCTTTTATTTCCTTGTTAAATGTTCGTGTGAGTCGCGTTGTTGAAGACAAATCTAAATCATGATCAGTTCTCATGTTGCGGGTACTCTGTTATGTTCATTTCTAAGTAGCTCTTACAAGAGCTGTCTGCAGTAAAATAAGCTATTACCGACATAGGTGCAATGGGCTGGTGCATGGCCATTCGGTTAATGAAGGAAATGTTCAAAATGACCACCTCCTTGGTGTACGGTACAGATGAGTCATTCTTGCTTGCTGCAGCGTAAGTGTTGGAACTTGCCTGCGCTTTGCTATAAAGATTACTATGCGCTGTTTCATGTGCCCTACGTATGAAGTCCAGTCGGTCTTCGAGTCGAATCTGCGTAGTTGTTTGGTTGAATGGGTGTCATAATGCTGACAGTAAGTAGAGTGCGCTTCATTCGTTGTAGCCGTTTGCCATACAGAAGTCGCATGTTATTATTCCTTTGTTATGTATGTTTTCTTTTTAAAGGTAAAAATTGACTTTTCACACTTAATGAAGTTAAACCTTAACTACGAATGCCTTCAGAGTATAACAATATAAATGAAAAGCTCGTAGCTAGATTCGAACTCTGAATTCGTCGTAAAAATCACATGTTGGCTGCGATTAGTACCATGTACCCACTACAGGCGACGAAAAGTAGGTCTCGCGTCACTGTACTAATGGAACAATGTACGCTATCACTTCGAAACTGATCTTGCATATTACAAGTTCTGAACTGGAATGTGCAGACAGGTTCACCTTGCTGCAAATACCACAGCGTGCTATAGAATCATGTTTCTCTTAAGCCCAGATAATTGCAACCATTCCCTACGAGTAGAGTATGTACGTATTACTTGGTTGAATGAGCCCAGCATTATATTTCAGATGGTATTCACAATGAATTTGTCCGTAGTCGGTTCTGACGTAGCGATAAATATTATGTATGTTTATTATAACTTCCTTAGAAGAATGTCTGAGTCTCAAGAAATTTCAAACCGGGCGAGTTGGCCGTGCGCGTAGAGGCGCGTGGCTGTGAGCTTGCATCCGGGAGATGGTAGGCTCGAATCCCACTATAGGCAGCCCTGAAAATGGTTTTCCGTAGTTCCCATTTTCACACCAGGCAAATGCTGGGGCTGTACCTTAATTAAGGCCACGGCCGGTTCCTTCCAACTCCTAAGCCTTTCCTATCCCATCGTCGCCATAAGACCTATCTGTGTCGGTGCGACGTAAAAGCCCCTAGCAAAAAAAAGAAAGAAATTTCAAGTCTTCGTAAAGAGTACGATATGAAAAATAAGAAGGGCACGGCTCAACATTGTTTCGAACACTCACTGCTCCCTTAAGCTTATCCACGTATATCTACCATGCCTAATTCCACGCAGATACTTCCTAATGGAACGTCTCGTTCTTACAACTCTGTATTCAAGACGAAAGCGAAAGTTCCCGCTTCGTAAAATTACTGATGTGTTACAGCCTTATGGTCCAGTTTTATGACTTTATTGAACGCTGTAACGGTAGTAATTACATGGCTTAAGCTATCACATCTGCTGTACAGCATTTGCGTGCCATAGATTATAAAATACAGTGAAAAACGCGTTTCTATCAATTTTGATGTGATGAAACTATACAAAATGGCGGGGAATTGACATGTCTGTAATTGGTCCTAACCTATCTCGTTTTCTATGATAACGTGACTGCCCTTTTCTATCAAAAGAAAATGGCCTCTTGGACCAATCATGTACGCGATTCTTTACCGACAGATATAGGACTGGCTATGGTTTGTACAGTACAGTAACATTTCGTAAAAATTGAGTGGAGTATTGGACTCCGCTCTACATAAAATGGTACAGTATTTTTGAGATGAGCCTCACTTACTGCCTCTTGTACCGTTTTTGCGTTGTGCGGGGAAGTCTATATCGGACTGACTGCACATAAAATTGCTGTGTGATGTTGCGCAAGATAGGTCTAAAAGACATTTAATTCCAAGCTGGTTGCATATGTTTGGGAAATAATAGGGGCAGCTGTACCACCCGGTATAAAGAACGATGGCCTAAACGGATTGGCGAGAAAATGTTTCTTTTCGAGAAAACGAGGATTCTTTGTTACTTCCGGGTGCGTGATTCAAATTGACGAACTCACCCTATTTCCTGTGTCAGAACGCAAATCGGTGCCTGCTGCTGTACTTCAGGGATGGGAGGTTAAGTGAGGTGTATTATGAACGGAGACAGAGAAAATGCTCCGCGTTAATGAAGTTTCTTGGTTCGATTCGCGCAGAAAATTATCCTTGCCCCTTACAGGAAATATACACAGTTTGTTTATTAAACAGCCGTAATTGCACACACACAGTAATTAAGACACACTTGTCAGTCAAGGAATGCACGAGATCATTCCTCCTCTCGTCTATTGGACTCGGTAATGTTGTTTATTATTTAACATGTACAAAGATGCATCACTGCTGCCACACGATCGTGCGTTCCTTTACTCACAACATTGCAAAAGGAATGAAATATTGAACGAAAGAAACAGTACACCCAATGGTTTCATTACAGTCAATCTTCACTTCGTTCTTCATGTAACAAGAAAAGTCCATGGGAATTAAATCTGCCGAGCGTGTAGGCCATTTAAGTGGGCTACCAGTGAAATGCTATGGAGCGCCATTACGACACAGCCACATTCGCTGCCGAATACCCTGAGGAACATCTTCCAGTAATCTAGGCAGTGATTCTACGGAGACAAGGTAGCATTACTCGCCGTTCAGGCGAGAAGGAAGGGCATACCGCCCAAGTAAATAGTCACCAACAATGCCGGCCCAAATATTGACACTGATGTTGAAATGTGCGCATAACTGTCACATGAGAGGTTTCTTCCGCTCTCCTTCATGCAGTCGCCTGCCAATGGACATGAAGGTTGAATGATGAGGCTGGTGGCGATTAGGGTGGCGGATGCCATAAATCAATGCGGCTTCTCTCCCGTTGCCATTTGCCGCGCCATAAGCTAGGTGCATATCAGGCGTTTCTTCGTTGGTGCACCGAAACGGAGCCATCCACACCAATTTATACCGCAAACTTAGAAGTTAATATGAACACAAGATCTGCATACTGCCTTCTGGGGCTGGAAAGTGACTGCGCTAAACGAACAAGACACGTCCCTTTCCTTCCCTTGCATCCTCTTAAATACAGCAGCGGGTAGTGTTATACTTTCTGGCAGAGTTAATACGGCGAGTTTGACTGCTTGAATCGAGCACTCGGAAGTAACAAGGTAATCTCATTTTGCCGAAAAAACAAACAAACATATTCTCCGCCAATCCGATTGCGCCATCGTTCTTTACATTAAGCGAAAAGCAACCCTGATTTTTTTGTCGGTATAATTAAGATACACCCTGTATAAAACAAAATACCACATTTACTAATTCGAATTTCTCTCACGAAGTAAGGTACCATTTTCGCGGGAGGTATTACTTTACGCGTCATAATTCTTTTATGCAAGTTGACAACAATAGTATCTAAAATAAAGACAAATAATATGAACAAAATATACGAAGGTTGGGGCACAAGTGATGGCAACTATATTTTTCACACGAATGCAGGATCTACCAGGAAAATGAGATATCGTCGTTGCCGGGACAAAACCTCCTATGTGAAATATTCTTGCTTTGAACTTTGGCCGGTAAGGTTATGTCATCTAAGGTGCAATATTGTGTGAGGATGGTCAAGGCATTCTCGCTCTTCATAATGTATGTGCTGCGAGTCAGTATATCTCCAAAAAATATTATCACATAGGAGGTTTTGTGCCGGCAACGACGATATACAGGTGGGAGTGGGAAGTGTAACGTGCTGTGGAATGTATGAATAATGTGTAGTAGGTTCACTCATATAGAGCCAAGAAACTGTCAGCCATGACATCGTTGTGCTACATAATGTTTATTCTCAGAGATTACAGTAAACTTATGGTAAACACCCAAAGAATTCCCCTAGATTGTCCACCAATACGTTGCCAACAATGCTAGAGACAGTGGATATCAGTCACCTCACAACGCATGCATTCTGCATTCTCATGTTTCATAGCGTTGGCAATGTCCTCTTGTGTCCCAGAATTTGTGGATCAAAATCGCACGGAGAAAGGGCCGGTCAGTATGGCGAGTGTTCCAGTACTTCTCATCCCCAGCACTGATGTTGCCGCCGTGCGGTCTGGCGTTGTCATGGAGAAGGATACCTGTTTCGGCCTGTAACTTAAGTAGAATCCATCGTTTCTCCAGGTCCGTACACTGGGCAATTACTGCACTTGACACATCAGTTCGGACACTAACAGGTTTTCTTGACCGTTGCATGTCGCTGCTTGTTTCACGTCCGTGCTGAAATGCTGCTGCTCGTCTCGCAACGGTTCGGTACGGAAGAGCATATTATTCCCCAAGGCTTTCACAAGCTCTTTATGACATTCTTCGGGATTGCGACCCGGCGAACTGCCAGTTTGATGTACGCACGCTGTTCTTGCACGGAGCCTCACTCACTACTGCGGTCCCATCGCCCTGTGCATGGTACCCGTCCAACGAACAGCCATCTCGTGCTGGGCCCATGTAATATGTTTGTCATGATTTCCAGGACATGTGATCATTGTATGGTGGCACGTTGGAAGAGTGAGGAAAATATCAACGGTTCTAGGCCTTCAGGCTAGCAAGCCAATTATGAAAACATCCTAGGGATATGGTGTACTAATTTTAGGTAAACAAATTGTAATAAAATATGAGAATATATTCTTTATTTATTCCTAAAACTTATAATCATTTTCTTAATCATCATTATCCGGTCGATTAGATTAGCAGTTTGCCTTTTTCTACCACTATGAGCGCTAATGCGAGCCAATGCATGGTTTCACTTAAGCACCACAACGAGCGCTAATGTGAGTCAATGCAGAGTTTCACTGAAACACTTATAACTACACTCGGTGTGGACATTATTATAAATACAAAAAACGCCTCAGGGTATTGAACCAAGGAGCACATTACGGAAAGTTTTATGTAAATAATTTAATTTGGCCAGGAATTTAATAAAAAAGAAAGCTGGTTAAGGAACACTTGAGTTTAGGCTGGTTTTCTGGAACGGAATTTTATCCAGAACTACTTAAACTGACGGATTCCCTTATTGAAATTGCAGCCTAAAATGTAAAAATTGAGAGGATATTCCATTTATTTTAGAGCCCCATAGACGGAAAACACGAACAACATTCTCGTTATTCCTGGATAAAACAATATAATATACGTACACCATGATTTGTAAAGCATGAGTTTAGATAAATTTCATCAATAACTTCAATCTAATGAAAATTTGTTCCACTTGATGAGAAAGTCTGAAAAGTACTGGTCATAATCCACATAAATATACATAATAATTGGTATAAAGTCAATAAAATTATATTATCTAAATATTTAAAAAATGTTTTCTTAAATCAGCTTTGTCAAGTCCGTCCGTCTACAGGACGATTTGTTTCACTTTTGTTTTATTCTGCCCGGAATTACCTGCCAGCGTATCGTCACACATTGATAGGTCTCTGACTTCAGCCAATTTCGAGTAATCAAATCACTAAATGACTACTCCAATAATTGCAGGCGGAGGCTTAACCTGGCCCCGCAATACATTCCTCACTTAGCGTGTTGCAGAGAGTTAAGGAGCAATTTATTTACATAATGATATCGGCGAAGTTATACGATTATAAATGACGACGACTAAAGGAAAATCGGCAATTTTAACCAAACATGGTACACATGTGAGTTAGTACTGTCGGAGTAGCACCCCTACGGGTGGAGTGGTGAGGGCGTGACATGTAAACATAATCGAAATCGCCCATAGTTTTCGGGGTCGCTGAGGTGAGTTATGACACTCTGGATACCGTTTATGTCCAAAGTCAACATCCATCGGCATGGAGAGGAATGTCAAAAAGTTTCAAAAAGAAAATTTCCAAATTGATCGAGATTACTGTTGAATCCACAGCTTTCGGGTTCGCTAGTGTGACTGGTGACAGTCACATTGTCAGTTGGAATCGTGAACATCATACCTCTAGGGTATACATAGTTGTAAGAATTTAAAATATATTTGAAGGGATAAACAACTTCCCAGACAATATGGGCTACAAAAAATACAAAGCTTCACGAGAAGAAACTTTTAATTAAACACACAACAATAACTCTAAAAGTACAAAATAGTTCGTAAGATATCAATCAACAAAAAAGACAAAGACAAAGTCACCTCCGTACAGGCCATGAAGGCCCTTGGAGGAGTGGAAGGTAAAGGCTTCCACCATTGGTGACCGCGGCACGTGATGGGGTAGAGTGGTTAGCTCTACGCCCCGCCGCCTTTTCCCCAGGAATTAACCTGGTACTCATTTTTGGTGTAGGCTGAGTGAACCTCAGGGCCACATGCACCTCCGGAAATAGTGGAAATCTCGTTTCTTAAATTTTACGACTTCCTGACGGGGATTCGAACCCACGTCCTTCCCGGCGAATCGAGCACGCCTTTACCGCCTCGGCCAGGCAGCCCCTGATATCAATCAACACCACTATAAAAATCGACAAAATTTCACTTAACACGTAATTGAGGAGAAATAAAAATCCTAAAAGTAGGCATTCAAAAAGTATTCGGGTAGCGGACGGGGAAATTTCACATCAAGATACGTTATCTGACGTATTTATAACGAATTCTGTGGGGCCTGTAATATTATATTATATTATATTATATTATATTATATTATATTATATTATATTATATTATATTATATTATATTATATTATATTATATTATATTATTCTTGGTCTCTTTTCTAATTTATTAGAGTCGACACTTGATGATATTTGGTGACGTTTTACGCCCGGATGCCCTTCCTGATTCCCACCCTATGTGGAAGGATTTATTCACTATTGCGTATTTCTGTGGTGATTGGTAGTGTGATGTGCTGCATGCAGATGAAGGGAAGTGCATTATGAGAAACACAAATATACAGTCTCCGAGCCAGAGGAATTAATAACCATAAGCCGTTAAAATTCTCGATCAGGCCGGGAATCGAACCGTGGGCCCTCTGAGCCATAGGCTAGTGTGCTGACCGTTCAGCCAAGGAGGCGAACATATTTTATTACATTATATTTCCTTTTTTAATATTATTGGTTTTACGTCTCACTAACTGCACTACCGGAAAATATGCGACATGCTCGAGGAAAATGTAATTTTATTCACAAATGATGTGGAATCATTGCAGGAGTATATAATTACAAATTCAGATCAAATGAAATACACATGTCACAGTAAAGAGTGCCCAAACAGAAACATCAATACACAGGGTACACCCTCCACCTCCTCTGGCGGGGATGCCGCCGTGTATTCGCACATGTAAACGATCATAAAGATGCCGATGGCGTCCTGCGATACATAGTTCCAAGCATCTTGTACTTTTGATGTAATTCGGAAATGGTTCTTGCAAGTCTCTGCAGAACGCGTACGTTCCCGCTTCATCATGTCCCGTACGTGTTCAATTAGCGAGAGATCCGGTGACCTCGCTGGCCAGAGCAGTTATTACACACCACTTAGAGCACGTTGAGTCGCAGCAGCTCTATGTGGATGTGTTTTGTCCTGCTAAATAAGCACATCAATTCCCTGTTGAAGAAATGGAAGTAGCATGGGGTCAAGAACCTGTGCGATATAGCGGACACTGGTTACGTTACCCTGCAGAAACACCAACTGTGACCGCGAGTTGTAAGTGATGGTCCCCATACCGTGAAGCCTGGAGTGGGAGCTGAGTGTCGTGGGTAATACGCCGCTGTCTAGGTCTACGCCGTACATGTGTACGTCCATCAGTTGATTACAGACGGAACCTACTCTCGTCCCTGAAGACAACAGAGCGCCATTCCCCTCTCCAGTCGACTCTTTCACGACACCAGAGTAGCGGTGCTTGGAAGTATCGTGGTGTCACTGGTAGCCTGGATAGAGGCACACGTGATCGTAATCCTGGTGTAAGCAGATGGTTCCCGATAGTCCTTGGTGGCACAGCAGGTGCAACATGAGGCCGGATTTTGTTCCTGGATGAAGGGCAGTCGGCCATCGCTGCTCGCACAATGCGTCGATCTTGACGTGCGTCTGTAGTACGTGGACATCCGTAAACTGGACTACGGGTGGGGGAATGTTCCATAGATCACTGCTGAATGCAGCGGCACACTACCGGTATATTGTGCCCAAAATGTGCAGCAGTCCGTCGATACGTCCATCCAGCTTCCCCCAGGTCCACAATGGCCTCAGTTGTTCAACAGTAGCACTTACTCGTCGGCGGGGCATGGTTGTAGCAAACACTGTTCACCTCTAACAATGCACAGTTACTGCCTGCAGAGTCAAAACAGAGTGCGCAAGGACAGGCCTTCTGAGCGCCACCTGATCGTCGATATCACTAACATAACAACCCGTCAGTATGCACATAATATACCCTGGTGCCACCGAATACATTCCTTGAGGAGGCTGCATGTATTTTTCTGGGCAGTGTACTTTTACGGCTTTGGGAGACGCGCTAGTGCCGGAATTTCGTCCCAATGCTTTTTAAAAGATCTCCTGACATGAAACTGCCATAATCGAATACCTTTACATACCACTGGACTGAGCAGAGGTTGAACCTGTCTCGGTGGGCTGCTTCAGCCATTCATATATCTTATGGCGCCGACATGATAGGACTGGGAAGGAGGTAACCATGGTGACGATGGGAAACCACGAAAACCATCTTCAGGGCTGCCGACAGTGGGGTCCGAACTTACTGCTTCTCAAGCGAGAGCTTTAAACCGCATAGCCAATTCACTCGGTGCTCGAAGTTGGCCTGAATAATAGGATGGAAACTAATTCCAAGTCCTTGGACTCAAACTTTAATCACACACGTGATTACAAATTTAGCAGTAACAAATGTTACATTCGAACGCAATTACCTGTTAGTAGGAGTTGCTGTTTCAGTGTTGCAGGTAATGAGTTTGGGAAATCACAAGGGCAGTTTTCAAATCACGATTTCACTAATGGATGAGTGGATGCAGGAGGGGGGAAAGGGGTTGTGTCTCCAAAAATAAATAGAATGTCTTAAAGTCTACCAGGTCTAAGAAGCTCCAGGTCTGTTTGAATGTAGCCCTTAACCCGTTAATGTCCAGAGAATTGTTTTTCTATTGCCATGATCATTTCATTAATTTATATTATTGTTAGGGTATAAGAATCAGTAAAATATCGCAATATTTTCAAACAATAACTTGTTTTACTAGATATTAGCTGATGCCATATGGTATCACTGGAATGTTACACTACTATAATTGTACAGCGTACAATCACATGTTAATATTGTTCCAACCGATTTCTTCTAATTGAAGAGCTGACAAGGACATTGTCAATGTCTTCATTAGCTCCCCAGTACATCCTCTTTGAAGGCAAAGGGCTCAACCCATTTAGAATCAAAATAGCAATGAGACATCGCATTTCTCTCATGGTTTGATTTTGGTACTGTGCAATAACAACAACAACAACAACAACAACATTAAAATGAAACTCCTGTGTGGATTCTAGGAAGATCAGCCAACGCAGCTATTTTTGAATGAATTGATGGTGACTTAGAACATATTGATATTCCCTCTCTTCCTCCTGACTACAACTTTTTCAAATATGTCCTGTGTTGATTTATTTGAATTTTTTTCGGATCATGACTAGAATATCTTGCTGAAGAGCCAACAAAATCTTATTTTTTTCTATCATCGTCCAACATATAGGCCCTCGGAACGGCCATAAGTAAACGATTTAACGATTATTTTGTTAATAAAAATAATAAATAGTTTTTATTGATTATCTGTGGTAGGTATATTCGCTAGGCACACGATTTGTACGTTAAAGAGGATTGCGTGGTCTAATTTCATCCAAGTTGGTCAACCTCAATGTGCCCTTAAGTGCGAGAAATTCTGTGCACGTTAAAAACACATTTGCAGTGCAAAACTGCAGCATTCGAGTGCCTTTTTTATACCGATAAGGGAGAATAGGGGATTATGAAATGCCATTACCACGAAATTTAAATTGAACAAATGTAAATTCCCTTTTCTCTAGAACTATATAAGATCGTGAAAGGAAATTTTTGTAGTATGTAAAAAAGCAAAGCAAAGTCATCTCCGTACAGGCCATGAAAGCCCTTGGAGGGGTGGAAGGTAATGGCTTCCACTATTCGTAACCTCGGCACTTGATGGGGTAGAGTGGTCGGTTCTACGCCCGGCCGCCTTTGCCCCCAGGAATTATCCTGGTACTCATTTTTGGTGTAGGCTGAGTGAACCTCAGGGCCATATGCCCCTCCGGAAGTGGAAATCTCGTTTCCTACATATTATGACTTCCTGACGGGGATTCGAACCCACGTTCTTCCGGGCGAACCGAGTACGCCTTTACCGCCTCAGCCAGGCAGCCCCTTTTGTACGATGTAGAATCATAAATTGTACATTTTATCTGTTTTCTTGATGCTACCGTTTAAACAGAAATATTTGGATTCTTAAAACAATAACAGAATTCATTTGCTTCTTCATTCAGTTTTTATTTTCTATGATGGTATTATTTATTGTACCTCTAGCACTGTAGATCCACACTATCACAATAATCCTGTGAATTGTTAAGATAAATATGGAGCTTTTAGCTTAAGCAGTTCCTTAGTAAATGGGAACTCATTAAGGAAAATCTAGCTTTTCAAAAATCGCAATGAAATTACTATGCTGTTTAAAAAATTATGTGCTTGCATAGGTTGCTACCAAGCTGAATTCCAAATATAAAATGATGACGTAGCAACGAATTCGGCCAAACTATACAACTCTATGTCTTATATTATTGAAGAAAAAAATCAGCCTTCTAGAGTATGATTGCGGAGTAATAGTATTTTAACTGAAGAAGTGCTTACGAATACAAAAACGACAAAATGGCTAGTAATGAAACATCTTTAACAAATGGTCTTTGCTTCGTTGAAACCTGTCATAGTTTATATTCAGTGCACTGGCGTCACAGCTGAGCAACTGGTATTAAGTCTGATGTATTCTAAAAAAAGAAGCTCCACCTTACCGCACTTCTTTCTGTAATCCACTTAGTTAATGTTGAAAATCCACAGCCTGTTTCCAGTCATTCAAGCTGGTCAGGGATGGAATGAATGAATGAATGAAGCCCCCATCTAGTGGCGAGGATGGGAATTGTGCCGGCTGCCGAAGCCTGTCGCACTCCTCTGGGGCAATGATTAATGAATGACAGATGAAATGAAATGATATTGGAGAGTCTTGCTGGAATGAAATATGACAAGGAAATACGGAGTACGCGGAGAAAAATCTGTCCCGCCTCCACTTTGTCCAGAACAAATCTCACATGGAGTGACCGGCATTTGAACCACGGAACCCAGCGGTAAGAGGCCGGCGCGCTGCCGCATGAGCCACGGAGGCTTTAGTTAATGATATTAACAGCATTTATGAAATACACATCACATTAAACAAAAGACTCCAAAGCCGGACTGAGTTGCTCAGACGGTGGAGGCGCTGGCCTTCTCAGCCCATATCAGCGGGTTCGATTCCAGCTCAGTTCAAATACGCCAGTCTTGTGTCAATAGATTTACCGGCACGTAAAAGAACTGCTGCGGAACAAAATTCAGGCACTTGTGTGTCTCCGAGCATCGTAAAAGTAGTTAGTAGGCATAAATCTAATAACATAATTATTAGAAAACTCCAAATATAAACATGTTATAAAAACAAACAAAAATTACGTTTGTCATCAACCTCACCTTTCATACCATTTATTTTCTAAAAGTCTTTGATTCGTTAAAACAAGTCATAGTTTCTATTCAACACACTGGCGACACAACTGAGCAACTGGTATTAAGTTTGATGAATTCTAAAAAGCTTTAGAGCACTTCTTTCTGTAATCCACTCAGTTAATGATATTGACACCTATCGAAATGTATACGAGAGTAGCTCCCAGTTTCTGGACCTGTCATGTGCATCCTCTGCGACATAGCTATCAATCTGCGTCAGCCGTGTCTATTATTACTGTATGAAATATTTGTGTGCATATTCTGTCATCTATAATGACAATAATACGACGACGATTGTATACTAATCGATTAATCATGTACCGTGAAATAAAATATGTGACCAGTCCAAACACTGAAAGAACCGATGTATTATTATATTGTTAAGGGTGATAGGAATGTATTACCGTTATATTTCATCAGATACCTTCATTCATTTATCAGTTACCGGGCGAGTTGGCCGTGCGCGTAGAGGCGCGCGGCTGTGAGCTTGCATCCGGGAGATAGTAGGTTCGAATCCCACTATCGGCAGCCCTGAAGATGGTTTTCCGTGGTTTCCCATTTTCACACCAGGCAAATGCTGGGGCTGTACCTTAATTAAGGCCACGGCCGCTTCCTTCCAACTCCTACGCCTTTCCCATCCCATCGTCGCCATAAGACCTATCTGTGTCGGTGCGACGTAAAGCCCCTAGCAAAAAAAAAAAAAAGCATTTATCAGTTGAACTGTGAAGTTGCGAGGAGGATATATTTACTCCTTTAGATATCTCAGCTTCCAATATGTTCAGATTTTATTATTAATTCCACTTTAATATGACTTTCACGAATTCATTTAGACACGTGGAAAGTTGTCTCCTGAGTCCATTTGTTCTCGACATCCAACATTGTTCGTTGGCACGTGTGCCAATTCAGCCGGGCGCGGAGACGCCACATAAAGAACCAGCACTGCGACCCTCCCTACCTTCTTAATAACCGGGGTAATAAAAGACGCCCCAAGTTTTACAGTTTGCTCCAACTTGATTGTTTACTAGCAAAAGACTCCAAGTCGAATCAGGTCTGGGCTATAGAATACATAATTAGATAGAATAAAAGCAAAGCGCCAAACACGTTTCCTTGTCTATGTTCTGTTTTGGGTCCTGCTTTGTTCATCATCTCTCATTTGTGGCGGAATACATTGTGTGAAACTCGGAGCCTGTGGAATTGTAATGTAATTGAAGGATGAGGGTGCGAACCTTACTTCTTACAGAAAAGATAAACAAACGACACAGCACGGATTTAGGTAAAGGAATGAAGTGAAGTGTGGAACCAAAGAAAGGAGCAGCTATGAAAGCACAGTATGTAGCGAAAAGTACGAAAAATATAGCCTACACCAGGGACCCCACACAAATGGAGTCCTCATTGCGCACTCCCAGCCAGCACGAGGTACAGAGCTGCCTTTGGGCCGTGGCAGGGTGCGGTATTTATCACGGACATGTGTCGTTTCCGTATGAGAAACAATATGAAACAATAAAAAATATTTTGGAGTTCTTATTTATTTATGTGATACATTCCAATATTAACTAATGTTCAGTTCCTTGGCTGAATGGTCAGCGTTGAAGCCTTCCTTTCAAAGGGTCCCGGGTTCGTTTCTCGGCCGGGTCGAGGATTTTAATCGCGTGTGATTAATTCTTGTGGCTCGTGGACGGGTTGCTTGTGTTTGTCCCAGTACTATCCTCTTCACATTCAGACAACACATCACATTACCAACCACCAAAGAAACACGCAACAGTGATTACGTTCCTCCACATACAGTTGTTGTCAGGGAGGGCACCTAGCTGTAAAACAGGGCCAAATCCACATGTGCAACGCATTTCGCACGCATGATCTCACAAGGTGTGGGAAAAGCAATAGAAGAAGGAGATTCCAATATTATCTAATACATAAAATGTCAGTTTGGCAATTTTAACCGAGCGAGTTGGCCGTGCGGATAGGATCACGTAGCTGCTAAATTACATTCGGGAGATGGTGGGTTCGAATGCCATCGTCGGCAGCCCTGAAGGAGGTTTCCTATTTTCACACTAGGCAAATGCTGGCTGGGGGTGTAGCTTAGTTAAGGTCATGGCCGCTTCCTACCCATTCTTGCATCACCGAATACCTTCGATGTGTTAGTATGAAGTTAAACCACTAGCAAATAAATAAATAAATAAATAAATAAATAAATAAATAAATAAATAAATAAATAAATAAATAAATAAATAAATAAATAAATAAATAAATTAATTAATTAAATATAAATAAATAAATAAATAAATAAATAAATTCAGCAGGACAAAGATTAGTAGCAAAATAATACATATTTACCGGTAAATAAATGAAAACGAGAAAGATAATAAGTATTGCATTTTCACGACCGCATTATACTCTAAATAAACTTTCGACCTATTATACCGTGTTCGGTACATAGGTTTTCAGTAAGTTCATTGAAAAGTAGTGTGCTTTCAGAGCACACAGGGGCTGTCAGGACAAGATTTTCAGTATATGCCAAGTTCAGTGCTCTTTTCCTTTTGCGTATTCTAGTTTCGTACACCCTATATTTAACTATGTGTATGTATCCTCACAATTAATATTTTATCAGAATTAATGCTAATTATTATCCATACATAGTTTATCTCACATGAAGACACACACCCTGTGGATGTCCAAAGCAACAGCTAATATGTAAAGCAAAACGAACTATAAATACATTATACTGTAGGAGTGCGTAAATCCGTCATGCAAACATACATTCCTACAGCACGGTACGGTAAGGTTCATTTTCCTTTACACGTAAGCATAAGAAAATGAACACAACGAAAATTGTTCTGATGGATTGCATATCACTATATGGCTGGGAGGCGTGACTTGTCTTAAGGAATATAACGGGTAGGAAGAGCATTGGGACATGCGACGTTATAAAAGAAAGCCACCGTTATACAATACCATTGTTTTCTTGAGTGACTGTACGTACATTGTTCTGTACATTACGAAGGACAATATACAGTTAAGCAATACAAAAGCAACAGAAATGCAACAAAAGCATTTTGTGCAATTTTGAAGAAACAACTATAGTACGCCAAACTTTTAGTGATACTTCGGCTCCCTAGTGCTGAATCGGTAGACGTCGGTTATCTTCGAGATTCGTATTGACAATCGCTGACACAAAAAATATGAAAGAATTATGCATCGCCGTGAGACATCTGGCGGTATAATTGCAACACTTTAAATACTGTTGTTATTTACACAGCAGGGTCAATATGTATATAGGTTAAGCTTGAACACGAGTGAGGAAAATTAAGGTATATCACAGGAACAACCTAGAACTCCTACAAGGAAACGACGGTTCAGAAAATTCGTATCGATCGATCATACTATCGATTCAATTCAGATTTCATTTCCATTCAGTCGGCAGTATTACCAGAACCGGGGTAGCTCCCTCCTTAGTCCTCAACCCCGTAATACCAAGTATGACTAAAAGTTTAGCGGACTTTACCTTTCTTTGTGTGTGTGTGGGGGGGGGTTGTGGGGCATAATTAGCTCACTACCTTAACTGCTGGCTTCCCACACGGGAGGCTGAGGTTCGAATCCTGGTCGATCATGGAGCGAGATTTTCCTCTCAAGAATCACGTGGCGTCAGGAAGGGCATCCGTTCTTAAATCCAGGGCCAAACCAAAATGAGCCTGTGTGGCTCCAGTGACCACAGAAATAACTGGGTTAAACTGAAGAAAGTTTAATTTCGTTCTTTGTGTGGCAGATGAATACCATGTACAGTATAATCATTTCGGGCCGTGAGGCAAGCTTGAATACAACGAGGCATACTCAACACCAAGGAATCTAACTTTCTTTGGGGAAGATTATCCCGATCTTGGATGCGACCTCTATCAGTTACTGAATGTTAGCAGGATGATTAAGACGGTGGGTAAATGTTCTCCAGTCCCCAGTTCACGCCATGCATGTTCAACGCAGTTCACGTCCGCACAATACGCCAGCCAAATAATTCGCAGTAGGCCTGTACCCAGCGTCGCAAGAAAGTGATTTGCCACTTTGTCTCAAGGGGTGGGCTTTAGTATTCACTAGTGTAACGTTCTCACCCCTAGTGCCAGTGTCTCTGTACACCAGACCATTAATGTTAACTATGGATAGGAATTTGAGGCGTACGTCAACCAAGATCACACCTCAAAATATTGTCGCTGCCGGGACAAAACCTCCTATGTGAAATATTTTAGCTTAGAACTTTGGCTGGTAAGGTTCTGTCATCTACGGTGCAATATTGTGTGAATAATGTCAAGCTCTCTTGCTCTTCATAATGTGTGTACTGCGGGTCAGTATATCTCCAAAAATATTATCACATAGAAGGTTTTGCCCCGGCAACGACGACATGACAGAACACCCTTGCTGCTGACAGTGTTCCAAGATGTGTGGCTCATTCCTTCTTTCATCGGATCCTCTCTGGACTCAAATAATTCTGTTGCGTGTTTGCAGGCTTAACTCATGGTGAGCCCATCAGGAAAGAGCATACTCTTCGATAATTCCTGATACCATGGGCTACAAGTTGTTGCCCACCTCACACGAGCTGCCCTGTGGTGTGGTTTAAGAAGAGCTTTAGGCACGGGCCTCCTCGATATTCTTGTAGGGTGAAGAAATCTCTTATGCTTGAGTAGCTCAGGTGGTAGCGCGCTGGCCTTTTGAGCCCAACTTAGCAGCTTCGATCCTGGCTTAGACCGGTGGTATTTGAAAGTGCTCGAATATGTTAGCCTCGTGTCGGTAGATTTACCGGCATATAAAAAGTCCCTGCGGGACGAAATTCCGCCCCTCGGTGTTCCCAAAACCATAAATATGCAGTTATTTGGACGTAAAAGCATTATTATTATTATTATTATGATTATGATTATGATTATGATTATGATTATGATTATGATTATGATTATGATTATGATTATTATTATTATTATTATTATTATTATTATTATTATTATTATTATTATTATTATTATTATTATTATTATTATTATTATTAAATCTCGTTATGAATCAAATCTTAAAGGTAAGTTTTCAGAGTTCTAACTAAAAAATATCTCTATTTTCTGGTATGATGTCATTCGTCTCCTATGTGATCACCTCATTACCTTGAAGAAAGTTAATGATACACTTATACCATTTTATTATTTAACTCGTAAAACTTGTACAAATTGCGCACAGAACTTGACGCCAAAAATCCGTGTTGTTCTTGCTACTGAGAATCTGGTGACCATTTTTCTGAAGGTTATCCGGATATCAAGTAAACTAAATATGTTAGTCTGTTCTCCAGCCCAGTAACTATGAAGAAATTATTCAGATTACTCTTCTTTAAAGAAAAGTAATGACGGTACTCTTCACAAGTTTTTGTATCGGTGTTATTGGCGACAGGTGTACTCATATCAGGCCTTTATAAAGCAATAAGGAATGAAAAAACACACCATCTAATTTTCTAACTGACCAATAAAGTATTTATTTTAAGGAGATGCCACATGAGTATCAAACAGATATAGAGTCCCCGAAAACATTAATATACATACATACATACATACATACATACATACATACATACATACGTATTCATTTCAGCGTTCAGTCTGTAAGCCTCTGTGAATATACAAATAGTCGCAAAAATTCCTATTTACAACTAGTGCTGTGACCTCATTTATTTCTATACCTCTTATCTTTAAATCGCTAGAAACTGAGTCTAACCGTCGTCGTCTTGGTCTTCCTCTACTTCTCTTACCCTCCATAACAGAGTCCATTATACTTCTAGGTAACCTATCCTTCTCTATTCGTCTCACATGACCCCACCACCGAAGCCGGTTTATGTCTACAGCTTCATCCATCGATTTCATTCCTAACTTAGCCTTTATCTCCTCATTCTGAGTTCTCTCCTGCCATTGCTTCCACCTGTTCATACCAGCAGTCATTCTCGCTACTTTCATGACTATCACTTCTAAATTATGAAAAAGATATCATGAGTCCACCCAGCTTTCTCTCCCGTAAAGAAAATTTGGTCCGAAAACAGACCGATTAAAAGATAGTTTCGTCAGGGAGCTGATTTCCTTCTTACGGAATAATATTGATCGCGACTGAGAGATCACTGCATTAGCTTTACTGTAACAGGATTCAATCTCACCATCCTGGGAGAACACACATCCTAGATACTTGAAATTATCTACCTTTTCCAGCGTTCTATCACCAATCTGACATTTAAATCCTCTTGGATTCCTTACCTACTGACATCAATTTAATGTTGCACCTATTTTCTACTTCCAAGATATTAGACTGCAGGCTCTCGGCACAATCTGCCATTAAGACCAAGTCGTCAGCATAGGCCAGACTGCTTACTATTTCCACTGAACTGAATCCCTCCCTGCCACTTTATACCTTTCAGCAGATGATCCATGTAAACTACGAACAACAAAGGTGAAAGATTACAGCCTTGTCTAAACCCCGCAAGTACCCTGAACAAAGAACTCATTCTAAAATCAATTCTCACTGCAGCCCAATTTTCAACATAAATTCCTTTGATTGATTTTAATAATCTACCCTGAATCCCAAAGTCCCCCAGTATGGCGAACATTTTTCCCTTGGTACCCCGTCATATGCTTTCTCTAGATCTATATATTCTTCTCGTAGCATTTTTCAATTTACTGGCGCGTGCTGAAAAATTCTGTTCCTGACAGCCCCTCTGTGGGCTGAAACCACACCGGTTTGTATCCAACTTCCTCTCAACCAATAATCGCACCCTCCATTTCACGATACAAGTGAACACTTTGCCTGGTATACTAATCAGTGAGATACCTCGATTGTTGTTGCAATCCTTCCCGTTCCCTTGCTTATAGATAGGTGCAATTACTGCTTTTGTCCAATCTGACGGTACCTTTCCACCACCCCATGCTAATCTCATTACTCTGCGAGGGCATTTCATCCCTGCCTTCCTGCTATACTTCACCATTTCAGGTCTATTTTCAACTATTTCTGCTGCTTTATGACAATGGTGCTTATTCACCACACTTTCCACTTCATCAAGCGTAATTTCGCCATCATCATTTTCCTGCTCACCATGAGCTTGGTTGTTCGTGGCGTGACCAGAAAGATTTCTTTTTACTTTTAGAAGATTTTCAAAATATTCCGTCCATCTGTCCAGTGATTCTCTGGGATCTATTACATGTTCACCTGAATTACCCAAAATACTCTTCATTTCATTTTCCCCTCCCTTCATAAGATTCTATTTTACTGTCGAAATCGATTTCCGTTCTGCTTGACCTAACCTTTCAAGGTTATTGTCAAAATCTTCCCAAGACTTCTTTTTGGATTCAACAACTGTTTGTTTCGCTATGTTTCTTTCACCTGCGTACGGTTCCCTGTCTGCCTCGGCCCTTGTTTGGAGCCTTTGCTGATACGCCTTCTTTTTACGTTTACGAGCTCTTCTCACTTCATCATTCCACCAAGGTGTTCGCATTTTACCATCTTTACAGACAGTTGTTCCTAGGCTTTTCCTTGCTGTTTCTACTACAACATCCCTGTATGCCAGCCATTCTCTTTTTATGTCCTGAACCTGCTTACTGTCCAATTGTCGGAACTTCTCAGTAATCATTTCCATGTACTTCTGTCTAATTTCCTCATCCTGGAGATTTTCTACTCTTATTCGTTTACAGACAGATTTCACTTTCTCTATCCTAGGCCTAGAGATGCTTAGTTCACTACAGATCAGATAAACACTAATATAGTGTAGGTAAAATTTAACTGGCCCAGAATATGTTTATGAAAATGACGTGGAATTAACCCTTGTTAATGAACAGAAGAATTGCCCATCAAAGAAAATGCGTGAGACCGTCAAATTAATGCACCAATTAGTTCGTGTCACTTTTCTACTCGTGCACATTCCAGCGTCTCGCGATTTGGACAGTAAAATAGAATCTTATGAAGGGAGGGGAAAATGAAATGAAGAGTATTTTGGGTAATTCAGGTGAACATATAATAGATCCCTGAGAATCACTGGACAGATGAAAGGAATATTTTGAAAATCTTCTAAAAGTAAAAGGAAATATTTCTGGTCACGTCACGAACAACCAAGCTCATCGGGAGCAGGAAAATGATGATGGTGAAATTACGCTTGATGAAGTGGACAGTGTGGTGAATAAGCACCATTGTCATAAAGCAGCAGGAATAGTTGAAAATAGACCTGAAATGTTGAAGTATAGCAGGAAGGCAGGGATGAAATGCCTTCGCAGAGAGACGCTGTGTCATTACTTGAGAGTGAGTGCGAGGAGCAGACCTGTTGGATGCAACACGAAATGGTGCTCACGATAAGACTGTGCGTGTTCATTGTCGCGTGTTATGTGAAGCACGATTCGTGAAAAACCTGTGTTGAACGGTTTGCGCGACAGTTTAAGACTAGAGGTGTTTTGGCAAAACATTCAGCAAAGTCTGCAATACAAAACTTAGTGGCAAAATGGTGCGAAACGGGCTCTGTAGCGAATACGGGTCCTAACTATGCGAAAAGATTTCGAACACCTGAAAACATTGCTCGAGTGAAAAGCCTCGAACGAAGTCCGACGAAATCTCGACGCCGCTTATCTGTGCAAGTGGGAATTAAGAGACCGTCGTGTCGAAACATGATCAAAAAGTACTTGCATCTGTATCCTTGCAAATGTAATGTTTTAAAGCAGGGCCTCTCAGGGTACATGCTCCTGGTGCTTGCACTGTGCACGGTGCAAAAGACGACTTCGCTTGGTTGATCAGAGTGCAGACCCCCACTCCTCGATTTGGAGCAATAGCGCTGTTTCTATCTTTCCCTACGCCTGTCTCGCTCGCTCCGCCTGTGTCCCTCTTCCTCACTTGCTCCGTAGAGCTACAAATCCGAGCCGAGTTGAGCCGAGTTGAGCCGAGCTTAGCCGAGTAGCCAAGAGACGAAGCGTTGGTCCGAGGCGAGCCGAGTGGGACTGATGCACTGTGCACAGTAACTCTGCACGCGTGAGATTTTGGGCGTTTGAGAGGCCCAGTTTTAAAGTGTCCAGATGAACCTTCGCGTGTTGCGTTCTGCCGGTGGTTTCTGAGAAAAGAGGAGTCAGGGGTTTTGGAGCTTCAGTTTTTCATTTCTTCAGATGAGGCCATTCCCAGCATCTTATCTGATGTTCGTTAATAAGGGTCAATCCCGCGTCAGTACTATTTTAAATAATTTTCCGGACCAGTTTTTTATTCCTACCCGGTTTGTTCCATTCCACAGCCTTCACTCGCATAATGCCTATCAGAATCGGGCTATTGACGAAAGAGTTTACTATCATTCCATACTTCCTGTTTTTTAACTTTGTACCAAACCAGGCTACTGAATATTAATATTTTTATGATATAAAGTTACAGTAAAAGGAAATATAGATACAAATTAAAATGGTGCGTATTTATGATCGCAATGAACGACATGATATAAAGGATCATCACAGGGGAATGTAACCCTAACCCCTTAGCCTCAATTCCTGATACAGATTCGGGGATGCGGTGAGATAAAATTATATGCCATGTTTCTGCAGCCGGCTGCCCTTCCTGTCACTAACCTCAGAGAAGTATATAATGAGGACGAAAGAAATGGAGGTGAATGAAATTGAGTAAGGAGATGGAAGGAATCGGCTGTGGCCTGTGAATGGGATAATTGCAGGAGAATCATGGACGAATTTTTTTCTGTAGAAGTGTATTGCTTTACTTTAGTGGATTCCTTTACTTACTAATGACAGCAATCATATTCGTGCGAAATGCTCACATCCTGGCAAAGAAGAGAAACGTAATTATTGTTTGGTATGAAGATAATAAAGTTTGAGAAGCTGTTACGTTATTCCTCCTTCCTTATCGTCCATATAGGATACTGGGGGTCATCAGCAGTTGTTGACGCAAACTGGAGCACTTTCCAATTGATTGCCCTCATTTACAGTGGCATTTCTTGTTCCACAGAATGAATCCTCACCATACTGAATAAACGATTGCAAGGGTGTTCGCAATGTGTTTTCAAAAATTCCATTCTCACTAATCATATCTACGACATTCCGCTCTGTGGTGTAAACCCTGCGCAATTCATCTCCACTGTTTGTCCATTGTTCTCTCGAGGTTCTCAACCCCGTCACGCTTTGTATCTTGTCATGTTCAGATGTATCTCCATCTCCATCACTCCCCACCACCAATTCACTACTTCACTCTTCATCACACGGAAGCCCAGCTCGTTTTAGAACATTGATTTTGAAATGTGCCCTGAACAGAGATCAATACCATAGGACTGAGCGGTGACAGTGGAAAGACAAGAATATACATAGCCCTCTAACGACACAGGAGTTTACAAGGAACACTCGGTTCGTGCTATTACGTGTGCATTTCATCACTTGTCCTACAGTGAAACACAACGTGACCTAACTGAACTAAAACCATTTGCCATTATCCTATGAGTCAAAAGACATTCTATCAGTGAGGTTGAATGCCGTATGTACAAAAGTATTAGAAAACAAGGGCTCGAATGATGGTGGAAGACTTTTCGTCACCACTACCAACTGAAGAATACAAAATAAAAAATTGAAAATGTATAAAGTTTCCGTTTTATATTCTACTAGAACGTAGAATTTTCCACACTTATTTACTTACAGTAAGAACGCATTGCATACCTGTAATTGCAGAAGTATTTACTTATCGGTTACACACAGCAAAACTTGTAGAACACTTTAGTTATAAAAAGAAGAATGTTTGTTTTCACTTATTTTATGATTAATGTATTAATGATTTTGAAGGTCCGTATCATACTCACAACTTACTCTATTGTGCAATACGTATTGTACTACACTCTTGAGTAGATAAGTGCCGGACTGAGTGGCTCAGACTGTTGAGACGCTGGCCTTCCGACCCCAACTTGGCAGATTCAATCCTGGCTCAGTCCGGTGGTATTTGAAGGTGCTCAAATACATCAACCTCGTGTCGGTAGATTTACAGGCACGTAAAAGAACTTCTAATTGACTAAATTACGGCATCTTAGCGTCTCCGAAAGCCGTAAAATATAGTTAGTGGGACGTAAAGCTGAAAACATTATTATTATTAATATTATTAATGTTACGAACAAAACTTCCTCTGTTTCATTAGTCTAATTTATTTCAGAATGGCCTAATAAATGCACACACACATATTTAATCGCAAACAATTCTAACCAGTTATGAATGGCCACAATAATTAACATCCTGTTTACAAATCTCTCTACCTTATGGCGCATCAAGGGTCCAACCACGGCCATCTTGATATTTAGAGGCGTGCTACTAATAGTTGTGACGTCACGCGTATAGTGTTCAGTCTCCGTCGTCGCATGTAATTTCTATATTTCGGATACGATACTTTTTCTCACGATGTGACAAAGGAAATCCGATAATAAGTCTATAAACACATAACATCGAAGAAACGCTATCAAAAGAATACATTACATGTCGTAAAATGTTCCATTGTTTAAAAATGCATCGGTGAACCAGATATCAAAGTCTGAGTTAATGTGTAGCTTTCCACAATTTGAAAAGAAGTATGAAGGTCACCATGCAAACTGTTGCTGTCTCTAAATGTAATTATATTACACTTATTTGAGGACATAGTGATAATAATTATTTATGAATAACAGAAATTTTTTTTTGCAATGATGTGATAGACATTGGCTGCAACACTCATTAATTCTATTGCACACAGCCACACTTGTCAGAGAAATTACCAGGTTCTTCAACTTTCATTATGAAAACACTGAAAGAAACATCCCAACGATTTCTACTGTTTAAAAATCCATCTTTGAATCAGAGGTCTCAGTTAACGAGCAGCTCTCCACAACAATTTGACAACTGGGCAAACAGCTGCTGTCTCTAAAATGCCATTATATTTCACAGTCTTCAAGGTTAGTTCTTCTTTCTGCAAACTATCCTCTCTCCTTTCTTATGGTGATTTTCGTTTGGCAGGTGGTGGTTGAGACATACTGTATATGACGACTGCCCAGGAAATATACTTGTCACAGCATCATCAGTTAATTTTGGCTTTACCCTAGGCACAGTTAAAACGGAACCGTCTGGTCTTATTGCAGTGTCAGCTCGAATTATGTCACTTTCGAAAAAAATGTTTAATACAGGCACAGGCATATTTACTGGGATCAAAATTATCTCGGGGCATAGCATGAATCCATTTAGATCGCTTCATCTTTTCGCTAGGAAACGCAAATGGAAAGAGAGCCACCTCCTTATTTGAACGATAATTCGATGTACACTACATGTTCGTCCCATTTTGCAAAAACGAGCGTACACTACACTAACACATACATACATACATACATTATCATTATAGACTGTTATGCCTTTCAGCGTTCAGTCTGCAAGCCTCTGTGAATTTACTAAACGTCGCCACAATCCTCGATTTGCAACTAGTGTTGTGGCCTCATTTAGTTCTATACCTCTTATCTTTAAATCATTAGAAACCGAGTCTAACCATCGTCGTCTTGGTCTACCTCTACATCTCTTACCCTCCATAACAGAGTCCATTATTCTCCTAGGTAACTATCCTCCTCCATTCGTCTCACATGACCCCACCACCGAAGCCGGTTTATGCGTACAGCTTCATCCATCGAGTTCATTCCTAAATTAGCCTTTATCTCCTCATTACGAGTACCCTCCTGTCATTGTCCCACCTGTTTGTACCAGCAATCATTCTTGCTACTCTCATGTCTATCACATCTAAATTATGAAAAATATATCATGAGTCCACCCAGATTTCTCTCCTGTAAAGAAAATTTAGCTCGAAAACACAGAGATTAAAAGATAATTTCGTCCGGGGGCTGACTTCCTTCTTCCGGAATAATATTGATTGCGACTGCGAGCTCACTGCATTAGCTTTACTGCAACATGATTCAATCTCCCTTACTACCATCCTGGGAGAATGCACATCCTAAATACTTGAAATTATCTACCTTTTCCACCGTTCTATCTCCAATCTGATATTTAATCCTCTTGGATTCCTTACCTACTGACATCAGTTTAATGTTGCACCTATTTTCAACTTCCAAGATATTAGACTGCAGGTTCTCGGCACAATCTGCCATTAAGACCAAGTCGTCACCATAGGCCAGACTGCATACTACATTTCCACCTAACTGAATCCCTCCCTGCCATTTTATACCTTTCAGCAGATGATCCATGTAAACAACGAACAGCAAAGGTGAAGGATTGCAGCCTTGTCTAACCCCTGTAAGTACCCTGATCCAAGAACTCATTCTACCATCAATTCTCACTGAAGCCAAATTGTCAACATAAATGCCTTTGATTGATTTTAATAATCTACCTTTAATTCCATAGTCCCCCAGTATAGCGAATATCTTTTCCCTAGGTACCCTGTCACATGCTTTCTCTAGATCTACGAAGCATAAAAACAACTGCCTATTCCTCTCGTAGCATTTTTCAATTACCTGGCGGGTACTGAAAATCTGATCCTGACAGCCTCTCTATGGTCTGAAACCACACTGGTTTTCATCCAACTTCCTCTCAACGACTGATCGCACCCTCCCTTCCAAGATGCCAGTGAATACTTTGCCTGGTATACTAATCAATGAGATACCTCGATAGTTGTTGCAATCCTTCCTGTTCCCTTGCTTATAGATAGGTGCAATTACTGCTTTTGTCCAATCTGAAGGTACCTTACCAACACTCCATGCTAATTTTATTACTCTATGAAGCCATTTCATCCCTGCCTTCCCACTATGCTTCACCATTTCAGGTCTAATTTCATCTATTCCTGCGGTTTTATGACAATGAAGTTTATTTACCATCCTTTCCACTTCCTCAAGCGTAATTTTACCAACATCATTTTCCTCCTCCCCATGAGCTTGGCTGTTCGCAACACCACCAGGATGATTTCCTTTTATATTGAGAAGATGTTCAAAATATTCCCTCCACCTCTCCAGCGATTCCCTGGGATCTATTATGAGTTCACCTGAATTACTCAAAACACTGTTCATTTCTTTTTCCCTCCCTTCCTAAGATTCTTTATTACTGCCCAGAAAGGTTTCCCTGTTGCTTGACCTAGCCTTTCCAGGTTATTACCAAAATCTTCCCATGACTTCTTTTTGGATTCAGCAGCTATTTGTTTCGCTCTCTTTCTTTCATCTACGTACACATTCCGGTCTGCCTCGGCCCTTGTTTGGAGCCATTTCTGATAAGCCTTCTTTTTACGTTTACAGGCTGCTCTCACTTCATCATTCCACCAAGATGTTCGCCTTTTCGCATCTTTACACACAGTTGTTCCAAGGCGCTCCCTTGCTGTTTCTACTACAGCATCCCTGTATGCCACCCATTCACTTCCTATATCCTGAACCTGCTTACTGTCCACTGTTCGAAATTTCTCACTAATCATATCCATGTACTTCTGTCTAATTTCCTCGTACTGGAGGTTTTCTACCCTTATTCGTTTGCAGACAGATTTCACTTTCTCTACCCTAGGCCTAGAGATACTTAGTTCACTACCGAGCTCGATTCGGGAGATAGTAGGTTCGAACCCCACTGTCGGCAGCCCTGAAAATGGTTTTCCGTGGTTTCCCATTTTCACACCAGGCAAATGCTGGAGCTGTACCTTAATTAAGGCCACGGCCGCTTCCTTCCCACTTCTAGCCCTTCCTTGTCCCATCATCGCCATAAGACCTATCTGAGTCGGTGCGACGTAAAGCAACTAGCAAAAAAAAAAAAAAAAAAAAAAAACCTAGTTCACTACAGATCAGATAGTGGTCTATATCATCGAAAAATTTCCGGAAAACTCGTACATTCCTAACAGAGTTCCTGAATTCAAAGTCTGTTAAGATACAGTCTATTATGGATCTGGTACCTCTAGCCTCGCATGTGTCGCGGTGAATAGCCTTATGCTTGAAGAATGTATTCGTAACTGCTAAACCCATACTAGCACAGAAGTCCAGCAAACGCTTGCCATTCCCATTAGCTTCCATATCTTCCCTACATTTACCAATCACCCTTTCATATCATTCCCTTTCTAACACTCGTTAAGTACACTTTATAATCTCCTATCTCTTCCTCGTTATCACCCCTTACCCGAATATCACTTACTCCTAGCACATCCAGATGCATCCTCCTTGCTTACTCAGCCAGTTCTACTTTCTTTCTTCCATAAGCCCCATTAATATTGATAGCTCCCCATCGAATTCAATTTCGTTCGCCAAGTTGTTTCCGAGGAGTCCCTCGCCTGTCAAATGGGAGTGGGACTCCCATGCTTGCTTGCTTAAAATGTTCTGAGCTCGGTAAATTCACGAAGCAGGATGCTACCCTATCTGCACATAGTCCAAGTGATGATCTCTCCTTTAACGCGTTATGGACCACCGGTGAATTGTATAGTCCTAGCCGCCTGAGCACAAGGAGGGCCATGACTCAGAATATGTCCGAGATGCCCACTCCCATTCCATAGCAACTGGTATCCCGACTCTCAAGACCACTTACTAGGCCACTCAGCCGTTGTCCATGGTTCACGAACTAGGACGTGACTACAGTAACCCACACCATGAACCACATAATAATAATAATAATAATAATAATAATAATAATAATAATAATAATAACAATAATAATAATAATAATAATAATAATAATAATAATAATAATAATAATCATCATCATCATCATCATCATCATCATAATTAACTAATAAACTTTAGAGTACTTTAGACAATTCCTAATAGCTCAGTGAGTTCACCTAGCCTACCACATAACATAGCAATACTTCCTAACGCCAGGCCGCTGAAAAGACAACGCTATAGTATTTAACACATACTATTGCTGAAAATACATCTTTTACTAATGCGTTTTCATACAGGTATCACTTGTAAGCACGAACGAACACCTCTAATAACGTTGAAATATAAACAACGTGCTACCAAACCACCACCAAAACAAGACTCGTATCTCCATACCAATGCACTAAACGGCTGACGTCAACACTATGGAACTGTCATGTGTAGCAGGGGGGAACTTCGAGTTGGCCGTGGTCCAGCCTATTCCCTTACCTGGGATTCTAATCCTTACTTTCACTTTCCCAAAGTGAAGTCACCTCCTACAGCCATTGTGCGTAGACAGCTGGATTTGAACACAGTGCCACTGGCTATAAAACACACGGTGAATGTGTTCGTTGGTTCGACTCCACTTATACATAACACAGTCACATGCAGTGAACAACCAAACTGCTCAACAGGATTCAACAGCAGGACAATACACACAACAGCGACATTAACACAGGTCCATTTACCTTCACACTCGCGACAGCGGTTTCCCTCCCTGACTCACGCAGAAATACACGAACACGCAGTATAGTCTTTCGTTCCGTCGATCCAGTCCACGCACTCACTGGTCTCTCCTCATTCAGCCCGCGGTGAGACACTAGCGACAACCAACACGTCTGTCGCCCTCAGCCGAGCCAACTCACTGGCTCTCCCACGGATTTCAACTCTGACCGACTGCCCGGTGCTAGCCTCTCTTTTGATAGCACGATGTTCACTACAGGAGAACATTCCCGTTGAATCTCCAAGGAACTCGCAGGTAAGCCGGACGCCGAGAACAATACAGGGAAAGGCCGGCACGTAACATTATTATTAATAGAGCAGATAAACTGGAGTAAAATGCCCAAATTTACTATTATCGTAAGAGTTACGTACTTATATTGAACATATATCGATGAAATGAATGGTACAAATTATTACTGATGAAATAAAACAAAAACTGAAGCAATTCTCAACAAAACTCAATTATGTTTCATGTCAATGAACACTGTAAAGATGTTTTCCTTCACTGAAAATTACGATAATTTGCATTAGCACGGGCATCATCTTCTGTCCGTAATTCTGTTCCTTCTGTTTGAGTTCAAAATATTCGTGGTTCCCTCCGGCATAAGAAAGCTTTCCCCCGGTGTCATAAACTCCTTTTTAAAATATTAATTCGGTTCCATTTAGCATAATAACATCTAAATATTTCCAGTTTCATGGGAGAAACATTGTACAATGTCGTCATTGATTTCTAACCAAGATGTCGTTGTCCGAATCGTTGTCAATGCAGGTGACGTATTTTTGAAGTTGAAAGTCACTTCTTTGTCTCTCGGACAGCTCTTGAAGCTGGGGGTTTTGAGACTCTTGTAACGATATCAACAGAATGCAAGTTTTGGGAGTGGAAGAAACCAATGGACCAAGGATATAACAATTCTTAAAATTCTTTCCAAGAATTCTGGCAAAATAATATACATATTTTTTATCAATACTTCATTTATACCGGTTTCACTTTGCTTATTCTGTAAAAGCATTAATTCAATACATTTCTCCGAGGCTTGTACTGTAAAGGAAAATGAACCTTACCATACCGTACGGTAGGGATGTTGTTTGCATGGTGAATTTATGCACTCCTACAGTACATTGTATTTAAGGTAAATTTCCCTTTACATATCACCATAGGAAAATGAACATAACGAAAATATTCTGATGGACTGCAAATAAATATGTGGCTGGGAGGTATGACCAGTCCTAAGGAATAAAATGGAACATACGAGGTTTTAAAAGAAAGATATCGATATGTTTCACCTCATCATAGAACGTTCGTCTTGCAGATCTTCGTACATACCAGAAGATATTTTAATAACATATATGGTACATTTCAACCAATAAATGGACTTAGCAGGTTTCTCGCAATATATGGTCTTTAAAAATTGAAATTTTATGATCACATCAAAAAAATATTTAAAATCCCTACAAAGTAAACCACGAGATAACGTCCAGACCAGGAGTCGAGGATTCTATATATGTCAGGGTTCTACTATGCGCAGTGGCGAAGCGTGAACTAAGTAAGGGGGTAGACAGAGATTTATTTTATTTAAACTGTTTCAAGCATATTGTTATTATAAGGAATTTTGTTTTCGACTCATACATCTGTATTCAGTACTATATTAATGACTGAAAATAAGACAAACCCTATAACAACCTATAACCCTACGTGCACTTGATTTATGTTTAAATATAGACGAAATGTGCTGAGGGAGTTGTCAATCAACAACATATTTTTAAAATAAAAAATAGCAATATATTTCATTGTTATGTAGATTTAATAAGAGGAATAAGAAATAAATAGTTGTTCGTACAAGTCACCTTAAACAATATTCTTGTAAATGAGTTTAATCCGCCTGTCCTTCATTTCGGCAAATATATCTATTACTTTCGTCTTGAAGTCGGGCGTCTTGCAAAGATTCCACATAAATTCCTTCTCTATTGCTAGAGTTCCCAAGTTAGACAGTCTCTGGTTGGTCATCCAATTCCTTAAATACGTTTCAATTCGTTGGAAGGCACTCATGGCGCGTTCAATAGAAGCTGACTTTAACGGAATATACAGCATCAAGTTAAGCAATTTTTTTTTTCCGTATGTGTACTCTAGAATACCTTATTAAGACTGGAAGCCAATAGTCGTTGGGGTTATAATACCGCAACTAACATTGGTGGGTAAGAAAATGCACGTACTTGAAGGGTTTTGATGCTGTCATTCTTTTATTAGGTGTAAGTTTACTATACTTTGTATTTGAATATTATTAATTTATTTTTTAGACGTGTCTTATAATAAAGTAAATTCAAATTAATTATATTAAAATCATGTCTGAGATGGTAGCCAATAAGAGCAACTTTACAAGAGAGATCCAAATACTAGCCAATGAGAGCAAGAAGAGACGCTGGTAAGTCTGTCTACTGGGCGGAGACATCTCGCTATAGGAAAGTCATAGTTCCACAGTCAGTGCCTACAGATAGCGTTAGTGTTGCTCTACCTGAAAGCTTTGAAAATCAAAGGGAAAATACACAGAATAGACAGCGTCTACTTTCGCCTACGTGCTTCGTGTAACTGATGCGAGCCTTAGCATTGCCGAAGTGAGAAGAAAATAAGTAAAGCGGGGAATACAATAACGCCACGAATGTGGAAATTATTAATGTTCTAAAAACGAACTGCATTATCTAGACAATATTTCTTTCACAAAATGTTAAGGGTACACGCTGTCTACCCTGTCTCCCCTGACGCTTCGCCCCTGACTATGTGTTGTCCAAACGTATTAGCTCGTCGCCATAAGACCTATCTGTGTCTGTGCGACGTAAAGCCCCTAGCGAAAAAAAACGTATTAGCGCATCAAACACAGATTTTTAGTTTTATCATTCTCCAATTACAATACGTACATCCGTACAGTTTCAATCTATGCGTTGAGGCATACTTTTCTCTTTGTAGGACTCGCATCTTAAGCAGTAAACAGGGATATGTATCTGGATATTTTCCATAGTAAGTGGCCAAAGATGTTTGTGAGGGTCAATCGATATTATCTATGCCAATGCACCTGCATATATTTTAATATTCATTGCAAGACATGGAACTCCCGTGCTTCAACATCCTGCTTATGCACGCGGCTCACCCTTGCGACTTCTTTTTCTTTCCAAATATGAAAATTTATCTGATGTGGCGTCATTTTGCATCCAGCAATGAGTTAATAGCAGTATCACGTTTACTATCCATTACGGGAGGTTGCAGAAAGTGGCGTCTAAAAGTTTTATAAAAGCTGGCAAAAGCGTACAGTTACCCAGAGTATTACTTTGAAGATAGTTGGGGAACGATGGTATGGAACAGTATGGAACTGCACGCCAAGTACTCGGGTTTCCCGTCTCTCGCACACTGGCTGCTTAAATATAAGCTAATGGGTTCATGAACCGTACGGAGGATTGTCCTCCTTTTTAATCTCTAATGGCCCTAATGCCACATAATGTAACCCACCTACAGAGAGTTGTGAAAGCGAATGAAACTTAACAAGTGTGAACAAGTGATTACATTTTAGAAGGCAAATTTGTAATATTAGTGGGGTAAACGGCACATAACAGAGGCAGTTCTAGTACCTAGTTGGACCGACTATAATTTGGGTACAAGACAAGGTATGTTCCGGAACGGAGGTATACAGAATGCGCATGGTATCCTGCTGCTCAGATATTGCAGTTGGGCCTCTAGCTCAGGTACACTCGAAGGCTGGCGAGCCTAACGTCTTAAGTAGACCAATAAATGCTCCATCGGCAAGAAGTCTGACGACGAGAAGGCCAAGAAAGTATGCCAAACTCTATTATTTATTATGTTATGGAAACACTTAATGTGTGGGGTTGAGTACTGTATTATCCAGCTGAATAATGCCTGTTAGAATCCCTGCAATATGTGGTAGCGCACATGGCCTGATAAATCACGGAACTATAAGTGTCCTTCGAATAATGGCTAGGGGAGTTCGATTGTTGTATGCGATGGCCCTCCTGACTATGGCGACTCCACAAGAAAGGAATGATTCATATGTTCACCACCAGGACACTGTACTCAAACACGCCTCCCACACGACATGAATTCGTTACTAAAGATGATTTGGTTCCAGTTTGCAGTATTTTATTAACTAAACTTTACACGACGCCAACGGTGGCTGTCAATAGCAGGTCAGATAATGGGCGCTATGACACCAGATTTCCTTTCGATAACAGTTCGCAAATGTTCACACACAGACATGGATCTCTAAGGAAGGTGGTCATGTGTTCTGGATGGAGGACAACGACAGTCTGGGCGATGCTCATTTTTTCAGATCCTGGTGGTCTGTTGGTACTGTCCGATACATCGTCACCTTGTGTGTATGCCATCACGTTGTCCACTGTTGCCAAAATCACCTGTCTGAATGACCCAGATATTAAAGCTTACAATCCAATGATGCGTCCGTTCTCTAA
Organism: Anabrus simplex; assembly: GCF_040414725.1. Lineage (NCBI taxonomy): Eukaryota > Metazoa > Arthropoda > Insecta > Orthoptera > Tettigoniidae > Anabrus > Anabrus simplex. The sequence continues at coordinate 1,211,685,286 of NC_090266.1, read as the reverse complement.
AGGCCAGTTTCATCAACCACTGTAAAAATACGATAACGAAGCGTTAGTCAACACATTGCTACGATTTTAACGTGGCGTTATGAAAATTGCGTTTCACAGAACAGTATAACAAGTTTGTTAACTAACATGGCGTTAACGTTAACGATCAAGTAAGCAGTCTGCAGCATTATTATTGTTTCGCTCTTCTAAACAGTGCCGGGCCTAATGATATTCATTTGTCACCTTGCTCTTGTACGTTTTTTACGCGGAATAACAGGTTTCATTTGAAATACCTGCACAAAACAAAAAAAGAAGCCTAGAAAAAAAAATCGGATTACTCGAAGAACGATTCGGAGCTGTCCAAGACCGGAGGTGATGTATTTATTCCAGCATTTTAATAGATGATTTCGAACACATTGTTGCATTAATCGGTGACAAATTTGAGTCACATAATAATGACGATTTGTGATGCAGAACATCAGAATATCAGAAATTCATTAACTGAAAACATCATTAATAACCACAGTAACACAACTATATTATAAATTAGGCCTACCAGGTTATGCATGGTGCAGGCTACATTTTATTATGATCTTCCTTCCTTTGAATGTATATTTCAATACAAAATGTAGTGTCTGTTACACGTTAATAATTTAATGTAATATCAGTATAATACCTATCTCCCTTGTGTGAACTGATGCTTTGGTTTTAAAGCATTCTTGTTACTGTGTGAGATATCTCTTTCATACTACCGTTCATAGGTTTATAAACTGAATTTCATTTTATTAACTGGACAGATCGTTAATAGCTACAGTAGCACAACCATATTAGAAATTAGGTCTACCAGGTTATACATGGTGTAGGCTACATGTGATTACGATACCTCTTGCTTTGCATTTACAGGATATTTCAATACGTAATGTCTGTTATACGTCAGTAATTCAACGGAATATCAATATAATACCGATCTCTCTTCTGTGAAATGATGCTTTGGTTTTAAAACATTCTTGTTATTGTGTGATATATCTCTTTCATGTTACCATCCAGAGGTTTTTAAGCTGAATTTTATTAAGTAGACACATCATTAATAACTACAGTAGAACAACCCTATTGGAAATTAGGCCTACCAAGGACACTTTTATTCTCCGTCCCGCGGAGTAGGGAAAATAATAGTAATCCACCATATGTCTGTCTGTCTGTCTGTCTGTCTGTCTGTCTGTCTGTCTGTCTGTTAGGTTCATCAGCCCAGAGGCTGGTTGGATCCTCAAATAGCATCACCAAAGACTATGCAGTTATGGGGAAACCACAAAAACCAATGGCAATACCAAAATGAGCCGTACTAGGCAAGATGAGGTGTGAGGTAGTTTGCCATTGATTTCCTCATTGGGCCAGACAGTGCTATTGTACCACAACTAACCCTATGAGCAACACCTTTCATGACACTCAGACACACTGGTTGTGCTCTAAATGTCATTAATCAGCACCACCCAAACCCCGGCAGCTTCCATATTGTCACTGCCATGGATGAGACTGGGACTTCAGTGGAAGCTACACTTTGCTCTGGCCTGTGCCAAGAGATGGATGCAAAAGTACTGTATCCATTAAGAAATGACAGCAGGCAGTCCACAATTTGTAAATATCACATAACCGCGTTTCAGTTGAGAATTGTAGTGTAGATACGATATATTAGATATTATCTTGCCTGTTATATTCGTGTGTATTTTTGTGAAAACGGCAGGTTTCATTTATATTACAGGATAATAGGACAAAGTATTACTAATATTAATCTGTATACGTGTTTAACTTTGTTGGTAATCTTTGAGTACCGTACCTACCGGTAGTTCTCGCGAATATCTAAATTTAGGCCTAATTGGAATTTTCATTTCTATTTGTGCTTAGTAAGAAGCTAAGATACGTCTGAACGTAGTTTTAACATTATTACTGTAGTGTAGTATAGTAACGAATTAGAAATTAGAGTGCCTATTCTATAATTTTGAGTAGTATTGCGAATTTCGAACTTTAACGGTAATTTTTTTTCTGTTTTTGCTTGGTAATAACCTGTTGTAATTAGAATACTATGAACGTAGTTTAAAATTATTGTAGTGTATTGTAGTATCTGTACTTATTCTGAACGTAGTTTAAAATTATTGTAGTGTATTATAGCATCTTATTAGAATTTTTTTTTTGCTAGTTGTTTTACGTCGCACCGACACAGATAGGTCTTACGGCGACGATGAGACAAGCATCTTATTAGAAAGTAGTGTATTTATTCTATTACTGTGAAATATTTGTGTAGTATAGTACCGTTTCTGTGGTACTGTAGCAACTCTCTTACTAAAATTCTGTTGTTGTAATTACGGTAGACTTAACTGCAGTTAAGATTTGTGTAATTCTTGTGTATTATTCTCTGTTTCCAATAATTAACAGCAATTTTCATCGTGTTAGCATGTTGTAGGAATAAAAAGGTAGTACAATATTGTAGTGTAGTACTTGCCTATATTAATTAACTTACTGTCGTGTGATCTTTGTGAACTAACCTGGACAATATTTATTTCCTTTCATTTTTATTTTGCACAAAATAAGTTATCTTATTTTTCCTTTTCTTTTCATTATTTAGTAAAAAATGACTAAGCGGTGCAAGTGTAGGAACTGTGGGTGTGGCCAGGCATTAAGGAGTATGAGCGAGGAGTTATAGAGCTTGAGGGAGATAATTAGGATTCTCTCAGAGGACAGGAAGGAAAGTAGGACTCCAAACAAAGTACAGGATACAGTAGGTGTAATAGAGGGATGGGAAGGAAAGGGGGGAATTGTGGAAGACAGGTCGTCTAATGTTTTAAGGGGAAGGAGATTGCAGGCTAAGGGCTCCATTCAGGATCAAAATTCAGGACAGATATCGGTGAGAAATCGGTACGAATCACTGCAGGTAGACCAACTGAGGAAGATGAGGAAAAGGGAACTGTTGACGAGAAGTGTGGAAGTAGGACAAAGGGAAGAGGCAGGAAAGGGAAATGTGGAGTAGTGGATAGGAAAAGACAGGTGGAACATGATCATGGGATGGAGAAAAGGGAGGAGGAAGTATTTAGTATTTATTATTTATTTATGAACAAACAGGCTTTCCGCCCCATTACATGTTCACAAAGCAATAAGACACAATATTAATAATAATAATAAAAATAAAATAATAATAATAATAATAATAATAAAAATAATAATAAAATAATGATAATAATAATATAATACATAAAAATAAAATAATGATAATAGAGATAATAGGAATAAATAATAACAAAAATGATAACAATTCTGTAGCAGTCCTCGGCTCGAGGATCCAGCAAACTCATCACTTGTCCTTATGTCTACAGCAACTTTCGTCACATTCCTTTTCCCTGACCTACTCCCGATCAATACCAAAACATCGACAGTCAGCACTTACATTCTAACCAGCCATAACACAAACAAAAGTCCTCCACGTTCACAACAATAAATAACACAATCCTAACCCAGCAGAAAATCATAATAACTTACAATCAAATTTCAACACTGGTCTCCCTCCACACTTACCTTAAATACCACTTTTAATTCAATGCATTACTACCTCTCATGTTGCAACTTGACCATTATTTAGCCATGCTTGATCTCATTTTAAAACCCAAGCCATGCTCAGCATTACATTTGCTATCGCAACCACCACTCATTCCGTGTCCTTGTGGATTCAGCACATACGTCATCTTCATTGTCCTCTAACTTACTCTCTGTCCAAACCATAACAACCAACATTCCGCAATTGCCCTTCAATCCATCATACACTACATTTACCAACCCGCACTTAATACAATCATCTCTCCAACTCCAAAAGTTTCAGCAATAAATTAAACCATCTCATTACCAAACCATCTTCGCCTATACCAACACTTCTCCCACACCACATTTTTTTTTTTTTTTTTTCGATAAATCTAAACTAATTCAGCAATAAATAAACCATCTACATACCAACTCCCGGATTCAGATACCACCTCTTATCCACAATTTCCATTCCAGATCCACCTCATATACCTTCCACAATACACCACTAAATCTAAATTTACAACATCTCAGATTTACAAAATAACACCCCTTAACACCGCTTCTCACCATATTTCAACCATAGTCCTCAATAACTGCGACCATTTTATACCACCACTTCTCCAACACCTCATTTCAGCAATATGACACAGCTTACCTTAATCGTATCTAGATACCAGGCCATCTTCACCTTAAAATACCAAACACTCATATACCATCTCTTCACCAACACCACATTCCAATCTCTACCATCCAAAACTCTTGTCCCTCTTAACACTCACTTAGTTAGCATTAAATAAACCTCCTACCCAACCAAAAGCTAATACAGCTACCCTTCAAAACCAACACATCGCTTCATATACCACCTCTCAATCTCATACCACACTATCATGCTATCCTCTCTCTTATATACATCAACAATAAATATACCACTTCACCATTGCCACATTTCGGCCTTTTACAGTGAGTAACAATTACTGACATATCGTAAGACTTACCAATCAGCGTCAACTCCAAATATCACAATTTACCATATTTCAGTCTTCACAAATAGTTACCATCCTAGCCTAATAAAATTACAATGAATAACAATTACTGACATATCATAAAACAAACAGACCATGCCATCCTGTCCTCTTACCCAACTCCCCTAACTAAATACTCAGTCCCTATATACACTAAACCATTAAAATTTTAACCTACTATCTCCTTCCCTTATACAGATAACTATTCTACCCCCCTATTCCCCTGCCCACCCTCTAACTCACTCTCCTTCATTTTACTCTCGCAGGCCTTTTTTGTCGCACAAAAATACCTGTTCAATTCACCCCCTTTTTCCCATTGTTTAAGAATCCATCTCAGTATTGCGTTCTCATCCCCTCTCCCCAGTACTTCCCGATTCTCGGCACTCAATAATCTATGTCTTAACCCCCTCGTTCCCTCACAGTCTCTTAGCAAGTGAAACTCATCATTCACATCTCCACAAAGTACACACCTTGTCTTATCCCTGCCCTGTAACCAGCCCTTATTCCTTGGCAGACCTAAAAGCCACCACATCATCCCATATCGATTTGACCTATCAACGTATCTAATATTCAACCCTGCTATCTCCTCTATTTTCGTCAAAACAATCAGCGAATTTCTTAGTCTGCTTTCCCCCAATAATTTCTGCCTATGGATATCCCTAATTCTCCTTTCTAGTATTTTCATCCCTCTCACTTCTGTCTTTGACCAAACCTCCCCCCACAGGTGCCCTAATCCTATCCTCTCTAAATATCCTTTTAATTTTTCTAACCATCCACCCTTATACATGCTCTTAAATTGCTGTACATATGCAGCCTGTAAAACTCTCCCACCTTCCTGTCTTTTTAAATTCATCCAATATCTAACTATTCTTTTCACACCCTCTGATTCCAAATCCTCCCCACACATTAATTCCGCCCCTACATTTGCTGTACACCTCGGTAAGCCCATCACTAACTTAGCAAAACTACTAACAATCTTTCTTAGTTCCTCTCTTTTTTCATCCAGCCCCCAAACTTCTGCTCCGTATAATACCCTCCCCACTATTACCGACCTGAACACGAGTCTCAGTGTTTTATAACTGATCCCCGGGAACTTGAGTAGCAAATTTCTGACTGAGGCTAAGGCTGCCAAGCCTCTATATTTCATTCTTTTGATCTGGTCACTCCAAGTTCCTTTATCATTAAAAATAACTCCTAGATATTCCAGCTTCCTTACCTGTTCCAATCTTTCTCCCTGTATTACCCAATTCCCTTCCATCTTTCTTCTTTTGTTCACCTGTACTATCAATATTTTAGACTTATTTCCATTAATTTTCAATCCCCATTTCCTCGCAAATAGCATCACTGACTCTAAGGCCCTATTCATCGCCCCTGAAGTTAACGTCATCAATAACACATCATCCGCAAATATCAGTCCTGGCACTTCCAAACCATTAATTACCGGTACAGCCCAATTTCCTGCCCCAAACCCCTCTAAAATATCGTTTATAAATAAAATAAACAGTATGGGCGATAACTTGCAACCTTGTTTTAAACCCACCTTGGACTCCAATGGTCCACTCATTCTCTCTTCTCCCAATTTTACACAAAACCTGACGTCCCTGTATATTCCTTCCACTGCCCTCAACATCTTCTCTGAAATCCCTAGCCTACCTAATTTCTCTCGTAGGGCCTCTCTATTTACCTTATCAAAAGCTTTCTCAAAATCTATTGCTGCTACATAAACCGTACTTCTATTCATATTCTTATACTTTTCTAAAATAGTCTTTACTATCATTATATTATCCACTGTTCTTTTCTTTTTCCTAAATCCCCCTTGGTAATCTGTCAAAATTCCATTTTCTTCCGCCCACCCACTTATTCTGTTCGCTAGCACCCCCGTATATATTTTACTCAGAGAATCCAACAGAGATATACCCCTATAACTGTTCACATCGTTCCTACTACCCTTTCCCTTGTATATAGGGCATATAATTCCTGTTTCCCATTCCCTAGGGTAATTTCCTCCCTCGAATATCCTATTGAATAGTTTCACCATGCCCTCTATCATTATCTCATTTTTACTAATTTCCTTCCAAAACTTATTATTTATACCATTACACCCCCCGGCCGACTTCGCTCTGGCTCTACTTATCACTCCCCGGATTTCCTCTCTTGTGATTTCTTTATCCAAGTCATAAATTGCCACTCCCCTATTACTCCAAATTACTTCTTCTCCCGAACCTCTCCATCTATCACCCCCCTTTTTTCCTAGTAATTCCTCGAAGTGCCTGACCCATTGCACTTCCTCAATACTCGTTCTCTCCATATTCCTTCCACCCTTAATAATTCTATTAATCTTATCCCAGACTCTCTCAAAATTGTTAGTCTTGCAGTCATTATTTATGGCTTCCATTTGTTCCTCTAACCACGTCTTTTTTGTCTCAGAAATTTTCTTTTTATACTCCTTCCTCAATCTACAGAAAAACTCCCTTTCTTGGCTTCCACCTTTCCTTCTATATTCTCCTAAAGCGTCCATCACCCTCCTCCGCAATCCTTCACACTCCCTATTAAACCATTCTTCTCCCTCTTTCTTATTTCCTTTTCTAGCTTTCACCTTCTGCGCTATCATCTTTATTGGATGTAGCAACAATTCCAAGGCTTTATCAGTATCATTCTCTTCTAACGCCCCTTCCCACCCATATTTCAGAAGATGTAACTCCTCCTTTACTACCCTATTCCAATCCCGGCCTACCTTCTCTGTCCATTTGTACTTATTATAACCCCTCCCTCGTTTATCCTTTGTCTCATTTTCCTTCATTGTACGCTTCTCTACCTCTCTTTTCAGCATAACCCTCACCGGGAAATGGTGTGACTCAATCCAATCTCCTATTTCCATACTTACAACTTCCTCAATCATCCCTTCCGAGCTCAGAACCATATCTATCACACTACCCCCTTTCTCCGTAACATATGTCAATTTCCCCGTCCTGTCACCCTCTATCCACCCATTCAGAATATACAAGTTTCCCACAGCACACATCTCTAGGAGCTTCTCTCCATAACTATTTGTAATTTTGTCCTCACTCCTTCTGCTTTCTAACAAACACATTCCATCCTCCCTACTATAAATTGGGCTCTGTTCTCCTATTCTCGCGTTCCAATCCCCAAATAACAACATATCCTCCTCCCCTGGATACATTCCCCTTATCCTACCAATATCCACCAATAACTCTTCAAAAAAATATTTATTTGCATATTCTGAATTACTAGGATGACAGTAAACAAAAGCTAGATTTATTTTCTTCCTCCGTCCCTCTCTCTCTCCCAAATTCAATCTCAGCCATATGGTTTCCATCATATCGGTCTCTATATCCTCTACTCTTTCACTAATTTCTTCCCTAATTAGAACTATCATCCCTCCTGGTGCTCGTCCCTTATTGGAGGAGGAAGTAGCTTCCGCAGCTGTCAGGAAAGATAGGACTGACCAGGAGGGGAGGGGATCAAATGAGATGGGTAGGGTTGAGGCTCTGGTCATGGGGGATTCTATCGTTAGACATGTCGGGAAAGTGTGTGGAGGAAAGGGTACCAGGGTAGAGTGTTATCCAGGAATTCGGTTAAGGCAGATGTTGTGGAAAGTAGAAGGGGAGGAGGGAAAGGAGAAGGTGGTAGTGTTTCACGTTGGTACTAACAACCTAAGACAAGGAGGTATAAGTACCAACATAGTTGGGATCTGTGGGATCTAGTAAATGCAGCATGGGTGAAGTTTAAGGAAGCGTAGATTGTTATGAGTGGAATACTATGTAGGAGGGCTACTGACTGGAAGGTGATTGGGGATTTAAATGAGACTATGGAGTGGTAATGTGGGAAACTGGGAGTGACATTTCTAGCTCCTAATGGGTGGGTAGGAGATAGGGATCTGCGCTCAGATGGCCTTCACGTAAACCGCAGTGGTACGCATAAGTTAGGAAATTTGTTTAGAAGGGTTATAGGGAGGTACATTCAGGGAAACAGGGTGGCCTAGGGAGCGGTGTTAAGGGAACAGGGAACTGGAAACAAGTAGGGATGACATAAAACTGGTAGTGCTCAACTGTAGAAGTATTGTAAAGAAAGGAATAGAATTAAGTAATTTAATAGATACATACTTACCAGATATTTTAATAGGAGTTGAATCATGGCTGAGAAATGATATAATAGATGCAGCAATTTTCTCACGGAAGTGGAGGGTGTATCTTAGAGATAGGATAGGAATGGAAGGAGGGGGAGTATTCATTCTCGTGAAAGAAGAATTTGTAATCTACGAGAAAGTTAAAGATGACAAACACGAAATTTTAGGGGCAAGGCTCATCTCTAAAGATAATAGGCAACTTGATGTTTTTGGAGTGTACAGACCAGGAAAGGGTAACGCAGATGCTGATTCAGAATTATTTGATAAGATAATCAGCTATGTGGGAAACGATAAGGAAAGGAACCTGATCGTAGCGGGTGATCTCAATTTACCAAATGTCAATTGGGGAGGGATGCGAACGACAGGAAGCATGACCAACAAATGGCAAATAAGTTAATATGGGAAGGGCACCTGATTCTGAAAGTGATGGAACCAACTAGAGGGAAGAATATTCTGAATGTGGTGCTGGTAAAACCAGATGAGCTCTATAGAGAAACCGAAGTAATAGATGGTATTAGTGATCACGAAGCTGTTTTTGTGGTAATTAAAAATAAATGTGAAAGAAAGGAAGAGATTAAAATTAGGACTGTTAGGCAGTACCATATGGCTGATAAAACAGGCGTGAGGGAGTTTTTAATACGTAACTATGATCGGTGGAGAACGGTAAATAAAAATGTAAGCAGACTCTGGGACGGGTTTAAAGCAATTGTTGAGGAATGTGAAAATAGGTTTGTACCTTTAAAGGTGGTAAGGAATGGAAAAGATCCACTATATTATAACAGAGCAGTAAAGAGACTAAGAAGGAGGTGCAGGTTGGAAAGAAATAGAGTTAGAAATGGCTGTGGAAGTAAGGAGAAATTGAAGGAACTTACTAGAAAATTGAATCTAGCAAAGAAGTCAGGTAAGGATAACATGATGGCAAGCATAATTGGTGGCCATACTAATTTTAGTGAAAAATGGAAGAGTATGTACAGGTACTTTAAGGCAGAAACAGATTCCAAGAAGGGCATTCCAGGAATCATTAATGAACAAGGGGAGTGTGTTTGCGAAGATCTTCAAAAGGCAGAAGTATTCAGTCAGCAGTACGTAAAGGTTGTTGGTTAAAAGGATAATGTCCAGATAGAGGAGGTGACTAATACTAAAGTAGTATGAAAATTTACCTATGACAGCAATGATATTTACAGTAAGATACAAAAGTTAAAAACTAGAAAAGCAGCTGGAATTGATAGGGTTTAAGGGGATGTACTAAAGACAATGGGTTGGGATATAGTACCATATCTGAAGTACTTGTTTGATTATTGTTTGCATGGAGGAACTTTAACCAAATGAATGGAGAGTTGCTATAGTAGCCCCTGTATATAATGGAATGGGTGATATACATAAAGCTGAAAATTACAGGCCAGTCAGTTTGACATGCATTGTATGTAAACTTTGGGAAAGCATTCTTTCTGATTATACACAGTAAGACATGTTTGCAAAATTAATAACTGTTTTGATAGAAGGCAGTTTGGGTTTAGGAAATGTTATTCCACTGAAGCCTTACTTGTAGGATTTCAGCAAAATATTGCAGCTATCCTGGATTCAGGAGGTCAATTGGACTGCATCGCGATTGACCTGTCTAAGGCATTTGATAGGGTAGATCATGGAAGACTACTGGCAAAAATGAGTGCAATTGGACTTGACAAAAGAGTGACTGAATGGGTGGCTCTATTTCTAGAAAATATAACTCAGAGAATTAGATTAGGGGAAGCTTTATCTGTCCCTGTAAAAATTAAGAGGGGAATTCCTCAAGGCAGTATTATTGGACCTTTATGCTTTCTTACATATATCAATGATATGTGTAAAAAAGTGGAATCAGAGATAAGGCTTTTCGCAGATGATATTCTGTACAGAGTAATAAATAAGTTACAAGATTGTGAGCAACTGCAAAATGACCTCGATACTGTTGTGAGATGGACAGTAGGCAATGGTATGATGATAAACGGGGATAAAATTCAGGTTGTGAGTTTCACAAATAGGAAAAGTCCTCCCACTTTTAATTACTACATTGATGGGGTGAAAGTTCCCTTGGGGGATCATTGTAAATAGATCTGTTAACATAATAAAATAGGCCTGATACCTGGGACCAGAAACCCTACAGTCGCAGGTTTATGAGAGATTTTCTCTTGCGAAAACTACCGACGTATTGACCTTTGTTCCTTTCATTAATTGCGGGCAGGATTCAGATAGACTCAGGTCAGATTTACGGCTTTATGGTCTCAAGACTCTTTATATATCACCATCCTCATTCGTGCAGGGTTCTAACTATACACCGAGACGCATCGAGAGTCAGGAAATGATAGGGACATCACTACCGTTCACGTAGGATGCACAAAATCTCGGAAGTTGTGCGTAGCAACACACATTGGAAAATGTTTCTGTTCTTTATTTCAAGGTGATATTTGTTTTCTTCTTTCTTTCTTTCTTTCTTTCTTTCTTTCTTTCTTTCTTAATCTGCTTACCATCCAGGGTTGGCTTTTCCCTCGGACTCAGCGAGGGACCCCACCTCTACCGCCTCAAGGGCAGTGTCGTGGAGCGTGAGACATTCGGTCGAAGGATACAACTGGGGAGGATGGCCAGTACCTCGCCCAGGCGGCCTCACCTGCTATGCTGAACAGGGGCTTTGCGGGGGATGGGAAGTTTGGAAGGGATAGACGAGGAAGAGGGAAGGAAGCGGCCTGGCCTTATGTTAGGTACCATCCCGGCATTTGCTTGGAAGAGAAGTGGAAAACCACGGAAAACCACTTCCAGGATGGCTGAGGTGGGAATCGAACTCACCTCTACTGAGTTGACCTCCCGAGGCTGAGTGGACCCGGTTACACCCCTCGTATCACTTTTCTAATTTCGTGGCAGAGCCAGGAATCGAACCCGGACCTCCGGGGCTGGTAGCTAATCACACTAACCACTACACCACAGAGGCGGACTGTTTTCTTCTTTTGAAACAAAGTATTGACGTTAATTAGTTTTGGAATAAGAGGAAACATGTCATATAAATACAATTGGCAGTACTTTGTTCACCATAACACTTATTATTTCACATAAAGAAACTAAGGATTTGACCTGTTTGATGACATTATGACTATATATTTTTACAACATTAACCATTTGTGTTATGACTCAATCCCATCATCACAAAAGATAAATGTCGGCCAGGTTGAATCTCTTTATGCACGTGTATCGCATTCTGCATCGTATTTTGTAATCATACTATTGGCGGTATCTGAAGCTGGGTGTTGCACCAACATTTTCAGTGTCACATTTTTATAGCTTACAGACATAACAAGAATTTTTATTATCGCTAAGTAATGAACTACATTCCTGCTTAAAATTGTAATATATCTGGCAATTACAACCCAGGAAATAAGAAGCTAATGAAATGAAATGAAATGGCGTATGGCTTTTAGTGAAGGGAGTGTCCGAGGACATGTTCGGCTCGCCAGGTGCAGGTCTTTTGATTTGACACCGGTAGGTGACCTGCGCGTCGTGATGAGGATGAAATGATGATGAAAATATTGTTAATAATCTGTTGAGAGACATCGTCTTGTTTCAGAATTTCAAGCAATTTGTTTCTGTTTACTCGGTCAAAGGCCTTTTTAAAGTTCACAGATGCGATGTGTGTTTCCAAATTGAATTCTCTACGTTTTTCTATTAATAAATTCATAGTGAAATATGCATCAGTGCAGGAGCGCCCTTTAGGGAAACCTTGTTGTTCATTCCCCAATGTATCTTCATAATGTTGCTGCAACTTATCTTTAATGATATTTGCATACATTTAATAACCTGAGTTAACAATGCTAATTCGTCTGTAATTTTCACGTGTTTTAATGCCACCTTTTTATGAAGAGGGATAACTATTTCCTAGATGTGTCCGGCCCCGCGGTGCAGGGGGCAACGCGTCGCCTGTCAACCGGCGGCCCCGGGGTTTTTAATTGTAAGTGATTAATATCCCTGGCCGGGGGACTGGGTATTTGTGTCGTCCTTAATCTTCCTTTCCTCACACTCAACACTTTACACTTCCGCCATTTCCAAATACACTCAGGTTCACAAAACAGGTCGCCGCCCCGAATAAGTAGCATTTAAAAAAAATCCTAAATGTAATATAATATTACATATTCTAGGACAAACATGTCTCTTATCCTTCATTATTTTCGTAAATGCTTGTTTTACTTATTCTCCCCCCGCACACACACACACTTCCCAGCGCAATCCATTCGTTATTTAATAATTTAACAATTGTGTAAAATTTCGTTCTCTATGTATACTTCTTACCTAGATATTTCACTCCATCTCTCTACAAACTCCGAATAGATGCTCCTCGTCCATTATTTCACCACAAAGTACACAACGGTTCGCGTCATGTTTCCCCCCTCTGACCTTTATTCTTATATAGCCCCGTTAATCACCATACCATACCATACCATACCATACCATACCATACCATACCATACCATACCATACCATACCATACCATACCATACCATACCATACCATACCATACCATACCTCTTACTTCTTTGTTTCGAAACCTCTTTCTTAATTTACATTTTTTGTATAATTTCACAGAATTCAGATAATGCCCTTTTATCAATCAATCAATCAATACTGATCTGCATTTAGGGCAGTCGCCCAGGTGGCAGATTCCCTATCTGTTGCTTTCCTAGCCTTTTCCGAAATGATTTCAAAGAAATTGGAAATTTATTGAACATCTCTCTTGGTAAGTTATTCCAATCCCTAACTCCCCTTCCTATAAATGAATATTTGCCCCAGTTTGTCCTCTTGAATTCCAACTTTATCTTCATATTGTGATCTTTCCTACTTTTATAGACGCCATTCAAACCTATTCGTCTACTAATGTCATTCCACGCCATCTCTCCGCTGACAGCTCGGAACATACCACTTAGTCGAGCAGCTCTTCTTCTTTCTCTCAATTCTTCCCAATCCAAACATTGCAACATTTTTGTAACGCTACTCTTTTGTCGGAAATCACCCAGAACAAATCGAGCTGCTTTTCTTTGGATTTTTTCCAGTTCTTGAATCAGGTAATCCTGGTGAGGGTCCCATACACTGGAACCATACTCTAGTTGGGGTCTTACCAGAGACTTATATGCACTCTCCTTTACATCCTTACTACAACCCCTAAACACCCTCATAACCATGTGCAGAGATCGGTACCCTTTACTTACAATCCCATTTATGTGATTACCCCAGTGAAGATCTTTCCTTATATTAACACCTAGATACTTACAATGATCCCCAAAAGGAACTTTCACCCCATCAACGCAGTAATTAAAACTGAGAGGACTTTTCCTATTTGTGAAACTCACAACCTGACTTTTAGCCCCGTTTATCAACATACCATTGCCTGCTGTCCATCTCACAATATTTTCGAGGTCACGTTGCAGTTGCTCACAATCTTGTAACTTATTTATCACTCTATAGAGAATAACATAATCCGCAAAAAGCCTTACCTCCGATTCCACTCCTTTACTCATATCATTTATATATATAAGAAAATATAAAGGTCCGATAACACTGCCCTGAGGAACTCCCCTCTCAACTAATACAGGGTCAGACAAAGCTTCACCTACTCTAATTCTCTGATATCTATTTTCTAGAAATATAGTAACCCATTCAGTCACTCTTTTGTCTAGTCCAATTGCACTCATTTTTGCCAGTAGTCTCCCATGATCCACCCTATCAAATGCTTTAGACATGTCAATCGCGATACAGTCTATTTGACCTCCAGAATCCAAGATATCTGCTATATCTTGCTGGAATCCTACAAGTTGAGCTTCAGTGGAATAACCTTTCCTAAAACCGAATTGCCTTCTATCGAACCAGTTATTAATTTCACAAACATGTCTAATATAATCAGAAAGAATGCCTTCCCAAAGCTTACATACAATGCATGTCAAACTTACTGGCCTGTAATTTTCAGCTTTATGTCTATCACCCTTTCCTTTATACACAGGGGCTACTATAGCAACTCTCCATTCATCTGGTATAGCTCCTTCGGCCAAACAATAATCAAATAAGTACTTCAGATATGGTACTATATCCCAACCCATTGTCTTTAGTATATCCCCAGAAATCTGATCAATTCCAGCCGCTTTTCTAGTTTTCAACTTTTGTATCTTATTGTAAATGTCATTGTTATCATATGTAAATTTTATTACGTCTTTGGCCTTAGTCTCTTCCTCTATCTCGACATTATCCTTGTAACCAACAATCTTTACATACTGCTGACTGAATACTTCTGCCTTTTGAAGATCCTCACACACACACTCCCCTTGTTCATAACACATACACCCAGCCCCCATGCCAGCGAAATTAACCAGTGATGGTAAAAATTCTCGAGCCTGCCGGGAATCGAACCCGTGACCCCAGTGACCAAAGGCCAGCCCGCTAATCAATTAGCCATGGAGCTGGACAGAGGCTAGTTATACACTCTTAATAATACTGTTACTCGCTTTACGTCCCACTAACGACTTCTTACGGTTTTCGGAGACGCCGAGGTGCCGGAGTTCTTTTACATGCCAGTATATCTACTGACACGAGGCTGACGTATTTGAGCACCTTCAAATACCACCGAACTGAGCCAGGATCGAACTTGCCACGTTGGGGTCAGAAGGCCAGGACCTCAACCGTCTGAGCCACTCAGCCTGGCCCAGTTACTTTTGCCTCACTTGAATTGAAAATTTGCCGTAATGTTTTTCAGTGAAACAAGATGTTGGTAATATTGTGGGTGGTTTGGTATGGCGTGGAGAAGAAATTATCCAGCAAGCTGGCCTTGCGGTTAGGGTCACGTGGCTGTGAGCTTGCATTCGGGATATAGTGGGTTCGAACACGACTGTCGGAAGCCCTGTAGATGGTTTTCCGCGGTTTCTCATTTTCACACCAGGTAAATGCTGTGGCTGAGCCTCAATTAAAATCACGGTCGCTTCCTTCCAACTCCTAGCCCTTTACTATCCCATCGTCGCTTAATACCTATCTGCGTCGGTGCAACGTAAATGAAATTTGTTCAGTAATTATAAATGAGTAGCTGATATTAGGCTGCTTGTAGGCCACGCCCACTAAGAACGTAAGTTGAGTATTGACGTCACTATCAAATTTTCATGACTGAATTTTACTAGAAATACAGAGGCCATCGTAGCTCAATCGGTACAGCATCTGATGATAAATTGGAAGATTTTGAGTTTGTTTCTCACCGGAGACTGATTAGCATGTTATATAAATAATCGACACGGTCTAACAAGCTGGAACTCTATTTCAAGAAACATTGACAGGTCAAGACAGAATGTGTCAGTTCGGAAAGTCTCCCTAGATAAGTAGATACGTGAGTGAAGTATCAAGCAAGCATTCTGATGTTGCAAAGCCTGCGATATGAACCATACATTTACCGTGAACTCTAGTTTGGACTGTGCGGTTATAATCTGCATGAAAGGAAATAACGCCTTCATAATGTTTACACCACCATTAGTGCAGGATTTCCTGTGATATGAAATGTCCATCATTTGGTGAATAACTGCACGCGATGTGTTAGCAGCTGAGCCATGAGTCGTAGTAGTTCATATAATGAAAACACCTTACTTTTAAGTCATCAGCCCGATAACATTATTGAAGGTCATACGGGCCTTTGGATAAGTGGTAGTAGGGAATTGAGGCAATAGGGGAGTCCGGTGCCTTGGTGTCTACCTCACACTTGTTCTCACAAACAACTGTCGCTTCGGTGACATCAACCTTCCAGATGAAATGTGAACGCTAATTCACATGCAAAAACCTGCTTAAGTGGCAAATACAGCGCATCAGTGAGGTCTCATTATAAGGAAAACAAATGAATAAAGGCAATATAGATTCAGTTTCGTCTCTCTTTCTAACAAACGTTCGTAATATGTTTTGAAATTTTGTTGTAATAAAATAAATTCTTCACTGTCTGAAAATGTCGACTTAAATAGAACCATGCACTTGTGTTTGTTAGCTTTTATTTCATAAATACTGTTATACAGGCTGAAAACTTTTCTGATTGCCACATTTTCTTCACCATCACGTTCTCATTTAGTACCGTCACGTTTCTTTTGTTTCTGATTTAACGTCGTATTAACACATCGAATGTTAATGGCTACGATTGAAAAGGCAACGTCCAGTGTGATTCGAACCAACCATCTACAGAACGCAAGCTCACATCTACGCGGCACTAACCACGCGGTCAACTTGCTAGGTGTCATTGCATTTTGTGGTTTCCCTCTAGCCACGTATTAATACCTTATTTCTCAACAGGAAGCTAGACATCTTCCTATCATAATATTCTTCCTTCTCATACTTTCCTATATATCTCTTACTAACTTTTGAAACATATAAATCTGCATTTAATTTGAAAAATCTGATTTTTTTTTTTTTTTGCTAGTTGCTTTACGTCGCACCGACACAGATAGGTCTTATGGCGACGATGGGACAGGGAAGGGCTAGGAGTGGGAAGGAAGCGTCCGTGGCCTTAATTAAGGTACAACCCCAGCATTTGCCTGGTGTGAAAATGGGAAACCACGGAAAACCATTTTCAGGGCTGCCGACAGTGGGATTCGAACCTACTATCTCCCGAATATTGGATACTGGCCGCAATTAAGCGACTGCAGCTATCGAGCTCGGTAAATCTGAAATATCTGCATTTAAAATGAAAATGATGAAAATTAATATTCATTAAATAAAATACACACTCGTCGGACCTTGTACTCACACTTACTTGTTACCTGCTTACTTACACATACGTTATTTGAAGGGCGCCAGCTGCCACTCAGTGCAGCAATAATAGAATGAGACTCTTGACTATCTCTAGGGTGTGGGGTAATAAGCTTACTTTTGACAACATACCATATAAGTTATGGGAAAAGGAGATTGGCGTTCGGTTTCCCCATTAATTTTGAGGTTAAGATATTTTACTGTCACTGAAATAAAACTACGAATTCGTTTGATAGAACAATATATATTCTTTAAATAATATATCAAAAAATAGTGAGTCTTGTAGCGATAAAACAGATGAGAATATGAAATTATGACATTGCAACTGAAAGAAACTAGGCATGAATTTGAATTCTTCTTGACCGGACATTTAACAATTTATACGAAATATTTCCCTCACTGATTCACTTGACTGTACCTTCAACACTTTTAGTGTAATTACGACGTATTCCTTTGATCTGGTGTTTACTGTAGATGTGTCACGCCTAACTTGGTGATACATCCTTGTGACTGCTTCTTCTCCATATCATCTGACTTCTTTGTAAGTCAATATGGTATCACCTCATGGCAGGTCCAGGGTTGCCCTCTCTGACTCCATGGTAAGCCCTTGCGTCCGTGTCTTCAACTAAGTGACCGACCAACCTTTGGCCTCACTCTCTCAATGACCAATAATTAATGGCTCACTGAGTCTTCTCCATCTCTCGTTCACACTCGTTGACTGACCGACTGAGGCCTCTTCATCTAGTAGACTTGTTCACTGTACTGCTTCCGTTTAAATAATGACTGACGCTACAATATGCACCCACCTTTTATAGACGTTGGTTGATACAGCTACATAACCTCGAGAAATAACAATGACATACTCCCACAACGCCTCAAACTGTTGCATGTAATGGTGAAATCCCCTGGGGCGGCCGACTCTCTGAGTGAATTTCTAAAAGCTCACAATGACGTAGCCATGACGTAGCGATGACTTGGCAGAAATGCCAGCAATATTGCACAATGTAAGGATGTCGCACGCAACATCTGATATATCGAAACTCTCACTGTACAGGTATTTAATGTTAATCTACATATACGTATATATGCATACACTCAATTACAAATAATAATTATAACAAAATAATAGTAATCTCACAGATAAAATAATAACAATACGGACATAATAATAATAATAATAATAATAATAATAATAATAATAATAATAATAATAATATACATATTATCTTGTAACGGGATTTGAACCGTTACAATTTGCCTCCCTCATAAATAAATCGAAGAAAAAAATTGAATGATTTATGAACAAAATTATATATATAACACTGACACAGATAAACACTTTAAATGAGTATACAACAATAATTTTCTTTTTCAACATCCATACATTTTATAAAATATCACAAATATGAGAATTTTTCTCGCACATTGCCATCGTAGATAACTGTTCTGTGTCCCATTCTCTTTTTCTCTCATACAAATCACAAGAGTATAGCACTTGATTAAATACATATAAATAATTTTACTTGATTATACTACATTCTTCTTCTTTTTTATCATATCAAAACCTTTTGTGAAAATTCACTTATATGAGAACTTTTCTCGCATATTGTTATCGCAGTTAAATGTCCAATGTCCTGTTCTCCGTTTTGTCACACAAAACATGACAATGTAGCACTTATTCTTCCAATACACCAATACGACACTTGGTTCACACGCAAATCGCAGATGTTAGTTTTATTTTGCCAGTTTCTTACAAAAATTTATCATCTTATTCTTATCTCAACAAATCTCACGTGAAGTACTTCTTCAAATTCCTAATGTTATAAGTACCGACAATCTTCCTTTCCTGATCTTTTAAAGAATATGCACACTTCCCGATACGGTTCACAATAGTGAAATACCCCTGATACAAAAGAAAGAATTTAAACATATTTCCCGCCTCTGCAGATGATGGAAATGGAACTCTGAGTAGCACCTTGTCACCCAAATTGAATTCGTCCAATTTTACCCTTTTCTGCTGGCGAATACGTTTATTGCCTGCTTTGATTAAATTTTCCCTGGCCAGCTGGATGTAATAATCCTTAGATTTTCCCTCTCCCAAGTCTAAGCCTAACATACTTGCAATTTGATCGGTTGGTTTCCTACCAAAATGAATATCATACGGCGTACATCCCGTAGACTCGTGTAACGTAGTGTTACACCATCGTTCTACATCACCCAGTCGTGAAAACCACGAACTGTGCTTATCATGTACGTATGCTCTGAATATTCTCCCGATCTCTCTCATGACCCGCTCGACCATATTACCTTGTGGGTATCGAATAGACGAATATATGGCCTTAACACCCAGTTCTTTCAACTTGGTAGTCCATATCTTTGAACTGAACTGACTGCCGTGATCTGATAATATTCTGAGTGGACATCCAAACTCAGGAATATATCTGTCAATAACCTGTTTTAGGCAACCCCTTCCCGTAGTTTTTCTCGGGGGATACATTTTGACATATTTGCTGAAGGCATCAATCAAAATGAACACATACCGGTATCCATACCGAGATTTTACTAGTTGCCCGAACAGATCTACGCATATAAGTTGGCCTGGCTTGTCTACAATGACTGCTTGCCTTGGACCCTCTAACGTCCTGTTAGGATGCTTACTACGTTGACATAGATCACAGGTCGCAAGTAATTTCCTAATACTCCTTCCCATATTCTTCCACACAAAATTCCCTTGAATAGCATAAAGAACCTTATTTGCCCCAAAATGACCGAGTTCTTTGTGATAATACCAAATCATGTCTTCCTGTAATGACTTTGGTATACAAACTTTAAATTGCCCAGAATGACACTTCCTTGACAGGAAACCACTACTTAGTTTGTACTCATGTTTACCTTTCTTCACAACAACATCTGTCTCCTTATCTCTTAGCCAGGCCAGGATAGCATTCATCTCATCCTCCTTCTCTTGTTCCAACATGAGATGACGTGTAACATGTTCCTAACTTGCTGACTAACTTTACAAATGTATAAAACTGCATTTAACTTGAAAAATCTGAATATCTGCATTTAAAATGGGAATTATAAAAATTAACATTCATTAAATAAAATACACACTCGTCGAACCTTGTACTCACACTTACTTGTTACCTGCTTACTTACACATACGTTATTTGAAGGGCGCCAGCTGTCACTCAGTACAGCAGTAATAGAATGAGACTCTTGACCATCTCTAGGGTGTGGGGTAATAAGCATACTTTTGACAACATACCATATAAGTTCTGGGAAAAGGAGATTGGCGTTCGGTTTCCCCATTAATTTTGAGGTTAAGATATTTTACTGTCAATGAAATGAAACTCTGAATTCGTTTGATAGAACAATATATATTCTTTAAATAATATATCAAAAAACAGTGAGTCTTGTTGCGATAAAACAGATGAGAATATGAAATTATGACATTGCAACTGACAGAAATTAGGCATGAATTTGAATTCTTCTGGACCGGACATTTAACAATTTATACGAAATATTTCCCTCACTGATTCACTTGACTGTACCTTCAACACTTTTAGTGTAATTACGACGTAATCCATTGCTCTGGTGTTTACTGTAGATGTGTCACGCCTAACGTGGTAATACATCCTTGCGACTGCTTCTTCTCCATATCATCTGACTTCTTTGTAAGTCAATATGGTATGACCTCTTGGCAGGTCCAGGGTTGCCCTCTCTGACTCCTTGGTAAGCCTTGCGTCCGCGTCTTCCACTAAGTGACGGACCAACCATTTGGTCTCACTCTCTCAATGACCAATAATGGCTCACTGAGTCTTCACCATCTCTCGTTCACACTGGTTGGCTGACCACTTAAGGCCTCTTGATCTAGTAGACTACTTCACTGTACTGCATCCGTATAAGTAATGACTGACGCTACAATGTGCATCCACCTTTTATAGACGTTGGTTGACACAGCTACGTAATCTCCAAAAATAACAATGACATACTCCCACCTACGCGACAAATATTACATCCAGTGGTGAAATAGCCCCGCGGCGACGAGTCCGTGCGCGCATATTCTAAATAAAAACGATGACATAGCCAAGGCGCGGCGATGACTTGGCAGAATCGCCACTGGTATAGCAATATAACAACGTCACTTCCAATCTCTGATATATACAACAATTCTCACTGTACAGGTATTGAGTGTTATACTACACATACGTATGTATGTATACATCTAACTGCAATCTTGCAAGCAACAGGCAATTGCAAAATTGAATAAAACGGATAATTACAATAATAGTACAATATCACAGATAACATAATAATAATACTGACATAATAATAATAATAATAATAATAATAATAATAATAATAATAATAATAATAATAATAATAATAATAATAATACAGATAAAATCATACAATAATAAAAATACAGATATCATCTTGTAACGGGATTTGAACCGTTACAATTCGCCTCCCTCATAAATAAATCGAAGATCAAAGAATCGATTGATTTATGAACAAAATTATATATATAACACTGACACATATAAACACTTTAAATAAGTATACAACAATAATTTTCTTTTTTCAGCATCCATACATTTTATAATACATCACATATATGAGAATTCTTCTCGCACATTGCCATCGTAGATAACTGTTCAGTGTCCCATTCTCATACAATTCACAAGAGCATAGCCCTTAATTTAACACACACAAATAATTTTCAATCAATATACAACATTCTTCTCCTTTTTTTTTAACATATCAAAATATTTTGTGAAATATCACTTATATGAGAACTTTTCTCGCATATGGTTATCGCAGATAACTGTCCAATGTCCTGTTCTCAGTTTTGTCACACAGAACATGACAATGTAGCACTTATTCTTCCAATGCACCAATACGACACTTGGTTCACACGCAAATCGCAGATGTTAGTTTTATTTTGCCAGTTTCTCACAAAATATAATCATCTTACTCTTATCTCAACAAATCTCACGTGACGTACTCCTTTACATATATAATACTACAAATACCGACAATATCCCCTTCCTGATCTTTTAAGGAATATGCACACTTCCCGATACGGTTCACAATAGTGAAATACCCCTGATACAAAATAATAACTTCAACATATTTCCCGCCTCTGCAGATGATGAAATGGAACTCTGAGTAGCACTCTGTCACTCAAACTGAATCAATTTTGCCCTTGTAACCTTACATATCTCACAAGAAATCACATCCTACTTGGCAACAATAATTAAAGGTTCAATACCATAGCTACAAGATGGTTCAATTATTCCGTAATCCAGCATAATGTTTATTTGTTCTTAAACGTCACTAGCATTTTTAAGTTGACTGGGGTACTTACCTCCCACAAACGATGAATGGTCATGTACTACAAATTTATGTTCAAATACGTGTTCTTCCTCACTAACCACTAAATACATCTCGATGCTTACCTAACATCGAACCCAATTACTCCTCCTGTAATTCACCCAAATTACCTCACGTCACTGCCTCATACCGACGATCCCTCAGATCCTGGTCGTATAGACACGTAACACACCCAACAACACATTTCCTCTCACTAGGAACAACTTCACTTATCTCTCATATATTTCAAAGAACACACCTCACCAACACACTTACCTCAGACCATCATAATTAACACGTACTTCTTTGCTAGATTACTCCCAGAACAAACACACACTACCTAAATTAAAGTCTATTCTACTTCCATGATTTGCAACCAAGTCAGCTCCTAAAATCACTGGATACACAAGATCTGGTACAACAAAGCGTGGCTGAAACTTACAATTATCTTCAATTGAATGGTACCGCTATCATCTTATTTACTCACTTTGACTTACCCAACGGCTGTTATAATATCTAATAGTACCTTTGCTTACCTTCTTCGTATCACAATTTCCATCATCGGAGTTATTACCTCACTACTTACATCACATTCTCAATATTTTACAAGTACTTACATCACTTACCAGAACACTTCTTACGTCTAACTTACTGTTACCATTAATTACTTCATTATCTACGACTACGTCCCTACTTAAATATCTCACTTAACATTACTTAGGTCACAATCACACTACTCTTAAATCTACTTTCACTACATAACTACTTATACTAAATACCTGTTCATCTACTACCTTCAGCCTGTCCACTTACCTTACCCGATTCCCTGTGAATCAGAAATACTCTGGCTCGATAACGACACTTGGATAACATTCATATTCGGCTTATCATAATCCCTCTGATATCTCAAATCCGTACGCCTCCCATCTCCCGATTCTCTCTGATTACTCCTCTGACCTTCTCTCTCATAACTCAAATACATACTCCTCCCATCTTCCGATTCTCTCTGATTACTCTTCTGACCTTCTCTCACATAACTCAAATATATACGCCTCCCATCTTCCGATTCTCTCTGATTACTCTTCTGATCTTCTCTCTCATAACTCAAATTCATACGCCTCCCATCTTCCGATTCTCTCTGATTACTCTTCTGACCCCTACCACCATCAACACAACTATTAATCCTCTGCGGATCATGACCACCCCCTCTCCTCTGATACACGGCTAACATTTTTCCCTCTCCCTCTACTATACTACTTTCCTCAGCTATCATGCGCTCTCTCTCTCTCTCGCGCCCTTGCACACATTCTTTCCAAAGCCTGTCAATGAACTTGTCTTTCAATTCTCCTAAATTAGACATATTATCCCAGTATACTCGAAACCATATTCTACTTTCACCGATAAAAACATTAGACAAAATTTCCAGCACGTATTCCCATTCAATAACATTATTCCTCAACTTACTTGCAAATCTTTTCTCAACTACTTTTACAAATTCTATAGAATTAAACTGTTTTCCAGAAAACTTGGTTAAATCACGATCCCTACTGAACAAACCACTCGCTACTATCATTTCTCCCACCGTCTCACCTCCACCTTCCTGCCGTATCACTTCCTGGAAGTTTACAATTTCTTCTTCTTCTTCTTCTTCTTCTTCTTCTTCCGCTGCTCTCTCAGAATTCTCTTCCACTATTCTCACTTCTTCCTTCAATTCTTCCTCTCTTTCTCTTACCTGCTGTGATAGCGTTTCCTGTTCGTTCCGTAATTCAGTGACCTCCACAAGTTTGCTTTCAATCTGCTCGGTTCTACTAATCTGTTCTCCCGTATCTTCCCCAACTGTATTGCAAATCTTGTCCAATCTCTTCTCGACTACCTCATGAAATTCTTCCCGATTACTAGAACTTTTATCACTTAATTCTACGATATTCTCTGAAAATGCTCCTTTGACATGCTCAATCTGAATGTGAATATTGCTCCGATTCAACTTCATTTTACCTCCCATTTCAACACATTCTTCATTTGACTTACTTTCTAACTTACATGTTGACTTAGATGTTTGATTATTTATCTCTAATATCTTAGTATCTATATTACTAATGATCGCATTACAATTTTCTTCATTACTGCCAATTAATTCTTCCATCTTACTACTCACAGAGTTAATCTGTTTATTACAATTTTCATTATTAGTACTAATTAATTCTTTCATCTCTTTCTTATTATTTTCACTACTACTACTAAATAATTCTTTCATCTCTTTCATCTCTTTCTTATAATTTTCACTACTACTACTAAATAATTCTTTCATCTCTTTCATCTCTTTCTTATTATTTTCACTACTACTACTAAATAATTCTTTCATCTCTTCCTTACTATTTTCAATCAGTTTCTTACAATTTTCATTATTATTACTAATTAATTCTTTCATCTCTTCCTTACTTTCACTACTACTACTACTAAAAAATTCTTTCATCTCTTTCATCTCTTTCTTATTATTTTCCTCCATTCGTTTCTGACTTTCATTTCTACTAATTATTATGGCCATCAACAAGGAAAATTGATCTTGGTTCTTCCCCCCAGGGACTTCCTTTTGAGTTTCAGTATGCTTCTCAATTTCTGCACTTTCCTGAATTATCTCAGAACCTTCCATCGTGCTCACCTGCTCCCTATTTTCAATCTCACCTTGGATGTCCGCAGAAGCAATGACCTCGTCGTCACATGACTTGTTATTGTCTTCCTTGTCCATCTTTGGTTCACTAGTGATAGTACGCGATCTCAAATTAATTTCCCTCTTCAAATCCCTTGACATATCCCCAAAATACAAATATATATCACAAAGTTACACTCCTAACATTTAGCGGTAATAATTCCGTTGGCTTAAATCTGCATACTCCTCCCAAAATGAACCTATGATATGCTGTCATTCAGAACAAATTCTGAATTTATTCGAGTCCCACGTTGCGTCGACACATTGTAACATGTTCCTAACTTGCTGACTAACTTTACAAATGTATAAAACTGCATTTAACTTGAAAAATCTGAATATCTGCATTTAAAATGGGAATTATAAAAATTAACATTCATTAAATAAAATACACACTCGTCGAACCTTGTACTCACACTTACTTGTTACCTGCTTACTTACACATACGTTATTTGAAGGGCGCCAGCTGTCACTCAGTACAGCAGTAATAGAATGAGACTCTTGACCATCTCTAGGGTGTGGGGTAATAAGCTTACTTTTGACAACATACCATATAAGTTCTGGGAAAAGGAGATTGGCGTTCGGTTTCCCCATTAATTTTGAGGTTAAGATATTTTACTGTCAATGAAATGAAACTCTGAATTCGTTTGATAGAACAATATATATTCTTTAAATAATATATCAAAAAATAGTGAGTCTTGTTGCGATAAAACAGATGAGAATATGAAATTATGACATTGCAACTGACAGAAATTAGGCATGAATTTGAATTCTTCTGGACCGGACATTTAACAATTTATACGAAATATTTCCCTCACTGATTCACTTGACTGTACCTTCAACACTTTTAGTGTAATTACGACGTAATCCATTGCTCTGGTGTTTACTGTAGATGTGTCACGCCTAACGTGGTAATACATCCTTGCGACTGCTTCTTCTCCATATCATCTGACTTCTTTGTAAGTCAATATGGTATGACCTCTTGGCAGGTCCAGGGTTGCCCTCTCTGACTCCTTGGTAAGCCTTGCGTCCGCGTCTTCCACTAAGTGACGGACCAACCATTTGGTCTCACTCTCTCAATGACCAATAATGGCTCACTGAGTCTTCACCATCTCTCGTTCACACTGGTTGGCTGACCACTTAAGGCCTCTTGATCTAGTAGACTACTTCACTGTACTGCATCCGTATAAGTAATGACTGACGCTACAATGTGCATCCACCTTTTATAGACGTTGGTTGACACAGCTACGTAATCTCCAAAAATAACAATGACATACTCCCACCTACGCGACAAATATTACATCCAGTGGTGAAATAGCCCCGCGGCGACGAGTCTGTGCGCGCATATTCTAAATAAAAACGATGACATAGCCAAGGCGCGGCGATGACTTGGCAGAATCGCCACTGGTATAGCAATATAACAACGTCACTTCCAATCTCTGATATATACAACAATTCTCACTGTACAGGTATTGAGTGTTATACTACACATACGTATGTATGTATACATCTAACTGCAATCTTGCAAGCAACAGGCAATTGCAAAATTGAATAAAACGGATAATTACAATAATAGTACAATATCACAGATAACATAATAATAATACTGACATAATAATAATAATAATAATAATAATAATAATAATAATAATAATAATAATAATAATAATAATAATAATAATAATAATAATAATACAGATAAAATCATACAATAATAAAAATACAGATATCATCTTGTAACGGGATTTGAACCGTTACAGACGTAATCGATCTCGTTCTGTCATGTTGTCCGTTACCTTCCCCACACACACCAGTATTCCTTCTCTTATATCTACATACCTGGACTCCGTATTACCTGATAAATTCCTACTGAGGAAATCGGCTAAGACATTATCTTTACCTTTAATATGTCGAATATTGAAGTCATATTCACTGATAGCTAAAATCCACCTTGTCATCCTATTACTTGTTAACTTACATGTCTTAATAAATACTAATGTCTGATGATCTGTCCATATCTCAAACTTATTTCCTAATACATACATCCTAAATTAACTTAATGAATAAATAATGGCCAAGAACTCAATTTCCGTGATGGTATACCTCTTTTCTGTCAAGCTGAGTCCCCGACTCGCCAAAGAGAAAACACCCAAATTTCCTTCATCATCCTTCTGACAGAAACATCCGGAAATGCCCTTTTCCGATGCATCGGTCATGAGTACGAACTCGCGATCAGGCATAGGGTATTTTAACATAACGGCATCATTAAAACCTTCCTTCAGCCTAAGAAATGCCTCATCATGTTCAACTGTCCACTTCCATTTAGCTCCACCTTTCAATAGGCCTCTGAATGGCTCTAACAACGCTGCATATTAGACGACAAAACGTCTAAAATAATTACAAACCCCTAAAAGTGATTTTAACTGTTTACTATTACGTGGAGTGCTCGTGTTGTTAATCTTCTCTAATCTCATTTGTTCTGGTTTTACCCCCTGTCCAGATACAGTGTGCCCCAAAAACGTAATCTGTTGTGTGCAAAATGTTGACTTATCCAGTTTTAATGTGAAGCCCCCTCTCTAACTTTCTGTAAAACTATGTTCAAATGTTCTATGTGTTCTTCAAAATTGTGAGATGCTATAACTACGTCATCAATGTACATTGTAACAAAATCCCCCGTATCCCGACCTAAAACTCTAGACATAGCACGAATCAACGCTGCTGAAGAGGTTTTCGTACCAAAGGGGACTCTAGCAAACTGATACAAACAATTCTTATATGCGAAAGCTGTGAGAGGTCTGTCCTCTCTTCTGAGGGGAATTTGCCAAAATGAAGAAGACAAATCCATGATGGAAAACCATGTTTTTCCTTCAAAACGCTGAATGAGTTCTTCCACTGTTTCAGGCCTCTGTTGGTCTGCCTCAATCCTCTGATTCATAAGCTTGCCGTCAATACACAGCCTGACTGACCCTTCCTTGTCGGCAACGATAATTAAAGGATTAATACTCTGGCTACAAGATGGTTCAATTATTCCGTAATCCAGCATAACGTTTATCTGTTCTTCGACAGCACTAGCATATTTAAGTGGAATAGGGTACTTAGGTCCCACAAATGATGAATGGTCATGTACAGCAAACTTGTGTTCATATACATGTGTTCTTCCTGGCTTATCACTAAATACATCTCGATGCCGACCTAACATCGAACACAACTGCTCCTACTGTAATTCACTCAAATTACTTCTCGCCACTGTCTCATACAGACTATCCCTTAGATCCTGTTGTATACACACGTGACACACGTTAAAACATCTCCTCTCACTAGGAACACCTTCACTCACCTCCCTAATACCTTTACCAGAACACACGTTATCAACACTTACCTCAGACCCTTCATAATTCACACATACTTGTTTGCTAGTTTTCCCCCAGGACAAACACACACTACCCGAATCAAAGTCTAATCTAGCTCCATGATTTGTAAGCCAGTCAGCTCCTAAAATAACTGAATACACCATATTTGGCACAACAAGGCATGGTTGAAAGTTACATTCATTTTCAATCGTAATTGGTACCGCTATCATTTTATTTACTCTCTGTGACTTGCTACCCACCGCTGTTATAATGAAGGTTTGCCTCACAGGAATCTCTGTTATATTCTGACTTTCTTTCAGAATTTCCTCGTAAAGCTTGGAGCTAATACATGACCTTTCACTACCAGAGTCTAATAATACCTTCACATTTCTTCTCCATATAATAATTTCTATCGTCGGAGTCACTACCTCACTACTTATATCCTCAGTATTATAACTACTTACATCACTTAACAGATCACTCCTTATATCTAGATTAATACTACTATTTCTTACTTTATTATCTATGACTACGTCATCACTTAAAACATTTGACTTATAACTACTTAGGTTACAGTCACGTTGTTCTCTTAAATCTACTTTTACTACACAATTATCTACACTACCTACCTGTTTTTGACAACTTTTACCTTCGGACTGTTCTCGTGACCTGTTTATGCAGTCCGCTGGGAGTTTAAAGTGCGCTGGCTGAATGATGGATCCTGAATAACATTCGCGTTAGGCCTATTTTCATCTCTATGACTCAAATCCCCACGCCTCCCATTGTCGGATTGCCTCGGGTAACTCTGCTGACCTCTATCACTATTGAAATTCCTATTAACCCTCGTCTGATCATAATTGTTACCTCTCCTCTGATAATTATCTGACCTGTTTCCCGCTCCCTCTACAGTTCTACTTTGCGGTCGATTACCACCTATGCTACTATTCAGAGAATCAAAACTATCTAACAATACCTCCATTTCTTTGATAGTACTAACTTTCTGCATACACGCAGCTTCCCTAATCCTATCAGAATAATGTTTTAACATAATCCTTACGATATCAACTTCTGAACCAATACTATTAAGATTTTTCCAGATAAGCACGTGTGCCAGAAAGTATTCTGTCATAGACACTCCCTCCTGTTGTCTATATTTACCAAACATAATCCGTTCTCTCTCACGACCCTGGATATTCTCATCCCAAAACTTATTAATAAACTTCTCTTTAAATTATTCCAAACTAGACATATTATTACGGTACACTTGAAACCAGGTTTTACTTTCACCGATGAAGGAATTAGACAAGGTCTCTAACACGTATTCCCATTCGATAATATTATCCCTCAACTTATTTGCAAATCTTTTCTCAACTAATGTTACAAATTCCATACGATTAAATTGTTTTCCAGTAAACTTAGGCAAATCTTGGTCCCTATTGTATAAACCACCCGTTACTACTATTTCTCTTGTAATCTGACCTTCTCTCATTTCTTGCCGTAGTACCCTCTGGCAATTCAAAACTTTTTCTTCCGCCACTCTCTCCGCATTCTCTTTCATTATTCTCAATTCTTCCTGTAATTTTACCTCTTTCTCTGTAACCTTCTGCGACAAAGTTTCTTGTTTATTCTTTAGTTCTTTGACCTGCCCAAGCTCTTTTTCAAACGTTTCTACCTTACTGACACATTCCCTCATACCTTGCCCCACTGCTTTATGGATCTTGTCTAGTCTTTTGTCTACAATCTCGTGAATTTCTTCCCGATTACTAGAAATCTTATTACTTAACTCTTTGATATTCTCTGTACAAGTTCCTTTGACATGCTCAATTTGAGTATGAAGCTCGCTCCGACTCGACTCCATTTCTTCCCTAAGGTCAACACACTCTTTATTTAACTTATTTTCTAACGTAGATATTTCATTAGTTACCTCTACTATCTTAGTATCTATTTTAGAATTTAGTGATTCACTTAACCCATCTATTTTCTCATTGGTCACATTAAAATTTTCTTTATTACTGCCAATTAATTCTTCCATTTGTTTCTTATTATTTTCATTACCAATACCAATCATTTGTTCCATTTTATTACTTAGAGAGTTAATGTGTTTATTACAATTTTCATTATTAGTACTAATTAATTCTTTCATCTCTTCCTTACTATTTTCGTTACTACTAATTATTTGTTCCATTTTACTACTTAGAGAGTTAATCTGTTTATTACAATTTTCGCTACTAATATCAATCTTTTCCTCCATTCTTTTCTGACTATTTTAGCTACTAATATCAATCTTTTCCTCCATTACTGTAAATCTGGCCAGCAGCAAACTTAGAATACCTTGGTTCATTCCCCCCGCGATTTCCTTTTGAGTTTCAGTGTGCTTCTCAATTTCTGCACTTTTCTGAATTGCCTCAGAAGCTTCCATCGTATTCACCTTTTCTCTACCCTGAATTCCACCTTGGATGTCCGCAGAAGCAATGACCTCGTCGTCACATGACTTGTTATTGTCTTCCTTGTCCATCATTGGTTCACTAGTGATAGTACGCGATCTCAAATTAATTTCCCTCTTCAAATCCCTTGACATATCCCCAAAATACAAATATATATCATAAACTTACACTCCTGACATTTACCGGTAATAATTTCCGTTGGCTTAAATGCGCATACTATTCCCAAAATGAACCTATGATATGCTGTCATTCAGACCAAGTTCTGAATTTATTCGTGTCCCACGTTGCGTCGACACATTGATACTTTCCTATATCTTTACTAACTTTTGAAACATATGAATATGCATTCAATTTGAAAAATCTGAAATATCTGCATTTAAAATGAAAATGATGAAAATTAATATTCATTAAATAAAATACACACTCGTAGGTCCTTGTACTCACACTTACTTGTTACCTGCTTACTTACACATACGTTATTTGAAAGGCGCCAGCTGCCACTCAGTGCAGCAATAATAGAATGAGACTCTTGACTATCTCTAGGGTTTGGGGTAATAAGCTTACTTTTGAGAACATACCATATTAGTTATGGGAAAAGGAGATTGGCGTTCGGTTTCCCCATTAATTTTGAGGTTAAGATATTTTACTGTCAATGAAATAAAACTATGAATTCGTTTGATAGAACAATATATATTCTTTAAATAATATATCAAAAAATAGTGAGTCTTGTTGCGATAAAACAGATGAGAATATGAAATTATGACATTGCAACTGAAAGAAATTAGGCATGAATTTGAATTCTTCTTGACCGGACATTTAACAATTTATACGAAATATTTCCCTCACTGATTCACTTGACTGCACCTTCAACACTTTTAGTGTAATTACGACGTATTCCTTTGATCTGGTGTTTACTGTAGATGTGTCACGCCTAACGTGGTGATACATCCTTGTGACTGCTTCTTCTCCATATCATCTGACTTCTTTGTAAGTCAATATGGTATCACCTCATGGCAGGTCCAGGGTTGCCCTCTCTGACTCCATGGTAAGCCCTTGCGTCCGTGTCTTCAACTAAGTGACCGACCAACCTTTGGCCTCACTCTCTCAATGACCAATAATTAATGGCTCACTGAGTCTTCTCCATCTCTCGTTCACACTCGTTGACTGACCGACTGAGGCCTCTTCATCTAGTAGACTTGTTCACTGTACTGCTTCCGTTTAAATAATGACTGACGCTACAATATGCACCCACCTTTTATAGACGTTGGTTGACACAGCTACATAACCTCGAGAAATAACAATGACATACTCCCACAACGCCTCGAACTGTTGCATGTAATGGTGAAATCCCCTGGGGCGGCCGACTCTCTGAGTGAATTTCTAAAAGCTCACAATGACGTAGCCATGACGTAGCGATGACTTGGCAGAAATGCCAGCAATATTGGACAATGTAAGGATGTCGCACTCAACATCTGATATATCGAAACTCTCACTGTACAGGTATTTAATGTTAATCTACATATACGTATATATGCATACACTCAATTACAAATAATAATTATAACAAAATAATAGTAATCTCACAGATAAAATAATAACAATACGGACATAATAATAATAATAATAATAATAATAATAATAATAATAATAATAATAATAATAATAATAATAATAATAATAATACTGCCTGCTGTCATATCTTGATGGATACAGTACTTTTGCATCCATCTCGTGGCACAGGCCAGAGTAAAGTGTAGCTTCCACCGAAGTTCCAGTCAACATCCATGGCTGTGACAATATGGAAGTTGCTGGGGTATGGGTAGTGCTGAGTAATGACATTCAGAGCATGACTAGTGCATCTGAGTGTTATGAAAGGTGCTGCTCATAGGGTCAGTCGTGCTGCAATAGTACTTTCTGACCCAGTGAGGAAAGCAATGGCAAACTACCTCACTCCTCATCTTGCCTAGTACACCTCATTTTGGTGCTGCCATTGGTTTTTGGGGTTTCCTTATAACTACATAACCTTTGGTGGTGCTATTTGAGGATCCAACCAGCCTATGGGCTGATGACCTAACAGACAGAATAATAATAATAATAATAATAATAATAATAATAATAATAATAATAATAATAATAATAATAATAATAATAATAATAATGTACATATTATCTTGTAACGGGATTTGAACCGTTACACTTCTGTCATGGATTTTATTATATAAATTAGTTTCATTTTTCGACCGCTTCTTTCATGACCTGTCGTACTTACGTGGAATTTTATTTATTAATATTGTTGTTTTATAAATATGTAAAATATAGGGCTGGAGTTGCATTAAGCCTGTAAAATTTATTTTGTGTGTGTAAATGTAATGTCGGCCCCGTGGTGTAGGGGTAGCGTGCCTGCCTCATACCCGGAGGCCCCGAGTTCGATTCCCGGCCAGGTCAGGGATTTTTACCTGTTCCTGAGGGCAGGTTCGAGGTCCACTTAGCCTACGTGATTAGCATTGAGGAGCTAACTGACGGTGAGGTAGCGGCCCCGGTCTAGAAAGCCAAGAATAACGGCCGAGAGGATTCGTCGTGCTGACCACACGCCACCTCGTAATCTGCAGGGCTTCGGGCTGAGCAGTGGTCGCTTGGTAGGCCAAGTCCCTTGAAGGGCTGTATTGCCATGGGGTTTGGTTTTGTTCATGTAAATGTTTATTTCTCATTTTAGGTAAATTATTGCAATTATTCTTCGTAAGAACATTTATTACGGATTTCGTAATTCGGCGCTATGCTGTTCCTGATTCTCAATAAATAAATAAATAAATAAATAAAAAATAAATAAATAAATAAATAAATAAATAAATAAATATATAAATAAATAAATAAATAAATAAATAAATTAGGAGAGTGAATTGAAATTTGCGCTTAAAATAATTCGTAAACTGTTGAGTTCATCGAAACGTCCTCTTATGTTGCAAAGGGTTGCCCGAAAAAAGGTACAAAAAGGTTTCACAGGTGATATTGACTATTTTAGTTGTGCTGAGTTCAAATCTGCTTTCCGTTTTTCCGTATAATTTAAGGATATGTTAGTCTTGCGTTGTCAAATCACCCAACCCTCCGAGAATTTTAAACACGTGGCCGGTCAAAGATAAAGAACTGAGGGTGAAATGGTTTTTTGATTCACAAAAAATCCTCTGCGTAGTTTGCTTTTTTCTATTTGTTATTATTTATTGTTATTTGTTATTATGTTTCCAAAGCATTCAATACATCCAATACAACATAACATTGAGGATGTATTTTATGTTCATCTAGGGGTGTTAGGTGTGCCTTACCCGATAGTATTTCTTTCCAGATAGTAAGTCATAATATTATGTATTCCACCAATTTTTATGACAGGCAATTTTTTTTGTGTGATAACATTATTATCATATTTTCGTAAATTTGTATAAGAATTTTTGGATATTTCTTTTTTCAGATATTTTAAAAAATACATGATAAATCCTTTTTGATTTTTCAGGGAGTTCTACGCATTCATTAACATAGCCCCGTATTTGATGCCTGGTAAACATTTCGAAGCATGATTAAATGAATTTAAATGTCCTTAAATTTACATTCATATCGAATATCGATATATACAAACAATATCTTCTGAAATAAAGACTGTAACTTTGAATTTTTAAATGGAACTCCAGTATCCATTTCACATATGTAACCCCACCGTCGGCTGTCCTCAGAATGGTTTTCTGTGGTGTCCTATTTTCACATCCAGGCAAAAGCAGGGATAACTCCAACTCCTAAGGCACAGCCCAATCCCTTCACCTCCTTATCCCGTTTCATTCACCAACATTTACTTCATCTTCATTAGCTCCGCAAATGAGTTCCCTCCTCATGTGTAGAGGAAAATGAACTTTATTTCTGTAGGAGTGCGTAAATACGCCATGCAAACAACATCCCTATAGTACGGTGAGGTAAGGTTAATTTTCCTTTACACGTAAGCATAGGAAAATGAACACAAGGAAAATTGGTCGCATATAAATATGAGGCTGGGATGTGCGACTTGTGTTAAGGAAGAGCATTGGGACATGTGACGTTTCAAAAGAAAGCCGTCGTACAGTAATGAGAATTACTTGGCCTGCTGTTAGGGTCGTGTAGCTGTGAGATCGTGGGTTCGAATCTCTCCTATCCTTCCTTCACAGAAACTTTTGATGGGTTAGTGCGACGTTAATCCACTAGCAAAAATAAAAGTAATGGGAACTGCAAACTGAGGGGTGAGATTATTATCAAATTCCGGAAATTACTTCTCGAGAAAGTGAAATTTCTTCAAACATGCTTCGTTCACTAGCCATGGAGCCAATTCGAATGAATCACTAACCAGGCGGCCAAAGCACGACTACGTACATAGTTCTTTAATCTTTTGATGGCTAGGTATTCGCTCAACTGTGCCCGTAAATACACTGTAGTGAAAATCCAGCTTCATCCGGGTCAGAAATGGAATGATTGAAGCCCCATCTTGCGGCGAGGATAGGAATTGTGCCGGGTGCCGAAGCCTGTCGCACTCCTCTGGGGCAATGAATAATGAATGACGGATGAAATGAAATGATATTGGAGAGTGTTTCTGGAATGAAATATTTCACGTAAAACCGGAGTACCCAGAGAGAAACCTGTACCACCTACGCTTTGCCCAGCACAAATTTCACATGGAATGACCGGGATTTGAACCACGGAACTCAGCGGCGAGACCCCGACGCCTGAGTCACGGAGGAACTAAATACACAGTACTATGGTTATATAATTTGAAATCTTCAGGATCACTGCTGGAAACGAATAAAGAAGATATATATATAGGTTTTTAAGGGATAGGCCTACCGTTATTCAAGTTCAACATGTTCAAAATGTTGTGTTTTATTTCATGATGTGCCGGCCTCGTGGGATACAGTGTGTCTTTTTTTTTTTTCAGAAAGGCATGCCTTCGATTCTCTGGTCTTACAAGTATTTTGATTCTGGACTTAGGATTGGAACTTCGTATCACGAGACCAACTGAAGAGTAAGCTGATTTGAGAGACAACAGACCTGGTGAAGAAAGCTAAGCAATCCAGCTGAAGAAGTCGCCACACTGATCACGTTACACTAAAAAATATGTTGGCTCCCAGGCTGCCATGATAGAACTCTAGGTGCAAGTGGGAAGGTGTTTTAGACGAGAATTTTTTTTAACATTTCATAAATTTATTCCCCAATTTAGTAAGAAATATCTATCTTGTTGAAGTGAGTCCTCAGCCCGAAGGTTGGTGGAGTCCTGAACAGTCTCACCATCATATATCATTGAGGGGGAGTATAGGGAAAGAAGGAGTGATTTAGTTTTCCCGTTGCTTTCCTCGTTGAGCCAGAAAGTGACTATACGTTTGCACCATTTTGCAGAGAGAGGGACATCGCTCATATCTCAGTCACTTTCGTGCTGTGAAAGCCAAAGATGAGACTGAGACAGACATGTTTAACAAATTAAACTCAAATCACAGAAAAGTTACTAATGCGCTATCAAAATCTAAACTGACGAAATTTGATTTAAGAAAGTGTGTCCGGCTTATTGGCTGAATGGTCGGCATAATGCCCTTCGGTTCGGTGAACAACATGCTCGATTCTAGTCCGGGCTGGGGATTTAGCCTCTTGGAGGCTGGGTAGTTTTGTTCGTCGTAATACACATCTTCATTTACATACATCACACTACCAGCCAACGCAGAAACACGGAGTAATGAATACATGCCGACCAAATGGTTGGCGTCAGGAAGGGCACTCGGCCGGAAACTAGGCTTAATTCTCACAGTGCGGTCCCCAAGTAAGTGGGGAAATACAGTATCAGGAAGAAGACGAAGTTTAAGAAGAAATTATCTTTTATTAACTCCTCCTTTATTTCATTAATACGCAGATATAACAA
Organism: Anabrus simplex; assembly: GCF_040414725.1. Taxonomy (NCBI): domain Eukaryota; kingdom Metazoa; phylum Arthropoda; class Insecta; order Orthoptera; family Tettigoniidae; genus Anabrus; species Anabrus simplex. Next base: position 1,211,648,011 of record NC_090266.1, on the reverse strand, counting down.
TGTTACATAATGTTGTTGAATAAGCTACGGGGTTGATTGGATATTGCGTTTTGTTCAAGATACTCTGAAAACGACCAATAGTGGTTAGCACCAAGCAGAATGGCCACGGTTTTTTATGCGCAAAGTCTCCATTCGAGTGATGCGTGAGTTCGAACCCCAACGTCAGAATTGTTTTCTGTGGTTTTCTTTGCACTTCCAGGCAAATGCGGGACAGTTCCAACTCAAGATCATAGCCGATTCCTTCCAACTCGTTACCAGGTTCATTCACCACCATTCATTTCACTTTCTATTGGCTCGTCAACTGAAGTTGGCATCAGGAAGGGAATTCTGCCATACACCATGTCATTTAAATTCACCTCACCTCATCTCCGACACCGTATCAAGAAATGGGGGTAAGGGGCTGACAAACAACTACCATCACCGACTCTTGTCTTCTGCTCCCAACAATACAGGACACAAACACCACTTACATTGACCCTCTGAATTACAGATGAAAATAGCGATTTGAATTTTACGTATCATCTTGCTGCGTCCATGAATAAGCGTTCATAAGAAATATGTAGTCGCACTATCCTGTCTCAGACTCCGAAATAAAATTATCTAAAATACTACCAGTGATGGCTTAGATCGAGAAAGATTGAAAGTGTTTGTGACCTAGTATAAAAGTTACTTTTGAAAGTAATTTTTAATCACACAAATGTGAGGATTCCAGATATTGATTCGTCCTATTATGCGGCATCTATTGTGGCCGACTCTGCTTCCCTGCTAATTGCTTTCTGGTCCCTTGCTGAATAGTGGTGGCAGGACTGGGCCACAAGAGGTAGTTAGGAACTGGATACAGGATGACTAATCACTTGTAGCCCACAGAGGATTACCAAAAAGAATGTAGTCTCTTTAAGTTTTGTGATGTATTGCATGGTTGTAGTGTTCACGGCTGTATTGTTTAACAGAAGAGCCCATTGTTTAACGTTCACCCCCTTCTTTATCAGTAAACGGCATAAGAAACACGAGCATTAAGAACACTGTAACGGATCGTCTTACGCTAAAGGGAAACAAAAGACCTTAATCTTAACGCCAACTGGAAAAAATTCTAAGGAAAGCAACACGATTTGGTTCATGGTGATTTCCGACAGATGTTACTAAAATTTTGCAAACTTTGTACTGCGAAGACTTGGGAGTAAGGAGACGAGATGCTCGACTATGAGGTATGTTTCGAGCTGTCAGTGGTGAGTTGACGTTGAATGACATACGTAGTAGAATAAGTTTGAGTGGGGCTTGTAAAAGTAGGAAAGATCATAATATGAAAATAAAGTTGGAATTCAAGAGGACAGATTCGGGCAAATATTCATCTATAAGATGAGCATTAAGTCATTGGAATAAAATATATCAAGGAAAATGTTGATACATTTCCAAGTTCCTTGAAAATGTTTAAGAAAAAGCTAGGTAAACGTTTGTAAATAAATGTAAATGTGAGGTAAACAACTGATAGGGAATCTGCCACCTGGGCGACAGCCCTAAGTGCAGATCATTTATGATTGATGATAATCATGTTCATCATCATGATGATGATTTCGAGAAACGTTCTTCAACTTATCCCAGTAAATTTTGGGGTCGCTGTAACCACCTAGGCTCATTTTGGTTTTCGCCGGGGTTTTAAGGCCAGATGCCCTTCTTGACGCAACGTGTTTTTTAGATGATACTTTCAACCCACAATTGACCGAGATTCGAACCTCAGCCTTCCAGGTGGGTCAGCACCTAAGCCACTGAGCTAATCACGCCTCCTAACATGATTTCGAGAAAAAGAGAACATTTTGGCTCATTCCTAGAACATATTTACTGGGTGAGTTGGCCGTGCGGTTAGGGGCGCTCAGCTGTTAACTTGCATCCGGAAGATAGTGGGTTCGAGCCCCACCGTCGACAGCCCTGAAGATGGCGAAGATGGTTTTCCGTGGTTTCCCATTCTCTCACCACGCAAATGCTGGGGCTGTACATTAATTAAGGCCATGGCCGCTTCCTTCCCACGCCTAGTCCTTTCCTACCCCATCGTCACCATAAGATCTATCTATGTCGGTGCGACATATAACAAAATGAAAAAAAAAGGAATAACTAACATATTTACTTATAGTACGAACTGATAGAGCACTTAACTAATAAAAAAATGAATCCTTGATTTTTAATTATTTTATGATGAATCTGTTAAAGATATTGAACTTCAGTATTTCACTCCCAAAACTAATTATCCTGCCGGGCTGAGGGGCTCAGACGGTAGAGCGATGGCCTTATGACCGCAACTTGGCAGGTTCGATCCTGACTGAGTCCGTTGGTATTTGAAGGTCTTCAAATACGTCAGCCTCGTGTCGGTAAATGTACTGGCACGTAAATGAACTCCTACGGGACGAACTTCTGGCACCTTGAAGTCTCCGAAAACCGTCAAAATCAGTTAGTGGGACGTAAAAATAATTAGAATTAACTAATTATCTCATCTCTCTACATCGTTCTCTCAGTCCTGAAGATCGAGATCCTTGAGGATATTCCTTCTTTCTTTTAAAAATAATTTTCTTTACGTCGCACCGACACCTATAGGTCTTATGGCGACGATGGGGTAAGAAAGGCCTAGGAGTAGGAAGGAACAGACCGTAACCTTAATTAATAGCTCCAATATTTACCTGGTGTGAAATTAGGAAGCCACGGAAAATCATCTTCTGGGTTGTCAACAGTGGGGTTCGAACATAATATCTCCCGAATGGAAGCTGATATCAACGTGATCGAAATGGCGCAGCCAATTGCTCGGTGATATATCCTTGCGTCACAACTTCACCCTTATAATAAGGATATATAGGGCCTATGGATATTGAATACATAATGTCTACGCCGACGTGCATTATAAAATGTGATAGCGTGTTACTACGTTATGAGTTATGAGTGTGAAAATCTGAAGTTCAATGTCATTAATATAAAAGCAGTTTGTGATCAAAATTATTACCAAAGTAGAGAAGAAATCGTTTTTAACATTAACTAAGGATACTAAAAAGAAAGAAGGGAGACGCCCTTTTCACCTACAGTCATAGCAAAATTTATGAAAATATGAATGTTTAAAATAAACTTAATATGAGAGTTTATTTCAAGACAACTAACAATAACGCTCATATTTTTTATGTCCGGCTCCATGGCTGAATGGTTAGCATGCTGGCCTTTGGTCACTGGGGCCCTGTGTTCGATTCGTTGCAGGGTCGAGAAATTTTTCATAATTGGTTAATTTCGCTGGCACTGGGGCTGGGTGTATGTGTCGTCTTCATCATAATTCCATTCTCATCACGACGCGCAGGTCGCCTACTTGAGTCAAATCAAAAGACCTGCACCTGGCGAGCCGAACTTGTCCTCGGACACTGTACGTTTCATTTCAGTTTCTCAGTCGTTAATATAAATATACGAGACTTGATAAGAAACTGAAGCCTGTACGAAAAACAGAGAAACATACTGTATGTACAAACAAGTAACGGGTACAACGTAGCGTGATTCAGGTCATATGCAAAGAAGGATTGGGAAAATTGTTACGATGTGTACTTGTACTCCACACAGTGCCAACGGAACAACGGCCGAGGTATTAAAGTTCACCAAAGCCAATCTTGTAACAATCACACTTTGGTCTGCTGAAGAAAGCCCTAAAGAGAAAGCATTTCACCACCGAAAAAGAAGTTCCTGAAACTATGAAACAGCAGCCACCGTCCTTCATTGTGGAGGAAATACAGAAAAAAGAATCAGTGTTGGGACAAGTACTTGAACGGTGGTGATTATTATCTGCAGACTCACTTGAACTATCATCAGTATTCACTGAATGGTCGAAAGTCACGGGAAGGGATGTCACATTAGAAAATGTGCCGTGGAAGATCCCTGAGCGTTGCAGGTAGCTGCGGTGTAGCTGAGCAGTCTGTCACGGACACTAGTGCCGTGAAGATGGCAACGCGTCGCGAAGTAACCGACATTGAACGTGGGCTGATCATCAGTGCACGACGCACGGGTCATAGCAATGCGGAGACTACACGCGAATTTGGGTTTCCAAGGTCAACAGTGTTCAGGGTGGATCTTCAATACCGCAGAGAGAATATTACCACCCGCGTAAACCGCCGCACGGGAAGACCACAGGTATTTAACGAACGGACATCACGTCGCCTCCGCAGAACCACACTGGGCACTCGACGGGATAATGTGAGTCAGATCACCGCCCAGTTGAATGTTGGATGTCAGGAACCTATTTCTACTAGGATTGCAAAGAGGCAACTGCACCGCATAGGCTTCACCAGCCGACAACCATCTCACGTCCTTTTGCTGATACCTTGACACAGAGCTCAACGACTTGCATGGGCCCACGAACATTGGCAAAGGACCATGGAACAGTGGCGGCGTATGGTATTATTATTATTATTATTATTATGATTATTATTATTATTATTATTATTAACAAATATATCGCATTTGGGAAATATCTTGGTGGCAATGATCACTTAGAGTAGTGTGATAATAAGGTAACGTTAAAACATAATTACACAACAACAACAACAACAACAACAACATGGTCCGATGAATCCCAGTTCCAGTTGTATCGAGCTTATGGGCATGTGAGAGTGTGGCGTATGCTCCATGAAGCTAAGGATCCTGCGTGTCAATAAGGTTATATCCAGGCGGGTAGTGGCTCAGTTCTTGTGCGGACGGCGTTCTCGTGGTCGCAATTAAGCCTCATTGTCCGGCTGCAAGGAGAGGCCACATTTCAACAAGGCAATGCGCCATTTCACCGCTCTGTGGTGGTACGCAGGTGGTTAGAGGAGCCCTCCATTGAAGTTACGACCATGGATTGGCCCTCCAGATCCCCCGATCTTAATCCAATCGAGCATTTATGGGATGTTGTCGATACTGGTGTACGTTCCATGAACCACGCACCAACTACACAGGACCAATTATGGGTAGTAGTTCAAGATGCGTGGCTCCAGAGTAGATCCAGAGTAGAGTAGATGCCACGCCGTAATGCTGCCGTTTTGAGGGATCACGGAGGAGCAGCTCGTTATTAACATCACACTCAGTGTCTTCCCATGACTTTTGGGCACACAGTGCATTATCGATGTGATATAGTATATGTTGTCCAATACACAAAGTGTAATTTTCTAGACACCAGTCTATGTTTCATTTAAACAATCCTTTAATTTTATTGACTTCATATAATATAATGGCGTATGGTCTCCCGAGAGGCCTAGTGCAGGTCTTTTGAGTTCACGCCGAATAGGTGACCTGTGTGTCTGTGAGGATGGTGCCCTACCTAAGATGAATTTTAATGTTGAAGACAGCACAAATGTTCAGCATCCAAGAGGAATTAACTAATGTATGTTAAAATCCCCAACCCAGCCGGGAATGGAACGCGAGACCCCTTGGATAACAGGCCAACATACAAACTATTTAGCCATGAAATCGGAAGACTGACTTAATGAAAACGTAATAAGACACATTTTCCAATAAGAAAGTTGGTAACACAGGTTTTCACCTCGAAACGGATACACTGTATTAATAAACAACAGTAACACGGTATATCTTATCGAAATGATCTGTCTTTAGAGTTGAGCAATTTGCGTTTTTGAAGCAATAAAGTACGAGTCCCTGCTGACCGCTAAATTTAGTTCATTCCATCGAGCGTATTCTTCCCAGGGTCCAAAGAAAGCACCAGAAATGTCTGGCAATTGTATGAGAATAGAAGATTAATGTGGGTAAGTTCTTGTCACATGGAGGAAGTGGGAATAGGCGCCATTCGTGAACCAAGTCGGTAAAGTTTGCTGCGTGCTAGGGAAGATTAAATGGAGTTCGCGCCCTCAAATGTACCAAATGGCCTTCAACACCTTTACAAGTATTAGGTAAATGAAACATACTTTCAGGTGATGGATCAGGAAATAGTCTTAGAATATTTTTATATGGAATAATTTGGTTATTGGAAATAGTGACTAGGAACTGTAAATTATAAAATCATTCAAATGAGAGGTGCGAGTCTGTGTATATCATAGAACGAATTTTTTTACAATTTTCTCTACGACGCACCGACACAAGATATGTTTTATGGCGGCAATGAGATAGGAAAGGGCTAGGAGTGGAAAGGAAAGGAAGCAACTATGGCCTTAATGAAGATACAGCCCAAGCATTTGCTTGGTATGGAAATAGGAAACCACGGGAAACCCTCTCCGGGGCTGCCGACAGTGGGGTCTGAACCCACTATACCCCAAATAAAAGCTCACAGAGACGGAAATTTAATGGATCATGTTTGAGATGGAGATTTTCCCGTTACAGGATGTATGAAAAGGATCGTGTCAACGATGTGCGTAAGGAATTTGCACAGTTCTCCACAGTTATTGCTGTCATGTTTTTTAATTTTATTGACCATTACTTGTTGTGCCCATCGTTGGCGGGTCAGCTGTGATAATTGCAGCTGTAATGCCATGCAGTGGTGATGAGAGGCAGCGGAAGAGTCAGAACTCAACTCAACTAACAACGAACAATCAGTATAGTGCATTTGTTGAACAGATTCATGAGTACAGGATATTGCAGGCCTTTCCATTTCGTTTCCTTTCGACTTGGGGATATTAGGGCATCCCAGCTTATTATCTTCTTGATCAACATAGGCTGATAACCACATATTTGTAAACTTAGTAGAACATCACAACAACTTCTGTACCACCATCGCCAGTTAACTCTTTACTACGGTGATTGAACAATATTTCTTGTCAGCGACGCTAGGCGTTGATGGAATCGGCAATAAAAATCCAAATTTGTGGATATTTCTATTATCACAGCCCGTGCAACCAAAAATATATCGACATAAATTATTGGAAAATGTATTTTCTATAAATGTCATTATATACCGTTTTAGATAGAAGCAATATTTCCGGAGACATTCGTATGTTTATGAACAACGTAATAATCACTAGTATGCTAGTATCTCCCTTACCATTCCTCACATGTTAAAATCACCTGAACCGTAAGAGTTCGGAGGTAGTTAGCATAATTTTTATAATGGACAGTACTTCGATGCAGCTAACATTGACAGAGAAATGTGAGATTTCGCATTTGTTCTCCCTAATACAGGGTTATTACAAATGATTTGAGCGATTTCAAAGCTCTACAATAACTTTATTATTTAACATATTGTCACAAGGCTTTGCACATACATAGAAAAACTCAAAAAGTTGATTTGACATTTACAAATGTTCGATATGTGCCCCTTTAGTGATTCTGCAGACATCAAACCTATAATCAAGTTCGTCCCACACTCAATGGATTCGAAAGCAAGGTTAATGCGAGCTCGCAGTTCTGGCAGGTTTGTTGGGAGAAGAGGTGTAAACACTGAGTCTTTCAAGTAAACCCACACAAAGAAATCGCATGGGGTTAGGTCAGGAGAGCGTGGAGGCCATGACAAGAATTGCTGATCATCAGCTCCACCACGACCGATCCATCCGTATGGCAATCTCCTGTTTAGGAATTGACGAACATCACCATGGAAGTGGTGTGGAGCACCATCCTGTTGGAAGATGAAGTCCGCGCTGTCCTCCAGTTGCCGCATGAGCCAATTTTCCAGCATATCCAGATACATGCGTCCTGTAAAGGATGTTTCGCAGAAGAAAAGTTGGCCATGCACTTTAAACTGTGAGACTGTACAAAACACAGTAACTTTCGGTGAATTTCGAATGTGCTGCACGATAGCGTGAGGATTCTCTTCACCCCCCCCCCCTAGATTCGCACATTGTGTCTGTTCACTGCACCATTAATAAAAATGTTGCTTTATCACTGAAGACAATTTTCGTACTAAATTCCTCTTCTTCCATATACTGTTGCAACCGCGCCGAAAATTCGGGCGTTTGACTTTGCCATCGGGAGTCAGGGCTTGTAGCAGTTGTAAGCGGTAAGGCTTCTGCTTTAGTTGTTCCCGTAAGATTTTCCAAACGGTCGGCTGTGGTATGTTCAGCTTTCTGCTTGCTCTCTCCGTCGACTTCAGTAGGCTACGCGTGAAACTTGCCCGCACGCGATCAACTGTTTCTTCAGTCACTGCAGGCCGGCCCGTTGATTTCGCCTTACAGAGGTATCCTAAAGCTTTAAACTGCACATACCATCGCCGAATGGAGTTACCAGTTGGTAGATCTTTGTGAATCTTCGTCCTGAATTCTACAGTACACCAAAGCTTGCCAACAGGTAGTCGTGAAACGATCTAGCGTGCACGTGTTTCATCAGGTAGCAGCTTGACCTTAGCTCGCCACTAGAGTGCTCGCAGTGCGCGGTGGAAAGCAATATCTCTAAGTGTGCTACTAAAAGACTTTTATTGTCGATCATTATTTCCCATCGTACGGAAATGGTAAATAAGCGGGACCAAGTGTAAGAATTGGGCTGGAACATTTTCCAGAGAAATTCAATAATCCCCCCTCCCATGAAGCGAACAATGCTACAGCTGGCACAAAATACTTAGACGTGCCAGATACGTTCTGTGCAAACGAGAAGATTCTTCCGGCAGGAAACGTACATCCACAGACAATAAGCACGCAATTATCAAAGGAAGCCAACGTCTTATGGCGAAGGAACTCAAAATGAAACATTCGTCTGTAAAGGGGACTTGTCCTTGAGTTGAGAGTTTTTCCAAACACATTCTGGTAACCCACAACTTAAGAGAGCCGCATAAGGCTCAAAGACTCAAGGGCAGAAATGTTTACCAAACTGCAGCACAGGTATGAAGGATGTCTTCAGTTGGCTGGCTAGAACTTATCTTGTGATGATGATGATGATGATGATGATGATGATGATGGTCGTTATTATGATGCTCATTATTATTTATTATTATTTGCAGTAGTAGTATTTGTTGCGTTTTAGTGTTAAGGTATTGTATTCTAACTGATAACTGTTGTGTAAATTCAAAGGCAAATACAAGGATTTCTGTATACTTTATTTTGGGCCATACTGTAATGGTTGTGTCCCAATTGCGATCAGTCCCATTTGCGGTCACAGCAAAAGTTGTCCCATTTGCGACCACTACCATTACTGTGGAAAACAAGAATGTGAAGAAAAACCAGTTCGTGTCCCATTTGCGACCACTGTAAAATTATCAGCAGTCTATCCGGGTTTTCCAAGGTCCATGCAGCAAGGGGACTGCTAATTAGGGTGTACTCAACACAACCTCTCTCTTGATGGTTTTCTGTGATAATAAGTTATTACTCTATAGTATTCAACATACTGTAATTATTCCACCTGTAGACACCTATCGTTGATGTAGCTTTTGTTATCTGCTTGCTTACTTACGACATGCATGTCACTGAGACGAATAAAGGCAAGCCTTGTGCTTTATATAATGGATACTCTTACAGAATTTTACGGAAATGTCAGGGATGTTTGGTGACATGGGTTTTTTATCGCTGGCTTTACATCGCACCAACACAGATAGGTCTTATGGCGACAATGGAATAAGAAAGGGCTAGGAGTGGGAAGGAAGTGGCCGTGGCCTTAATTAAGGTACAGCCCGAGCATTTTTTTTCTTGTTGTGAAAATAGGAAACCACGGAAAACCATCTTCAGGGCTACCGACGATAGAATTCGAACCCACTAGTTCCCGATTGCAATCTCATCTTTTCGCGCTATCATTATATAATTATCATTTCTTCAACTTATTTTAATGTAAATATTTTCTTAACATTAAGTTCTAGAATCTTGTACATCGAATCCGAGCGTACAGACAAAAATTATCATTTTATTTATATAGGTGAAAGTAGGGTGAGTGGCCGCGCGTTTTAATGCGCTACGGCTATGGAGCCAAGCTCTGCATTCGGGAAACGTGTGGGTTCGAACCCCACCGTCGGCTGTTCTTAAAGTGGTTTTCTGTGGTTTAATATTTTCACTTCCAGGCAAATGCCGGTACAGTTCCTATTCATAGGCCAGAGCTGAGTCCTCCCACCCTTACCCAATTTCATTCACCATAACACATTTCATCTTCTTTAGCTCCTCAATTGAGGCTGGTACCAGGAAGGGCATCCGGCCGTAGAAACATCCCATATAAATTAATCTCATCTCATCCCGACCCGGTATCAAGAAGTGAGACTAAGGGGGCATACATAGAGATAGATGAAAGTAAGCCAATTATATTTTGAGCAGCTGCTTATTTAACGTGTCAGTATGATGTCTGGACATATTTAAGCAGTAATTTAATAGTGTATTGTATAAGAAAGTGTAGGTTAACTGTTAAGTTTGAGATGAGTTACAATTGCTTCAAAACGGGTAGCACTATCAAAGAAGCAAAGTGTAACAGCAATATCCTTTGTTTTGAAATTGGAAAGTGTAAAATTCAACGGTTTTAATACGCCCATCTTTTGTCCTACTTCTTAAAACTCATTTAACCGCCTTTACACCCACAACCATCTGGTAACTCTAAATAAAAGGTTCATTTGAGTTCCTTTTATTCTCTGTCAGTCCCGATAATAACGCATCAGTCTCAAACAGTAAATATAAATAATTTAATGAGTTTCAACATACGATTCGTGAATCCTAGTACGTAGTTTCGCCAGTTACTTGAGGGATGCCTTCCTGTACCAGTTCTTCAGTAGGGAATTCCCTCACAGCAACCTGACTGTTTGTATGTCACTTATAAGAGTGGTCACAAATGGGACAAAAAATAAAAAATAAATTAGTCTTGTATTCTACCAGAGTGATCGCAAATGGGACGACACCACTGTAATTATTGTTTTGAACATAATTTATTAAAACCTGTTTCGTCAGTCGTACTATAGAGACAGCGTTTGTACACACCCCAGCTATCCCTGAACTTAAATACCACCTTCCAAGAAATTGCATAGTGCTGTTTCCTCGCGACGTCGTAACAAAACAACAAACAAACAAACAAACAAACAAACAAAAAAGAGCGAGACAGACAATTAATTAATTCATGTTATTGGCTTTACGTACCACCAACTACATTTACGGTCTTCGCCAACGCCGAGGTGCCGGAATTGAGTGCTGTTTTTGTAAAGGTAGAGGCTGTGGTTATAAATGAAATGCTGAGTATGTCATAATTAAAATTACTAGTAATGATTAGACCATAAAAGTTAACTAATGCCGGGATTAGCGGTCGTACTTCCATGTAACACCACTTTAAATTTAGGCATTTAGATCTCCGTGAGCTTCTGTTGTTAATGAGGACCTCAGGCAACGGATAGTTCGCTTAGAGATTGCTTTTCAAGAGTACCTTTTACTATTTAACAAGAACAATTTTAGCATAGCTGAGGTTATGAGTCCGTCAGTTATAATGACTAGCTGATGTACCCGTGCTTCGCTACGAAATTTTACATTATATGCAGAATTCTAGGTTAGGTAGTGTACGCGTTGTGAGCAAGATTGTATTGAATTGCATAGCTCTTTTAACGTTACCCTAGAAACGCGACGGGGAAGTCACCAAACGTATTTTCTCATATGAAGACTGATATAGGGAATTTTCACTGTAATGGTAGTCCCGCTTGCCTACCATCAGTCACAATCTCGTTGGGGAGTTTTCATTGTAATGGTAGATACTCACTCTCCACCAACATTTTTAAATCCTCAGAAAGACTTTCTTAGTGCTTTACCCAACAGAAATGAACATACGTCATTACAATGACGTCAGTAGCAATGGCGCGATTAAATGCAATGCCTTCATATGAAATACTCGATCAAATGAAAAAACCACATACTTTCTCAATTTTAACGAACAGGACTACGCTAACGATCTAAGATTCCATAGTTTCAGAGCTGGAATGATCAAAGCCGCAGACAGCCATGATCCGTGAACACCCTTCGTTGCTTTTTTTCGGTGGGGAGGTGGTCGAATAGCGGAGACTCCCCGAACAAACACTATGCCCTAATCGGAAAATCTAAATTCACAACACTGGCGCCGGAAAAATCTATCTGACGTAGAGGCAAATTTTTCCTCCAAGCCAGAGGAGAAACCCCCTCTTCACTGCTAATTTGGAATAAGATGAATTTAGAATTTAATAAAAGTGAAGAGGAAAAAGCTTTTCTTAAGAAACGGCTCTTTTCAGGGTTGAATTTTGAGTTATTTAGTGAACTGTGGTGCTATAATAGGCCTAAATTGTTATTCTAGACCAGGCCATACTACTACTACAACTACAACTACTATGTGAGCCTCTGCCTTAAGTACGCACACTGCTCATTCAAAAAAGCGCGTCAGAGTAGGGATCGAATAGCTGGAATACTATGATGAACCAGTGAGTTACGTACCAACAGTACGGTATCAGAAAATGTATGAACCAGAGGAATAACATGTTAAAGAAGAAATTTTCTAATTCCCCAGCTATTTCCCGCCAATTATTCAGTCAGGTTGTTATACTCGGTACGCATCAGTAATCCCATCTATCGGAGTGGAGAGGCATCATAAGAGACAAAGAACATCACAACAAACAATGGTCAATGTAATGTTATTGTTGATCAATGTTATGCGCTTTCGATATTGTAGACCTTCACATTTAGTTCTTTCCGACTCTAAAATACCACTCTTACCATAGTCGGTACGATAAAACTGAATAAAATATAAATGATCGGAAATTGTATTCTCTACAACTTTTGTTACGTAATACTTTTCGATAGGACCAATAACATAGGTATTTAAAAACTGCATTTTAGGCGCCTTCCCCTACACTACAATTTCATCCGGGGTGAATAAATTTTTTTATAACTTAGACTGTAGTTTCTTATTCTCCGACTCCATATACCGATTTTCATTCAATTCTGTTAACCCATTTTCTCGTGGTTCGGCGTTGATATGGACTTAGCAACAAAATTACAAATTCATGAATATCTGTGTTATCATAGCCGGTAAGGTAAAATGTATAAGACATAAATGGTCGGAAATATAATTCTATATAACTTTGGTTATGTAGTATTTATCGATACGGCCAGTAATAATATCGATATTTGAGGATTATATTTTAGGCCTTCCCTTAAACTACCACGTCAATCAGCGTGAATAACATGATGTAGTCTAGATTATAGTGGCTCGTTCTCCGACTATGCATACCAATTTTCATTGTGATAGGACCACTCATAACGTAAATATTTAAGAATTAAATTTTTGACCTTCCCCTAAACTACCATTTCTATCAGCGTAAATAAAGTTATTTATGGCCTAGATTGCAGCGACTTATTCCCCGACTTTGTGTACCGATTTTCATTAAATACTCTTTAGCCGTTTTCTAGTGATGCGTGTACGTGCAGACAGACAGACAGACAGACAGACAGACAGACAGACAGACAGACAGACAGACAGACAGACAGACAGACAGACAGACAGACAGACAGACAGACAGACAGACAGACAGACATTACCGAAAAGTAAAAAGTGCATTTCATTTTTACTGTGGACATGGCCGATACATACATTCTTTTCAAATTCTGAGCAATCTACAGACAAAACTCTTATTTTATATATATAGATTAGTTATATTGCTCAGATTAGAATGCCAAAACGTTTAGTATTATCATTGACAAGAAACCAACTACGTGATGGATATTCAAAAAGAAGGAAGGTTCCGCTGAAAACAGTGCTTACTGCACTAATTTTAGCGTTAACTACACATGTTCATGAGTTTTGGTAAATCAATCTAGAAATCGTGAATTTACCCCATAAGAAGAGCACTGAATGAATGGTTCACTTAAGTAACTGCGAGCTTGGCAAATGAAATCTCGAATTTTCCAGATAGTTTCATCAGGAGTATCAAATACATTATATTCAACTGAAAATGCAGTTTTCTTTTGTCGTGCTTAATCATGTTATTGGGCTGTGTGCCGTTGAACTGATTAAAAGTGCAGTTTCATGATAGCAAAAATATGTTTACAGTTTCAGTAAATTCATTCCACCTCGTCGTTTCATCCCGCAGATGTATTTCCTTCGTCAACACACTTTTGTGAGGGCGTTTTGCTCGACAAGGGTGATAGCATTGTAATCCAATTAACTTCCAACTGCACAAAATTAATCTGGTGCTTCGTCAACGTTTCTTGTGAGACTAATGAGAGACGGATATATATTTTTAAGAACAAATGCAGCACTCCGCTTACAAGGAACCTATCCCACTTTGGGGTCGGAAAGCAGAGCATTGTTGATGTCGTTGTAAGTGCCAAACAACGTACAGTTCGCATGTGAAATATTAGGTGTTAATGGACTACCTTGTATACAGGAGCATGACGCGAAATGTACACTGACTGACAGAGCAAATGCAACACCAAGAAGGAGTGGTCAGAACTTTATGCCAATTGCAGGGTAGACTGACGTCACTGAGGTATGCTCATGATGTGAAATGCGCCGCTGTGCTGCGCACGTAGCGAACGATAAATGGGACACGGCGTTGGCGAATGGCCCACTTCGTACCGTGATTTCTCAGCCGACAGTCATTGTAGAACTTGTTGTCGTGTGCCACAGGACACGTGTATAGCTAAGAATGCCAGGCCGCCGTCAACGGAGGCATTTCCAGCAGACAGACGACTTTACGAGGGGTATGGTGATCGGGCTGAGAAGGGCAGGTTGGTCGCTTCGTCAAATCGCAGCCGATACCCATAGGGATGTGTCCACGGTGCAGCGCCTGTGGCGAAGATGGTTGGCGCAGGGACATGTGGCACGTGCGAGGGGTCCAGGCGCAGCCCGAGTGACGTCAGCACGCGAGGATCGGCGCATCCGCCGCCAAGCGGTGGCAGCCCCGCACGCCACATCAACCGCCATTCTTCAGCATGTGCAAGACACCCTGGCTGTTCCAATATCGACCAGAACAATTTCCCGTCGATTGGTTGAAGGAGGCCTGCACTCCCGGCGTCCGCTCAGAAGACTACCATTGACTCCACAGCATAGACGTGCACGCCTGGCATGGTGCCGGGCTAGAGCGACTTGGATGAGGGAATGGCGGAACGTCGTGTTCTCCGATGAGTCACGCTTCTGTTCTGTCAGTGATAGTCACCGCAGACGAGTGTGGCGTCGGCG
The DNA here is from genome assembly GCF_040414725.1 of Anabrus simplex. Taxonomy (NCBI): domain Eukaryota; kingdom Metazoa; phylum Arthropoda; class Insecta; order Orthoptera; family Tettigoniidae; genus Anabrus; species Anabrus simplex. The sequence goes on along the minus strand of NC_090266.1, from coordinate 1,211,632,993 downwards.
TGGAGAAAGGTCAAATCCGGCAGTAACTGTGGAGCGCCCTACCGCTAGACAACGCGGCATCATGGTTTGGGGCGCTATTTCTTATGATTCCACGTCACCTCTAGTGCGTATTCAAGGCACGTTAAATGCCCACCGCTACGTGCATCATGTGCTGCGGCCGGTGGCACTCCCGTACCTTCAGGGGCTGCCCAATGCTCTGTTTCAGCAGGATAATGCCCGCCCACACACTGCTCGCATCTCCCAACAGGCTCTACGAGGTGTACAGATGCTTCCGTGGCCAGCGTACTCTCCGGATCTCTCACCAATCGAACACGTGTGGGATCTCATTGGACGCCGTTTGCAAACTCTGCCCCAGCCTCGTACGGACGACCAACCGTGGCAAATGGTTGACAGAGAATGGAGAACCATCCCTTAGGACACCATCCGCACTCTTATTGACTCTGTACCTCGACGTGTTTCTGCGTGCATCGCCGCTCGCGGTGATCCTACATCCTACTGAGTCGATGCCGTGCGCATTGTGTAACCTGCATGTCGGTTTGAAATAAACATCAATTATTCGTCCGTGCCGTCTCTGTTTTTTCCCCAACTTTCATCCCTTTCGAACCACTCCTTCTTGGTGTTGCATTTGCTCTGTCAGTCAGTGTATTTTTGAAATATGTGAAAAACATCTGCCACTTATCGTAAGAAGTTGTTCTATAGGAGATGTGAGTTATATTCCACGAAATAGTTATCGTAAGATGTCACAAAATGATCGAAGCAACCCTTACACTGTTACGCACGAAATATCTCGTGCGTGGTAGTATGTGACATCCTTGCTGCGCCCGAGATATCTAAAGGAAATAGATACCTTTTGAGTTTCCTTTGGTTTTCTAACTTGAGTGGCACAAAGCTTCATCTTTTAGGATCATAATGTACTATAAGTCAAAACGCAAACTACATTTTAATGCTGTCTGCGGTTAAATATCAGATAGATTTTTTTTGCTAGTTGCTTTACGACGCACCGACACAGGTAGGTCTTATGGCGACGATGGGAAAGGAAAGGGCTAGGAGTGGGAAGGAATCGGCCATGGTCTTAATTAAGGTACTGTCCCAGCATTTGCCTGGTGTGAAATCCTACGTGTGCTACCCATTCTAATGCCATTATCGTATATATCAATCCTGGAAACCACATGTCTTTACTAGTCATTTCTAATTTCAAAAGAGGATAACATTGGCAATCACCCCTTCAAGACTTAAGTGGTAGACACCCAAATTTTCAGAAGAGAATTCTTTGATATTTGTACCATACGTGCCGAGATATGAGACGTCCAGGGGCTCAGGGAGTGAAGATAACAGCCATACGTGTTAGCTGCGAAATAAATAAATAAATAAATAAATAAATAAATAAATAAATAAATAAATAAATAAATAAATAAATAAATAAATAGGCTACATATTTCCTTACTTTTCTTAAAGTTACATTCGTATATTTTAAAACTTAATTTTACACGTATATCATAAGTATCGCCATAGTTACATTTTTCAATTTTACCTCTAAAGTTATGCACTAACTAAACAGATGCAAAACTATTTCACTTTAAAAAGATGTACACTATCTTTTGTCCTGCTTAAACTGGCGCACCTACAGACCCTTGAAACTACCCCTTCATTCGTTTCATAGGACCAGCCGCCTCTGCTACTATATACTGTACAATGTGCATGATTTTAAAGAAGTTAACACGAGTTAACTGTTGACGTCTGTATGTGGAAAATCGAATTTGTTATGTGTCCCATAACGCCCACTTATTTTAGAAACATCACAGTGAGCAGTAAAAATGAACAGCAAATGCACTTAACAGTGAGGAAGCTGACGTACTGTGTGTTATTTATCACCTCATGGACACAGCACTGTAGATTCGCGGGAATGTATCTTCATGCCACACCTGAGGACCACACAAGCGTAAACAAGGGGTAAATATTTGTCCATCGATCTCTCTGGCTAAAGAGGTAACGCTGTCAATGGATAGGTTTAGATTTGACCCACTACAACTCACTGAGAATTATTGGGGGTAACTGGATACTCCAGAGTATGCGAATTATACACATCAGCAGACATTATCCCACTTTGCATTTTCTCCCCTTAAGTTAAATATCCGCCTATTGCCATTTCTTGATGGATGCAGTACTTTTGTATTCGTCTCTTGGCACAGGCCAGAGCAAAGTGTAGCTTCCACCGAAGTCCCAGTCTCATCCATAGCTGTGCCAATATGAAAGTTGCTGGGGTATGGGTGGTGCTGAGTAATGACATTCGGAGCACAAATAGTATCTGAGTGTAATGAAAGATGTTGCTCATAGGGTCAGTCTTGATGCAGTGGCACATTCTGGTCCAGTGAGGAAAGCAATGGCAAACTACCTCACTCCTCAGCTTGCTTAGTACGCCTCATTTGGGCTCTGCCATCGGTTTTGGCGGTTTCCCTGTAACTGCATAGCCTTTGGTGGTGCTATTTGAGGATCCAACCAGCCTCTAGGCAGATGACCTGACAGACAGACACGTTAAATATAAAAAGAACCCTATTCTGAGTTAACTGATGGCCGTATTATGTTATTAATATCATGATCGATAGTTTCGGTAGGTTAAGTGCGGCGAGCATCCAGTATTTGGGAGACAGTGGTTTTGAAACACACTTTCGGCAGCCCTGAAGATGGTTTTCAGTGGTTTCCCATTTTCACGTCAGGCAAATGCTGGGGCTGTACCTTAATTAAGGCTACGGCTGCTTCCTTCCCACTCCTAGCCCTTTCCTATCCCATCGTCGCCATAAAACCTATCTGTTTCGATGTGACGTAAAGCAACTTGCAAAATATACCTTTTAGTAAGTACACTTTATGCAAACGTTAATATACTTTCTCTCTTTAGAGGAAAAGTTAAACTGATTCATTTGGTACATTTATCGCAGTAGTTTTAAACCAAATGATATCCAAAGGTTTACACACACGTCCTGGAAATGGGTAGTATTACGTTACAGAAAGAAGACGTTACTGTCATGTCGTACTATTGTTTAACGGGTTTTGGAATAGCATTGGTTTTAGAATTAGCATTCAATTATAAAATAGGGAATGAAACTACTTTCAAAACAACTTATTTTGTAGAGGAATTCTAATTTTTTGAATTTTGCTACTATGTTCTGGAAGTGATAATTGGTACATACCCATGATCTATATCATATAGGTTATTGTAGAACATTTTAGCCTTCTAGCTTGCATGATTTTAGAGTTATTGGTACCTAAACTTTAAAAAATACAGCTACAGGAAATTAGATACTAACTAGAGCTTCTAAAACAAATCATATTTTTTATAATTTTTCTCTTTTTCCTCATCTACTTCTCACTGCTGTTCAGCGTACATTTCTGCTTCCTGTACACGTACTAGTGTCTATCATAAATATATAATTTGCCATGTTGGGGGCACATTTTACTCCGAATCGCTTCAATACAGTCATCCTGGCTGTTTTACTATCAGTTTAATAGATTACTGCATCTAGAACAACCATCTTGAGAATATATAGACAAACAAGAATGCAGTATAATATAATTCCGTGTGGCTATTTCTAGCCGAGTGCAGCCCTTGTAAGGCAGACCCTCCGATGAGGGTAGGCGGCATCTGCCATGTGTAGGTAACTGCGTGTTGTTGTGGTGGAAGATAGTGTTATGTGTGGTGTGTGAGTTGCAGGGATGTTGGGGACAGCACAAACACCCAGCCCCCGGGCCATTGGATTTCACCAATGAAGGTTAAAATCTCCGACCCGGCCGGGACCCTCTGAACCGAAGGCCAGTACGCTGACCATTCAGCCAACGAGTTGGACTAAGAATGCAGTGATTAATACTCTCATTGGGATTTTGACAGCTGCCACTTGGTGAACAAATATGCCAGGCTCTAAACAATGAAATTTTCTGCGCTATTCGGTAGTATAGCTCTCAGAGCACAGATAACATTTAATGGTGGTTTGGCTCATGTCATACCATTTTAAAATTTTTTTAAAAAAAGAAGAAATTTTATTGGGGCAAAATGAAAACTGTCGATTTATACATCATGTACTTTGCAAGAGTTCGCAGTGTCCTTAAGCCTATTCACGTGACATGTTCGTCATAAGAGTAGTGATTTGTTGTGTCACTCAACAAACTGACGTTCCACCTAACATAATAACGTTGATGAGTCAGGGTCTGCAGTCATAGATTTTGGCTGGATAATGAAATAACTCCGATTTCTAAGATTAACGATTGTAGGGACGACGTTTGTTTCAGTAATGTCAAAGTGGGAAATCATAAAATATTTAGTGGGCCTTCGAGACAAACAGGTGTCGGAATTTTGGAGACATTTTCTGTGTATGACATCAACCGTAGTATTTTAGCCGAAAAGCAAAACAAAAATAAGCCCATTCAGCACTCCATGTCGTAAGATGGTGGCATGTGAAAGACCTCTGGTGACGCAAGCGGCATATTTAATGAAAACTCAGTTATCGGTTGCCCAACAGGAATCTGGTTTACTCAACCATCTAATAACATGAACATAATCAGGCAGCCTAAATGGCGTCACATTACAATTCCTGCACATGGTATCTGGGGTCATATCATAATAATAATAATAATAATAATAATAATAATAATAATAATAATAATAATGATAATAATAATAATAATAATAATAATAATAATAATAATAATATATTATTTAATTAATTATTAATATTTATCAATTTCATAATTTATTATTATTATTATTATTATTATTATTATTATTATTATTATTATTATTATTATTATTATTATTATTATTATTATTATTAAGGAAATCGATAAAAATTATGCTTATTACTTATATGACGGGCATATTAATGTAACTATTCGACTTACATTGGGCAAATAAAGATGTAGTCCGGAATCTTTACCACCTTAAGATTTCAGCGGTATTAAAATAATATTTATTTATATCATGTAGGAAGCAGTCTAATACAAAGAAGGTTTAAAATGATATCTGAAATAACTAAAAATTCGTTAACATTGCTGGGCTTTTCCGCGTGGCAGAAGTCATCCCAAGTAACATTCCAATTGTGCTCTCATGTCAGATCAATAGCAATGAAATGGATAGTTAATCTTTTTAAACCAGAGTGCACAAAGAAAACAGTTGATGATTTATAAATCTATTCTACTCCTATAAAGAGAGAAAGTTTGTGTGTTCGTCAATTTATGGAGGAGAA